>NC_092334.1:44332500-45065833 GCF_046630445.1 Rutidosis leptorrhynchoides | reverse complement strand
AGATGATGAAGAAGAAGGAGAACATCCGATTATGAAATGACCTCTTTTTGCTATTTCTAGGGCTAGTGCTTTTCCTAAACCTCTGCTTACACCTGTTATTAACACCGTCTTTTGGGCGACGGTTACACCTTTAGCTCCTCCTCCTCCTCCACGCCGTTCATCACAGCCGTCGTCATTTCCGATTTCGGCCTGCTTTGTGTTTTTTGATTCTTAATACGAGTAGTTGAAGAACAGGTGATATTAGAGCACCGGGTGTCGTACCAATTCCCACCGTTTTCACTCAACACCGCCGCCGGGAAATATTGGGTTCTTCAAAAAATTCTGGAGTTGGTGTTAAAGAATGTGAGGCACAACACTGTCACAAACATGTTGCGTCAAAAAGCTCGGGTCAAGTGGATTTTAGAGGGTGATGAGAACACGAAATATTTCCATTCATCCATCCGGAGAAAGTATTCTAAATGTAATATTAGAGGTTTAAATATCAACGGGTCATGGTGTGAAAATCCGGATGTTGTGAAACCATTTATAATGGAGTATTTTAGAGATGATTTTAAAGAAAAGAACTTTAACATGCCGAATTTTATCAACTGGTTATCACTCGCCAGTCAACTCAGATAATGGGCCTTCTGGGCCTCCTGGGCCTGCACCCCTGCTAACGGGTCTGTTTCTAATTCTGCTTCTGATACGAATCATCATACATCTCTTAATCGAATTAGTAAACAGGAAGCTGAGAGTTTAGAGGCCAAGTTTTGTGAAGAAGAGATTTGGGGTGCTATTAATGATTGTGGGAGTTCGAAAGCACCCGGACCGGACGAGTTTAATATTGGGTTCTTCAAAAAATTCTGGAGTATTATAAAAGACGACCTTGTGATTGCAATTCAAAGTTTTTGGGAATCCGGGGAAATATCTAGGGGATGTAATGCTTCATTTATCACATTAATTCCTAAAGTTTCAGATCCGATTTGTCTTAAAGAATATCGCCCAATTAGTTTAATTGGAAGTTTTTACAAGATCCTTGCGAAGTTGCTCTCAAATCGTCTCAAAAAAGTTATTCCTAACCTAGTTAATTTTGAGCAAAGTGGGTTTATCAAGGGAGGGAACATTATGGATGGTGCCTTAATTGCGAACGAAACTATTTCATTTTTAAAGAATAATCGTAGGAAGAGTCTTGTTTTTAAAGTTGACTTCGAAAAGGCATTTGATTGTCTAAATTGGGAATACTTGGAAGAGATTATGTCGATTATGGGTTTTGGGAAAAGGTGGATTAAGTGGATTCTTTCTTGTTTAAATACCGCCACAGTTTCGGTTCTTGTTAATGGTTCTTCGACATCCGAATTCAAACTTGAACGTGGGGTGAGGCAAGGGGACCCCCTATCCCCTTTCCTCTTCATTCTTGCGGGTGAAGGTCTTAATGTTCTTTCAAAAATGGCTATTAGAAATAACTTATTTAGGGGTGTCGATGTTGGTGGCAATAACGTTCATATTTCCCACCTTCAATATGCGGATGACACCATTTTCTTTGGTGATTGGTGTAAGTCAAACCTTCGTAATCTTATGTTGATCCTAAAATGCTTTGAACTCACTTCGGGGCTCAAAGTAAACTATCAAAAGAGTACTCTTTATGGTGTTTGTGTTGATAAAACTATTGTTGAGAACATGGCTAGATATTTCCGTTGTAACTCCGGAATGTTACCATTCACCTATCTTGGGATTCCGGTTGGAGGTAGAATGAATAAACTTGAAAGTTGGATGCCGGTGATTAATAAGTTTGAGAAACGATTGTCCAAATGGAGAGCACGTTCGATGTCTTATGGTGGACGCTTGACCCTTGTGAAATCCGTGTTGAATAGTTTGCCGTTGTACTTCTTCTCGCTTTTTCGTGCCCCGCCATGTGTGATCAAAAAACTTGAGAGTGTAAGACGTTCCTTTTTTTGGGGGGTTCGGGGAAAAAATCTTTTATTTCATGGGTTAAATGGGATGATGTTTTACTTGATTTTGGGTTGGATGGGTTAAACTTGGGGTCTCTTAAAAAAAAAAACTTGGCCCTAATCGGTAAGTGGTGGTGGAGGTTTAAAACCGAGGCCGACTCCTTATGGGTTAGGGTCATTTCGAGCATCTATGGTCCTTCCGGGGGTCTTGATGTTGGTTTTCGATGCCCTCTTTCGTCATACAAAACTGTTTGGGCAAATGTGATTGATACAGGTAATCATCTCGAATCATTGGGAGTGAATTTCAGAAATCTATTTGCTCGGGTGATTGGTATGGTTCTTCTATTTCTTTTTGGAACGACGTTTGGCTTGGTGAGACTACACTCAAAGAAAGATTCAAAAGGCTTGCAAGATTGAAAACTAACCCGGATGCGAGTGTTGGTGACCGAATTCAATGGGATGGATCAGCTGCGATCCCTTCTTTCTGTTGGATCAGACCGCCCACGGGTCGATCCCTGGGTGAGGTTTCGGCTCTTGGCTCCTTGCTGAGATCGATTCCTATGAACCCTTCAAGGGGTGACTCATGGGAATGGACATGTAATAATATCAAGAGGTTCACTACTTGCAATCTTACAAAGTTTATAAATGAGAAGACGCTTCGTGCGGGTACAAACGCATTGAAGACTTTAAAAAACAATTTGGTTCCGAAAAAAGTGGAGGTTTTTATTTGGCGAGCAAGGAAAAAACGGCTTCCGGTGCGATTTGAGCTTGATAAACGAGGGGTCGGTCTTAATTCGGTTCTTTGTCCTCTATGCGATGATGAGGTCGAGTCGGTTGATCATTCGTTATTTGGATGCAAAAAGGTTGAGGAGGTGTGGAAAAAAGTCTTTTCTTGGTGGGGATTATGCTCTTCGTCGACTACGAATCTAGATGATCTTCTCCAAGATGGTGCGATGCAACATGGGTCGGTTGAAGGTAAACACATTTGGCAAGCGGTGGTTTGGATTACTTGCTATCTTTTTTAGAAGAATCGTAATCAAGTGACATTTAAAAATAAAAGTTGGAGTACTCCAAATGCGTTGAGTGAGATACAAATAATAAGCTACGAATGGGTTGCGAAGCGCTTTAAAACTAAGGTTCTTGATTGGCATAATTGGTTTCATAACCCTTCTAGTTTTCTTATGTAATTAGCCTTAGTCTTTTGATGCCATCTTAGCATCTTGTTTTGTACATTTTTGTGATTGTTATTTGGGGTTGCCTTTGTTTGTTGGCTTCCTCTTGTGTACTTATTTTTGGGAATTTAATAAAAGTTTGCTTTTCAAAAAAAAAAGTGTCACTTAACCGACGGTGAGTTTGTCGTTTTTTTTATTATTTTTTTAATTTCAACGACTATTTTCTTCTAATTTATATATACAATATACACTTCATCGTACTATCAAGAAAAGCCAAGTAAGTCAAGGAAAGTTAGGTCAGAAGGTGGGTCATCCGGTAGTTCTTCTCGTGAGTCGATTCGAATGCGGTTCAACAAGATTTAGTACGGTTAGCGAACAAAAAGTATCGTACAATCATGCAAGGAAAGTTGAATCACAAATCGCAATGTTGTCGATTGATATGGAGGAGGAAGATAGAGAGTTGATCACGTTACAAAAGGAGGCGATCATGCGCGAGATGCAGAGTCATGTGGCCGCGATGAATGCAGAATCTGAACGTGTTGGTGAAACCGATCAATCATCGGATTGATTTGTGTGTTTAAAAACAATCGTACTTGTGTGGTTTAATTTGTTTTACTTTTTTTATTTAATTTTTAGTATTGTAGTTCTTTTTTTAATTAGTGCAACGGTTTTACTCTGTTGTTTATATTTATATTTATTAATATTAATTAAAATATTTACAATTAAAAATGAATAAAAAAATTAAGGAAAAGAAAAATAGACACCGGGATTGGACATTGAACGACACCTCTTGTTTCTCTTTTCTCAGTTACTTTCAGTATCTCCAAAAGACACTGAAAATTGACACCGAACAACACTCTGTGCTTCTAACGCATAGTGATAATAATAATAATAATAATAATAATAATAATAATAATAATAATAATAATTCTTGTTAAGCGGACTCACGAGCCAAGCACATGCGACTTTTTTTTTCTTTTTCTTTACTCTTAATTCAGCCAATGTGTCATTCCTTATCCTTCATGTATCTCTTAATACCAGTGTTGCAAAAGTCGGCCGAGTCGGCCGACGCGTCGTTTTTTAAGCATGACCAACGCGTCGTTGCTAAAAAGTCGGTCAAAGGTAAAAAGTCGGTCAAAGTCGGAAAAAGTCGGTCTAATTCGGAAAAAGTCGGTCAATGTCGGTCAATTTTTTTTTTTTTTTTTTTTTTTGTAATATTGTTAATAATTGTTAATTGTTCATGTTTATTGTAAATATAGTTTATATTTAAAGATTTGATCTATATAATATCATATATAAATATATATTTAATAAAACTATTTTAAAAAGTCAACGTTAGTTAACGCCCGTTGCGTCACCGTTGCGTCCGACGCGTCGTTTTCTAGGCATGACCGATGCATCCCCGACTCGCGTCTTTTACAACCTTTCTTAATACACTAACATTAAAAATTTAATTTCAAATTTAAATTTAACAAATAAAATCCCTAATTCCATATTCCCTAATACAAACTAAAACCATGATTAAATCTACATTAAAAATCAATTCTATTAGAGACACGATCACGTAATTAGTTGATCATGGTAATGATCACGTACTTGGAGAACAAATTTAGTTATTTTATACTGTAAATATTATTTTCATATACTTTTTATCTTTTTCTTCAAGATATGTATTATATATAAATATATCAATAACATCATCCCACAAGTGTGTGGAGATTTAGTTTCTTATATGGTATCAGCCTAATTGATCCCTAACCTAACTCACCTCCCTTTCTTTCCTATTTACCTTCTTCCTCAACGCTACAATATCCCGTTGTCGTTTTTACTCCGTTGCATATGAAACAAAGAAAACAAATTATCTTCTTTAGCCCACCGTCGCACTATATTAATTTAATATTTGCTTCTGTTTTTCAACAACACACAAAGTGTGAGGACTTTATTTCGGTGGCCTTTTATATTGAATAACACAAAGCGCAATTAATTCCACTAATTAATTGATTGTTATTTTGTTCACTCTCAATATCGCTGTAGCTTAATATCTCATTCCGTTTGAGCGATCGTCATCATTATTTATTTGCTATCTGATTGATCTCAACGCAATTAGTTAATTAATTGATTCGTGCCTCTTGTTGGCATACATAAGGAGCAATCATCTGGTTGCTTGAATTATTTATTTGTTGCTTTTATCAAGCCTTAACGCAATATTGCTATCGTGTGTTACCCGTGTAACAGAGTATCATGACAGGCTATGCTTTTGGTAGACGACCTTCTCGCTGTCAGTTATGTCGTAATGACGGGCACTATGCTTATGCGTGTCCTGATCTCCATATTTATGCATCTCGCTCATCTCCTTTTGCTGCAAACTTGGCTCAAGCCTTTCATGCAAATTGTCATGTGAACTCTAATTCTCCGGTTTGGTATATTGATTCAGGGGCTACCACACACATGACTCCATCATCATCTCATCTTGACTCAGCTGCACCCTACTCCGGCAATGAAAAAATCATGGTTGGTAATGGTAACGTGATACCGATATCACATATCGGCTCTTCCCTCATCTCTAAAGATATTAAATTGCTAGATGTTCTTGTTGTTCCTTATATTACCAAGAATCTTTTATCTATTAGCAAATTGACATCTGATAACCCTGTTGACATATTATTTAATGAGCATGAGTTTGTTATTCAGAATCGTCTCACAAAAGCAGTTTTAGCAACAGGTCGGCGTAGTCAAAATCTTTATGTGCTTAAGCGGGGACACAAGGCATTTCTTTCGAAGTTACATTCTATCAAGCTTCGTGACTCTTTTGAACGATGGCATAGTCGTCTAGGTCATGTCTCATTTGACATTATTTTATTATTAAATAAATTAGGACGGTTATCGGTCACATCCTTATTAACGAAACCGGGCCTTTGTTCATCATGTCAACTCTCCAAGAGTAAACGCTTATCCTTTCCTAATAATGAAAAGCGTTCTTCTCGTGTCTTAGACTTGATACATTGTGACTTGTGGAGACCTGCTCATGTTATGTCTACGCATGGGTACAGATATTATGTAATATTTGTGGAAGACTTCTCTCGTTTCACTTGGTTTTACCCGCTAAAAGCTAAATCTGATTTTTTCAGCGTGCTTCAGCCTTCCTAAATCTTGTACAGACTCAATTTGAATGCAAGGTTAAAGTGTTTCAAAGTGATGGAGGTACAGAATTTATTAATTCCAAAGTTAATTCTCTACTTTCGGACAATGGTACACATCATCGTATATCGTACCCTTATACACCACAACAAAACGGTAGAGCTGAGCGCAAACACCGTCACATCACTGAAACATGATTGGCTATAATGTTTCACTCACATGCTCCTGCTTCTCTATGGCCTGATGCTTTTAGCTCTGCTGCTTATATTATTAATAGGCTCCCATCACAGGTTTTACTTAACAAAAGTCCTTATGAGCTTCTCTTTTCATCCACACCACATTATGGTACTTTTCGTACCTTTGGTTGCCGTGTCTTCCCATATTTAAGAGACTACTCATTGCATAAACTTGCTCCTCGCAGCATTTCTTGTGTTTTTATTAGATATAGCTCCCAATACAAAGGTTTCCGTTGCCTAGATATTAACACTGGTCGTGAATATGTTACACGTCATGCACAATTTGATGAAGCTGTTTTTCCGTTCAAAGGAAATTCACCCTCTGTTGATCCTGCAAGTTTGGTATTTTTGGATTACATGGATGCAGCAGGTCCTACTCGGCCTTCTACTTCATCTGACACTATAGTTTCTAGCTCATATATTCCACCCGCTACAGGTGTAGTGACCTGAACTTTTCCATGTTTATATATATTAATTGAGATTGATATTTACATGATTAAATGTTTCCAACATGTTAAGCAATCAAACTTGTTAAGACTTGATTAATTGAAATATGTTTCATATAGACAATTGACAACCCAAGTTGACCGGTGATTCACGAACGTTAAAACGTGTAAAAAATATATGATGACATATATATGGATATATATATAGTTAACATGATACCATGATAAGTAAACATATCATTAAGTATATTAACAATGAACTACATATGTAAAAATAAGACTACTAACTTAATGATTTTTAAACGAGACATATATGTAACGATTATCGTTGTAAAGACATTTAATGTATATATATATCATATTAAGAGATATTCATACATGATAATATCATGATAATATAATAATTTAAAATCTCATTTGATATTATAAACATTGGGTTAACAACATTTAACAAGATCGTTAACCTAAAGGTTTCAAAACAACACTTACATGTAACGACTAACGATGACTTAACGACTCAGTTAAAATGTATACACGTGTAGTGTTTTAATATGTATTTATACACTTTTGAAAGACTTCAATACACTTATCAAAATACTTCTACTTAACAAAAATGCTTACAATTACATCCTCGTTCAGTTTCATCAACAATTCTACTCGTATGCACCCGTATTCGTACTCGTACAATACACAGCTTTTAGATGTATGTACTATTGGTATATACACTCCAATGATCAGCTCTTAGCAGCCCATGTGAGTCACCTAACACATGTGGGAACCATCATTTGGCAACTAGCATGAAATATCTCATAAAATTACAAAAATATGAGTAATCATTCATGACTTATTTACATGAAAACAAAATTACATATCCTTTATATCTAATCCATACACCAACGACCAAAAACACCTACAAACACTTTCATTCTTCAATTTTCTTCATCTAATTGATCTCTCTCAAGTTCTATCTTCAAGTTCTAAGTGTTCTTCATATATTCTACAAGTTCTAGTTACATAAAATCAAGAATATTTTCAAGTTTGCTAGCTCACTTCCAATCTTGTAAGGTGATCATCCAACCTCAAGAAATCTTTGTTTCTTACAGTAGGTTATCATTCTAATACAAGGTAATAATCATATTCAAACTTTGGTTCAATTTCTATAACTATAACAATCTTATTTCAAGTGATGATCTTACTTGAACTTGTTTTCGTGTCATGATTCTGCTTCAAGAACTTCGAGCCATCCAAGGATCCGTTGAAGCTAGATCCATTTTTCTCTTTTCCAGTAGGTTTATCCAAGGAACTTAAGGTAGTAATGATGTTCATAACATCATTCGATTCATACATATAAAGCTATCTTATTCGAAGGTTTAAACTTGTAATCACTAGAACATAGTTTAGTTAATTCTAAACTTGTTCGCAAACAAAAGTTAATCCTTCTAACTTGACTTTTAAAATCAACTAAACACATGTTCTATATCTATATGATATGCTAACTTAATGATTTAAAACCTGGAAACACGAAAAACACCGTAAAACCGGATTTACGCCGTCGTAGTAACACCGCTGGCTGTTTTGGGTTAGTTAATTAAAAACTATGATAAACTTTGATTTAAAAGTTGTTATTCTGAGAAAATGATTTTTATTATGAACATGAAACTATATCCAAAAATTATGGTTAAACTCAAAGTGGAAGTATGTTTTCTAAAATGGTCATCTAGACGTCGTTCTTTCGACTGAAATGACTACCTTTACAAAAACGACTTGTAACTTATTTTTCCGACTATAAACCTATACTTTTTCTGTTTAGATTCATAAAATAGAGTTCAATATGAAACCATAGCAATTTGATTCACTCAAAACGGATTTAAAATGAAGAAGTTATGGGTAAAACAAGATTGGATAATTTTTCTCATTTTAGCTACGTGAAAATTGGTAACAAATCTATTCCAACCATAACTTAATCAACTTGTATTGTATATTATGTAATCTTGAGATACCATAGACACGTATACGATGTTTCGACCTATCATGTCGACACATCTATATATATTTCGGAACAACCATAGACACTCTATATGTGAATGTTGGAGTTAGCTATACATGGTTGAGGTTGATTCCAAAATATATATAGTTTGAGTTGTGATCAATACTGAGATACGTATACACTGGGTCGTGGATTGATTCAATATAATATTTATCGATTTATTTCTGTACATCTAACTGTGGACAACTAGTTGTAGGTTACTAACGAGGACAGCTGACTTAATAAACTTAAAACATCAAAATATATTAAAAGTGTTGTAAATATATTTTGAACATACTTTGATATATATGTATATATTGTTATAGGTTCGTGAATCAACCAGTGGCCAAGTCTTACTTCCCGACGAAGTAAAAATCTGTGAAAGTGAGTTATAGTCCCACTTTTAAAATCTAATATTTTTGGGATGAGAATACATGCAGGTTTTATAAATGATTTACAAAATAGACACAAGTACGTGAAACTACATTCTATGGTTGAATTATCGAAATCAAATATGCCCCTTTTTATTAAGTCTGGTAATCTAAGAATTAGGGAACAGACACCCTAATTGACGCGAATCCTAAAGATAGATCTATTGGGCCTAACAAACCCCATCCAAAGTACCGGATGCTTTAGTACTTCGAAATTTATATCATATCCAAAGGGTGTCCCGGAATGATGGGGATATTCTTATATATGCATCTTGTTAATGTCGGTTACCAGGTGTTCACCATATGAATGATTTTTATCTCTATGTATGGGATGTGTATTGAAATATGAAATCTTGTGATCTATTATTATGATTTGATATATATAGGTTAAACCTATAACTCACCAACATTTTTGTTGACGTTTTAAGCATGTTTATTCTCAGGTGATTATTAAGAGCTTCCGCTGTCGCATACTTAAATAAGGACGATATTTGGAGTCCATGCTTGTATGATATTGTGTAAAAACTGCATTCAAGAAACTTATTTTGTTGTAACATATTTGTATTGTAAACCAATATGTAATGGTCGTGTGTAAACAGGATATTTTAGATTATCATTATTTGATAATCTACGTAAAGCTTTTTAAACCTTTATTGATGAAATAAAGGTTATGGTTTGTTTTAAAATGAATGCAGTCTTTGAAAAACGTCTCATATAGAGGTCAAAACCTCGCAACGAAATCAATTAATATGGAACGTTTTTAATCAATAAGAACGGGACATTTCAGTTGGTATCCGAGCGTTGGTCTTAGAGAACCAGAATTTTGCATTAGTGTGTCTTATCGAGTTTGTTAGTATGCATTAGTGAGTCTGGACTTCGACCGTGTTTACTTGAAAAATGATTGCTTAACAAATTTTGTTGGAAACTATATATTTTTAACATGTGAATATTATGTGATATATTAATCTCTTAACGTGTTTGATATTATGTGATAGATGTCTACCTCTAGAACAAGTCCCATTGACTCACCTAATAATAATGAAGAGTCAAATGTAAATTGAAATGATTCGTGGACTGATTCACAAGTTCCCGAAGAGGAACCGGAAGAAGAGTCGGAACCGGAAGAAGAATCGGAACCGGAAGAAGAATCGGAACCGGATGAAGAAATAGAACCGGTGGGGGAAATAATAAAACGGTTAAGTAAAAGAAAATCCTCAACCAACCGACCAAGGTTAATTATGGTCAATGGTGTTTCCACCAAGGAAGTAAAATATTGGGAGGATTACCAATTCTCTGATGAATCGGATTCCGACGAGAATTTCGATGATGTTATAGAAATTACCCCAACTGAATTTAAAAAGGCAAAAGAAAATAATAAGGAAAAGGGCATAAAAATAGAGAAATCTAATTCCAACCCCGATGAACTTTATATGTATCGTCAACCCCCGAAGTCCTTAAGTTGTAGCAATGACCCGGGAACCTCTAAACCACCAGGTTTTTCTAAACCAATGTGGAAAACGACGGCTCGTATTAGGGGAACATCATATATCCCTAGAAACTTGGCAAAACGAACCAAAACCGAAGAAGAAGAAACAAGCGAGTCGGAATAAGATAGTTGTATTCGTGTGGTGTAATATATGTAATATAGTGTGCTTATACTTTATGATATATGTAAAAATTGCTTGTATTAATAAGTATTTTTTTTATGAATCTAACTCTTGTCTATTTTACAGTATAAAAATACAAAATGGATAGACAACTCAATATTTTAAGAGACCTACCCGGAGACATGATTGATGAAATCTTGTCTAGAGCCGGTCAGAATTCTTTGGCACAACTATTTAAGGCGAGATCAGTTTGTAAGACATTCGAAGAACGTTCCAAGAATGCCTTGGTTTATAAAACGCTTTCGTTCGAAAGATGGGGGATATCACATTGGGAAATCCATAAGTTACGATGTGTTTACTTTGACGCATATATTGCGGGGAACCCAAATGCTATTTTACGCAATGGGTTAAGAAATTATTTTGACTCAATATATCCGAATATTGGACTTCGTGATTTAGAAAAAAGCGGCTAACATGCAACATAAAGAAGCATGTTATGCTTACGGATTAGTAATGTTCGCTTCTAACCAAAGTGAGAACAAGAACATCGGGCTACAACTATTAAACAAAACGTTCCCACAAGTGACAGAGTCGGTAATTGGGGTAAGAAATGAGGTTTTTAGATTGTTACGGGACTGTTGGACATTACGTAACCCTCGTCCCTATAATTCTCACAACTAAATTAATCCGATTATGTTTGAGTTTATCAAGTTTTAAACCTACTGATGTTCTAGTTAAAACCTAATAATAATAATAATTGATTAATGTAAATCAGATTAATCTAACGGTGGTGCTTTAATCAGACATAAAACATAACAGGAATTCCAGAGATTCTGTCAAAATACAGTTTCTGTTTTTATTACATAAAGCCGGCGGCTTTGTCAACGAAGTCGGCGGCTTCGTTGGATTTGTTGAATAATTCCGCCGAATACTTTTTAATTTGAGCTGAGTATAAATAACATACGAATACTAAAATAATCAAATAAAGCTGGCGGCTTTGGTTCATGAAGCCGACAGCTTCATGTCCCAAATCCGGGTTTCTGTTTTCCTCCATACAGTTTAATTATTTAGGCAATTGATCACAAAGTGTTACATGATTCAAGCATATGTAAGGCTGTTAGCCCATAACTAAAGTAAAAAACAAATAAAAGATAAGAATTAAGATAAAAGATCATACTGACATAGAAGAGATTGAAAAACAAATGATTGATTAATGAACTTGAATGTTGAAAATAAATAAAACCCTAACTAATTCGTGTTTTTGCTCTGAATGCAGAGTAAAACTAATCTGATGATAAAAAACTCTAACCTAAGGCCTTTATTTATACTGATTCAAAACGGTTGCCAAGCCGGCGGCTTCAGTGTGAAGCCAGCGTCTTCCTTGAGTCGGTGAATTCTTCTTCAAGTTAAACTTGATCCACAAGCACAAAACGTGTAACCGTCATAATTAAGCCGGTGGCTTTGGTAGCATGCCGGCGGCTTCTTGGATCCAGTAATCTTTTTGATTTTGTTTCCATTTTTACGTGAACTTGGTCGACAAGTCGAGAAACCGTGTTACTAAAGCCGGCGGCTTCAGGGTGAAGCCAGCGGCTTTACTCTATTTTTTCTTTGGCTTCAAGTTCATCACATTATACGATCAAGTCTGGAACATTCTGAATATATTCAGGGAAGCCGGCGGCTTTAATACCCACAGGCCGGCGGCTTCATCTAACTTTCTTCATTTTTACTGTTTTTGTTCCTGTTTTGCACATAACTTAAACAAAATATCAATGGCCATAACGGTTATGTTCCACAAGACCAAGGATGGGAAGTAATCCTAGTAAAACCAGAATGCATGACTTTTTTCTGGACGTATGAATTACGTGTCTTTATTGCCTTTGTTGAACGACTTGTGTACTAGCTAGAATTATCTTCACAACCATCTTGTATCAAATTTATTGTGTGCTATATTTCATGCTATATGTAAAATAAGCGGTATTGTAAGTTTGTAAAATATTGTGTAAAAGTTTGAACGCGAAATATTATTATAATCAGTTTTTCATATAGAATTGTAGTAGTTGAATTGTATATTAGCTACTAAGTATGAACTTAACGGGTAGGTACTACCCGAATTTAAACTTATAAAACGCTAATATGAAGAAAAAGCTTTTATAAATGAGTTCATATTATGCTACGAAATACTATTAACTACTCTTAATATTCTGTATGATTAACTTGTTCCATTTGACTATTTTGAAGGAAATGGCACCGACTACTCGACACACCGTGAATATGAATGAAGAGGAATTCCGTACTTTTCTAGCTTCAAACATAGCCGCAGTACAGGCTGCGCTACATACCAACAATAACCTTGGATCTAGCAGTACAGGAAATCGTGTAGGATGCACCTACAAAGAATTCACTGCCTGTAAACCTTTGGAATTTAATGGAACCGAAGGACCGATTGGATTGAAACGGTGGACCGAGAAGGTCGAATCGGTGTTTGCCATAAGTAAGTGTACTGAAGAGGAAAAAGTGAAGTACGCTACGCATACCTTCACAGGTTCTGCGTTAACATGGTGGAATACCTATCTAGAGCAAGTGGGACAAGATGATGCGTACGCACTACCGTGGTCAACATTCAAGCACTTGATGAACGAGAAGTACCGTCCCAGAACCGAGGTCAATAAGCTCAAGACAGAACTTAGAGGGTTACGAACCCAAGGATTTGATATTACCACGTACGAAAGACGATTCATAGAATTGTGCCTATTGTGTCCGGGAACATTCGAAGATGAGGAAGAGAAAATCGACGCGTTTGTGAAAGGATTACCGGAAAGAATCCAAGAAGATATAAGTTCACACGAGCCCGCCTCCATACAACAGGCATGTAGAATGGCTCACAAACTAGTGAACCAGATTGAAGAAAGAATTAAAGAACAGACTGCTGAAGAGGCCAATGTGAAGCAAGTCAAAAGAAAGTGGGAGGAAAACGGTGATAAGAATCACCAATACAACAACAACAGCAATTACAACAATAATCGCAACAATTATCCCAACAATCGCAACATCAATCGCAACTACAACAAATGGCCCAACAACAACAACAACAACAACAGCAACTACAACAATCATCCCAACAACAATAATAACCGCAACAACAACAACAATCAGAAGCAGCTATGCCAAAGGTGTGAAAAGTATCACTCGGGGTTCTGCACCAAATTTTACAACAAGTGTAAAAGAAATGGTCATAGCGTGGCAAAGTGTGAGGTCTACGGACCAGGGGTTAATAGAACGAAAGGAACAAATGGTGTCAGAACGAGTAATGGCGGAGCAAGTAGTGTCGGAGCAAGTTATGCCAATGTAGTTTGTTATAAATGTGGAAAACCGGGCCACATTATTAGAAATTGCCCGAACCAGGAGAACACGAATGGACAAGGCCACAGAAGAGTTTTCAATATTAATGCTGCAGAGGCACAGGAAGACCCGGAGCTTGTTACGGGTACGTTTCTTATTGACAATAAATCTGCTTACGTTTTATTTGATTCGGGTGCGGATAGAAGCTATATGAGTAGAGATTTTTGTGCTAAATTAAGTTGTCCATTGACGCCTTTGGATAGTAAATTTTTACTCGAATTAGCAAATGGTAAATTAATTTCAGCAGATAATATATGTCGGAATCGAGAAATTAAACTGGTTAGCGAAACATTTAAGATTGATTTGATACCAGTAGAGTTAGGGAGTTTTGATGTGATAATCGGTATGGACTGGTTGAAAGAAGTGAAATCAGAGATCGTTTGTTACAAAAATGCAATTCGCATTATACGAGAAAAAGGAAAACCCTTAATGGTGTACGGAGAAAAGGGCAACACGAAGCTACATCTTATTAGTAATTTGAAGGCACAAAAACTAATAAGAAAAGGTTGCTATGCTGTTCTAGCACACGTCGAGAAAGTACAAACTGAAGAAAAGAGCATCAATGATGTTCCCATTGCAAAAGAATTTCTCGATGTATTTCCGAAAGAATTACCGGGATTACCCCCACATCGATCCGTTGAATTTCAAATAGATCTTGTACCAGGAGCTGCACCAATAGCTCGTGCTCCTTACAGACTCGCACCCAGCGAGATGAAAGAACTGCAAAGCCAATTACAAGAACTTTTAGAGCGTGGTTTCATTCGACCAAGCACATCACCGTGGGGAGCTCCTGTTTTGTTTGTCAAGAAGAAAGATGGTACATTCAGGTTGTGTATCGACTACCGAGAGTTGAACAAACTTACCATCAAGAACCGCTATCCACTACCGAGAATCGACGACTTTTTTGATCAACTACAAGGCTCGTCTGTTTATTCAAAGATTGACTTACGTTCCGGGTATCATCAAATGCGGGTGAAAGAAGATGATATTCCAAAGACTGCTTTCAAAACACGTTACGGTCATTACGAGTTTATGGTCATGCCGTTTGGTTTAACTAATGCACCAGCTGTGTTCATGGACCTTATGAACCGAGTGTGTGGACCATACCTTGACAAGTTTGTCATTGTTTTCATTGATGACATACTTATTTACTCAAAGAATGACCAAGAACATGGTGAACATTTGAGAAAGGTGTTAGAAGTATTGAGAAAGGAAGAATTGTACGCTAAGTTTTCAAAGTGTGCATTTTGGTTGGAAGAAGTTCAATTCCTCGGTCACATAGTGAACAAAGAAGGTATTAAGGTGGATCCGGCAAAGATAGAAACTGTTGAAAAGTGGGAAACCCCGAAAACTCCGAAACACATACATCAGTTTTTAGGACTAGCTGGTTACTACAGAAGGTTCATCCAAGACTTTTCCAGAATAGCAAAACCCTTGACTGCATTAACGCATAAAGGGAAGAAATTTGAATGGAATGATGAACAAGAGAAAGCGTTTCAGTTATTGAAGAAAAAGCTAACTACGGCACCTATATTGTCATTGCCTGAAGGGAATGATGCTTTTGTGATTTATTGTGACGCATCAAAGCAAGGTCTCGATTGTGTATTAATGCAACGAACGAAGGTGATTGCTTATGCGTCTAGACAATTGAAGATTCACGAACAAAATTATACGACGCATGATTTGGAATTAGGCGCGATTGTTTTTGCATTAAAGACTTGGACGCACTACTTATATGGGGTCAAAAGTATTATATATACCGACCACAAAAGTCTTCAACACATATTTAATCAGAAACAACTGAATATGAGGCAGCGTAGGTGGATTGAATTATTGAATGATTACGACTTTGAGATTCGTTACCACCCGGGAAAGGCAAATGTGGTAGCCGATGCCTTGAGCAGGAAGGACAGAGAACCCGTTCGAGTAAAATCTATGAATATAATGATTCATAATAACCTTACTACTCAAATAAAGGAGGCGCAACAAGGAGTTTTAAAAAAAGAAAATTTAAAGGATGAAATACCCAAAGGATCGGAGAAGCATCTTAATATTCGGGAAGACGGAACCCGGTATAGGGCTGAAAGGATTTGGGTACCAAAATTTGGAGATATGAGAGAAATGGTACTTAGAGAAGCTCATAAAACCAGATACTCAATACATCCTGGAACGGGGAAGATGTACAAGGATCTCAAGAAATATTTTTGGTGGCCGGGTATGAAAGTCGATGTTGCTAAATACGTAGGAGAATGTTTGACGTGTTCTAAGGTCAAAGCTGAGCATCAGAAACCATCAGGTCTACTTCAACAACCCGAAATCCCGGAATGGAAATGGGAAAACATTACCATGGATTTCATCACTAAATTGCCAAGGACTGCAAGTGATTTTGATACTATTTGGGTAATAGTTGATCGTCTCACCAAATCAGCACACTTCCTGCCAATAAGAGAAGATGACAAGATGGAGAAGTTAGCACGACTGTATTTGAAGGAAGTCGTCTCCAGACATGGAATACCAATCTCTATTATCTCTGATAGGGATGGTAGATTTGTTTCAAGGTTCTGGCAGACATTGCAACAAGCATTAGACATGAGTACTGCCTATCATCCACAAACTGATGGGCAGAGCAAAAGGATGATACAAACGCTTGAAGACATGCTACGAGCATGTGTTATTGATTTCGGAAACAGTTGGGATCGACATCTACCGTTAGCAGAATTCTCCTACAACAACAGCTACCATTCAAGCATTGAGATGGCGCCGTTTGAAGCACTTTATGGTAGAAAGTGCAGGTCTCCGATTTTTTGGAGTGAAGTGGGGGATAGACAGATTACGGGTCCGGAGATTATACAAGAAACTACCGAGAAGATCATCCAAATTCAACAACGGTTGAAAACCGCCCAAAGTCGACAAAAGAGCTACGCTGACATTAAAAGAAAAGATATAGAATTTGAAATTGGAGAGATGGTCATGCTTAAAGTTGCACCTTGGAAAGGCGTTGTTCGATTTGGTAAACGAGGGAAATTAAATCCAAGGTATATTGGACCATTCAAGATTATTGACCGTGTCGGACCAGTAGCTTACCGACTTGAGTTACCTCAACAACTCGCGGCTGTACATAACACTTTCCACGTCTCGAATTTGAAGAAATGTTTTGCTAAATAAGATCTCACTATTCTGTTAGATGAAATCCAAATCAACGAAAAACTTCAATTCATCGAAGAACCCGTCGAAATAATGGATCGTGAGGTTAAAAGACTTAAGCAAAACAAGATACCAATTGTTAAGGTTCGATGGAATGCTCGTAGAGGACCCGAGTTCACCTAGGAGCGTGAAGATCAGATGAAGAAGAAATACCCGCATCTATTTCTAGAAGATTCATCAACACCTTCAACATCTTAAAATTTCGGGACGAAATTTATTTAACGGGTAGGTACTGTAGTGACCTGAACTTTTCCATGTTTATATATATTAATTGAGATTGATATTTACATGATTAAATGTTTCCAACATGTTAAGCAATCAAACTTGTTAAGACTTGATTAATTGAAATATGTTTCTTATAGACAATTGACAACCCAAGTTGACCGGTGATTCATGAACGTTAAAACGTGTAAAAACTATATGATGACATATATATGGATATATATATATATAGTTAACATGATACTATGATAAGTAAATATATCATTAAGTATATTAACAATGAACTACATATGTAAAAATAAGACTACTAACTTAATGATTTTTAAACGAGACATATATGTAACGATTATCGTTGTAAAGACATTTAATGTATATATATCATATTAAGAGATATTCATACATGATAATATCATGATAATATAATAATTTAAAATCTTATTTGATATTATAAACATTGGGTTAACAACATTTAACAAGATCGTTAACCTAAAGGTTTCAAAACAACACTTACATGTAACGACTAACGATGACTTAACGACTCAGTTAAAATGTATATACGTGTAGTGTTTTAATATGTATTTATACACTTTTGAAAGACTTCAATACACTTATCAAAATACTTCTACTTAACAAAAATGCTTACAATTACATCCTCGTTCAATTTCATCAACAATTCTACTCGTATGCACCTGTATTCGTACTCGTACAATACACAGCTTTTAGATGTATGTACTATTGGTATATACACTCCAATGATCAGCTCTTAGTAGCCCATGTGAGTCACCTAACACATGTGGGAACCATCATTTGGCAACTAGCATGAAATATCTCATAAAATTACAAAAATATGAGTAATCATTCATGACTTATTTACATGAAAACAAAATTACATATCCTTTATATCTAATCCATACACCAACGACCAAAAACACCTACAAATACTTTCATTCTTCAATTTTCTTCATCTAATTAATCTCTCTCAAGTTCTGATGTCGTAGCGGAGGGGTATAAAATACTATTAAATTTTACAAGAAAATACTATTAAATACGATACAATTTTACACAAGATATTTATTTATTTAGAGAATGGATATACTTAAACCTTGCTACAACACTTATAGGCAGTGTACCTAATCGTACAGTAGTGTAGTTTTTAGTAAGTCTGGTTCGTTCCACAGGGAAAATCTTTAAACAAAGCTTAACGCTATATTAGTTTACTTTTATAAAAATACAAATATATGTATAAGTAATATTATTATTATAAAGGGGGGTTTTTACCGTTTAATGACCGGTTTGTCGATTTTAAAACTTTAGTCGCATTTAAAACCAAATGTAAAATAATAAATAAATACAAGACTTAATTTAAAGCGTAAAGTAAATAACGATAATGAAATTGCGAATATTAAAAGTGCGATAAAATAAACTTGTGATAATTAAAAAGTACGATAATTAAAAGTGCAATTAAATACAATAACAATAAAAATGCGATAATTAGAAGTGCAATTAAATATAAAATAAAGGAAATTAAATATGAAATAAAAGAATTATGCTTATTTAAACTTCCGTAATCATGATGTTTGACGTGTTGATTTTAGTTTTATGCCCATGGGTTAATTGTCCTTTGTCCTGGATTATTTAATATGTCCGTCTGGTTTTTATCCATAACAGTCCATCAGTCATAAATATAAAGTGCGAGTATCCTCGTCAAATTATCCTTATACCCGAAGTTAAATATTCCAACTAATTGGGGACTTAAACAGTAACAAGATTTTAATACTTTGTTTAATAATTACACCAGGATGTCGACTGAGTGTAACCCAAGGTTTTAATATTTTGTTATCAATTATGCCAAGTGTCCTTTTACATAATTTCACCCCTGTTTTAATTATTCTAGTGGCTATTAATCCATTCCCGTGTCCGGTTAAACGAACGATTATTCGTACATATAAATACCCCGCCCATCGTGTCCGATTGAGTGTATATGGTAATTTATAGGGACGCCCAATTGTAAATCTTTATATTAACATTAACAAACTATCATTTAGTTAAACAAATATAAAGCCCATTAATAGCCCATAGTCTAATTTCCACAAGTGTCGTTCTTTTGTCCAAACCCCAATTATGGTACAAAGCCCAATTACCCAATTTTAATAATTAGCCCAACATCATGATTACTTCGTTTTAAATAAGCATAATAATAAATTAGCTACGAGACATTAAATTAAAAAGGTTGAACATAACTTACAATGATTAAAAATAGCGTAGCGTTACACGGACAGAATTTCGACTTACACCCTTACAACATTCGCTAACATACCCTTATTATTAGGATTAAAATTAAAATTAAAATTAAAATTAAAATATAAATATAAATATTTACGTATAGATATAGAGAGGATGGATATATATGTTGGTTTTTGCGATCAGAATTCGTTTGCTTTTATAGGGAGTTTCAGAATTTGGGGCTCCGCGACTCGCGGCCCTTTTTGCCTTCAAACTCCGCGAGTCGCGGAGTTTGTAAATACAGCTCACTCCATTTTGGCTCTTTGTTTACCGATGGTTTATTATATAAATATAATATATATATAATTTATATAATTAATTATATATTATATTATATTTATATACATAGTTAACTTGTAATTTTTAGTCCGTTGCGTCGAGCGTTGAGAGTTGACTCTGGTCCCGGTTCCGGATTTTCGAATGTCCTTGCGTACAATTTAATATCTTGTACTTTGCGTTTTGAATATTGTACTCTTGTAATTTCGAGACGTTTCTTATCAATAATTGGAACCTCTTTGATTGTCTTTTGTACTTTTGAGCTTTTTGGTCGTTTGCGTCTTCAATTCGTCGAATCTGTCTTTTGTCATCACCTTTTATTATTTAAACGAATATCACTTGTAAATAGAACAATTGCAACTAAAAGCTTGTCTTTCTTGAGGAATAATGCTATGAAATATATGTTCGTTTTTAGCATTATCAAATATTCCCACACTTAAGCGTTGCTTGTCCTCAAGCAATATCGTCTTGAAATGCTAGAATCACTTCTTTATTCTTCACACTTTGTACATCAGTGATTTCTGTATAAACAATGGTAGTAATGATATGGTTTACAGTCCCACATGACTATAAAAATTTAGATCCATTAAGGAAATTGGATCTTTATGAAAACATTTGATCTTTTGAAAATTAAATCTAGTTTTTACCCTAGATAAGTTTTCCGGAATAACCCTTTACCGGTGTTTGCAAAATATTTTTGTGGGTTTGGTGGGTTTCAGATTTGAAAATTTTAGCTCAAAACTTGCGATTTTGTGTCACCCACTTGCTAACCTTGTATTTGGAAAGCAACACGTCCAGTTTACTTGTCCCGTATATTACCTTTCGGTAAACTACCGTCCGGCTGTAAAGGAAAGCGTTGAACAAGCAACTGTTAAGGAAATGTCCCCTGACATGCTTTTAATTATGGTCTATAACGTGTCGGACGCAATTACTATCCTTGGTAGGAGCAATAGTAAAGCTCACCCTTATGATTTTTCGGTCTGGCACAAGGTCCTGTCTTTGACCACTATGCAACCACCGTTCTTACGGTTGACACCCGATTTAGTTCAGGTGACCTAATGAATTCCAGGTGAATTCCTAGGATTTTACGTTCAATGGTAATGAACGCATTGAAAATAGGGTTTTCAGAAAACAAATCGGTTTGTAATTTTGATCAAAATATTTTCTCGTTCAAGCTCGAGTTTAGATATCATTGAATTCCATGAGTTTGTAATTCTCAATCTTTAAGGTCAATCTCAAGGATTGAGTAATATCAGGCTTAAAAGCTGATTTTTGATCTTTTAAGGAGATTATCCTTTCTGGGGATCTGATTCATTAGTCTTATCCAGCTAATTTGCATGATGCCCCCCATTTTACGAGATAAATCCTTCTCATGGCTAGGATAAATCTGACCACTTGGCGACCCTGTTTAATGCTGAGGTCCGTGGATTTCCTGCTGATTTTAGTGATGACTTTTCTAGATTTTTCGTCAACCTACAGCTGGTCTGGACGACAACTTCTTGACCTAAATCAAGAAGCGCGTGTCTTTTTCGGAAGACTTTACTTCCTTTTAATGATGGAATTGATTCATCGTGTAGATCCATCTTTCTTACAGTAAATCAGGTAAAACTTTTTAGTTTAGTCCAAAGCAAAAGTATTTTCAGTTATTTGTACAAAAATATGTGATATATGTTTTGAATAACTTGGAGAATTTTCCCACACTTGGCTTTTATTTTCCTTTTTATTGTCCTCTATTCCATTTTAAATGAATTTTAATATTTTGGTTTGTTTCTCAATTTATGTCCTTTCCGAGGTTACAATAATTTCGGTGTTAAAACCTAGTTTTATCGTTCATAAATATGTATAAACATGATTTTGAGTTCATTTAATTGAAAATTTTGAAAAATTTTACTAGAATTGGGTAGTCAGTATATAAGACTAGGGCTGTTCTTTATTATCAGAGAGCACTAGATTCTAATACAACTACTGCTTTACTAGTATTTTTAATGGTAACCCAGTGTTTAAGATAAAAATTTTAAAATCCGAAAGAATTTAACCCCTTCCCACACTTAAGATCTTGCAATGCCCTCATTTGCAAGAAATCAGTAACAATTTAAATTATTGAGGGTGATTTGTGTGAAAATGATTAAATTTTACCAAAGTTTCCAAATATATTGGCGTTTGTTTGCTGAATGATAAATGGTGCACATCATTTGTTCATTCCGTCTTGTTGTTATTTCACATATATTTTGCATCTTGTCGTCAAAATTAGTTGCTTTTGCCGAACTTAATGCCAGTCTTTGAAAATGCGTTGTTTTACCCTGTTGTGTACATAAGATAAACTGCAAACATATATACATATTTTTGAAGTTTGGTATATTACCCCACATTCAAAAATTATTAAAATCTAAGAATAAAAGTTAGAAAATTATAAAAACTATTACAATATTAACATAAGTATTAAACGTATCAACATTACAAATTACAAAATAAATAAAACTAAGTAGACTAGGGATGATACTGATACCAATAGGGGTTCCATGCATAACCATAGGTGCTATAGAATGCTTCGGCTGGGTTATACGTAGGATACGGTGGTTGAATCTCTATAGACCAGGGAGGGAATATTGGCTTTGGAGTAGGAATATAGTTTCTACCTATATGTTGGTAATAAGCTATGATTTGGTTTTGATGAACTTGCCAATTTTCAAATGCTCTTTGTCTAGCATTTTCGTACTTATGTGAAGCTATAAACCTTTGCATTTCTTGCATTTCATTTCCCCCTCCTACATTACCTTGCTGTTGGTTTCTCTCAACCTGTGGATGTCTACCATGGTATTGTACTGCGGCGTTATTTCGCCTCTTCAAAACTTTCGCATCATGGTATACATTTAAACCTATAGTATCGCGGGGTTCTGGTTCTTCGACTAATAATCCCCCCCGACTTATATCCACACCGAGATATTCAGCAATCAAAGTAATAAAAATACCACCTCCTATTATGCTATGCTGTCTCATCCCCCTAACCATAGCTGATAAATAATAACCCACATAATAAGGTATACTTACAGCGCTTTGTGGGTCTCGAATACACATATGGTAAAACAAATCCTGTTCATTTACCTTTTCCTTGTTCTTACCTCTTTGTGTAATCGAATTAGCTAAAAACCTATGAATTACTCTTAATTCAGCTCTATCTATATCCAAATAAGAGTAATTTCCCCCTTTGAATCGGTGATGGCTTGTCATTTGACTCCATAAACCATGTGTATCAAAATTTTCATCTATCTTTCTACCATTTAGTATCAACCCTCTACAATCGGCAGATGCTAACTCCTCAGGCGTATATATACGTAAAGCCTGAGCCATATCTAGTAAAGACATGTGGCGCATCGAACCTCCTAACAAAAATCTAATAAAAGATCGATCGGTTAAACTAGCTACACGATCATTTAATTCTATACTACACAACAATTCTTCACACCATACTTTATATACAGGTCTACGCATGGTGAATAAACGTACCCAGTCATTAAAAGTAGAATTACCATACCTCTGTGCAAGTAATTCCCTAATTGGCCCGGCCAATTCTACAGCTTCTAATGGTCCCCATTCTATGACCCTAGGTACCTTACCAACTTTAGAATGAAGAGTATGCAAACCCCTTTGGTATTTTGGATAATCTATCCAAAGTCTGTCAAATCTCAGGTTCGGGTGCAAATCTTCCAAGTGCATATCAGAAAATATCATGAATGGATGAGGTATATCTTGCTTGTAGTAGTTATCCACCTCCTGTTGTTCCGCATTCTCAGCAGGAGCATTGCGAGCTTAGGATGAAGATTCACCCCTTTCAGTCTGCAAAACACATCAAACACAATTTTTGTGCATCCAAATATGCATTAGTATCAGCAAAATCATCAATCAAAATAATTACAATGACATGATCAATTTATATCAAACTTAAGCTCATTTTCATATTTTTATCAAATCTACACTTTTTCAAATAAGCATATACGAAAATGTTCGCCAAGTTCATAAGCATTTAACTCAAATAACATGTCAAAATAATCATTACTAGCAATTAAACAAGTTTCAAATGGCATTATCTTTCAAAAATCAAGTTCATGAATTTTAGACTTGAAAAAGTCCACTTTAATTCTCAAAATCATGTTTAGGCTCAAAGTTTGGATCATTTAACTACCTAAACATGTTACACTACTTAATTTAGCAACAATTCATGACAAAAATCGGCCATAACCTGTTTATATCAAAAAGCCCCAAATTTTCTCAAGAACACAAACCCTAGATTACTCAAAATTTGAAGTTTAAGGCTTCTAATCATGTTAAATAGCATCAATCTAGGTTATACAAGCATAATACATAAGCAATTTAAGCATAATTACACTAAAAAGCATCAAAATCAAATTGGGGAAAAAATTGCTCAAGAACACTAATTTTCGGATTAAATGGTGTTTAGGTGTAGAAATTTACCGTTTTTCTTGAGTAATTCCTTGATAGCATCCTTCTCAACATGATTTTAGTAAAAGATTTGATGATTAACGGTTAAAAATAGTAATTTTGGGGGTGTTTTTGCGGGTTTTTTCGGCAGTATTTTCGCAGTTTTTTCTGTGTTGTGGGTTGGGGACTGATCAGTTCTGCGTTTATATTTTTTTTCTGGATTTTAGGAACTCCGCGAGTCGCGGTATATTACCCTTCAAACTCCGCGACTCGCGGAGTTTTTTTTTTTTTTTTATAACATCTTATACTAATTAAAACAATTAAGTAATTAATTTTAAAATTTTGTTTCCCTTGTTATTTAGGACGAGGTCGTTTCGGATCGATGTCCTAGTCCGTCCTTCGACAAAATTTTAAAATTTGTCTTTTTGTAGCGATTGTTTTAAAAGCTAAGATTTTTGGGTTTTTTTTTAATGTTTTTGGCATACTTTAATTCAATAAGATTAAAAATAATGATAATAAAAGGTATCGTCCCTCCCTTGGGTAAAGCAATTTCGGTTTAAAGACCTAGTCTTCAACTTACGACGAATTTTAAAAATCATATTTTTAACTTAATGAGATAAAGTAAATTTTTGTTTTTAAATTCACACAATTTAAATATAAAATTCAAAATTAATATTAAAAATTCACACCAAACTTAAAATTTGAAATGCATAAAATTAAAAATTCATATTTTAAAAATTAAAAATTCGCACCAAACTTAATTTAAAAATTCATATTATAAATTCACACCAAACTTATATTAATTTTTCAAATATTTACAATTTTAAAAATATTGTTTTTACAAAGTTTACAATATTAATTTAAGATTTAAATATTGATTTTAAAAACATGGTAAAAATAAAATTAAAAATCTTTTTTGGCTTTTTATCCCACTTTAATCAATCAAATATTATCAAAAATATGCGCCCCTCTTTTCGGTAAAGTAATTTCGGTTCCAAGACCTAATTTAACTCATGACAAATTTTTGAAATATTTTGGGTTGATTGATTAAAGATATTTATACCTTAAGAATAAACGTTAAATTTCGCAGTGATGTAATAAATTTTTGAATGATATCAATAATTTCGGTCGCCAAACCTAATTTTATTCAATACCAATTTAATACTTTATAACGAACAAATTAGCATTTATTATCAAAAGGTTAAAAATAAAAAAAATAAAATAAAAACTGTACAAACATACCTGTGAAATAGATTTCTTAGTTATATGATCTATCCCATTCATAAGATAGTCGGTTTAATTGGTTTTCCATAGCTACATAGTGTTGGTCCCTTAATAACAACAGGAGTATTGTAGAGGGGGGGTGAATACAATTCTTTTCTTAATTAACTAGTCAGTTAAACACGTTTCGTATTCTGTAGTAAATAAGATAGAGTCACAGGTAATTTTCAACGGTTATTCTTTATTGATTAAATCAGAAAGAATCACAACTATCCTTGGCGGAAATGATAGTTGGTTGATACAGATTACCTAGATTATAGCTAAGAGATAAACTAAAGCTATTACACGGTTTGGACTCTAACAGATAAACCCACACCACTAGTTTTTACAATAGTGGATACAACAATATATATAGTAGTTCTATTAACCGTGTAATTGATCTATTGTCCACTGGTACATAGGATGTCTGTACTTGAGGGGACAATTGTGTAAGGAGGCGTGCTCCCTTTCTTTCCTCTTTAGTAGCTATTTGCAGGAACACCCCAATTCGGTTTGGCACCACTATTTGATTAAACAAATAGAATGTTGTGTTCCCTAGGTGTTGACAACGGATAACTTATGTCTGCACATAAGTTAAACTTCTGCATTCCCATGCGGTCTTGTAAGGTCACTTGTCAGCCGCCGACGCGTGTCCTTCTCTGTTCAACTTTGTCTTCGACTTCGGTTGAATAGTACATTTGATGTAGACCACTCAGGGAAACTTACCATGCTTGTAATGGAGCATGGCTGTCTTGTGTTGTATGCTGATATCCAGACTTACTGGTCCTTCATATGCTGAGTCACTTGATATTCTTGATTTGCTGGGTGCACATCCTGTGCTGATTCGAAGAATACATTTCTACCTTGTGCTGATAGACTAGGCAGCATACTAAACACTCGACACAGCTATATTAGCTGACTATACATAAACAAACTTGTGTTGGCTGCACATAACACTTTAGTGCAAATAAATATTGTTTTGTCATAATTAAATCCTTAATTATTTTGGGGACTCAACAATCTCCCCCTATTTGATGATGACAAAACCTATGACTTGAAGAGAAAACACTAAAGCCAGCACTTAGGGACCTAGTGAGTTATCTATATCTTATAATTTGATATGATTTTGAAGATAAACTTACTTTACTTTCGTTACATCAGATATATACAATAATTACAAGATAATTCGTAATGAAAAGTAAATTACAAAAGATACAAGTTAAGCACATAGGAGACTATCTATCTTTATCCCTTTCTCTTTCTCTTTCTTCATCAGATAGCTCCTCTTGTTTAATCTTCCAGGCTTCAGGGAACAGGAGAGGTAATTCAGTAGGGTCAAAAACAGGGATGAAAGGAGGTAGAACAATTCGGCTTCTCCCAGTTGGTCCTTCACCAGTAGGTTGCTTCCCTTTAGGCTTTTGAGCAAGAAATTCATCAACATCAACTACTGGTGCATTCCCAAACTTAGTTGCCTTCTTGAACAGTTATTGGAGTTTAAGTCTTGATAGCACTCTTGATAGCACTCTCACCTTTACCAATGAAATACTCCAAGATTTCTATCCATTCACTGAATCCAAGAGTTCTTAAGTCATCAAAACTAATCCTTTCTTGAACATTATTATCCCTGACAACATTGAAAGCCCTTTTTGTCCCTCTGTTTACCTTGATAATTCTGCAGGGATTAGATCTTCTATTCATCACATTACCATACCTGCTCTTATAATAAGTATCAGGAAACTCAATATTGTGATCAGGTACTACAGGAGCAGTGGTAGGTACTTTCTCAGCAGCTTCTATCTTATCAAAAACCTTATCCTGTTCTTTGACAATGGCTCTGGCTAGTTTGAGGGACTCAGCCTGTTGCTTTCTGTCAGTAGCCAATCTGTCTTCAATATCCTGAAGCCTTGTTCGTTCAACAAGTTCAGCATCAGCAGCTTCTCTGGCTTCCCTTTCAGCAGCTAAACCCAACAGATAATCGTCATAAGAAATGTTCAGGGATCTTACTGCTTCAACCATCTTTCTACCCTCTTCAGTACTAAGGGCAGCACAAAACTCCCTTATATCCATACCCAGCTGGAGAGCATCTTCAAAATGAATTCTTTCATCAGTAGTGGAGAGCTTGAGACCACTGTTATTCAAGTACACCCTAATGTCAATGCCATGGGTTAGTGCAGCAATATAGTGTGGCTGATCAAGAGGATGATGCAGCAGCCTGACTTGACGAATTCTTTCATTAAGCTCAATTTGTCTTTGTTCAAGCAGCTCTGGAACAGTGATCTGAAGTCTGTAGGCATCTCTTTCATCTGGGTTCATTTTTCTGATGTTCGGCTCACTATGGGTTACTGAGTCATCTTCCCAAGTGATATGTTTGTCATGAACCCTTGGGGAAGATGGAGGATACATAGATGATTCATAGCTGCCAGATGAACTAACTGGATGCTGATTGACCCGGTTATCCTGTGTTCTGTCAAAGTAAACTTGAATCTGGGGAGGAAGAGGAGATAGAACAAATGTTTGGCCGTCTCTTCCCCAGACTGTGAAGTCAGCAGGATCAACCGTTTCATCATCTACTTGTTTAGTACCCAGCTCAACCAACTTTGCTGGGTCTTCAACACTTGTACTACCCAGCAGCACACTTCTGGCTGGGTATTCTATCACAGCACTCCTTGCTGTGTCTTCAATGCCAGCTGACTGATTAGTATCAGCTGGCTCAACCACTTCAGTACCTTCATCAGCTGCCTCGAATAGGGGTCCTTTCCTCAGGGGCTGATTGTCCCTAGGAGCAGATTTCACCCTGTGTTTGTCAATAGGCCTGGGTTCAGCTGATGGTTCTTGTGTCGATACTGGTTGAATAGGAGGCAGGTAAGGAACAATAGCAAGATGCTCCCCCTGACTAATAACATCATCATCATCAAGGATGATTGTTTCTGTTGGCTGTATTTGTTGTGTAGCTGGCTGAGCAGCAGATGCTGGTTGAGGAGTAGAGCTGGCTTCTAACATAGCATCAACCCATTTCATGAAAATATCAGCTCTAACTCCACCAGTTGACTTAGTAGAATCAAGGTAATCCTTCATCTCAGCAGGAGTCATGTTCCTGATTCTTTCTGCTCTCTGTGCATACAGCTTTGCCCTCTGTTTGTCGTATTTGACCATGAACTTGGCATTTCTTTTTCTTGCCTCTTTTCTGTGTTTATCAAAGGCAGTCAGGTCATCATCGATTGCCATTGCTTTTGGACTCAGCCATCTTCTGTGCATAATCTTACGACGTTTAAGTTCAGCAAAGGCCTCAAACTTGGCATTGAAGGCATCATCTAGTTCCTGCTGTCGCTTTTGATGTCTCTCTAACTTCCTCTTCATTTTACGTTCAATAGATTGAGACAGCACAGAAGCTTCAGCTACAGCCATATCAGAAACATCACTGGGCTTACTGCCAGAACCAATATCATCCACTGGTGTGGCAGACACACTGGGTTGAGTACCATCAGTTGCCTGTGCACCACCAGCTTCAGTATGAGCGTTGCTGGGCTTAGGGCCAGTGTCTTGACCATCACCATCACCATCTCCATCTCTCCTGGGGTGTTTAGGAGCCTTTTCATGTTCATGCTCCCCCTCAGACTGTTTTCTCTTTTTAGATTTCTTTTTGGACTTTTTCTCCCCCTTTTTGTCATCAGCACGGGCAGTAGGGTGAATAGTAGGGGAGACAGTAGCATCAAGATCACTGTCTGACTGAGGAGCAGAGAAGGCAAAATTGTTCCACTCAGCAACCTCTGGAGTAAGATGGGCACCAGGATCCACACCAAATTGTCTTAGCAGAAGATTGGAGGATCTAACTTCATTCTTGGCTACACCCATAGCCATTTGTTCAACGATGGCTCGAACATCACCTTGCAAAGCAGCCATTCGTTGCATGTTTTCAACCATCTGAACATAGGCAGCAGCAGGAATCATGTTAGCCATTTGAGCTTCCTGCGATTCCAATCTCTCATGTAACACCCTGTTCTCCTCATTTAAGAAAGTATTTCTGCGGTTAGCAGCATCCAAATCAGCTTGGAGTCGGGTGATATTTTCACAGTACTCATTATGAGAGATAATTCGCCTTTCAAGCTCCTCTTCATCTTCGTGGTGCTTTGTGATTGCTTCGACTGCCACATCAGCAAAAGCACACACCTGCTGGAGTTTAAGATCAATAGGAGTTGTAACAGCCTCTCCAGCAGATCTGACAGCAGCAGAGACACTATCAACAATAGCTCTGCGAATAGTTTCCTCCAAATTTGGTGTGATCCCTTGCAGTGTCTTATAGACAGCAAAGGTGGAAATATCAGCAACCTCATCTGCATTGAACTTTAAGTATGCAGAGGTTGAAGGTTGGTCAGCACCAGCTAACAGAGGAGTATCACCGTGGGGTGGTGGAGGTGGAAGGTCAGGAGCTGACTCATCACCATGATCACCATCGTTTTTACCTTCGCCCGAAGGCTTAGAACCACTGATATCCTTATCAGCATTATTATCAGCATTGTCATCAATAAGATCCACTGGTTTGTCTTTGGAACCAGTCACGTTATCATGAATGACTGGTTCGCCCTTACCAGTACCTTCATCAGCATCCCCATCAGAAGAAGATGATGAGGAAGAAGCTGAGGAAGAAGAAGGTACTGGCGAATCAGGGACATTTTGCATAACAAACTTACCAGTAGTAGGATCGATGACAAACTTGAGAGGCCTCCATGTACCAGGAAATGGCGAAGCAGCTGGAGCCATACCAAAAACATGATAGTAAGGCTGTTCATTGATTTGCTCCAGCAGGGCTATCCTCTCATAAATTTCTTCTCTAGCTGGTCTATCAAGCTGAGATAATAGCTCAACCATCTCTTCACGAGGTAATCTGCTGGCTGAGACTATTGCAGATTCGGGATCAATGGTCAGCTGATCGACCAACATAGCAATCTTGGGAGAGATTGAAGCTCCCTTGAAAATGAAGTTAGGAACAACTTCATCTGGATCTGGTACCTGCACAACATATGGCTTTTTTTCTTCAGTAACAGGAGCCTTAGTCGAATCAGTAGTTGTGTCAGCAGAGGTACCAGTATCCTTAACATCAGCAACCTGTGCACCAGTATCAGAAGGAAAAGTAGCACTAGTACCAGCATCCATAGCAGAATCAGATGGAAACGTAGCACTAGCACTAGCATCAGCTGTAACAATACCAGAATCAGAACCAGGAATGACAATAACATTAGCTGCATTCGGCTGAATGGTTTCAAACTCCATCTCAGCAGTTGGTTCAGTAGCAACCAAAATTGGACCAATAGGATGACGAACTGCAGATTCTGTAAGAACTTGACGTTCCATAGTAGAAGAATCAGAAGAATCAGCAGGCTCATCAGACATTAATGCAGAGTCCACTCTTGGCTGGGTGACAGGTTCATTAAGAAGAACATCCTTGACAATATTGTCAATAACCTTCTCAAGAACAGGAGGTTCTTCCATGATAACATCTTCCACATCATGCTCAGTAGTGGAAGTAGTGGTACTGAGAGTTTGAGGAGGAACAGTAGTAGTGGCCAACTCCTCAGTAACACCAGCAGCAGCAGAATCAACAGTACCAGCATCAGCACCACCAGTAACAGAATCAGTGGTACCAACACCAGTAGCAGAGGCAGCAATATCACCAGTAGGAATAACAACATCTTTATTTTGCTCCCCCTCTGCCTGTTCATCTACCCTGCTAAGAACTGAAACAATAGAACAAGTTATGTTAGCAACTGTAGAACCAAATAAATTTGACTCAACAATTGCATCTGTTTTTGGTCTCTGGGGACAGACTTGTGATTTGGTCAGCCCTTCGAATGAGACAGAAGAAAGTGTCTGTAAGTACAGCGGTGACTCTGCTGACTCATTGGCAACACATGTTGACCCAGATAGTGTAAGAGATCTGGCTGTTAATGATGTAGGAGTGTGACTCTTATCAGTATCCGAGTAACATACTGGCTGTGCAGTCACCTGAGCTGGTTCAACACGATGAAGATCCAGCTCAAGCCTTCTTTGGGGGTCAGTTATGTTCTCTGCTGGTTGTACTGTCAGCAGAGAGTATTGCATTAAGTTCATTTCAGAAAAATGTGGAAGTGTCTGGTTAGAAGAGTATGGGTTGCTACTCTTCTTGACACCTGTTTTAAAACCAGTCAGCTTGGGAGCCAGGGTTATACCTTTAACTCCCTCAACATTTTTCAAGTCAGCAGTTAAAATTTTTTCAATTAAGTTAGATTGTTCTGCTGTTTGGTCTAGAAACGCACCAGGTTCCATAGCTACATCCTTTGCAGGAGCAGCAGCTGAGACTGGTGCAATCTCCCCTGTGGTTCGCTTGGAGCCAGCTTTAGCACGCTTAGGTTTGCCTGTTACCAAGAAATAGATGAGCAACAGATTCCAACACTAGAATTGGGTAGTCAGTATATAAGACTAGGGCTGTTCTTTATGATCAGAGAGCACTAGATTCTAATACAACTACTGCTTTACCAGTATATGAGACGGTGGCTGTACTAGTTGAGGTAGCTGGCTGCTTCCTTCGCGTTGCTGGCTTTCGCTGAGGACCCTCCCCCTCAGCTGGTGCAGAACCAGAGGCAGTCGATTGGGTGGCTCCACGACGAGCAGCAAGATACTCGTTCATTGCTGGTGTCAACTCAGCATATGGAGCAGCAGGTACATCCTTTGGCATGCCCCCTTGTTTTACTGGGACCTCAAATGATTGATCAGCAATTTGCTGATAAGCTTCACCCAGTTCACTTTCAAATACCAGGCTTAAGAATCGTGGAAATGGAATCAAGTTGGTTCTTACTCTAGCAGTCACCATTTCCCTTAGCCTCAAATAAATTTCAAGGGCGTAATCGATGTTCCTGTTGAACAACAACCCATGACCAAGCTTGAGCTCAAAATCTGAGCATTGGTCAAAGCTTCCTGACTTTTGACTCATGCACTGAGTCATCAACCCAAAGAAGTAGTACCACAGTGGTGGCATATGCTTTCTCAACGGTGTATGTGCCACTGGTCCAGCAAACCCAATGGTCTCCAACACCTCCCTTCTGAATTCGTCACTAGTAGGTGAATCAACAAATGGTCCACCTGGCAATTGAAGAGCACGTCTAATAGCTTCGACGGTGACAGAGCAATTTAGGGTTTCAGTCACCATGCCACGAATACATGGAACGTTTCCGGGAGTGGTGGCAACAGTGGCAGTATACCAAAATCGTGCCAAACAGGCAGCATAGAATCGGGAAGGTACACCGGTGATGGCTCTTGCCAGAGGTGATTGACGGATATATTCGATGAGGGCCTCATACCCTTTGTTAACCTTCGATTTGGGGATAGAGAGGGCATATGCAGCATTGCCTCTAGATAGGCGAATCAGTGAGTGATCAGGTGCATTGGGAGCCCTAATCAGGTTGGGGTGGAGATTGAACAGTGGTCCTTGAACGACTTGTTCTTGAACCACCGGTTCCTCCGGTGCCGGTGCCGGTTGCGGTTGTGGGGCAGGTTGTGGTTGCTGTTGTGGTTCGACTGTTTGAGGTTGTTGTTGCTGTTGTTCCTCTTGCTGGCTTGCAGCACGTGGTGATTGTTGTTGTTGTTCTGCCATTGATGAATGTAGGATGAAGATTTGAAGATTGAAGATTGAAAAAATTTTGAGAGTAAAAGTATGTGTGTTTTGAATAATGAATAACCGAAGGTTATTATGTAAGATGAAACACACTTTTATCCGTTGTGATTGGGTGAAAAAGTGCAGGAGAGAGAAAATTACTGTCATCTGCAGGCGCGTGGGCAGATGTGACAGACTGGCACATTTTCAAGGGGACACAGACTGTTGACATGACATTTATACGGCTTAAACACTCATTCTTCCCATTCAGCATTAAATGCATCAGATTTCATTTCAAACAAATTGATTTAAAACCTCAAAAATAATTTTTGCATTAAATACAAAATACTTTTGTTACATTTAATATGTCATGAATTTAATTTAAATCATTGGAAGAAAATGAGTTTCCAGTTTTAAGGAATCATTAAATTTGGAGAGCTATTTATTATTTCATTGAAACCATTTAAGTAACCAAAATATAAAAGACCTTGCTGTGCTGGTTGTTTGACATGTAGGCAGTAAGTAAATAAATGTGACTTACTGGTTTGCCCTACACGTTGTAGAGCCAGCACACCAACAAAAGTTGTCTTTTATTTAAAGTTCAAGCATACCCAGCTCAGAGATGAGATAGTTAAAATGTTTCTCATCTAATGGCTTTGTAAATAGGTCTGCTAATTGCTGGTCTGTAGAAATAAAATGTAACTCAACATCACCCTTTTGAACATGATCCCTTATGAAATGATACCGAACATCGATGTGCTTAGTCCTTGAGTGCATCACAGGATTGTTGGTGATAGCAATTGCACTGGTGTTGTCACAGTAGATTGGAGTTTTTGTAACATGAACACCATAGTCCTTTAGCTGGCTTTGCATCCACAGTACTTGAGCAGTACAACTACCAGCAGAGACATATTCTGCCTCAGCAGTAGATGTGGACACAGTATTTTGCTTTTTGCTTGTCCAGCTGACTAGCCTACTACCCAGTAACTGGCAACCACTAGTAGTACTTTTCCTGTCTATTTTACACCCTGCAAAGTCAGCATCTGAATACCCAATTAGTTCAAAATCCTGGTCTTTGGGATACCAAAGACCACGTTTAGCAGTACCTTTTAGGTATCTGAATATTCTTTTTACTGCCAGCAAGTGTGACTCTTTAGGATCAGCTTGATATCTGGCACAGAGACATGTGGCGAACATAATATCTGGTCTGCTGGCTGTGAGATAAAGTAGGGATCCAATCATACCTCTATATTCAGTGATATTGACTGGTTCACCATTTGGATCAGCATCTATTTTAATGGATGCTGCCATTGGAGTCCCTATGTCTTTTAAACAGGTCAGACCAAATTTCTTTAACATATCTTTGATATATTTATCTTGACTTATAAATATTCCATCATCAAGTTGTTTGATCTGCAATCCTAAAAAGTATTGCAGATCTCTTTGTAAACTCATTTCATATGCCTTTGACATACGTTTTGAAAAATCTTGACAATGTTTTTCATTTTTAGAACCATAAATAATATCATCCACATATATCTGTACCAACAAGAGATCACCATCTATCTCTTTTGAGAATAGAGTGGTATCAATTGTTCCAACTTTAAAACCTATACCAGTGAGATACACATGAAGTGTCTCATACCATGCTCTTGGAGCCTGTTTAAGGCCATAAAGAGCTTTGTCTAACTTGTAGACATGGTCTGGATATTTACTGCTTACAAAACCAGGAGGCTGTTTGACATAAACTTCTTCTTGCAGCTTCCCATTCAGAAATGCAGATTTAACATCCATCTGAAATACTCTAAAGTTCATCCTAGTAGCATATGCTAAGAAAAATCTGATAGCTTCCATCCTAGCCACTGGTGCATAAGTTTCCCCATAATCCAATCCTTCTTCCTGTCTAAACCCTTGAGCAACCAATCTTGCTTTGTTTCTGATAACGACACCATCTTCATCCATCTTGTTTTTAAACACCCACTTAGTACCAATGATCTTCTTTGTCTTATCCTCAGGTTCAGGTACCAATGTCCACACTTTGTTCCTATCAAACTGAGTAATTTCTTCTTGCATTGAACCAACCCAGCTAGGATCTTGAAGTGCTTCCTCAGGACACGTGGGATCAATGGTAGACACAAAATTAACATGCATACAAAAGTTGCTGGTTGCATGCCTCCGTGTTTTAACACCACTCGCAAGATTACCAATAATCTGCTCAATCGGATGCTCCCTTGTCCATTTGGTGTTATGAACAGGTGAGCTGGTTGTAGAACACACAGCATCTTGATCATCAGCGGGTTCAGATGAGTGAGCAGCAACAGAAGGTTGCTGATCAATATCAGTAGAATCAGTACCAGCTTGTGATCTCTCAGAACCAGCAGACCTAGGCTCAAGTTGCAGCACTTCAGTAGAGCCAGTAGGTCCACTTGGTTTAGACACAGATGGAACAGAATGTTCCATTTCATCATCAGAGAACCCAGCAGCATGGTTTGGTGAGGGTTGTGCTGCTGGCTCTTCATCATCAAGAGCTTGCTGAGTAGGCTCTTCAAAGAGTAACACTTCATCTTCACGATCAGTAGATGAAGCAGAGGCAGTTTCATCGAATGTAACATTAATGGATTCTTCAAAACAACCCCTTCTTTTGTTGTAGACCCTATATGCCTTTGACATGTTGGAATATCCAAGGAATATACCTTCATCAGCTTTAGCATCGAATTTGCCCAGCTGATCCCTATTATTTAGAATGTAACAGGGAGTGCCAAATACATGAAGAAATGAAATTGAGGGTCTTCTTCCTTTGAGAACTTCATAAGCAGTTTTCAGATGTCTTTTCACAATAAGAGATCTATTCTGGGTAAAACAGGCAGTATTCACAGCTTCTGCCCAGTAGGAATTCTTCAACCCAGACTCAGCCAACATAGATCTTGCTGCTTCAATGAGAGTTCTGTTTCTTCTTTCTGCAACACCATTTTGCTGAGGTGTTCTCACAGCAGAGAAATTTTGGGAAATACCTTTGTCAGCACAAAATTCTTCTAATGTAGCATTTCTGAATTCTGTACCATGATCACTTCTTAGTTGCTTCACCAGTTGCCCATTCAAAAGCTCCATTCTTTTGATAAAATTGATGATTTCATCAGCAGCTTCACTCTTTTGCCTCAAAAAGAACACCCAAGTGTATCTCGAGTATTCATCAACAATAACCAGTGTATACTTCTTCCCACTACAGCTGGCCACATTCACTGGACCAAATAGATCCATATGAAGTAAGTGAAATGGTTTCTCAACAGATGAGATTTGCTTTGATTTGAACGAGGCATGGTGATGTTTTCCCTTTTCACAACCAGGACACAATCTGTCCTTCACATAAGACATTGTGGGTAGCCCAGACACCAAACTTCTACTGGATAATTTGTGAATATCTTTGAAGTTGAGATGTGAGAGTCTCTTATGCCATAACCACTTCAGGTTGTCTGCTGCCTTCGAATAGAAACAAGTATCAGTTGTTGTGACTGCTGTGTTCATGTCAATTTGATACATGTTTTCATGACGTTTTGCAGTCAGCAGTGGCTTCCCTGTCTTATCAAAAATAGTACCAATTTTCTTTCTGAATTGGACTATCTTATTCTTGCTTGTCAGTTGGCTTATGCTGAGTAAGTTATGTTTAAGCCCAACTACATATGCAACATTTGAGAACGTGACATTCCCATTTGTCAAGGTACCAAAACCCTTTGTGTAACCCAACGAATTATCTCCATACGAAACAACTGGACCATCCTTTTCCTGATAGTCCATCAGCAGGGACTTACTTCCGGTCATATGTCTCGAACAACCACTATCGAGATACCAGATTTGCTTGTTTTGAATGCCCTGCACAATAGCTTAGAGATTAGTTCTTTTTGGGAACCCATCCAAGGATGGGTTCTGAAGGAGTCACCTTTGATGACTTCTTCTTTTCTACTGGCTTGCTAGAAGAAGCAGCAGATGGGGTTTGGGTTTGAGTACACTGGTTAGCCAAGTGAGCTTTGCTGCCACATTTGTAGCATTTTCTCACTTTTGGCTTTTGTGGCTGGTCATGCACAGATCTAATAGGGGCAGTAAGATCGGGTCGACTTTTGGTTACTGCCTCAATTAGCTGGTCAAGCTTGACTGTCATTATCTCAGTGATAGACAGCTCATCAGTCGAGTCAATTTTTGCTTTTCCCTTAAGGGCAGCTTTCCTTTTGGAACCAGTACCATGACCATGGCGAACTGTCTATCCTTTATCATTTGACAAGTTAGCGTGGGAAGTTGCTGGCTTGTCTTCTGATGCTGATGAACCAGTAGGTATCTTAACTGCTGCCTTAGATTTGCCAGTATTTCATTTCACTGGCTTGTCTGCAGCTACTGGGTGACCAGTAGATTGGTCATCAGCTGGCTTAGCACTGGTAGAACTCGAACACGAAGGGGAATCAGTTGGTTTAACTTTTCTCAAATTGTTTTCAGTGATTTCCCTTTTAATACGTCTTTCTTTCGGAGTCATGTAGTAGATGCTTGAGGGGTCAGTAGTCTCATCAATTGAGTTACTGGCTTCTCTTGCTCTAACTTCATCCTCCAAAATTTCTTTCATGGCAGGTGGTGGGGACACAGTAGGTCTAACAAATTTGTTTGTCACAACCTTTTTACCTTCAACTATCTTGGCAAAAGTATTTGGCAAGACAGCTTCAGGATCAGTTTCAAGAATCGGGTCCATGAAAGTAACTTCTGCAATAGCAGCAGCAGCAGCATAGTCACCAGCAAAGAAGGCTTGAACTTGGGCATGCACCTGCTCGTTAACACATTTAGCTGTGCGTTGAGCAGATGTGCACCATGAAGCAACAACTCTTTTGAGATTGTCCAGCTGGGTCTTGACTTCTGCTGCCTCAACGTGAAGAGTTTCTAAAGCAAAGTTTTGTTTTTCAAGTTTGGAAATTGTATCTTTTAAGATCTTAATTTCATCATTTTTGCCTTTGAGTTTTTCATTTAAAGATTTGTTACTAGATTTCAAACTCTCTTCACGTTTGCAGCTTCTGCATAAGTCAATTATTAGGTAGTCAAACATTTCAGCTTTTTCATCATCAGTATAAGTTCAAAAATTATCAACCTTATACATCATTTCTGTTTTCCATTGAGGAGAATCTCTGTTTTGATCAGCTTCCCTCATATCAGCCAAAAACGTACTACCACCATCATCCTCATCAGACTCCTCGACCTCTTTGGCCATCAAACACAGCTTTTTACCAGTAGCGTAACCAGCACCATCATCATCAGTATCACTATCAGAAGATGAAGACGTGCTGGCTTCATCCTAGTCATGATGTTCAGCAACTAGAACCTTTTCTGGCTGTTTACCCTTCTTGTCAGTCTTTGCACTTTCCTTCATCTGAGCTTTCATAGCTTTGTACTTGTTTTTGTACTTATCAGCTTTTGAGAAAGAGTTAGCATGTGACGTGGAAGGTTTCTTGGACATGCATTCAGCAGCAAAATGTCCAACCTTCCCACAATTAAAGCACTCAGATTTAGGACCCTTGACTGACTTGCTGTTGTACCTAGCTCTTGGCTTTTTGCTCCCTTTGTATGACTTACTGGTTCTACTACGATTGAACCTTTTGAACTGCCTAGCCAGCAGAGCCATACCTTTAGCAAACCCTTCTACATCACTTTCATCAGTACTGCTTTCTTCAGACCCAGTACCACTTTCCTCAACACTATCAGCTGACTCTTGTTCTGCCAGTAACTTTTGAACCAGTAAAGCTTTTTGAGCTTTCTTCTGTTTAGCAGCAGCAATAAGAGCAGTATCATCATTTTTAGATGATTTTGAAGTGGTGGGGGCAGACCTAAAGTTTTCTTTCATGTTAAGTTCAAACTTGGCTTCTGCCTTCTCATGATTCCAAAGGGAACTGTAGAGAGAAGACAGGTTAAAGTTCTTTAGGGTCTGTGTGGTTCTTAATGGGTCAGTAACAGGTCTCCATTTACATGGCAGTGCATCAATGAATTTGTTCACTTGTTCAAATTCAGTGTAGGTCACATTTAAAGTGATCAGGTCTGCTATCAAAGAGTTAAACCTAATGAAGGTTTGCTTAAGGGTTTCATTCTTATAGGCAAAGAACATTTCATATTCTCTTTTAAGAGCAATCATCCTGTTCTGCCTAACTTCTCCCATACCCTCATAGGTGACATCTAGGTAGTCAAGCATAAGCTTAGCATTTTCTTTTCCCTTGATCAGTTTGAACAGTGGGTTAGGCAAAGTTATGGCTAACAGGGTTCTGATTTTAGGGTCAAGACCAACTCGACGTTTATCCTCATCATCCCATCTAGAGGGAGTGAGAATAACCTCTCTGCCAGGGATGGCAGCAGTGTCAGCTGTTGCTGGTGCACTACCAACTGTCTCAGTGGGAAAAAAAGGGCCATCTTTGGCAATTCCAGGCATGAGTGGATCCACAGACTCAAGATGGAGCATGAACCTTGCCTTCCAGGTTTCATACTCATCTTCATCAAACTTAGGTGGTCTGTTAGACGAGCCATTCTCAAGGTAAGCTGAGTTTGAATACGAAGCCATAAGAGAATTCAGATACAAGATATTAATTATCAAGACTGAAGCTCTGATACCAGTTGTTGGTCCCTTAATAACAACAGGAGTATTGTAGAGGGGGGGGGGTGAATACAATTCTTTTCTTAATTAACTAGTCAGTTAAACACGTTTCGTATTCTGTAGTAAATAAGATAGAGTCACAGGTAATTTTCAACGGTTATTCTTTATTGATTAAATCAGAAAGAATCACAACTATCCTTGGCGGAAATGATAGTTGGTTGATACAGATTACCTAGATTATAGCTAAGAGATAAACTAAAGCTATTACACGGTTTGGACTCTAACAGATAAACCCACACCACTAGTTTTTACAATAGTGGATACAACAATATATATAGTAGTTCTATTAACCGTGTAATTGATCTATTGTCCACTGGTACATAGGATGTCTGTACTTGAGGGGACAATTGTGTAAGGAGGCGTGCTCCCTTTCTTTCCTCTTTAGTAGCTATTTGCAGGAACACCCCAATTCGGTTTGGCACCACTATTTGATTAAACAAATAGAATGTTGTGTTCCCTAGGTGTTGACAACGGATAACTTATGTCTACACATAAGTTAAACTTCTGCATTCCCATGCGGTCTTGTAAGGTCACTTGTCAGCCGCCGACGCGTGTCCTTCTCTGTTCAACTTTGTCTTCGACTTCAGTTGAATAGTACATTTGATGTAGACCACTCAGGGAAACTTACCATGCTTGTAATGGAGCATGGCTGTCTTGTGTTGTATGCTGATATCCAGACTTACTGGTCCTTCATATGCTGAGTCACTTGATATTCTTGATTTGCTGGGTGCACATCCTGTGCTGATTCGAAGAATACATTTCTACCTTGTGCTGATAGACTAGGCAGCATACTAAACACTCGACACAGCTATATTAGCTGACTATACATAAACAAACTTGTGCTAGCTGCACATAACACTTTAGTGCAAATAAATATTGTTTTTTCATAATTAAATCCTTAATTATTTTGGGGACTCAACACATAGGCGTAACCTCTCGCATTCAGTGTCTTTTCTTCTAAACATATGAACGGTCCGTCTCTGCATAAAGTAACAAATTCGGTGTTTGAATAGGTTTGATTATTTGAACATTTACCTCCATGTGACCATTTTCCGCATTTGTGACATCTTTCTAGGTGTCGTGCTCTTCTTTTCGCTGCAGATTTTGATTTTCCTTTACCAAATTGTAACTTATTATCTTCGCATCTGGATTCTTTTCTAACTCCGTCCAATCTTTCTCTGATTACTGATACTATTTCACTCGGAAGTGTGTCATTATTACGTTTAGTGATCAAAACGTGTAGCATTAGACCATGGTTTAGTTCACAGGCAGTCTTCATTTCCTAAAAAAAATAAAAATTCAGAAGGGGGAGAAGACTAGTTCTTTAGGGTCTGCTAGGGAAAGACCATTCGGGTTCCATTTTCGAGAACTACACGAAAACAGACAATCTAACTCTAACAGAAATACATAAACCCCTTGATTCTCCCCACACTTAGTTAGCTGTGGTATCGAAATTGTGATTAACTTCGTTGTCAACTTCCATCGGACCATGTATGTAATGTTTAACTCTGTGACCATTAACTTTAAATTCAATCCCATTTGAATTTATTAATTCTATCGTTCCGTATGGGAAAACTCTTTTGACTATGAATGGTCCAGACCATCTTGATTTCAATTTTCTAGGAAATAGCTTGAATCGTGAATTGAAAAGAAGAACTCTGTCTCCTTCTTTAAATTCTTTTGAACTTCTGATTCTTTTATCATGCCATTTCTTCATTCTTTCTTTATAGATTAACGAATTTTCGTATGCTTCATGTCTTAATTCTTCTAATTCGTTTAGTTGACTTAATCGTAGACGTCCGGCTTCATGTAAATCAAGATTACATGTCTTCAAAGCCCAAAATGCTTTGTGTTCAATTTCTACTGGAAGATGACATGCTTTTCCATAAACAAGTCTAAAAGGTGTGGTTCCAATTGGAGTTTTATAGGCTGTTCTAAAAGCCCAGAGTGCATCCTCCAATTTAATGGACCATTCCTTCGGATTTGATCCTACGGTTTTCTCTAGAATACGTTTTAAATCTCGGTTGGTATTTTCAACTTGTCCACTTGTTTGTGGATGATATGCGGCGGAGATTTTATGAGTTACTCCATATCTTTTAAGAACTTTCTCAAGTTGATTATTACAGAAATGAGTATCCCGATCACTTATTAAAGCTTTCGGTGTTCCAAACCTTGCAAAAAGACGTTTTAAAAAGTTGACTACAACTCGTGCATCGTTAGTTGGGAGAGCTTGTGCTTCCGCCCATTTAGATACATAATCAATGGCTACGAGTATATATAGATTATTATGAGATTTTGGAAATGGACCCATAAAGTCAATACCCCAAATGTCAAATACTTCACATAATTGAATGACATTTTGTGGCATTTCATCACGTTGACTTATTTTTCCAGCCCTTTGACAAGCATCACAGGATTTGCAAAGAAGGTGTGAGTCTTTGTAAATTGTAGGCCAATAGAATCCAGCATCATAAACTTTTATTGCTGTTAGTTGAGGCCCATAATGCCCTCCTGTTGGTCCTGTGTGACAATGGTTTAATATTTTACTAGCTTCATCTCCAAATACACATCGGCGTATTATTCCATCGGGACAACTTTTAAACAAATGTGGATCTTCCCAAAAATAGTGTTTTATATCACTGAAGAATTTCTTTCATCTTTGGTACGATAATCCTTTTTCAAGGAATCCACAACTAAGTAGTTTGCATAGTCTGCAAACCATGGAATTTCTTTATAATCTATCTTCAATAGATATTCATCAGGAAAGTTGTCTTGTATGGCCGATTCATTTAGAACTTCTAATTCGGGATTTTCAAGATAGAGAAAGATGATCAGCGGCGAGATTTTCTGCTCCTCTTTTATCTCGGATTTCAATATCAAACTCTTGTAAGAGTAAGATCCAACGGATTAATCTTGGTTTAGCATCTTGTTTTGAAAATAGGTATCTAAGAGCAGAATGGTCGGTATAGACCACCGTTTTTGCTAGAACGAGATATGATCGAAATTTGTCAAAAGCAAAGACAATAGCAAGGAGTTCTTTTTCAGTAGTTATATAGTTCGTTTGTGCTCCTTGTAACGTCTTACTAGCATAATATATAGGTTGAAATCGTTTTTCAATCCTTTGTCCTAAAACGGCTCCCATTGCAAAATCACTTGCATCGTACATTAGTTCAAATGGTAGATTCCAATTTGGTGTTATCATGATCAGCGCATTAGTGAGTTTCTCTTTAAGAATATTAAAAGATTTGATACACTCATCGGAAAAGATGAATGGAGCATCCTTTTCTAGGAGTTTATTCATAGGAGTGGCAATTTTAGAAAAATCTTTTATGAAACGTCGGTAAAAACCGGCATGCCCTAGAAAACTCCTAACTCCTCTAACATTGGTGGGATGTGGAAGTTTAGCAATTACATCTACTTTAGCTCTATCCACTTCAATTCCTTCTTTTGAAATTTTATGACCAAGAACGATGCCTTCTTTAACCATGAAATGGCATTTCTCCCAATTAAGTACTAGATTTGATTGTTCGCATCTAATAAGCATTCGTTCCAGATTAACTAGACATGATTCAAATGTATCACCGAAGACTGAAAAGTCATCCATGAAAACTTCCATGCATTCTTCTATCATGTCGTGAAAAATCGCCATCATACACCTTTGAAAGGTTGCAGGGGCGTTGCAAAGTCCAAATGGCATGCGTTTGTAAGCAAAAGTACCATAAGGGCACGTGAATGTGATTTTCTCTTGATCTTCGGGTGCTATTGGAATTTGAAAATATCCAGAAAATCCATCTAGAAAACAATAGTAACTATTTCCGGCTAATCTTTCCAACATTTGATCAATGAAAGGTAAGGGAAAGTGATCTTTTCTGGTGGCGTCATTTAATTTTCTATAATCAATACACACACGCCATCCTGTTACAGTTCTAGTAGGAATAAGCTCATTTTTTTCATTTGTAATGACAGTCATGCCACCCTTCTTAGGCACGCATTGAACTGGGCTTACCCATGAACTATCAGAGATTGGATAAATTAGACCTGCATCTAGCAGTTTAATAATCTCTTTCTTAACAACATCTTGCATATTAGGATTTAGTCTTCGTTGGCGTTGCACATACATTTTATGACCTTCTTCTATAAGGATTTTATGTGTGCAATACGAAGGACTTATTCCTTTAATATCATGAATCTTCCATGCAATGGCTGGTTTATGAGCTTTCAACACAGAAATGAGTTGTGATTTCTCATTTTCAGTAAGAGAAGACGATATTATTACAGGTAATTCAGATTCACCATGTAAATAAGCGTATTCCAAATGGTTTGGAAGTGGCTTTAACTCTAATTTCGGTGGTTCTTCTATCGATGATTTGTATCGATATCTGTCTTCTTCTTTTAGCATTTGGATTTCTTCTGTCGTTGGTTCATATCCATTAGCTATAAGTGTAGCTAACATTTCAGCTTCATCAATTGGTTCATTACCTTCTCCTAAAGAACATTCTCCTGTTCCTTGTAATTCTGGAAATTCTTCTAACAATTCTGCATGTGCATCTATAGTTTGAATATAATAACATATATCATCTGCAGATTGTGGTTGTTGCATTGCTCTATCAACTGAAAAGGTAACACTCTCCTCCTTTATACTTAGGGTCAATTTCTTACCGAACACGTCTATCATTGCTTTAGCCGTGTTTAAGAATGGTCTTCCTAATATGAGAGGAACTTGAGAATCTTCTTCCATGTCCAAAACAACAAAATCTACTGGAAATACTAAAGTACCAACTTTAACTAGCATGTTCTCCATTATCCCTCTAGGATATTTTATTGATCTATCGGCTAGTTGTATGCTTATTCTGGTTGGTTTCAATTCTCCAAGGTCTAGTTTAGCATATAGTGAATATGGCATTAGATTTATACTAGCACCTAAGTCTGCCACTGCTTCTATGGAACTAAGACTACCCAGAAAATATGGAATTGTGAAACTTCCTGGATCAGATAGTTTTTCTGGTATCTTATTCAACAGCACTGCTGAACAATTAGCATTCATGGTAACAGCCGAGAGTTCTTCCATTTTCTTTCTATTTGAGATTAGATCTTTCAAGAATTTAGCATATCTAGGCATTCCTGAAATCACATCAATGAAAGGAAGATTTACATTTATCTGTTTAAACATATCCAAGAATTTGGATTGCTCGGCTTCAAGTTTCTCTTTCTTCATTTTACTCGGGTAAGGAAGTGGTGGTTGGTATGGTTTAACATAAGGTTTATCCTTAGCTGTGTTATCTTCATTAACCTTTTCAACTACCGGTTCTTTTTCCTTATCTTGATCAGGTTGTGGTTCTTGTGGAGTAGGAATAGCTTCATCAGAAGTTACAGGTATTTCAGGTGGTTTAAGTGTTGTACCACTTCTTGTGGTAATGGCTTTAGCTATTTCATTCCGGGGATTAGCATTTGTATCACTAGGTAGACTTCCCGGTTTTCTTTCACCTATTAACCTTGCTAGGTTACTTACTTCTTGTTCCAGATTTTGAATAGAAGCTTGTTGATTTCTAAATGCTTGAGCATTTTGTTCATTGGTTTGTTTTTGAGATGTGAAAAACTGTGTTTGAGTTTCAACTAGCTTCGTCATCATATCTTCTAAATTTGGCTTTTTATCATCGGTTTGTTGTAGTGGTTTGTTTTGAAAATTAGGTCTTTGCTGGTTGTAAGTATTATTGGATACTTGTTGATTGCTAGGACCTTGTTGGTTGTTGTATGGAATATTTCGGTTATAATTCTGGTTTTGATTGTAAATTGGTCTTGGCGGTTGATAATTATTCTGATAATTATTTCCAGGCCTTTGGTTTATGTATGAAATATTCTCTCTTTGTTCCATTGTTAATTCAATACTGAGACAATCTTTTGTCAAATGTGGTCCTCCACACTGCTCACAACTAATTCGTATTTAGTGAATATCTTTAGTCATCTTTTCCATTCGTCTCTCGACAGCATCTATCTTTGCGGAAATGGAATCTAAGTCATGGCTAGAATCGGCTCTAGCTGCTTTAGATGATCTAACGATATCTTTTTCTTGGTGCCACTCATGTGAGTGGGAAGCAGTGTTATCAATAATTTTGTAAGCATCAGTTTCGGTTTTCTTCATAATAGAACCACCAGCTGCTATATCTATGTCTTTCCTTGTAGTGATGTCGCATCCTTGGTAGAATATTTGTACTATTTGACAGGTGTCTAAACCATGTTGCGGACATCCTCTTAACAACTTTCCAAATCTAGTCCACGCCTCATATAGAGTTTCATTCGGCTTCTGTGTAAACGTAACAATTTCTGCTTGAAGTCTTACGGCTTTAGATGCCGGAAAGAATTGTTTAAGAAATTTTTCAACTAAAACGTCGCATGTATCAATCGCCCCTTCAGGTAACGATTCCAACCAATCTTTGGCTTCTCCCTTTAAAGTCCAGGGAAATAACATGAGATATATCTGTTCATCCTCTACTTCTCGGATTTTAAATAGTGTGCAGATCCTATTAAAGGTACGTAGATGTTCATTTGGATCTTCCTTCGGCGCACCACTAAATTGGCATTGATTAGTCACCATGTGTAGAATTTGTCCTTTGATTTCATAATCTGGCGCATTAATGTCTGGATGAGTAATTGCGTGACCTTGGCCAGTGCGTTTAGCTCTCATTCGGTCTTCCATACTTAAAGGTTCCAGATTCTCCATAATTGAATATGTTGAATCGGAATCACTAGAGGATTCTGATTTAATGGTTCGTTCCTCAACAATCTCTGTTTGAATGATTGGTGGTTCCGGAGGAAAGTTTAGTGGTTCAGGATCTATGAATCATTCCTGAATATTCTCCGGATTCTCAATTGTGAGGTCGGGTTCAAAAAATGGATTATCGGAAATTTGAACTGGAGTACTTGGTCGACTGGATGACGATTCTAAAGGAAAATCAACGGCAGTAATATTTGCTAAATGTCTTGATCTAGTTACAGGTGGTGAACGTACAAAAGGTGGTGAACGTCTTGCTCGGTGCATTCACTGAATATCCTATTAGTTTTTAAAAGGAAAGAAAAATTATAATAAGTTATCCAATCAATAGACTTTTCTGATTTTGCCCACGTTTCGAATAGCCAAAAGATGCAGCAGAGGGGCAGGATTCGTTTGGTCTCAATACAATTGAGGTCTGTTTGGCTCCAATAACCCGGTCCACGTACAAATCCAACTATTACTACGAACCAGAAAATTTTGATGTCTATCAATTTAACCACTTAAAATAAATTTTCGTAATTTTAAGAAATTTAGATAAGAAGTAGAATAAAAATCTATGTCCTAAAACTAGATTAGCGAGAAATAAGAAAGAAAAATAGCGCGTCGGAAAAAGGTCGAAAAAGAAAAATGGTTGAAAAATAAAAGGTGACGGAAAAATAAAAGAAACTTATAACACTTAAAAACACTTGACTAACCTAACGTTATTACTACAACTAACTTAAAATTATAATCGCAAATTGAGATTACTAATTGGAATGATAATTGATACATAGGAAAAAGTCGTCTAAAAATATTAAAGCTTACAAGAAAAACTAAATCCCAAATGGAAATAACTTAAAAAGAAACTAAAACTTAAAAAGGCGTCGCAAAATTCTAAAATACCTAAATCTTAGTCTAAAGAAAAAGCACTTAAGGAATTCTACGGCAAAGCCTAAAAATCTAGAAGTAAAAATAACTATGGCAAAAACTAAGTTTAAAACTAAATATGAGCGAAAAATACAAATATTACGTTAAAACAATTAAAAAGGGACAAAATATAAAAATATACAAAAAGTTGTAAAAAAATACAATTTTTATAAAAATATTATTTTTATATTATTTATTTGTTAAAACTATTAATTTTACAATTTAATTAAACTAATTTAACTAAAATATAAATTAAATAAAAAGTAAAACTAATTATAATAATAATAATTAACTAGGGTTAATAATAATAATAATTAATAATTACCCGTAATTAAATGCAGATTAGGGTTTCTGTCGGTGTCAGGGTAGCTCCTCGAGTTGCGGTATTCCAAGCAGCAAACCCCGCGAGTCACGGGGTTTCAAAATTCAACTCTGGTACAGTTTTAAATTTGACGCTTTTTTTTTTAAATAAAAATATTTATATAATAAAAACTTATATTTTAAAAACTAGAATAAAAAATAGAACTACTTTATAATTTTAAAAATATCTTAAAAATAGATTTATATATATTAAAATTTTTTTTTCGGTTTTTTGTTTGTTTTTTTTTTATGTTTCAAATAAAAACAAAATACTTAAATAAAACTTATATAAAAATAAAGAAACTTTATAAAAATTAAATATTTAACAAAATCTTAAAAATACTTATATTTTTGTTTTTCTTTTTATATTTTCGAATATTTAAAACGTATTTTTATAAAAACGAATTTTAATAAAAGTAAACTAAAAATCTTTTTTTATATATATTAGCGTTGCTTCCAGCTTTTAAGCTAGATTGTTCCCCGGCAGCGGCGCCAAAAATAACTTGATGTCGTAGCGGAGGGGTATAAAATACTATTAAATTTTACAAGAAAATACTATTAAATACGATACAATTTTACACAAGATATTTATTTATTTAGAGAATGGATATACTTAAACCTTGCTACAACACTTATAGGCAGTGTACCTAATCGTACAGTACTGTAGTTTTTAGTAAGTCTGGTTCGTTCCACAGGGAAAATCTTTAAACAAAGCTTAACGCTATATTAGTTTACTTTTATAAAAATACAAATATATATATATAAGTAATATTATTATTATAAAGGGGGGTTTTTACCGTTTAATGACCGGTTTGTCGATTTTAAAACTTTAGTCGCAGTTAAAACCAATTGTAAAATAATAAATAAATACAAGACTTAATTTAAAGCGTAAAGTAAATAACGATAATGAAATTGCGAATAATAAAAGTGCGATAAAATAAACTTGCGATAATTAAAAAGTACGATAATTAAAAGTGCAATTAAATACAATAACAATAAAAATGCGATAATTAGAAGTGCAATTAAATATAAAATAAAGGAAATTAAATATGAAATAAAAGAATTATGCTTATTTAAACTTCCGTAATCATGATGTTTGACGTGTTGATTTTAGTTTTATGCCCATGGGTTAATTGTCCTTTGTTCTGGATTATTTAATATGTCCGTCTGGTTTTTATCCATAACAGTCCATCAGTCATAAATATAAAGTGCGAGTATCCTCGTCAAATTATCCTTATACCCGAAGTTAAATATTCCAACTAATTGGGGACTTAAACTATAACAAGATTTTAGTACTTTGTTTAATAATTACACCAGGATGTCGACTGAGTGTAACCCAAGGTTTTAATATTTTGTTATCAATTATGCCAAGTGTCCTTTTACATAATTTCACCCCTGTTTTAATTATTCTAGTGGCTATTAATCCATTCCCGTGTCCGGTTAAATGAACGATTATTCGTACATATAAATACCCCACCCATCGTGTCCGATTGAGTGTATATGGTAATTTATAGGGACGCCCAATTGTAAATCTTTATATTAACATTAACAAACTATCATTTAGTTAAACAAATATAAAGCCCATTAATAGCCCATAGTCTAATTTCCACAAGTGTCGTTCTTTTGTTCAAACCCCAATTATGGTACAAAGCCCAATTACCCAATTTTAATAATTAGCCCAATATCATATTACTTCGTTTTAAATAAGCATAATAATAACTTAGCTACGAGACATTAAATTAAAAAGGTTGAACATAACTTACAATGATTAAAAATAGCGTAGCGTTACACGGACAGAATTTCGACTTACACCCTTACAACATTCGCTAACATACCCTTATTATTAGGATTAAAATTAAAATTAAAATTAAAATATAAATATAAATATTTACGTATAGATATAGAGAGGATGGATATATATGTTGGTTTTTGTGATCAGAATTCGTTTGCTTTTATAGAGAGTTTCAGAATTTGGGGCTCCGCGACTCGCGGCCCTTTTTGCCTTCAAACTCCGCGAGTCGCGGAGTTTGTAAATACAGCTCACTCCATTTTGGCTCTTTGTTTACCGACGGTTTATTATATAAATATAATATATATATATATAATTTATATAATTAATTATATATTATATTATATTTATATACATAGTTAACTTGTAATTTTTAGACCGTTGCGTCGAGCGTTGAGAGTTGACTCTGGTCCCGGTTCCGGATTTTCGAATGTCCTTGCCTACAATTTAATATCTTGTACTTTGCGTTTTGAATCTTGTACTCTTGTAATTTCGAGACGTTTCTTATCAATAATTGGAACCTCTTTGATTGTCTTTTGTACTTTTGAGCTTTTTGGTCGTTTGCGTCTTCAATTCGTCGAATCTGTCTTTTGTCTTCACCTTTTATTATTTAAACGAATATCACTTGTAAATAGAACAATTGAAACTAAAAGCTTGTCTTTCTTGAGGAATAATGCCATGAAATATATGTTCGTTTTTAGCATTATCAAGTTCTATCTTCAAGTTCTAAGTGTTCTTCATATATTCTACAAGTTCTAGTTACATAAAATCAAGAATACTTTCAAGTTTGCTAGCTCACTTCCAATCTTGTAAGGTGATCATCCAACCTCAAGAAATCTTTGTTTCTTACAGTAGGTTATCATTCTAATACAAGGTAATAATCATATTCAAACTTTGGTTCAATTTCTATAACTATAACAATCTTATTTCAAGTGATGATCTTACTTGAACTTGTTTTCGTGTCATGATTCTGCTTCAAGAACTTCGAGCCACCCAAGGATCCGTTGAAGCTAGATCCATTTTTCTCTTTTCCAGTAGGTTTATCCAAGGAACTTAAGGTAGTAATGATGTTCATAACATCATTCGATTCATACATATAAAGCTATCTTATTCGAAGGTTTAAACTTGTAATCACTAGAACATAGTTTAGTTAATTCTAAACTTGTTCGCAAACAAAAGTTAATCCTTCTAAATTGACTTTTAAAATCAACTAAACACATGTTCTATATCTATATGATATGCTAACTTAATGATTTAAAACCTGGAAACACGAAAAACACCGTAAAACCGGATTTACGCCGTCGTAGTAACACCGCGGGCTGTTTTGGGTTAGTTAATTAAAAACTATGATAAACTTTGATTTAAAAGTTGTTATTCTGAGAAAATGATTTTTATTATGAACATGAAACTATATCCAAAAATTATGGTTAAACTCAAAGTGGAAGTATGTTTTCTAAAATGGTCATCTAGACGTCGTTCTTTCGACTAAAATGACTACCTTTACAAAAACGACTTGTAACTTATTTTTCTGACTATAAACCAATACTTTTTCTGTTTAGATTCATAAAATAGAGTTCAATATGAAACCATAGCAATTTGATTCACTCAAAACGGATTTAAAATGAAGAAGTTATGGGTAAAACAAGATTGGATAATTTTTCTCATTTTAGCTACGTGAAAATTGGTAACAAATCTATTCCAACCATAACTTAATCAACTTGTATTGTATATTATGTAATCTTGAGATACCATAGACACGTATACAATGTTTCGACCTATCATGTCGACACATCTATATATATTTCGGAACAACCATAGACACTCTATATGTGAATGTTGGAGTTAGCTATACAGGGTTGAGGTTGATTCCAAAATATATATAGTTTGAGTTGTGATCAATACTGAGATACGTATACACTGGGTCGTGGATTGATTCAAGATAATATTTATCGATTTATTTCTGTACATCTAATTGTGGACAACTAGTTGTAGGTTACTAACGAGGACAGTTGACTTAATAAACTTAAAACATCAAAATATATTAAAAGTGTTGTAAATATATTTTGAACATACTTTGATATATATGTATATATTGTTATAGGTTCGTGAATCAACCAGTGGCCAAGTCTTACTTCCCGACGAAGTAAAAATCTGTGAAAGTGAGTTATAGTCCCACTTTTAAAATCTAATATTTTTGGGATGAGAATACATGCAGGTTTTATAAATGATTTACAAAATAGACACAAGTACGTGAAACTACATTATATTGTTGAATTATCGAAATCGAATATGCCCCTTTTTATTAAGTCTGGTAATCTAAGAATTAGGGAACAGACACCCTAATTGACGTGAATCCTAAAGATAGATCTATTGGGCCTAACAAACCCCATCCAAAGTACCGGATGCTTTAGTACTTTGAAATTTATATCATATTCGAAGGGTGTCCCGGAATGATGGGGATATTCTTATATATGCATCTTGTTAATGTCGGTTACCAGGTGTTCACCATATGAATGATTTTTATCTCTATGTATGAGATGTGTATTGAAATATGAAATCTTGCGGTCTATTATTATGATTTGATATATATAGGTTAAACCTATAACTCACCAACATTTTTGTTGACGTTTTAAGCATGTTTATTCTCAGGTGATTATTAAGAGCTTCCGCTGTCGCATACTTAAATAAGGATGAGATTTGGAGTCCATGCTTGTATGATATTGTGTAAAAACTGCATTCAAGAAACTTATTTTGTTGTAACATATTTGTATTGTAAACCATTATGTAATGGTCGTGTGTAAACAGGATATTTTAGATTATCATTATTTGATAATCTACGTAAAGCTTTTTAAACCTTTATTGATGAAATAAAGGTTATGGTTTGTTTTAAAATGAATGCAGTCTTTGAAAAACGTCTCATATAGAGGTCAAAATCTCGCAACGAAATCAATTAATATGGAACGTTTTTAATCAATAAGAACGGGACATTTCAACAGGTGCAGCTACATCAGAAACTTTGTCTCCTGCCTATTCGTGCACACTTTGTCATGACCATGATATGCAGTCACAATCCAATCATGTCAATGATCCTAATGTGTCTTCATCTGCTACTCCTTGTCATCCACTTTCACAACCTGGTCATGCGAGTGATTCTGATGTGCCCAATTCCAGGTCATCTACTGTCACTACTGGTCATCCTATGGTTACACATTCTAAGGCTGGAATTTTTAAACCACGGCATATCATTGATCTAGCTCAGCTTGCTTCTTCTGGCCTTCATCAGGCATTGTTTTCGCACACTGAACCACGTGGATTTAAAACTGCTTTTAAAGATCCGGGTTGGTTAAAAGCTATGAGAGATGAGATGCATGCGTTACAAAATAATCAAACATGGGAACTTATACCACGACCAAAGCATGGCAACATTGTTGGGTCAAAATGGGTTTTTCACACCAAGTTCAAATCGGATGGCTCAATTGATCGACTGAAAGCCCGTCTAGTTGCACAAGGCTTTACTCAAGTACCTGGCATTGATTACTCATTCACCTTCAGCCCAGTTGTTAAAGCATCTACTGTTCGCATTGTGTTATCTCTTGCTACACTTCACAAATGGCCTCTTCATCAACTTGATGTTAATAACGCATTTCTCAATGGCCATCTCACTGAGAAAGTGTTTATGGAACAACCTCCTGGATTTACCAATCAAAGATTTCCCTCTCACGTCTGTCGACTCAAGAAAGCCTTGTATGGTCTCAAACAAGCACCTCGAGCTTGGTTTCAATGACTCAGTACTTTTCTTATTCAGCTTGGTTTTTCTTGTAGTCGAGCAGACCCCTCGCTGTTCGTTTACAAAAAAGGTTCATGCCTTCTTTACTTGCTTGTATATGTGGATGATTTAATCATTACTGGAAATCACAGTAGCACCATTCGCAAGTTCATCTCTCACCTCAATGAGGAATTTTCCATTAAAGATCTTGGTCATCTTAGCTATTTCTTGGGGCTCGAAGTAGCTTACACAAATTCTGGTTTATTCTTGAGCCAAACTAAATATGCTCATGATATTTTGGTTCGGGCTGGTTTAGTGGATTCCAAACCAGCTGCAACACCACTAGCTATGGCTGAGAGCTTTACATCACATGGTACTCTCTTCAAGGATCCTACCTTCTATCGCTCGCTTGTTGGTGCATTACAATATCTAACGATTACTCGCCCAGACATTTCTTATGCGGTCAATCAAGTTAGTCAGTTTCTTCATGCACCCACCACTGATCATTTTCAAGCCGTGAAGTGAATTATACGGTATGCCAAAGGTACACTTGTCTATGGTTTGTCTTTTCATCATGCTTCAAAACCTTCGTTACTTGGATACTCTGATGCTGACTGGGCCCGGTGTATTGAGACAAGACGTTCTACGTATGGTTATTCTATATTTCTTGGTGGTAACCTTATTTCATGGAGTGCCAAGAAGCAGCCAACAGTGGCTAGGTCTAGTTGTGAATCAGAGTATCGTGCTTTAGCTAACACTGCAGCCGAAATCGTATGGATTACACATCTTATTCGTGAACTTTATGTATTACCTCTGGAAAGACCGACCATTCTATGCGACAACAAGAGTGCAATATTTCTAAGTCAAAATCCTGTTTCTAACAAGCGGTCAAAACATATTGACATTGATTATTACTTTGTTCGTGAGCTCGTGTCTTCCGGAAAGCTCTACACCAAGTTTGTTCTAACGACACTTCAAGTTGTGGACATCTTTACCAAAAGTCTTCCTCATCCGTTGTTTGAATCGTTTCGTAGCAAGCTTCATGTTGGTCCCCCACCAGTTCGCTTGAGGGGGTATTAGAGACAAGATCACGTAATTAGTTGATCATGGTAATGATCACGTACTTGGAGAACAAGTTTAGTTATTTTATACTGTAAATATTATTTCCATATACTTTTTATCTTTTTCTTCAAGATATGTATTGTATATAAATATATCAATAACATCATCACACAAGTGTGTGGAGATTTATTTTCTTATAAATTCCTTTAAAAAATCAAAGGATACAAAGTTACAGTTGCCAAAACCATGCACTAGTAAAACTTTAAATCGATAAACTTGTGTTGTAGTTCGTGTGGTAGTAGTCAGCGGCGGAAACAACATAGGGCAGTGACAGATGCCCCCAGTCAATTTTAAATTTCTATGTTTTCAGGCTTAAAATTTCAAATTTTTTGATTTTGTTCCTAGTGAATTTGAATCCTACAAGCTTAAAATTTCATTTTGCCATTAAAATCCTTCATAGTTCTCCCAAAAGCTTCCATAATTTACCCCAACCCAAAAGCCCATGACCAAAAAAAAATTTGCCACCGGAAAAAAGATTTATGTTTTCACCACTGGCATGACTTGCCTCTTTTAGCTAGAGATCGGGAGTTTAACTCTCGTGAAGTGCATCATTGCACATAAGGTTGCCCCTTAACTCTTGAATTCCATCTTAGGGTGTCTTCTGCACATCGCATTGTGGGGCAGTAGGGGAGGGAGGGTTTACCACCTATGCCTTCGGAGTTTCCTCCTGGACAGCATTGGGGGCGGTTTGTACAACTGAGAGATGAACGCGTGAGTGGTTAAGTCACCCTAGGTGATCCCAAACTACCGTTAAGAAAAAAGTTAAATCGATAATATAAAACCCAAAAAACTCATTTCTTTTACACCGTATAATAACGTAACCTATCATATCAAATATAATAAATTTTGAAAATGTTTACTGCCGAATTAAAAATACCAAATTAATTTTACTTGTAAAAAATGTACTTTGTAACATATTAAATTTGATGTGGATAACGATAACTTATTTGTATCATATATATTACATTACATTGTTGATCATGCATATTTCAACCAAAGGGTTTAACATGCTTGTTCAGTATACGAGGGAGGGTTTAAGGATCTTAGAACGTGGCTCTCCGGTCTGGCTACCGTGAATAACCCTGGCCGACATGATGATGTCAGCGGGGTAGCCAAGTGATTAAGTCCACCTCAGATGACGGTCGTCGATCATGAGGCCCCGAATAAGGTTGTAGGTGCTAGTTGTAGAGAAACTAACCTGTTAATCTTGAGAAAACAGGAGATGATGCAGGTTACGTAATGAAATGTCCCGTTCTTATTGATTAAAAACGTTCCATATTAATTGATTTCGTTGCGAAGTTTTGACCTCTATATGAGACATTTTTCAAAGACTGCATTCATTTTTAAAACAAACCATAACCTTTATTTCATAAATAAAGGTTTAAAAAGCTTTACGTAGATTATCAAATAATGATAATCTAAAATATCATGTTTACACACGACCATTACATAATGGTTTACAATACAAATATGTTACATCGAAATCAGTTTCATGAATGCAGTTTTTACACAATATCATACAAACATGGACTCCAAATCTTGTCCTTATTTTAGTATGCAACAGCGGAAGCTCTTAGTATTCACTTGAGAATAAACATGCTTTAAACGTCAACAAAAATGTTGGTGAGTTATAGGTTTAACCTATATATATCAAATCGTAACAATAGACCACAAGATTTAATATTTCAATACACATCCCATACATAGAGATAAAAATCATTCATATGGTGAACACCTGGTAACTGACATTAACAAGATGCATATATAAGAATATCTCCATCATTCCGGGACACCCTTCGGATATGATATAAATTTCAAAGTACTAAAGCATCCGGTACTTTGGATGGGGTTTGTTAGGCCCAATAGATCTATCTTTAGGATTCGCGTCAATTGGGGTGTCTGTTCCCTAATTCTTAGATTACCAGACTTAATAAAAAGTGGCATATTCGATTTCGATAATTCAACCATAGAATGTAGTTTCACGTACTTGTGTCTATTTTGTAAATCATTTATAAAACCTGCATGTATTCTCATCCCAAAAATATTAGATTTTAAAAGTGGGACTATAACTCACTTTCACAGATTTTTACTTCGTCGGGAAGTAAGACTTGGCCACTGGTTGATTCACAAACCTATAACAATATATACATATATATCAAAGTATGTTCAAAATATATTTACAAAACTTTTAATACATTTTGATGTTTTAAGTTTATTAAGTCAGCTGTCCTCGTTAGTAACCTACAACTAGTTGTCCAAAGTTAGATGTACATAAATAAATCGATAAATATTATCTTGAATCAATCCACGACCCAGTGTATACGTATCTCAGTATTGATCACAACTCAAACTATATATATTTTGGAATCAACCTCAACCATGTATAGCTAACTCCAACATTCACATATAGAGTATCTATGGTTGTTCCGAAATATATATAGATGTGTCGACATGATAGGTCGAAACATTGTATACGTGTCTATGGTATCCCAAGATTACATAATATACAATACAAGTTGATTAAGTTATGGTTGGAATAGATTTGTTACCAATTTTCACGTAGCTAAAATGAGAAAAATTATCCAATCTTGTTTTACCCATAACTTCTTCATTTTAAATCAGTTTTGAGTGAATCAAATTGCTATGGTTTCATATTGAACTCTATTTTATGAATATAAACATAAAAAGTATAAGTTTATAGTCATAAATACAAGTTACAAGTCATTTTTGAAAGAGGTAGTCATTTTCGTCGAAAGAACGACATCTTGATGACCATTTTGAAAAACATGCTTTCACTTTGAGTTTAACCATGATTTTTGGATATAGTTTCATTTTCATAAGAAAAATCATTTTTCCAGAAGTATAGCTTTTAAATCAAAGTTCTTCTTAGCTTTTAATTATCCCAACCAAAACAGCCCCCGGTTTTTCTACGACGGCGTATATCCAGTTTTATGGTGTTTATCGTGTTTCCGGGTTTTAAATCATTAAGTTAGCATATTTTATAGATATAAAACATGTGTTTAGTTGATTTTAAAAGTCTAGTTAGAAGGATTAACTTTATTTGCGAACAAGTTTAGAATTAACTAAACTATGTTCTAGTGATTACAAGTTTATAACGTTGAATAAGACAGCTTTTTATGTATGAATCGAATGATGTTATGAACATCATTACTACCTCAAGTTTCTTGGATAAACCTACTGGAAATGAGAAAAATATATCTAGCTTCAAAGGATCCTTGGATGGCTTGAAAGTTCTTGAAGCAAAATCATGACACGAAAACAATTTCAAGTAAGATTTCCACTCGAAATAAGATTGTTATAGTTATAGAAATTGAATTAAAGTTTGAATATGATTATTACCTTGTATTAGAAAGATAACATACTGTAAGTAATAAATGTTTCTTGATCTTGGATGATTACTTGGAATGGATTTAGAAAACTTGGAAGTAAACTTGCAATCTTGGAAGTATTCTTGATTTTATGAAACTAGAACTTTTGGAATTTATGAAGAACACTTAGAACTTGAAGATAGAACTTGAGAGAGATCAATTAGATGAAGAAAATTGAAGAATGAAAGTGTTTGTAGGTGTTTTTGGTCGTTGGTGTATGGATTAGATATAAAGGATATGTAATTTTGTTTTCATGTAAATAAGTCATGAATGATTACTCATATTTTTGTAATTTTATGAGATATTTCATGCTAGTTGCCAAATAATGGTTCCCACATGTGTTAGGTGACTCACATGGGCTGCTAAGAGCTGATCATTGGAGTGTATATACCAATAGTACATACATCTAAAAGCTGTGTATTGTACGAGTACGAATACGGGTGCATACGAGTAGAATTGTTGATGAAACTGAACGAGGATGTAATTGTAAGCATTTTTGTTAAGTAGAAGTATTTTGATAAGTGTCTTGAAGTCTTTCAAAATTGTATGAATACATATTAAAACACTACATGTATTTACATTTTAACTGAGTCGTTAAGTCATCGTTAGTCGTTACATGTAAGTGTTGTTTTGAAACCTTTAGGTTAACGATCTTGTTAAGTGTTGTTAACCCAATGTTTATAATATCAAATGAGATTTTAAATTATTATATTATCATGATATTATGATGTATAAATATCTCTTAATATGATATATATACATTAAATGTCGTTACAACGATAATCGTTACATATATGTCTCGTTTCAAAATCATTAAGTTAGTAGTCTTGTTTTTACATATGTAGTTCATTGTTAATATACTTAATGATATGTTTACTTATCATAATATCATGTTAACTATATATATATATCCATATATATGTCATCATATAGTTTTTACAAGTTTTAACGTTCGTGAATCACCGGTCAACTTGGGTGGTCAATTGTCTATATGAAACCTATTTCAATTAATCAAGTCTTAACAAGTTTGATTGCTTAACATGTTGGAAATACTTAATCATGTAAAATAACAATTTCATTTAATATATATATATATATATATATATATATATATATATATATATATATATATATATATATATATATATATATATATATATATATATATATATATATATATATAAACATGGAAAAGTTCGGGTCACTACAGTACCTACCCGTTAAATAAATTTCGTCCCGAAATTTTAAGCAGTTGGAGGTGTTGACGTATCTTCTGGAAATAAATGCGGGTATTTCTTCTTCATCTGATCTTCTCATTCCCAGGTGAACTCGGGTCCTCTACGAGCATTCCATCGAACCTTAACAATTGGTATCTTGTTTTGCTTAAGTCTTTTAACCTTACGATCCATTATTTTGACGGGTTCTTCGATGAATTGAAGTTTTTCGTTGATTTGGATTTCATCTAACGAAATAGTGAGATCTTCTTTAGCAAAACATTTCTTCAAATTCGAGACGTGGAAAGTGTTATGTACAGCTGCGAGTTGTTGAGGCAGCTCCAGTTGGTAAGCTACTGGTCCAACACGATCTATAATCTTGAATGGTCCAATGTACCTTGGATTTAGTTTCCCCCGTTTACCAAATCGAACAACGCCTTTCCAAGGTGAAACCTTAAGCATGACCATTTCTCCAATTTCAAACTCTATATCTTTTCTTTTACTGTCCGCGTAGCTCTTTTGTCGACTCTGGGCGATTTTCAATCTTTGTTGAATTTGGATGATTTTCTCGGTAGTTTCTTGTATTATCTCCGGACCCGTAATCTATCTATCCCCCACTTCATTCCAACAAATCGGAGACCTGCACTTTCTACCATAAAGTGCCTCAAACGGCGCCATCTCCATACTAGAATGATAACTGTTGTTGTAGGAAAATTCTGCTAACGGTAGGTGTCGATCCCAACTGTTTCCGAAATCAATAACACATGCTCGTAGCATGTCTTCAAGCGTTTGTATCGTCCTTTCGCTCTGCCCATCAGTTTGTGGATGATAGGCAGTTCTCATGTCTAGACGAGTTCCTAATGCTTGCTGTAATGTCTGCCAGAATCTTGAAATAAATCTGCCATCCTTATCAGAGATAATAGAGATTGGTATTCCATGTCTGGAGACGACTTCCTTCAAATACAGTCGTGCTAACTTATTCATCTTGTCATCTTCTCTTATTGGCAGGAAGTGTGCTGATTTGAGACGATCAACTATTACCCAAATAGTATCAAAACCACTTTCAGTCCTTGGCAATTTAGTGATGAAATCTATGGTAATGTTTTCCCATTTCCATTCCGGGATTTCGGGTTGTTGAAGTAAACCTGATGGTTTCTGATGCTCAGCTTTGACCTTAGAACACGTCAAACATTCTCCTACGTATTTAGCAACATCGGATTTCATACCCGGCCACCAAAAATGTTTCTTGAGATCCTTGTACATCTTCCCCATTCCAGGATGTATTGAGTATCTGGTTTTATGAGCTTCTCTAAGTACCATTTCTCTCATATCTCCAAATTTTGGTACCCAAATTCTTTCAGCCATATACCGGGTTCCGTCTTCTCGAATATTAAGATGCTTCTCTGATCCTTTGGGTATTTCATCCTTTAAATTTCCCTCTTTTAAAACTCTTTGTTGCGCCTCCTTTATTTGAGTAGTAAGGTTATTGTGAATCATTATATTCATAGATTTTACTCGAATGGGTTCTCTGTCCTTCCTGCTCAAGGCGTCGGCTACCACATTTGCCTTCCCCGGGTGGTAACGAATCTCAAAGTCGTAATCATTCAACAATTCAATCCACCTACGCTGCCTCATATTTAGTTGTTTCTGATTAAATATGTGTTGAAGACTTTTGTGGTCGGTATATATAATACTTTTGACCCCATATAAGTAGTGCCTCCAAGTCTTTAATGCAAAAACAACCGCACCTAATTCCAAATCATGCGTCGTATAATTTTATTCGTGAATCTTCAATTGTCTAGACGCATAAGCAATCACCTTCGTTCGTTGCATTAATACACAACCGAGACCTTGCTTTGATGCGTCATAATAAATCACAAAATCATCATTCCCTTCAGGCAATGACAATATAGGTGCCGTAGTTAGCTTTTTCTTCAATAACTGAAACGCTTTCTCTTGTTCATCCTTCCATTCAAATTTCTTTCCTTTATGCGTTAATGCAGTCAAGGGTTTTGCTATTCTAGAAAAGTCTTGGATGAACCTTCTGTAGTAACCAGCTAGTCCTAAAAACTGGCGTATGTGTTTCGGAGTTTTTGGGGTTTCCCACTTTTCAACAGTTTCTATCTTTGCCGGATCCACCTTAATACCTTCTTTGTTCATTATGTGACCGAGGAATTGAACTTCTTCCAACCAAAATGCACACTTTGAAAACTTAGCGTACAATTCTTCTGTGATGACCCGGAAATTTCTGACTAAATTTAAACTTAATCTTTAACGTTTCCGATATGATAAGCAAAGTCTGTAAAGTTGAATCTCAAAATTTTTGAACTATTCAATTACCTTTCGATTGTTTTCAACGATTCACGAACAATTTTATATAAATAGATACATATATATACCATAACTTGAAAACATAACAAAGTGTTGAGTATATGATACTGTGCATTAAACTTATTGGTTTGATTATCTGATTGATATATTTAGATACAGAGTTAAAAGATTATGCCAAACGATTGAATTAAAAGATAATTATTGAGTCCCTTAAGGATTATGATATTATTACGAGTCTCTGTTGTAAGGTCCACGTTGATTTGGGAAATCATTCATTATTAACGGTATTCAGAATAAATGGTAAAGTGTTTGTTTAAATAACGTAATTTGGACACATACAATAATAAGGAATATCAACTGTTGGAATTAGATATATGAATAACTTGCGATATGTATTTTAAAACGTGTTTATTAATATTGAAAATATATATTTAACAATACGATAAAATATAATATTAACTTGGTCATAAAAACGAATTGTTATTATATATATATTAACAAATAGCGAGACGATGATTTATAGAAGTAAATGATCAAAATACTCGAAAGTTTAAGATATACTTTGAGTGGTATAGTTTAGGGATAATTTAAGGCTATATTTTGACAAAGGTACGTGACACGAAATGTAAAATACAAGTTTTCTCAGCGTACGAAAGGACATTTGAAAAACCGGAACCGGGACATAAGTCAAGTGATGACGTACGACTTATCGGAACAAAAATTACAAATCAACTATGCATGTGAATTTAATATAATATATAATTAATTATATAAATTAAATATATTATATATATTATATAAAATTATGTCGACAAACAAAAAGTTAAAAGTTTGTGAGCTGGATCAGAGGGCCATGCGATCGCATGGCCTTGAAGCACAAATCCCATGCGATCGCATGGGGTACTTTTTCAGAAAAGGTTCTATAAATTGCACGATTTCAGTTATGTTTTCTCACACTATTAATATTACTCCGTAAGTATTTATTATTATTATTATTTATATTATTATTATTATTATTATTATTATTATTATTATTATTATTAAGATTAATATTATTATTAATCTTATTATTATTAATATTATTAATTAGTATTATACATAAAATACTACGACGAGGTCTTGAGCGTGTCACTTTCAAAATGGTTTTCAAGCGGGATAGAGCTAAGAAAATTATGGGTAATGTTCGGGGGTATATTTATGAATCAAACCTAGTGTTTATCATCTCCGTTATGTCTACGTACTTTCCTACAATATTGAATCTCAATACTGATACGTAAGCACTCATATTTTATCTTTTATATATTAGTTGCGTATCCATGTCTAGTGCTCGAGTATATATATTTATACATACGAGTATGCTAAATTTCGTCGTTAAACAGTTTATAATGAATCAAGAATTAATTACATATATTACTGGTAAAAGGTATATGATATACATGTTTTTGGAAAGCTGGCGAAAAATCAATAACTTTTCATTTAGATATCTAATAATTTCGATGAACGGACTAAAAGATATGATCAACTGAATTATGATTAACGTTAATTGAAATTGCTTTTGAATTTACAATTAAGATTTAAACAACTTGTTTACGAGATTGATAAATTGGATTTTTGAACATTACCAACCGAGTAAATGAATCCTTATATAAGGTACGTCTCGTTTTGTTAAACAACTGTCAAAATTGACTTTTTGAAACGACTTTGGATAACTTTTGTATGTCGATATCGAGCATTAGGATTGTGATACACTATGACCTGACCTAGCTTTATAGACATTTATTGACCAACATATGTTCTCTAGGTTGAGATCTATGGTTATTTGGTAATCCGAGTTTCGGTCACATTTAGGTGAACGACTTTATATGCTGCTAAGGTGAGTTTCATATGATCCCTTTTACTCAAAATATTTTTGGGCTGAGAATACATGTGACTGTTTATAAATACTGAAAATACTAGATTTATATGCGTGAGTTTCATTTGCTCCCTTTTTAATTGTTTTTCAAATCTATTTTTTTGGGCTGAGAATACATGCACTTTATTTTAAACGCAATGGATACAAGTACATGCTAAATTCTACACCGAGTTTGAACCGAAAATCCCTTAGCTTTGGTAAATAGTAACTACCAGTTATAAGAACTGGTGGGCGTGAGTAGTTATATATGGATCCATAGGGTTTGACATCCCCGTCTGTTCCAGGTATAGAAAGAAACTCTAGCCTGAACTATAAAACAGACGTATGCTATTTGAAGTTAGTACACGTTGGATTGTGTGTATTGTACATGTTGGTTGCATGTTAAACGAGGGGCACTTATTATAAACGTTAAGGCTTGGTTACCAGGGTGCTCAATCTTGTAGAATATTTTGATAAACGTTTCTGGATGAAACAACTGAAATCTTGTGATCCACTTTTATATACAGATTATGCGAAACACTAAAACTATGAACTCACCAGCCTTTGTGTTGACACTTGTTAGCATGTTTATTCTCAGGTTCCCTAGAAGTCTTCCGCTGTTTGCTTACATGTTATACAAGCTATGTGCATGGAGTCTTGCATGCTTTATTCAAGAAAACGTTGCATTCACAAAATCATCACCATGTATCTTATTTTGACTGCATTGTCAACGGAATTACTATTGTAAACTATTATTTACGGTGATTGTCTATATATAGAAATCATCAGATGTCGAGAACCTTTGATTTAAATATTCATTGATCGTGTGCCTTTTCAAAAGAATGCAATGTTTACAAAACGTATCATATAGAGGTCAAATACCTCGCAATGAAATCGATGAATGACGTGTTTGTCCATATGGATTTGGAGCGATCGTCACATCTTCCTTCCTCAATACTTCTAAGACCTTTCTCAAATGTTCACCGTGTTCTTGGTCATTCTTTGAGTAAATAAGTATGTCATCAATGAAAACAATGACAAACTTGTCAAGGTATGGTCCACACACTCGGTTCATAAGGTCCATGAACACAGCTGGTGCATTAGTTAAACCAAACGGCATGACCATAAACTCGTAATGACCGTAACGTGTTCTGAAAGCAGTCTTTGGAATATCATCTTCTTTCACCCGCATTTGATGATACCCGGAACGTAAGTCAATCTTTGAATAAATAGACGAGCCTTGTAGTTGATCAAATAAGTCGTCGATTCTCGGTAGTGGGTAGCGGTTCTTGTTGGCAAGTTTGTTCAACTCTCGGTAGTCGATACACAACCTGAATGTACCATCTTTCTTCTTGACAAACAAAACAGGAGCTCCCCACGGTGATGTGCTTGGTCGAATGAAACCACACTCTAAAAGTTCTTGTAATTGGCTTTGCAGTTCTTCCATCTCGCTGGGTGCGAGTCTGTAAGGAGCACGAGCTATTGGTGCAGCTCCTGGTACAAGATCTATTTGAAATTCAACAGATCGATGTGGAGGTAGTCCCGGTAATTCTTTCAGAAATACATCGGGAAATTCTTTTGCTACGGGAACATCATTGATGCTCTTTTCTTCAGTTTGTACTTTCTCGACGTGTGCTAGAACAGCAAAGCAACCTTTTCTTATTAGTTTTTGTGCCTTCAAATTACTAATAAGATGTAGCTTCATGTTGCCCTTTTCTCCGTACACCATTAAGGGTTTTCCTTTTTCTCGTATAATGCGAATTGCATTTTTGTAACAAACGATCTCTGCTTTCACTTCTTTCAACCAGTACATACCGATTATCACATCAAAACTCCCTAACTCTACTGGTATCAAATCAATCTTAAATATTTCGCTACCCAGTTTAATTTCTCGATTCCGGCATATATTATCTGCTGAAATTAATTTACCGTTTGCTAATTCGAGTAAAAATTTACTATCCAACGGCATCAATGGACAACTTAATTTAGCACAAAAATCTCTACTCATATAGCTTCTATCCGCACCCGAATCAAATAAAATATAAGCAGATTTATTGTCAATAAGAAACGTACCCGTAACAAGCTCCGGGTCTTCCTGTGCCTCTGCCGCATTAATATTGAAAACTCTTCCACGGCCTTGTCCATTCGTGTTCTCCTGGTTCGGGCAATTTCTAATAATGTGGCCCGGTTTTCCACATTTATAACAAACTACATTGGCATAACTTGCTCCGACACTACTTGCTCCGCCATTACTCGTTCCGACACCATTTGTTCCTTTCGTTCTGTTAACCCCTGGTCCGTAGACCTCACACTTTGCCGCGCTATGACCATTTCTTTTACACTTGTTGTAAAATTTGGTGCAGAACCCCGAGTGATACTTTTCACACCTTTGGCATAGCTGCTTCTGATTGTTGTTGTTGTTGCGGTTGTTATTGTTGTTGGGATGATTGTTGTAGTTGCTGTTGTTGTTGTTGTTGTTGTTGTTGGGCCATTTGTTGTAGTTGCGATTGATGTTGCGATTGTTGGGATAATTGTTGCGATTATTATTCTAATTGCTGTTGTTGTTGTATTGGTGATTCTTATCACCGTTTTCCTCCCACTTTCTTTTGACTTGCTTCACATTGGCCTCTTCAGCCGTCTGTTCTTTAATTCTTTCCTCAATCTAGTTCACTAGTTTGTGAGCCATTCTACATGCCTGTTGTATGGAGGCGGGCTCGTGTGAACTTATATCTTCTTGGATTCTTTCCGGTAATCCTTTCACAAACGCGTCGATCTTCTCTTCCTCATCTTCGAACGCTCCCGGACACAATAGGCACAATTCTGTGAATCGCCTTTCGTACGTGGTAATATCAAATCCTTGGGTTCGTAACCCTCTAAGTTCTGTCTTGAAAGGATCCGAAACTAATCATCCGGACATCGTCCATATAGATTAAAAACGAATTACAATAGTTGATAACATCGCGAGGTACTTGACCTCTATATGATACATTTTACAAACGTTGCATTTATTTCTTAAAGGCAATCTATTATTACATCGAGAGTTGACATATTAGCCTAACATTTTATAACAACCAAATGATCTAATCTGCCATTTTCATAACAATAGTCTTTAATGAACTTCAATGACTCGAATGCAACGTCCTTGTATCATAGCTTAAATGGTCCCAAGTAGTATCCTTAACATGAGCTAATGCACAGCGGAAGACTTAATTCGTACCTGAGAATAACATGCTTTAAAACGTCAACATAAAGTTGTTGAGATATATAGGTTTGATGCTAGCAGCGTTATAACAATGGACCACAAGATTTCGTATATAATCATTTCAATAAAAATATTCTAAGTGGTTGAGCACTTGGTAACCATACTTAACATTTAATCACGTCGCATATTCCCTTTAATATGAAATCTTACTACACCGTACCAAGGTGTAGTCGCAAAACGAAGTACTGTGCAACCGTTGAATACTGGTCGTCCAGTCCGGTTGGGGTTGTCAGGCCCGATAGATCTATCAACAGGATTCGCGTTTACAATACCGCTGTAAATATTAGTTACCAAGCTACAGGGAAGTATGCCAGTGGTACAACTCAACGTAGAATATATTTTTCAGTTACTTGTGTCCATATCGTAAAACATAAAATACATGTATTCTCATCCCGAAATATTTAGAGTTTAAAAGTGGGACTATATACTCACTGTTGTCTCGAAGATATATATATTTTTGACTTGGTCTTCCAGTTGATATCACGAACCTATCCATATATAATATATCAATATATTTTCATTTTAAACAAACATCTCGTATATATATTTATAATACTTTTAATACTTTGAATAATTCCTTAGTCCGTAGTTAGCGTTTCGATGTTAGTAATTCAATTTTAATGGTTCATTTTTAGATGTTTAATATACCCGCAATAAATAAACCCCCAACGAAATAAATAAAACTCCCATAAAACCCCATCGTATATGTGTTGGTCGAGATTAATCTTGACCCATGGTACCGGTGTTGTCAAATGACGTGTTGCGTACATAAAGTACCGGTGTTGTCAAATGACGTGTTGCGTACAATCATGGGATCTTATGATTAATCTTCTCGTGTTGTTTACGGGTGATCCTGAACCATATGAAATTGAATTATGAGTACATATATATAAAATATCATGTTATCTTAGAAATATGTGATTTATATCTTTTTTTCCAATTGATCCCGTAGTTGAAATGATCTAGGATAACCAATTTTGTTTCGGTCATAGTTTCTTCGTTACAAGTCCGTTTTCGTTGATTCAAATTGCCATCTTCTTGGATCGAGTTCTTCTTTAAGACTATGAACTGTAAATACCTTGGTTTGTATTCAAAATCATACGGCATAAGTGAAACATTAGTGAAACATATGAAGTTAAACATTTTGTTACAAAAAAAAATCATTTAATGACCATTTTTCTAAAAATACTTATACTTTGAAAAACCAAGTTTTACCTTATTAAATTAGCATATATTTAAGTTATATTACAGGTCTTGAAGTATTTTAAAAGTTAAGTTAGAAGGATCTATTTAGTTTGCAAACAAGTTTGAAAACATTCAAACTATGTTCTTGTTGTTAAACTTTTGTACCACAAAATAAGATAGCTATATATATATGAATCGAACAAGGTTATGAACATAGATTCTACCTCAAGTTCCTTGGATAAGTTTGCTGTAAAAGAGGAGTAAGAAGCTAGAATCAAAAGGGTGATAGAAGTGGATGAAAGATTGGAAGTAAGTTGGTGTTCTTGGAAGGTTTTCTTGAAGTGTTTTTGTATGGTTTTCTTATGGTGTTTATGTAAGGTTTTTGAAGCTAGATCTTCTTAGAACTTTACTGAATTGTTGAAGGTGTTTAAGGGTTATAAGTGTGTGTGTTTTAGCTAGGAGATTGAAGTAGTAAATGAATCAAAATGATGATACATATATACTCCTAAAAATGTGATCTTTAAGGATAACATGACAAAATTTTAGTTTGTAATCTTATGTATTTGTCAAACAATAATACAAAAGCAATTACCTTATACCTAGGGTAGTAACAAGGGCTGGTTAGGTGGTGATTTGATGTGTATATACCAATAGTAAATACGTATAGAAGCTAGGTATGATACGAGTACAAATACTCTAGATATACGTATAGAAATTTTGTGAAAAATGGAATGAGGATTCAAATATAGCTATCTTTTGTGAATACACTTATATGATTTTATGTATTTAAGTCTTAAAAGTGAGTAAATACATTACTTATACGATATATGTATAAACATTATAAGTCTTAAGTATTTATGTCAAATAACGTTACGTATAGTTATCGTTTTGAAAACTTAAGTTAGTAGTTTCAAAATATACTTATAACTTATAGTTTTTGATACAAAATAAGATATTAAAACATTCATTAATCATGTTAAATATGTATATATAAATATATATACGCAAACGTATAATTATCATATATTGTATAGTTCGTGATATCGTCGGTCAAACGTTGTGTAAAACTCTTTTCGGAAATATAAATCTCGACAATTTGGATTACTTATCATGTTGGTAAGTTTTAATTTATGTAAATATTAATCTTATAAGTATAGAACGATCGAAAAAAAATGCGGGTCAACTTTAGGGTTTTTGCTTATCGTGTCGGAACCATATAGAGATTAGAGTTTAAATTTGGTCGGAAATTTCCGGGTCGTTACAGTACCCATCCGTTAAAGAAATTTCGTCCTCGAAATTTGGTAGAGGTTGTCATAAATAACCATAGGAATGTTTTCATGACGAATATGAGGTAATAATGAAATTTTATCATTATTGAAAGATTTAGATAAAACGATTTGGTTATGTGAGACGCACGAGCGAAGCTATCACAAAAAAAAAATGAAATGAGTAAATATGGAATCGTTTTTAATCGATGACGTGGTTTAGAATTGATTTCCGGGATTTAAGGGATTTAGGAAAAATCTTACGTAATAAGATTTGGTTATTCGGCGATCAGAATCTTCTTTGATTTAATGCGGTAATCTGTTTCGATTTCTCTGTCGGATATTTCACTATAAATCCACCCCTTCGTTTCCTTATTTTTCACAACTCGCATCTTCTACTCTTTCTCCTTAATTCCTACTTTAAGGTATCCTTTGAAATGCTTCATCCCGTTCTGATTTTTGTTATACTTCTAACTTTTATATCTTTCATTCTTCTCTTCCATCTACCGCCAGAAGAATCTATTCACTTTTATGATTTTCTTGGAATTATAATGTTTCTAATTCTCCCGTGTCTTTACGTCGCCATACGTATTGATATACATGGTTTGTAGTTTCTGGGTGGTTGTTGGGTTTGATATCTTTCCTTATACTTCGATGCTCCTGCTTCTGTTTTCCATAATCATTGTCATCCATAGTTAATATTCTCTCCTATTTGCTGTGATCTATACCCCAATTTCTATTTTGGGACTTTGTCCCTTCGTTTCTTCTTCCCGTCCTTGAGTCAAGCGATCAATAGTTCGGAATTCGTAGGTATAAAATTTGGAATGAACCTAGCTATTGGTTTTAGAATAAAATTGTAATGGCACGATCTTGATTCGTTAAATTACTCGAATATTCCGGAAAAATAGAACTATCAAGGTGATACGTTCTAATATGTTTGGAGACTTGATAGAATGTAAGAGCCGTGTAACATGGCACATGATGACGGTACTGTGAATCATCACATTCCATTAGAAACTTAACATGACTTACTGTAATATAATGAAGTTGATCAAGTTTCATTATATTATACTAATTCATGTATCAGTTCCCAACACTACTTCAAAACATTCCTATTTTAAACTTGAAGGTTTTAGAACTTAGAAACTAACACAGTTTCTTTTATGTTGTAACGCAGATATTACGGAGAGATAAATATTCTCAGATAAGAATAGTTGTGAAAATATCTCCAGAAATATGGAGAATATGTATAACGGAAGATATGAAGATATCTTATAATATCTAAGATAAGATGATGATGAAGAATATCATCGGAAAAGGTTTAGGATAAGGGGTAGGGTTTTTACTAATGGTTTTAGCAGGCACTGAATCGTTTGAATCCTTTGAAAGCAGATTCAGTTCTTGTGATTTATCTACATCCTCCTTCATACTTTGCTCAATCCGTTTTCCAGTTCCAACTCTCCTCTTTTTCTAAGCTTTACCAACACAATGTACTTCATCATTAAACTTTTGACTGTTAAAGTCGTTTACAGTTTTTGCTGCTTCTTCAGCATTTCAAGAACTACTTCATAGTCCAGGATGTTTTTCAGAACTTTACATTCGAAATATGTAATTCTTAGGGATAGTCGTTCTTGGTATAACTGGGAGAATTTCTACGAGATTTTCAAAATACTGATTGCGGATTTCGCCAAAGAGATAACGAGTTGCTGGTACGTCTGCTGATGATGTTGTGAAAAAGGTTCTCCGGTAACAACGTCGAAAGGACAAAGTATAAATATCGAGATTATAATAGGAGTAGTCTCACTGAGAAGTCGAAGTGGAGCTGTGACAAAATTAGCTTCTTGAAAAGGAATCGTATGATTGTTTTTGATAATGAATGATAAGGAATTCGACGCGGATACGTTTTAACTATAACTTCGGTTTCGAAAATTTTTCAGGTGCATCACTGTATGCATAAATCTTTCTTCCGTAAACGAGGTGCGGCTGGTTCAACTTCTCGATCGAGGTGTTTTCAAGAATCATGAAAAGATTTGAATGAGGATTATAATTGTCGAAGTACAAATGAGGTTTAGGATGAAATCAAGTGGCAAACTTGAAGAATTGTTTAGTTTCATATGTTATAATCAACATTTTATTTTATTTTAATTGTCCAATGTTTCTTCTTTATGCCACTTGTTGGATTTAGATAGGTAAAAATTCAAATATGAAATTTAAATGGAAATGGTTATTCTGGGGTGAACGGATACGTATATCGATGGTTGTAAGTAGAATAACAAATGACCGTTGAATCAGATTCAAGAATGTACAATATAACTTATTAATGTGAATTCTAAATATTCCTCGGGTACTACCCACCCGTTAAAATATTTTCATCATTAATAGTTTGTACGAAGGAATTTTTAATTACTATCTTTATGAAAATATACTTGCATATATATTTTCTTCAGAGATAATCATAGATTTAATGAGTCAATAAGATATTAAACTCATTTGATTTATCGTTAATTCTAGATTACATAATCTCTAAGACTTTAAAAATTACATAATCGTCATACGATACGTAAAGCGAAGATAATCGATGTAGAACGATATATAGAACGAAGATCATACTCGAAGTACAGATATTGAGTCGTGTGATGTTGATATTCGAGATACAGATTGTGATGTTGAGATTTTGGGGGTGACAAGAGTACTGTCGGCGTTGATGATGGTGGTATAGATTATGCTGCTGGTGCTGCTGCTGGTGTTTGTAACCTTCGCACCGTATTTTCTAAAGCCACTACCCGAGCGCGAAGCTCGTTGACTTCTCCTATTATACCGGGATGATTGACGGTTGGAACGAGCGAATGAACAAGATTCGAAATATGGGATAGTATGTAATCATGACGAGATACTCTAGAAATGAGCGAGAAAATGGTGTTTCGAATAGGTTCACCGGTAAGTGCTTCAGGTTCATCGTTAAGAGGACAATTTGGTGGATGGAATGGATCACCTTCTTCTTGCCTCCAGAGATTTAGTATATTACGAACCCATCCCCAATTCATCCAAAATAGATGATGGGAAATTGGTTGATCCATTCCGGTGACGCTGTTCTCAGAGCTCGAATGGAAATCCATATCGGCGTAGCTATCGAAGTCGGAGGAATTCGAACTGGATGAAGAATCCATCTTGTATAGTCGGAGAAATGAATTTTTTTTTTTTTTTTGGAATAGATTATAGGAGTTGGGTTTGGTACTCTTCAATACATAATTTACATATGTATATATAATATCAAAATCCCATGATTTACGGAGAATCTTTGAAATACGTCAGGCAATGTCTATAGTAACAGATACGCTAAGATATGAATTTTGTCTATACACTATCGATGCACTAAATGCAGTAAGACGTGTCTAGACTTAAGAATGATAAGCAGGCAGTTCCCTAAGGATGATAAGCAGATGATTTCTGACTAGGATTGATAAGCAAAACTTTTGACAGGCAGACACGGTCAAAGTCCAGACTCACTTAATGTATCCTAACAACTACTAGTTAGACACACTAATGCAAGGCCTGGTTCGCTAAGACCAACGCTCTGATACCAACTGAAAGGATCCGAAACTAATCATCCGGACATCGTCCATATAGATTAAAAACGAATTACAATAGTTGATAACATCGCGAGGTACTTGACCTCTATATGATACATTTTACAAACGTTGCATTTATTTCTTAAAGGCAATCTATTATTACATCGAGAGTTGACATATTAGCCTAATATTTTATAACAACCAAATGATCTAATCTGCCATTTTCATAACAATAGTCTTTAATGAACTTCAATGACTCGAATGCAACGTCCTTGTATCATAGCTTAAATGGTCCCAAGTAGTATCCTTAACATGAGCTAATGCACAGCGGAAGACTTAATTCGTACCTGAGAATAACATGCTTTAAAACGTCAACATAAAGTTGGTGAGATATATAGGTTTGATGCTAGCAGCGTTATAACAATGGACCACAAGATTTCGTATATAATCATTTCAATAAAAATATTCTAAGTGGTTGAGCACTTGGTAACCATACTTAACATTTAATCACGTCGCATATTCCCTTTAATATGAAATCTTACTACACCGTACCAAGGTGTAGTCGCAAAACGAAGTACTGTGCAACCGTTGAATACTGGTCGTCCAGTCCGGTTGGGGTTGTCAGGCCCGATAGATCTATCAACAGGATTCGCGTTTACAATACCGCTGTAAATATTAGTTACCAAGCTACAGGGAAGTATGCCAGTGGTACAACTCAACGTAGAATATATTTTTCAGTTACTTGTGTCCATATCGTAAAACATAAAATACATGTATTCTCATCCCGAAATATTTAGAGTTTAAAAGTGGGACTATATACTCACTGTTGTCTCGAAGATATATATATTTTTGACTTGGTCTTCCAGTTGATATCACGAACCTATCCATATATAATATATCAATATATTTTCATTTTAAACAAACATCTCGTATATATATTTATAATACTTTTAATACTTTGAATAATTCCTTAGTCCGTAGTTAGCGTTTCGATGTTAGTAATTCAATTTTAATGGTTCATTTTTAGATGTTTAATATACCCGCAATAAATAAACCCCCAACGAAATAAATAAAACTCCCATAAAACCCCATCGTATATGTGTTGGTCGAGATTAATCTTGACCCATGGTACCGGTGTTGTCAAATGACGTGTTGCGTACATAAAGTACCGGTGTTGTCAAATGACGTGTTGCGTACAATCATGGGATCTTATGATTAATCTTCTCGTGTTGTTTACGGGTGATCCTGAACCATATGAAATTGAATTATGAGTACATATATATAAAATATCATGTTATCTTAGAAATATGTGATTTATATCTTTTTTTCCAATTGATCCCGTAGTTGAAATGATCTAGGATAACCAATTTTGTTTCGGTCATAGTTTCTTCGTTACAAGTCCGTTTTCGTTGATTCAAATTGCCATCTTCTTGGATCGAGTTCTTCTTTAAGACTATGAACTGTAAATACCTTGGTTTGTATTCAAAATCATACGGCATAAGTGAAACATTAGTGAAACATATGAAGTTAAACATTTTGTTACAAAAAAAAATCATTTAATGACCATTTTTCTAAAAATACTTATACTTTGAAAAACCAAGTTTTACCTTATTAAATTAGCATATATTTAAGTTATATTACAGGTCTTGAAGTATTTTAAAAGTTAAGTTAGAAGGATCTATTTAGTTTGCAAACAAGTTTGAAAACATTCAAACTATGTTCTTGTTGTTAAACTTTTGTACCACAAAATAAGATAGCTATATATATATGAATCGAACAAGGTTATGAACATAGATTCTACCTCAAGTTCCTTGGATAAGTTTGCTGTAAAAGAGGAGTAAGAAGCTAGAATCAAAAGGGTGATAGAAGTGGATGAAAGATTGGAAGTAAGTTGGTGTTCTTGGAAGGTTTTCTTGAAGTGTTTTTGTATGGTTTTCTTATGGTGTTTATGTAAGGTTTTTGAAGCTAGATCTTCTTAGAACTTTACTGAATTGTTGAAGGTGTTTAAGGGTTATAAGTGTGTGTGTTTTAGCTAGGAGATTGAAGTAGTAAATGAATCAAAATGATGATACATATATACTCCTAAAAATGTGATCTTTAAGGATAACATGACAAAATTTTAGTTTGTAATCTTATGTATTTGTCAAACAATAATACAAAAGCAATTACCTTATACCTAGGGTAGTAACAAGGGCTGGTTAGGTGGTGATTTGATGTGTATATACCAATAGTAAATACGTATAGAAGCTAGGTATGATACGAGTACAAATACTCTAGATATACGTATAGAAATTTTGTGAAAAATGGAATGAGGATTCAAATATAGCTATCTTTTGTGAATACACTTATATGATTTTATGTATTTAAGTCTTAAAAGTGAGTAAATACATTACTTATACGATATATGTATAAACATTATAAGTCTTAAGTATTTATGTCAAATAACGTTACGTATAGTTATCGTTTTGAAAACTTAAGTTAGTAGTTTCAAAATATACTTATAACTTATAGTTTTTGATACAAAATAAGATATTAAAACATTCATTAATCATGTTAAATATGTATATATACATATATATACGCAAACGTATAATTATCATATATTGTATAGTTCGTGATATCGTCGGTCAAACGTTGTGTAAAACTCTTTTCGGAAATATAAATCTCGACAATTTGGATTACTTATCATGTTGGTAAGTTTTAATTTATGTAAATATTAATCTTATAAGTATAGAACGATCGAAAAAAAATGCGGGTCAACTTTAGGGTTTTTGCTTATCGTGTCGGAACCATATAGAGATTAGAGTTTAAATTTGGTCGGAAATTTCCGGGTCGTTACATGTCTTGAGCTTATTGACCTCGGTTTTGGGACGGTACTTCTCGTTCATCAAGTGCTTGAATGCTGACCACTGTAGTGCGTACGCATCATCTTGTCCCACTTGCTCTAGATAGGTATTCCACCATGTTAACGCAGAACCTGTGAATGTATGCGTAGCGTACTTCACTTTGTCCTCTTCAGTACACTTACTTATGGCAAACACTGATTCGACCTTCTCGGTCCACCGTTTCAATCCGATCGGTCCTTCGGTTCCATCAAATTCCAAAGGTTTGCAGGCAGTGAATTCTTTGTAGGTGCATCCTACACGATTTCCTGTACTGCTAGATCCAAGGTTATTGTTGGTATGTAGCGCAACCTATACTGCGGCTATGTTTGAAGCTAGAAAAGTACGGAATTCCTCTTCATTCATATTCACGGTGTGTCGAGTAGTCGGTGCCATTTCCTTCAAAATAGTCAAATGGAACAAGTTAATCATACAGAATATTAAGAGTAGTTAATAGTATTTCGTAGCATAATATGAACTCATTTATAAAAGCTTTTTCTTCATATTAGCGTTTTATAAGTTTAAATTCGGGTAGTACCTACCCGTTAAGTTCATACTTAGTAGCTAATATACAATTCAACTACTACAATTCTATATGAAAAACTGATTGTAATAATATTTCGCGTTCAAACTTTTATACAATATTTTACAAACTTACAATACCGCTTATTTTACATAAAGCATGAAATATAGCACACAATAACTTTGATACAAGATAGTTGTGAAGATAATTCTAGCTAGTACACAAGTCGTTCAGCAAAGGCAATAAAGACACGTAATTCATACGTCCAGAAACAAGTCATGCATTCTGGTTTTACTAGGACTACTTCCTATCCTTGGTCTTGTGGAACATAACCGTTATGGCCGTTGATAAGATAGCGTGTTATAACGTCGTCAAAGGTACGAGGGTTACGTAATGACCAACAGTCTCGTAATGACCTAAAAACCTCATTTCTTACCCCAATTACCGACTCCGTCACTTGTGGGAACGTTTTGTTTAATAGTTGTAGCCCGATGTTCTTGTTCTCACTTTGGTGAGAAGTGAACATTACTAACCCGTAAGCATAACATGCTTCTTTATGTTGCATGTTAGCCGATTTTTCTAAATCACGAAGTCCTATATTCGGATATATTGAGTCAAAATAATTTCTTAACCCATTGCGTAAAATAGCATTTGGGTTCCCCGCAATATATGCGTCAAAGTAAACACATCGTAACTTATGGATTTCCCAATGTGATATCCCCCATCTTTCGAACGAAAGCCTTTTATAAACCAAGGCATTCTTGGAACGTTCTTCGAATGTCTTACAAACTGATCTCGCCTTAAATAGTTGTGCCGATGAATTCTGACCGACTCTAGACAAGATTTCATCAATAATGTCTCCGGGTAGGTCTCTTAAAATATTGGGTTGTCTATCCATTTTGTGTTTTTATACTGTAAAATAGACAAGAGTTAGATTCATAAAAAAAATACTTATTAATACAAGCAATTTTTACATATATCATAAAGCATAAGCACACTATATTACATATATTACACCTCACGAATACAACTATCTTATTCTGACTCGCTCGTTTCTTCTTCTTCGGTTTTGGTTCATTTTGCCAAGTTTCTAGGGATATATGATGTTCCCCTAATACGAGCCGTCGTTTTCCACATTGGTTTAGAAAAACCTGGTGGTTTAGAGGTTCCCGGGTTATTGTCACAACTTAAGAAATACGGGTGTTGACGATACATATAAAGTTCATCGGGTTTGGAATCAAATTTCTCTATTATTATGCCCTTTCCCTTATTGTTCTCTTTTGCCTTATTAAATTGTGTTGGGGTAATTTCTATAACATCATCGGAATCCTTGTCGGGATCCGATTCATCGGAGAATTGGTAATCCTCCCAATACTTTGCTTCCTTGGCGGAAACACCATTGACCATAATTAACTTTGGTCGGTTAGTTGAGGATTTTCTTCTACTTAACCGTTTTATTATTTCCCCCACTGGTTCTATTTCTTCTTCCGGTTCCGATTCTTCTTTCGGTTCCGATTCTTCTTCCGATTTCGACTCTTCTTCCGGTTCCTCTTCGGGAACTTGTGAATCAGTCCACGAATCATTCCAAATTATATTTGACTCTTCATTATTATTAGGTAAGTCAATGGGACTTGTATTAGAGGTAGACATCTATCACATAATATCAAACACGTTAAGAGATTAATATATCACATAATATTCACATGTTAAAAATATATAGTTTCCAACAAAATTTGTTAAGCAATCATTTTTCAAGTAAACACGGTCGAAGTCCAGACTCACTAATGCATCCTAACAAACTCGATAAGACACACTAATGCAAAATTATGGTTCTCTAAGACCAACGCTCGGATATCAACTGAAATGTCCCGTTCTTATTGATTAAAAACGTTCCATATTAATTGATTTCGTTGCGAGGTTTTGACCTCTATATGAGACGTTTTTCAAAGACTGCATTCATTTTTAAAACAAACCATAACCTTTATTTCATAAATAAAGGTTTAAAAAGCTTTACGTAGATTATCAAATAATGATAATCTAAAATATCATGTTTACACACGACCATTACATAATGGTTTACAATACAAATATGTTACATCGAAATCAGTTTCATGAATGCAGTTTTTACACAATATCATACAAACATAGACTCCAAATCTTGTCCTTATTTTAGTATGCAACAGCGGAAGCTCTTAGTATTCAACTGAGAATAAACATGCTTTAAACGTCAACAAAAATGTTGGTGAGTTATAGGTTTAACCTTTATATATCAAATCGTAACAATAGACCACAAGATTTCATATTTCAATACACATCCCATACATAGAGATAAAAATCATTCATATGGTGAACACCTGGTAACCGACATTAACAAGATGCATATATAAGAATATCCCCATCATTCCGGGACACCCTTCGGATATGATATAAATTTCGAAGTACTAAAGCATCCCGTACTTTGGATGGGGTTTGTTAGGCCCAATAGATCTATCTTTAGGATTCGCGTCAATTGGGGTGTCTGTTCCCTAATTCTTAGATTACCAGACTTAATAAAAAGGGGCATATTCGATTTCGATAATTCAACCATAGAATGTAGTTTCACGTACTTGTGTCTATTTTGTAAATCATTTATAAAACCTGCATGTATTCTCATCCCAAAAATATTAGATTTTAAAAGTGGGACTATAACTCACTTTCACAGATTTTTACTTCGTCGAGAAGTAAGACTTGGCCACTGGTTGATTCACAAATCTATAACAATATATACATATATATCAAAGTATGTTCAAAATATATTTACAAAACTTTTAATACATTTTGATGTTTTAAGTTTATTAAGTCAGCTGTTGTGATGACCCGAAAATTTCTGACCAAATTTAAACTTAATCTTTAACGTTTCCGATATGATAAGCAATGAATTTTGTCAAGTTTTAAAACTTTTGAAAAGAGTTTTTATATAACGGTTGACCACCCTATTTGTCCAACGATTCACGAACGTCATAGCATGTATTATATACATATTTTAAATAAATACAAGAGTTTTCGATATATACGGAATCATGCGAATAATATTTATATACGAAATGATTAAAAATTTACTACTAAACGATGCTATTTCAAATTAAAATTTTTACGTATTAAGTCGTTTTATTTTTATGATATAATTTTTGTAATTTTTTTTAAGAAACGAAGTTAAATTAAAAATGTACAATTTGTAAAGCACAGCGTACAACAACGTGTAGCTTAAATAGCTGAATTTAAATTAATTCATTTACTATTCATTGAATAGTAAATTAAACGAAATTAATTAATTTACTATTCACATGAAAGTGACATAATAGAAATTATTAATTATAAGTTACATAATATACCCCTGAAGTATTTAATAAATACGACTTTTAATAATTTACGATTCATATATATTAATATTTAATTACGTCGACGAACTAAATTACAAAATGTATGTGAGCTGTCATATCTTCCCATGCGATCGCATGGGAACTGGCTTGGAAAGCCATGCGATCGCATGGCACCCTTTTGCAGGCCACATCTATTTAAAGCACGATCTGTTCTGTTTCTGATTCATATATCTATTTCTCTCGTCTCAATCTCTATTATATTTATATTTATTATTATTATTATTATTATTATTATTATTAAGATTAGTATTATTATTAATCTTAAATATTATTAGTATTATTATTATTATTAGTAGTAATATACATAAAATACTACGACGAGGTCATGAGCGTGTCATTTTTAAAATGAGTTTACAAGCGAGCTAGAGCTAAGGAAATTATGGGTTATTGCTAAGCAGGTTATGGGTAATGTTCGGGGGTATGTTTATGAATCAAACCTAGTGTTTATCATCTCCGTTACGTCTATGTACTTTCCTACAATATTGAATCTCAATATTGAAACGTAAGCATTTATACTTTATCTTTTATATACTAATAGTGTATCCATGTCTAGTGCTCGAGTATATATATTTATACATGCTTGTATGCTAAATTTCGTTGATAAACAGTTTATAATGAATCACGAGTTAAATACATATATTACTGGTAAAAGGTATATGATATGCATGTTTTTGGAAAGCTGGCGAAAAATCATTAACTTTTCATTTAGATATCGAATAGTTTCGATGAACGGTTTAAAAGATATGATCAACTGATTTATAATTAACATTAATTGAAATTGCTTTTGAATCTGCAATTGAGGTTTAAACAACTTGTTTACGAGATTGATAAAATGGATTTTTGAATATTACCAACCAAGTAAATGAATCCTTGTATAAGGTACGTCTCATTTTGTTGAACTAATGTCAAAATTGACTTTTGAAACGACTTTGGATAACTTTTGTATGTCGATCTCGAGCATTAGGATTGTTATACACTATGACCTGACCTAGCTTGATAGACATTTATTGACCAACATATGTTCTCTAGGTTGAGATCTACGGTTATTTGGTAATCCGAGTTTCGATCATATTTTGGTGAACGACTTTATATGCTGCTAAGGTGAGTTTCATAAGATCCCTTTTACTCTCTACATTTTTGGGCTGAGAATACATGCGCTGTTTTATAAAATGAATACAAAAACTAAAACTGATTTGAGTGAGTTTCATAAGATCCCTTTTACTCTCTACATTTTTGGGCTGAGAATACATGCGCTGTTTTATAAAATGAATACAAAAACTAAAACTGATTTGAGTGAGTTTCATAAGATCCCTTTTACTCTCTACATTTTTGGACTGAGAATACATGCAAATGCTTTATTAACCGATATACAATATTTATATGCGTGAGTTTCATTTGCTCCCTTTTTAATTGCTTTTGCAATATATATTTTTGGGCTGAGAATACATGCACTTTATTTTAAATGCAATGGATACAAGTACATACTAAATTCTACACTGAGTTTGAACCGAAAATCCCTTAGCTTTGGTAACTAGTAACTGCCGGTTATAAGAACTGGTGGGCGCGAGTAGTAGTATATGGATCCATAGGGCTTGATATCCCCGTCCGAGCTAGAGCACTAGCCTTTTAACGGACGTATGCTATTTGAGAAGCGTACACGTTGGTTTACGTGTATTATTAAGATGATTATACAAAGGGTACAAATTATATATATACGTTAAGTTTAGTTACCAGGGTGCTCAATTTCATAGAATATTTTGATAAACGTTTCTGGATGAAACAACTGAAATCTTGTTATCCACTTTTATATGCAGATTATGCGAAACACTAAAACTATGAACTCACCAACCTTTGTGTTGACACTTGTTAGCATGTTTATTCTCAGGTTCCCTAGAAGTCTTCCGCTGTTTGCTTATATGATACACAAGCTATGTGCATGGAATCTTACATGGCATATTTTTCAAGAAAACGTTGCATTTACCAATTCATCACCATGTACCTTATTTAGACTGCATTGTCAACGGAAGTACTATTGTAAACTATTATATAAGGTGATTGTTTATATGTAGAAATCATCAGATGTCGAAAACCTTTGATTTAATATTCATTTATGGTGTGCCTTTTCAAAAGAATGCAATGTTTATAAAACGTATCATATAGAGGTCAAATACCTCGCAATGAAATCAATGAATGACGTATTCGGCTAAATGGATTTGGAGCGATCGTCACAGTTGGTATCAGAGCGTTGGTCCTAGCGAACCAGGTCTTGCATGAGTGTGTCTAATTGATAGTTGTTAGTATGCATTAGTAAGTCTGGACTTCGACTGTGTCTGCATGTTAAAAGTTTTGCTTATCATTTCTTGTCGGAAATTACATGTTTATCATTCTTAAGTCTAGACACGTTTTCCTGCATTTATTGCATAAATAGTGTACAGACAAAAATTCATATCTTAGCGTATCTGTTACTGTAAACTTTTCCTGACATCTTTCGAAAATTTCTCCGTGATTTATGAAATTTGGTATTATATATACATATGTAAATTATGTATTGAAGAATACCAAACTACATTCTATAATCTAATTCATATAAAAAAAAAAATCATCTCCCTAATTATACAAGATGGATCCCGTATCTAGTTCAAATTCCTTAAACTCTGACAGCTATTCCGATATGGATATTCACCTGAATTCCGAAGACAGTGTAACCGGAATGGATCAACCAATTAGCCATCATCTATTCTGGATGAATTGGGGATGGGTTCGTAGCCTACTTAATTATTGGAGACAAGAAGAAGGCGATCCCTTCCATCCACCACATTGCCCTCTTGGCGAAGAACCTGAAGCACTTACCGGCGAACCTGTTCGTAATACCATTTTCTCTCTCATCTCCAGAATATCTCGTCATGATCATATACTCTCTCAAATCCTGGATCTTATTCATCCGCTCGTCCGAACCGCCAATCATCCTGGTGTAGTAGAAGAAGTCAACGAGCTTCGCGCTCGGGTAGTGGCTTTGGAGAATATGGTGCAAAGGTTACAAGCACCAGCAGAATCTCCGGCATCAACAGTACCACCGACAACAACACCAACAGTACCATTACCACCACCAACAACATCCGCACCGCAAGCCTCAACATCACAATATGTACCTTGAACATCAACGTCATACGCATCGTAGTTACCAAGAAATACCAGCAACAATAACCGATGAAGTATTAACTTATTTCCCCTGAAGAAATTTTATGTATATTTAATATATATGAATTTTGAAATCAAAATAAATCTTTTCGTACTAAGCTATTACGTGTGAATCTTAACTGGTAGGTACTACTCGGTTAAATTCATATTACTAATATGCTATGATGTACATCCTTCGTTAACAACTTAACCTTCGGTAACTACAATCTCTGTTTCAATCCAAAGAATTCCGTTTCATAATAAACCAAGTGTATTATTCAATAATATGGTTGATTTTACACTTTCATCTTCGATGCACTCGAAACTTTCTAGAAAACATCATTTGCACCTTGCGAAGTTTGCAAGAATTCCACGAATATCAACACCCTTCACCAAGGAATATCAATAAGAATAAATAATGAAGTATTGATTTCATTAGCGAAATACTCCACAAAGATTATGTAATCTTTAATATTTTAGAGATTATTCATTTCTAATTCAAGCCGAAAATCAAATGAGCTTAATATGATATTAACTCATTAAATCTGTATTACATCTGAAAAAAATATACATACATATATTTTCATAAAAACGGTAATAAAAATTCTTTTGTACAAAGTATTAATTGTGAAATCTTTAACGGGTAGGTAATACTCGGGAAATATATAAGTTCACAATTAATATGTTATATTGTACATTCTTCAACTTTGATTCAAAAATTATTAACTATGCTCACAGCGATATACAATCGTTTCCATACAAATTCAATTACATATTCTGATATTGACGGATCAGAATCCAAGTCAAGATTTAACGGGTGACATCATTCTTAGATCTCTACATCTTTCAAAGCTATACTTTGACTTCAAAAATGTGAAAGATCCTTTAGCATTGTTATTACTGAAAATAACCTTGCAATTCCTTTCCAAAAGTATCCAGTATTATCAACCGTTCAACCAGTCAACGACGACCTTTCAGACTTGTAACTTTGGCATATACGTTTTTGTTACTGGGGAACCTTTCATGTTCCACCACATTAGCAGTAAATTTACCAACAACTTCATTGATCTTTGACCTTCCGAAAAATCCTTATACTCATTGAAACCGTATCATGTACTCATCCACATCTTGTAACAGCAATTGCCATACCAACTATCAGGAATTAGCAATCAGTATTTTGAAATCTTGTAGCACGTCTACGCCAACAGTTATATGTGTACATATAACGTCTACCTCTTGGACTTACATACTTTGAATGTGAAGTTTCCGAAAAACACCCCAAACTACGAAACTAGTTCTCCGAATTTTGGAAAAATGTTGATGAAGCAGCAAAAACTGTAAACGACCTTAACAGTCAAAAGTTTGATGATAAAGAATAGTATGGTGGTAAAGCTGAGAAAAAGAGAAAGTTTGGAACTGGAAAACGGATTGAGCAAAGTATGAAAGAGGCTGTGGATAAATCACAAGGACGAAACCTGTCTTCAAAGAATCCAAATGATTCAGTATCTGTTGAAGCCATTAACGAATACCTTGCTTCCGAATCTAAACCCTTGCGGACAATATTCTTCATCATCCTCTGATATTAGAAATTCTAAGATATCATCGTATCTTTCATTATAAATATCCTCCATATTTTTGGAGATAATTTCATAATCATTCTTATTGAAAATCAATTTTCTCTTTACGATATCTGTGTTACACCATAAAAGAAACTATTTTAGTTTATAAATTCTGAAATTTTCAAGTTTAAAATATAAATGTTTTGAAGTAATGTTGGGAATTGAAGCATGAGTTAATATAATATAATGACACTTGATCAACGTGATTATATTACAGTAAGTCATGCTGAGTTTCTAATGGAACGTGATAAAGGTTCACATATCATACCCTCATCATGAACCATGTTACATAACTCTTTCATTCTATATAATCTCTAAAAATATCAAGAAAATATTTTCTTAATGATTCGGTCTTTTTTGAGGTATTCTGGTAATTTGACAAGTCAGATTGTGCTATTACCATTTCTTTCTTAGAACATTAGTTATGTTCATCTGAAACTTCATACCTACGAATTCTGGACCATTATCCGCTTGACTTAAGGTCAGGAAGAGAAAACGAAAGCATGAAGCTCCGAAATATAATGGAGAATATAAAGCCCAATAACAACCTCAAAATTTACAAACCGTGTGTATCAATGCGTATAGCAATATAAAGACACGGGAGAATGAAAAACACTATAACCCCAAGGTAATGGTAGAAGAAAGTAACTTCCTCTGGTGGTAGATGAAAAAGAAGAATGACAGATATGAAAGTTAGGAGTATATCAAGAATAAGAACTGGATGAAGCATTTCACAATCTTTTGAAAGTATGAAATGAGGAAGAAGATGTAGGAGTGGTGAAAATAATGAGACGAAAGGGGGTTAATTTATAAGCAAAAGATCAGACATAGCAATCGAGGCAGATTACGTAAAATCTCCTTAATTCCCGAAGAATCAAATCTTATTTTAATTATGAAGATTTTCTATTCCTTAAATTCCGGAAATCAATCGTTACTACGTCAAGAGATAAGACGCATCTCTATTCTTTATTTCACTCTATTACGATAACTTCCCTCATACGCTTCGAGTAATTGGATTATTTTATCCATATTATTCAACGGTAATAAAACTCTATTTATCGACTCATATTCGTCATGAAAATATTTTTATTGTTAACCATGACGACCTCACTCAAATTTCGGGACGAAATTTCTTTAACGGGGAGGTACTGTGATGACCCGAAAATTTCTGACCAAATTTAAACTTAATCTTTAACGTTTCCGATATGATAAGCAATGAATTTTGTCAAGTTTTAAAACTTTTGAAAAGAGTTTTTATATAACGGTTGACCACCCTATTTGTCCAACGATTCACGAACGTCATAGCATGTATTATATACATATTTTAAATAAATACAAGAGTTTTCGATATATACGGAATCATGCGAATAATATTTATATACGAAATGATTAAAAATTTACTACTAAACGATGCTATTTCAAATTAAAATTTTTACGTATTAAGTCGTTTTATTTTTATGATATAATTTTTGTAATTTTTTTTAAGAAACGAAGTTAAATTAAAAATGTACAATTTGTAAAGCACAGCGTACAACAACGTGTAGCTTAAATAGCTGAATTTAAATTAATTCATTTACTATTCATTGAATAGTAAATTAAACGAAATTAATTAATTTACTATTCACATGAAAGTGACATAATAGAAATTATTAATTATAAGTTACATAATATACCCCTGAAGTATTTAATAAATACGACTTTTAATAATTTACGATTCATATATATTAATATTTAATTACGTCGACGAACTAAATTACAAAATGTATGTGAGCTGTCATATCTTCCCATGCGATCGCATGGGAACTGGCTTGGAAAGCCATGCGATCGCATGGCACCCTTTTGCAGGCCACATCTATTTAAAGCACGATCTGTTCTGTTTCTGATTCATATATCTATTTCTCTCGTCTCAATCTCTATTATATTTATATTTATTATTATTATTATTATTATTATTATTATTATTAAGATTAGTATTATTATTAATCTTAAATATTATTAGTATTATTATTATTATTAGTAGTAATATACATAAAATACTACGACGAGGTCATGAGCGTGTCATTTTTAAAATGAGTTTACAAGCGAGCTAGAGCTAAGGAAATTATGGGTTATTGCTAAGCAGGTTATGGGTAATGTTCGGGGGTATGTTTATGAATCAAACCTAGTGTTTATCATCTCCGTTACGTCTATGTACTTTCCTACAATATTGAATCTCAATATTGAAACGTAAGCATTTATACTTTATCTTTTATATACTAATAGTGTATCCATGTCTAGTGCTCGAGTATATATATTTATACATGCTTGTATGCTAAATTTCGTTGATAAACAGTTTATAATGAATCACGAGTTAAATACATATATTACTGGTAAAAGGTATATGATATGCATGTTTTTGGAAAGCTGGCGAAAAATCATTAACTTTTCATTTAGATATCGAATAGTTTCGATGAACGGTTTAAAAGATATGATCAACTGATTTATAATTAACATTAATTGAAATTGCTTTTGAATCTGCAATTGAGGTTTAAACAACTTGTTTACGAGATTGATAAAATGGATTTTTGAATATTACCAACCAAGTAAATGAATCCTTGTATAAGGTACGTCTCATTTTGTTGAACTAATGTCAAAATTGACTTTTGAAACGACTTTGGATAACTTGTATGTCGATCTCGAGCATTAGGATTGTTATACACTATGACCTGACCTAGCTTGATAGACATTTATTGACCAACATATGTTCTCTAGGTTGAGATCTACGGTTATTTGGTAATCCGAGTTTCGATCATATTTTGGTGAACGACTTTATATGCTGCTAAGGTGAGTTTCATAAGATCCCTTTTACTCTCTACATTTTTGGGCTGAGAATACATGCGCTGTTTTATAAAATGAATACAAAAACTAAAACTGATTTGAGTGAGTTTCATAAGATCCCTTTTACTCTCTACATTTTTGGGCTGAGAATACATGCGCTGTTTTATAAAATGAATACAAAAACTAAAACTGATTTGAGTGAGTTTCATAAGATCCCTTTTACTCTCTACATTTTTGGACTGAGAATACATGCAAATGCTTTATTAACCGATATACAATATTTATATGCGTGAGTTTCATTTGCTCCCTTTTTAATTGCTTTTGCAATATATATTTTTGGGCTGAGAATACATGCACTTTATTTTAAACGCAATGGATACAAGTACATACTAAATTCTACACTGAGTTTGAACCGAAAATCCCTTAGCTTTGGTAACTAGTAACTGCCGGTTATAAGAACTGGTGGGCGCGAGTAGTAGTATATGGATCCATAGGGCTTGATATCCCCGTCCGAGCTAGAGCACTAGCCTTTTAACGGACGTATGCTATTTGAGAAGCGTACACGTTGGTTTACGTGTATTATTAAGATGATTATACAAAGGGTACAAATTATATATATACGTTAAGTTTAGTTACCAGGGTGCTCAATTTCATAGAATATTTTGATAAACGTTTCTGGATGAAACAACTGAAATCTTGTTATCCACTTTTATATGCAGATTATGCGAAACACTAAAACTATGAACTCACCAACCTTTGTGTTGACACTTGTTAGCATGTTTATTCTCAGGTTCCCTAGAAGTCTTCCGCTGTTTGCTTATATGATAGACAAGCTATGTGCATGGAATCTTACATGGCATATTTTTCAAGAAAACGTTGCATTTACCAATTCATCACCATGTACCTTATTTAGACTGCATTGTCAACGGAAGTACTATTGTAAACTATTATATAAGGTGATTGTTTATATGTAGAAATCATCAGATGTCGAAAACCTTTGATTTAATATTCATTTATGGTGTGCCTTTTCAAAAGAATGCAATGTTTATAAAACGTATCATATAGAGGTCAAATACCTCGCAATGAAATCAATGAATGACGTATTCGGCTAAATGGATTTGGAGCGATCGTCACAGCTGTCCTCGTTAGTAACCTACAACTAGTTGTCCACAGTTAGATGTACAGAAATAAATCGATAAATATTATCTTGAATCAATCCACGACCCAGTGTATACGTATCTCAATATTGATCACAACTCAAACTATATATATTTTGGAATCAACCTCAACCCTGTATAGCTAACTCCAACATTCACATATAGAGTATCTATGGTTGTTCCGAAATATATATAGATGTGTCGACATGATAGGTTGAAAAATTGTATACGTGTCTATGGTATCTCAAGATTACATAATATACAATACAAGTTGATTAAGTTATGGTTGGAATAGATTTGTTACCAATTTTCACGTAGCTAAAATGAGAAAAATTATCCAATCTTGTTTTACCCATAACTTCTTCATTTTAAATCCGTTTTGAGTGAATCAAATTGCTATGGTTTCATATTGAACTCTATTTTATGAATATAAACAGAAAAAGTATAAGTTTATAGTCAGAAATACAAGTTACAAGTCATTTTTGAAAGAGGTAGTCATTTCCGTTAAAAGAACGATATCTTGATGACCATTTTGAAAAACATACTTTCACTTTGAGTTTAACCATGATTTTTGGATATAGTTTCATGTTCATAAGAAAAATCATTTTTCCAGAAGTATAGCTTTTAAATCAAAGTTCTTCTTAGCTTTTAATTATCCCAACCAAAACAGCCCCCGGTTTTACTACGACGGCGTATATCCAACTTTATGGTGTTTATCGTGTTTCCGGGTTTTAAATCATTAAGTTAGCATATCATATAGATATATAACATGTGTTTAGTTGATTTTAAAAGTCTAGTTAGAAGGATTAACTTTATTTGCGAACAAGTTTAGAATTAACTAAACTATGTTCTAGTGATTACAAGTTTTTAACGTTGAATAAGACAGCTTTTTATGTATGAATCGAATGATGTTATGAACATGATTACTACCTCAAGTTCCTTGGATAAACCTACTGGAAATAAGAAAAATGGATCTAGCTTCAAAGGATCCTTGGATGGCTTGAAAGTTCTTGAAGCAGAATCATGACACGAAAACAATTTCAAGTAAGATTTCCACTTGAAATAAGATTGTTATAGTTATAGAAATTGAATTAAAGTTTGAATATGATTATTACCTTGTATTAGAAAGATAACCTACTGTAAGTAACAAAGGTTTCTTGATCTTGGATGATTACTTGGAATGGATTTAGAAAACTTGGAAGTAAACTTGCAATCTTGGTAGTATTCTTGATTTTATGAAACTAGAACTTTTGGAATTTATGAAGAACACTTAGAACTTGAAGATAGAACTTGAGAGAGATCAATTAGATGAAGAAAATTGAAGAATGAAAGTGTTTGTAGGTTTTTTTGGTCGTTGGTGTATGGATTAGATATAAAGGATATGTAATTTTGTTTTCATGTAAATAAGTCATGAATGATTACTCATATTTTTGTAATTTTATGAGATATTTCATGCTAGTTGCCAAATGATGGTTCCCACATGTGTTAGGTGACTCACATGGGCTGCTAAGAGCTGATCATTGGAGTGTATATACCAATAGTACATACATCTAAAAGCTGTGTATTGTATGAGTACGAATACGGGTGCATACGAGTAGAATTGTTGATGAAACTGAACGAGGATGTAATTGTAAGCATTTTTGTTAAGTAGAAGTATTTTGATAAGTGTCTTGAAGTCTTTCAAAATTGTATGAATACATATTAAAACACTACATGTATATACATTTTAACTGAGTCGTTAAGTCATCGTTAGTCGTTACATGTAAGTGTTGTTTTGAAACCTTTAGGTTAACGATCTTGTTAAGTGTTGTTAACCTAATGTTTATAACATCAAATGAGATTTTAAATTATTATATTATCATGATATTATGATGTATAAATATCTCTTAATATGATATATATACATTAAATGTCGTTACAACGATAATCGTTACATATATGTCTCGTTTCAAAATCATTAAGTTAGTAGTCTTGTTTTTACATATGTAGTTCATTGTTAATATACTTAATGATATGTTTACTTATCATAATATCATGTTAACTATATATATATCCATATATATGTCATCATATAGTTTTTACAAGTTTTAACGTTCGTGAATCACCGGTCAACTTGGGTGGTCAATTGTCTATATGAAACCTATTTCAATTAATCAAGTCTTAACAAGTTTGATTGCTTAACATGTTGGAAACACTTAATCATGTAAAATAACAATTTCATTTAATATATATATAAACATGGAAAAGTTTGGGTCACTATACGTAAGGTGTGTAGTTGATGATTGTTACGTAACGTGATTGTCTGTTGAACGATGGTTAGGGTTTGTATTTATAGGCAAACCCTAATTCTAGAACCATCCAAGATAATGATAATCTCGTCCACAACTAACTCCCCCGAATCACGGATATAATTATGGAAAAGATATTTACTTGGCAGCTAAGCAACCGCCGTACCGGGAACAAGGGCATTCGCATACCGCATACCGCACACAAGCACTCTGTACGCACGATATCCATTGGCTGCATACATGTGGGGTGCGCATGAGGGTTGCGGTATCATTATGTCCCCCCAGTTTGATGTTATATGGCGCAAGGCGTATGATATCAAACTATTAAGCGAAAAAGAAAAAACAAGAGAACGGCTAGCATTTAATATTCCGCGTGCGTCTCGATGCCATTAAATGCCTGTCACAATCTCAGAAGCCCATTCGGCTAACAAGACATAAAGTGGCAGTGTGGCAGGCGCGTGCCGGCCACGCGCGCATTTGTAATCATTCCTAACTGGCACCACGCGCGTACAGAAAATGCTACCCGTCGATTGTGTGACACATGTACGGCCACGATCACACCATTCCAACCCACGACCCCCAATCTTCCCTATAAATAGCCTCATATCACACTCATTCCACTTTTCTGCTTCCAACTTCCTCATTTCGCTGCCAATTTGAAATCCGATCAAAAATCAAATATTCCGGCCACCACTTAAAGGTTAGTATTTCTCTGATTACTCATAGAAAATGACTAAGGGCAACGAGACATACGTAGAGAATGTTAAATCGATTATAGAGCAGAAACACATTGACCACTTAATTAAACAATACCCACCGTTGGCGGATTACAATCCGGTGCCACCCCTTGTCCATCAGCGTGCCCACCAGCCACCAGAGAAGATGGTGGCCATCTATGAACATGCGTTCAAACATGGAAACTTTAGGGTTCCCCCATCCGAATCTTCCTAGGTGTATTAGATCACTTTAGAGTGGGGTTAGGGCAGTTACACCCGTAAGCCATAGGTAAAATTGTACTGTTCGAGATGTGGTGCGTCGCACTCAACAGGGTACCATTGGTGAAAGTTTTTTGTCATCTGTTCCGTTTAGCCAATCACCACAAATCCTGGTTTACTTTCTACGCCCGACAAAACTTCACGAAAACCCCAAAATCGAATGCGGGTAGTTGGAAAGAAACTTTTTTCTTTGTTGACCAGTCCGTAACGTGTTCTCCACGGCCTTGTCCATTCGTGTTCTCCTGGTTCGGGCAATTTCTAATAATGTGGCCCGGTTTTCCACATTTATAACAAACTACATTGGCATAACTTGCTCCGACACTACTTGTTCCGCCATTACTCGTTCCGACACCATTTGTTCCTTTCGTTCTGTTAACCCCTGGTCCGTAGACCTCACACTTTGCCGCGCTATGACCATTTCTTTTACACTTGTTGTAAAATTTGGTGCAGAACCCCGAGTGATACTTTTCACACCTTTGGCATAGCTGCTTCTGATTGTTGTTGTTGTTGCGGTTGTTATTGTTGTTGGGATGATTGTTGTAGTTGCTGTTGTTGTTGTTGTTGTTGTTGGGCCATTTGTTGTAGTTGCGATTGATGTTGCGATTGTTGGGATAATTGTTGCGATTATTATTCTAATTGCTGTTGTTGTTGTATTGGTGATTCTTATCACCGTTTTCCTCCCACTTTCTTTTGACTTGCTTCACATTGGCCTCTTCAGCTGTCTGTTCTTTAATTCTTTCCTCAATCTAGTTCACTAGTTTGTGAGCCATTCTACATGCCTGTTGTATGGAGGCGGGCTCGTGTGAACTTATATCTTCTTGGATTCTTTCCGGTAATCCTTTCACAAACGCGTCGATCTTCTCTTCCTCATCTTCGAACGCTCCCGGACACAATAGGCACAATTCTGTGAATCGCCTTTCGTACGTGGTAATATCAAATCCTTGGGTTCGTAACCCTCTAAGTTCTGTCTTGAGCTTATTGACCTCGGTTTTGGGACGGTACTTCTCGTTCATCAAGTGCTTGAATGCTGACCACTGTAGTGCGTACGCATCATCTTGTCCCACTTGCTCTAGATAGGTATTCCACCATGTTAACGCAGAACCTGTGAATGTATGCGTAGCGTACTTCACTTTGTCCTCTTCAGTACACTTACTTATGGCAAACACCGATTCGACCTTCTCGGTCCACCGTTTCAATCCGATCGGTCCTTCGGTTCCATCAAATTCCAAAGGTTTGCAGGCAGTGAATTCTTTGTAGGTGCATCCTACACGATTTCCTGTACTGCTAGATCCAAGGTTATTGTTGGTATGTAGCGCAACCTATACTGCGGCTATGTTTGAAGCTAGAAAAGTACGGAATTCCTCTTCATTCATATTCACGGTGTGTCGAGTAGTCGGTGCCATTTCCTTCAAAATAGTCAAATGGAACAAGTTAATCATACAGAATATTAAGAGTAGTTAATAGTATTTCGTAGCATAATATGAACTCATTTATAAAAGCTTTTTCTTCATATTAGCGTTTTATAAGTTTAAATTCGGGTAGTACCTACCCGTTAAGTTCATACTTAGTAGCTAATATACAATTCAACTACTACAATTCTATATGAAAAACTGATTGTAATAATATTTCGCGTTCAAACTTTTATACAATATTTTACAAACTTACAATACCGCTTATTTTACATAAAGCATGAAATATAGCACACAATAACTTTGATACAAGATAGTTGTGAAGATAATTCTAGCTAGTACACAAGTCGTTCAGCAAAGGCAATAAAGACACGTAATTCATACGTCCAGAAACAAGTCATGCATTCTGGTTTTACTAGGACTACTTCCCATCCTTGGTCTTGTGGAACATAACCGTTATGGCCGTTGATAAGATAGCGTGTTATAACGTCGTCAAAGGTACGAGGGTTACGTAATGACCAACAGTCTCGTAATGACCTAAAAACCTCATTTCTTACCCCAATTACCGACTCCGTCACTTGTGGGAACGTTTTGTTTAATAGTTGTAGCCCGATGTTCTTGTTCTCACTTTGGTGAGAAGTGAACATTACTAACCCGTAAGCATAACATGCTTCTTTATGTTGCATGTTAGCCGATTTTTCTAAATCACGAAGTCCTATATTCGGATATATTGAGTCAAAATAATTTCTTAACCCATTGCGTAAAATAGCATTTGGGTTCCCCGCAATATATGCGTCAAAGTAAACACATCGTAACTTATGGATTTCCCAATGTGATATCCCCCATCTTTCGAACGAAAGCCTTTTATAAACCAAGGCATTCTTGGAACGTTCTTCGAATGTCTTACAAACTGATCTCGCCTTAAATAGTTGTGCCGATGAATTCTGACCGACTCTAGACAAGATTTCATCAATAATGTCTCCGGGTAGGTCTCTTAAAATATTGGGTTGTCTATCCATTTTGTGTTTTTATACTGTAAAATAGACAAGAGTTAGATTCATAAAAAAAATACTTATTAATACAAGCAATTTTTACATATATCATAAAGCATAAGCACACTATATTACATATATTACACCTCACGAATACAACTATCTTATTCTGACTCGCTCGTTTCTTCTTCTTCGGTTTTGGTTCATTTTGCCAAGTTTCTAGGGATATATGATGTTCCCCTAATACGAGCCGTCGTTTTCCACATTGGTTTAGAAAAACCTGGTGGTTTAGAGGTTCCCGGGTTATTGTCACAACTTAAGAAATACGGGTGTTGACGATACATATAAAGTTCATCGGGTTTGGAATCAAATTTCTCTATTATTATGCCCTTTCCCTTATTGTTCTCTTTTGCCTTATTAAATTGTGTTGGGGTAATTTCTATAACATCATCGGAATCCTTGTCGGGATCCGATTCATCGGAGAATTGGTAATCCTCCCAATACTTTGCTTCCTTGGCGGAAACACCATTGACCATAATTAACTTTGGTCGGTTAGTTGAGGATTTTCTTCTACTTAACCGTTTTATTATTTCCCCCACTGGTTCTATTTCTTCTTCCGGTTTCGATTCTTCTTTCGGTTCCGATTCTTCTTCCGATTCCGACTCTTCTTCCGGTTCCTCTTCGGGAACTTGTGAATCAGTCCACGAATCATTCCAAATTATATTTGACTCTTCATTATTATTAGGTAAGTCAATGGGACTTGTATTAGAGGTAGACATCTATCACATAATATCAAACACGTTAAGAGATTAATATATCACATAATATTCACATGTTAAAAATATATAGTTTCCAACAAAATTTGTTAAGCAATCATTTTTCAAGTAAACACGGTCGAAGTCCAGACTCACTAATGCATCCTAACAAACTCGATAAGACACACTAATGCAAAATTATGGTTCTCTAAGACCAACGCTCGGATATCAACTGAAATGTCCCGTTCTTATTGATTAAAAACGTTCCATATTAATTGATTTCGTTGCGAGGTTTTGACCTCTATATGAGACGTTTTTCAAAGACTGCATTCATTTTTAAAACAAACCATAACCTTTATTTCATAAATAAAGGTTTAAAAAGCTTTACGTAGATTATCAAATAATGATAATCTAAAATATCATGTTTACACACGACCATTACATAATGGTTTACAATACAAATATGTTACATCGAAATCAGTTTCATGAATGCAGTTTTTACACAATATCATACAAACATGGACTCCAAATCTTGTCCTTATTTTAGTATGCAACAGCGGAAGCTCTTAGTATTCACCTGAGAATAAACATGCTTTAAACGTCAACAAAAATGTTGGTGAGTTATAGGTTTAACCTTTATATATCAAATCGTAACAATAGACCACAAGATTTCATATTTCAATACACATCCCATACATAGAGATAAAAATCATTCATATGGTGAACACCTGGTAACCGACATTAACAAGATGCATATATAAGAATATCCCCATCATTCCGGGACACCCTTCGGATATGATATAAATTTCGAAGTACTAAAGCATCCCGTACTTTGGATGGGGTTTGTTAGGCCCAATAGATCTATCTTTAGGATTCGCGTCAATTGGGGTGTCTGTTCCCTAATTCTTAGATTACCAGACTTAATAAAAAGGGGCATATTCGATTTCGATAATTCAACCATAGAATGTAGTTTCACGTACTTGTGTCTATTTTGTAAATCATTTATAAAACCTGCATGTATTCTCATCCCAAAAATATTAGATTTTAAAAGTGGGACTATAACTCACTTTCACAGATTTTTACTTCATCGAGAAGTAAGACTTGGCCACTGGTTGATTCACAAATCTATAACAATATATACATATATATCAAAGTATGTTCAAAATATATTTACAAAACTTTTAATACATTTTGATGTTTTAAGTTTATTAAGTCAGCTGTCCTCGTTAGTAACCTACAACTAGTTGTCCACAGTTAGATGTACAGAAATAAATCGATAAATATTATCTTGAATCAATCCACGACCCAGTGTATACGTATCTCAATATTGATCACAACTCAAACTATATATATTTTGGAATCAACCTCAACCCTGTATAGCTAACTCCAACATTCACATATAGAGTATCTATGGTTGTTCCGAAATATATATAGATGTGTCGACATGATAGGTTGAAACATTGTATACGTGTCTATGGTATCTCAAGATTACATAATATACAATACAAGTTGATTAAGTTATGGTTGGAATAGATTTGTTACCAATTTTCACGTAGCTAAAATGAGAAAAATTATCCAATCTTATTTTACCCATAACTTCTTCATTTTAAATCCGTTTTGAGTGAATCAAATTGCTATGGTTTCATATTGAACTCTATTTTATGAATATAAACAGAAAAAGTATAAGTTTATAGTCGGAAATACAAGTTACAAGTCATTTTTGAAAGAGGTAGTCATTTCCGTTAAAAGAACGATATCTTGATGACCATTTTAAAAAACATACTTTCACTTTGAGTTTAACCATGATTTTTGGATATAGTTTCATGTTCATAAGAAAAATCATTTTTCCATAAGTATAGCTTTTAAATCAAAGTTCTTCTTAGCTTTTAATTATCCCAACCAAAACAGCCCCCGGTTTTACTACGACGGCGTATATCCAACTTTATGGTGTTTATCGTGTTTCTGGGTTTTAAATCATTAAGTTAGCATATCATATAGATATAGAACATGTGTTTAGTTGATTTTAAAAGTCTAGTTAGAAGGATTAACTTTATTTGCGAACAAGTTTAGAATTAACTAAACTATGTTCTAGTGATTACAAGTTTTTAACGTTGAATAAGACAGCTTTTTATGTATGAATCGAATGATGTTATGAACATGATTACTACCTCAAGTTCCTTGGATAAACCTACTGGAAATAAGAAAAATGGATCTAGCTTCAAAGGATCCTTGGATGGCTTGAAAGTTCTTGAAGCAGAATCATGACACGAAAACAATTTCAAGTAAGATTTCCACTTGAAATAAGATTGTTATAGTTATAGAAATTGAATTAAAGTTTGAATATGATTATTACCTTGTATTAGAAAGATAACCTACTGTAAGTAACAAAGGTTTCTTGATCTTGGATGATTACTTGGAATGGATTTAGAAAACTTGGAAGTAAACTTGCAATCTTGGTAGTATTCTTGATTTTATGAAACTAGAACTTTTGGAATTTATGAAGAACACTTAGAACTTGAAGATAGAACTTGAGAGAGATCAATTAGATGAAGAAAATTGAAGAATGAAAGTGTTTGTAGGTTTTTTTGGTCGTTGGTGTATGGATTAGATATAAAGGATATGTAATTTTGTTTTCATGTAAATAAGTCATGAATGATTACTCATATTTTTGTAATTTTATGAGATATTTCATGCTAGTTGCCAAATGATGGTTCCCACATGTGTTAGGTGACTCACATGGGCTGCTAAGAGCTGATCATTGGAGTGTATATACCAATAGTACATACATCTAAAAGCTGTGTATTGTATGAGTACGAATACGGGTGCATACGAGTAGAATTGTTGATGAAACTGAACGAGGATGTAATTGTAAGAATTTTTGTTAAGTAGAAGTATTTTGATAAGTGTCTTGAAGTCTTTCAAAATTGTATGAATACATATTAAAACACTACATGTATATACATTTTAACTGAGTCGTTAAGTCATCGTTAGTCGTTACATGTAAGTGTTGTTTTGAAACCTTTAGGTTAACGATCTTGTTAAGTGTTGTTAACCTAATGTTTATAATATCAAATGAGATTTTAAATTATTATATTATCATGATATTATGATGTATAAATATCTCTTAATATGATATATATACATTAAATGTCGTTACAACGATAATCGTTACATATATGTCTCGTTTCAAAATCATTAAGTTAGTAGTCTTGTTTTTACATATGTAGTTCATTGTTAATATACTTAATGATATGTTTACTTATCATAATATCATGTTAACTATATATATATCCATATATATGTCATCTTATAGTTTTTACAAGTTTTAACGTTCGTGAATCACCGGTCAACTTGGGTGGTCAATTGTCTATATGAAACCTATTTCAATTAATCAAGTCTTAACAAGTTTGATTGCTTAACATGTTGGAAACACTTAATCATGTAAAATAACAATTTCATTTAATATATATATAAACATGGAAAAGTTTGGGTCACTACACGTAAGGTGTGTAGTTGATGATTGTTACGTAACGTGATTGTCTGTTGAACGATGGTTAGGGTTTGTATTTATAGGCAAACCCTAATTCTAGAACCATCCAAGATAATGATAATCTCGTCCACAACTAACTCCCCCGAATCACGGATATAATTATGGAAAAGATATTTACTTGGCAGCTAAGCAACCGCCGTACCGGGAACAAGGGCATTCGCATACCGCATACCGCACACAAGCACTCTGTACGCACGATATCCATTGGCTGCATACATGTGGGGTGCGCATGAGGGTTGCGGTATCATTATGTCCCCCCAGTTTGATGTTATATGGCGCAAGGCGTATGATATCAAACTATTAAGCGAAAAAGAAAAAACAAGAGAACGGCTAGCATTTAATATTCCGCGTGCGTCTCGATGCCATTAAATGCCTGTCACAATCGCAGAAGCCCATTCAGCTAACAAGACATAAAGTGGCAGTGTGGCAGGCGCGTGCCGGCCACGCGCGCATTTGTAATCATTCCTAACTGGCACCACGCGCGTACAGAAAATGCTACCCGTCGATTGCGTGACACATGTACGGCCACGATCACACCATTCCAACCCACGACCCCCAATCTTCCCTATAAATAGCCTCATTTCACACTCATTCCACTTTTCTGCTTCCAACTTCCTCATTTCGCTGCCAATTTGAAATCCGATCAAAAATCAAATATTCCGGCCACCACTTAAAGGTTAGTATTTCTCTGATTACTCATAGAAAATGACTAAGGGCAACGAGACATACGTAGAGAATGTTAAATCGATTATAGAGCAGAAACACATTGACCACTTAATTAAACAATACCCACCGTTGGCGGATTACAATCCGGTGCCACCCCTTGTCCATCAGCGTGCCCACCAGCCACCAGAGAAGATGGTGGCCATCTATGAACATGCGTTCAAACATGGAAACTTTAGGGTTCCCCCATCCGAATTCTTCCTAGGTGTATTAGATCACTTTAGAGTGGGGTTAGGGCAGTTACACCCGTAAGCCATAGGTAAAATTGTACTGTTCGAGATGTGGTGCGTCGCACTCAACAGGGTACCGTTGGTGAAAGTTTTTTGTCATCTGTTCCGTTTAGCCAATCACCACAAATCCTGGTTTACTTTCTACGCCCGACAAAACTTCACGAAAACCCCAAAATCGAATGCGGGTAGTTGGAAAGAAACTTTTTTCTTTGTTGACCAGTCCGTAGTTGGTGCTGGCTTCCCGCAAATGCTCATATGGTGCGAGAAGGTTGAGAAAGAGGTGAACAAAATCCCGAATTTGGATGATGAGGAAAAAAAGCTATTGAAGGAATGCGCCAACGCACAGCTGGTGCACCGGGCGTATGGGAACGTTATGCTGCAGTTAGGGAAGATATCCGCGCATTGGCCATGGGAGGATGTGCGCCCAGCCATAGTCGGACCGGATGGAAAGGGTAGGAATAGTCTAATCACGTACTAACATAATTGTTTTACCATTTATATGATCTAACGCATGCGTGTATCTTTGCAGAGATGAGGATGAAAAGAGTGTTGACTGCGGAAGAGATTGCGGGAATTTCCTTCCGCAAGCAAGATGTGAACGTGCAGCTAGAGCAGGAGAAAGCTAGCGAAAACGTGGAGAAATCGCCTGCGGCATCTGGCAATAAACGCAAGGCAGCTGAGACCTCCGCAGCTCAGCAGAAGAAGAAGAAGATGACTCCCAAACAAAGGGAGGACATACGGAACGATAACTTTGTTCCAATCGAGCCGCGCTCCGCAGAACTTCTTCCCCCCATTACTGGTAAGCGTCCATTCCTTGCGCGTTTACCGCATACTAAAGATCACGTTATAACTATTTACTGATATGCAGAGCATGGGGAGGAGACGCAGCCGTCCACCCCGCGGGTCAACCCAGATCTCGAAGCTACCGCCACATCAAAGGATAAGACAATACACGTTGATTCTGACCCCACACCAACTCCTCCGCAAGGTTCCTTCCGCCTTGCCAACCTCAGCCAACTCACACAGTCTTCTGCGGAAAATGCCGCGGAGCAATCTGCGTTCATGCAACAAATCTTCCAGGCAGAATTCCGCGAGCAACTGGCCGCACTACCGTTCAACCAAGCCCTCAATGCCTTTATTCAAAATGGCTTGGTGTTTTTTGGCATGTTTGCGGATCAAGCCCGCCGCTCCTCCAGCATATACCAGCTTGCTCTACGCAAAGAAGTAGAGCTAGGGCTACTACAAGCTGGTGTAGATCAGGTCAAGAAGGATAGGGATGCTGCAGAGGAGGCCCGCAAGGCAGTTGAGTCAACTGCGGCTGAAACGAAAACCCCGATGATTGAGGAGAGGAAAAAGAACCGCGAGCTGGTGGGTGCGGTTGACCAAGCCAAGGGGGATGCGGAGCGCCTACGGATGGAGATTGAAAAGGTTACGAGGGAAAGGGATGACGCGGTAACCAACCGCGAGCTGGCAGAGGCGGATCTGGTGAAGCTGCGCACTACACTCCCCACCATTGCGCAAAAGGTGATAGATTCTGGGCCAGTTACCAATAAGTTCAATGCCTATGTAGACGCGGTGAAAGACCACGAAGTCAACAAGGCAGTCTTAGAGGTGATTCAAGCCTGCAGCCTCACACCACCGTACCCTGACGTTGTGCAGAAAAAATTAAAGGAGGGTACGGCTGCGGCATTGCTGAAAGCGGAGAATGCTACCACCACCATTCCTATCCCCCTAATCGATGCGTTTGCGGCGGACCCAAACATGCCGATTGATGGGTTTCTCAAGGAGGATTTTTAGTTTGTGTTTGTGATGGTTTGCGCCGTAAGTCCTATGCTCAGGCAGGCAATTGTAAATGACTTTTTGAGCCCTAAGTCCCGTGTTGGGCAGGCATTTGAAACAATTACCACTTATGTAATAACTTAATTCGATGTATATATATCTTACTGTTATGCATGCGTAGTGTGTTTGTTTATATATCGCGAATCAAAACAAAAGGTGAACCGCATGCCCATGCGCATAGTTAACCAAAACTCATGCGTATGCGGGTGGTACTGCGTAAAATAAACCAATACTTTAACAATTTTACCCTTTAATAATTTGGACTCGAAAGCTACTGCGTTATTGCTTTGTCATGTACTAGAGGTGCACTATAGCTGTATGGTAAGCAACGCAACTAAAAACAAGCCAATGTTTTTATGCTTAAGAGTTCCTCAAGCAAACCAATGCGAGAGTAATTACGCACAAGCAAACCAATGCTCGTATTTTTTAGGTCGACTCGGCAGCCATCTAGTCTGCGTGGCGCTTGGCTAGAGGAAAACCAATTCCCTTCGCCTGTCGTTAATATCTAGCCTTGTAACCAAATAGGCTTCTGCCGCACGGGGGCTAGAGGACACCCCTTAAGTAGGCAGGAACCGCATACAAAAAATAAGTAAACAATAAAAGTATGCGCAAGTAAATATTCAATTGGCATTAATCACAATTACAATCGCGACACATCCAAACGGACGGAAAATGCATAGAAAAAATAATGTGCTACAATAAATTGGAGTGATCAGGTCCACCTAGCTACATGTAACATTTTTTCAATAACGTCGCATGCCAAGTGCGTTTCACAGGTTTTCCATCTAATGTCTCGAGATGGTATGCCCCGGTGTTGCTTGCCTTCCCTACCCTGTATGGACCTTCCCAACGGGGGCCCAGTTTCCCAGTATCCTCCGCATGACTTGCGTCGTTCTGACGCCAAACTAAGTCACCGCACTTATAAGAGCGCGAACGCACACGCTGATTGTAGTACTTTGCAATTTTTTGCTTGTTATTTGCTTCGTTGACAGCCGCAGAGAGTCTGCGTTCTTCCAGCAAATTAAGATTTTCCCGCAAAGCTTCAGAGTTATTTTGCTCATCAAAATTCTGTATGTGGAACGTTGGTACCCCAATTTCTGTGGGTACAACAGCTTCTGATCCATAGACCAAACTGAACGGAGTCTCACCAGTGCTTGCTTTGGGTGTTGTTCTATGCGCCCATAAAAACTTCGGTAGTTCATCCACCCAACCAACGCGACCATGACCCAACCTAGCTTTGATTCCAGCTACTATATCCCGGTTTGTGACTTCGCACTGGCCATTCGCCTGCGGATGCGCAACAGATGTAAAAGTTTGCTTAATATTAAGCTCCGTGCACCAACTGCGAAAAGGATCACCCGCGAACTGCGTACCGTTATCACTAACAATTTCGTTTGGTATACCAAATCGACAGACGATGTCTTCCCATACAAAATTTCGCACCCTTTTTCCTGAGATTGCTGCCAGCGGTCTCGCTTCAACCCACTTTGTGAAATAGTCGATTGCAACAATCAAGAATTTGATGTTTCCTGCGTGTGCAGAATGTGCGTAAGATACTGATGTGAGTAGCATGTTTAGAAAATAAATGATAAAATTACCTCGACCTTTTGGGAATGGTCCGACTATGTCGATTGCCCATTTAGAGAATGGCCATGGTGAGGAGACTGGTATCATTGGATGCGCAGGTGCTCTGCTAACAGGTGCATGTATTTGGCATGATTCACATTGCTTAATTATGCGCGCAGTATCTGCGTACATGGTGGGCCAATAATATCCTAGCCGCATTATTTTCGACACAATGGACCTGTGCCCCGAATGGAGTGCGCATGCACCCTCATGCACCTCGCGTACAACTTCCTCCGCCTCTTTCGGGCCAATGCACCTTAAGTGTGGTCCCAAATAATTCTTTCGATATAGGACGTTACCCTCAAGGGCATACAGCAGTGCCTTAACGCGGACTTTCTTTGCATCAGCGGAATCTGTAGGAGAAGTGCCATCCTGCAGAAAAGCCACGATGGGCGTCATCCATGTTGAGCTTGATTCCTCAACTGGTGCCACTAAAGGCATCATAATAATGGATTTCGCATTGAGTTCTTCTATTAGAACTTTCTTCCCCATATGATCAAAAGCCAAGGCAGCCAGTTTGCTTAGCGCATCCGCTTTCTTATTTTGCCCCCGCATTACGTGGGAGATTTGAAAAGCTTCAAACTGGTCAGCGAGATTGTGAACAAGCGATAGATATTGCTGCATGGCTATGTCATGCGCTTCAAAATCTCCGCTGACTTGACTGCATACTAGCTTTGAATCCACATAAGCGTGCAAAATTTTAACATTGAACTTATGCGCAATGCGCATACCTGCTAACAGAGCCTCACACTCTGCTTCGTTGTTTGTAACAGCAAAATTAAACCGTAGTGCGTATGTATGCTCTTCGCCATCTGGGCCTGTTAAAATTACACCCGCACCTGCACCAGATGCGCTGCACGCACCATCGGTGTACAATTCCCATGGTGACAAAGTTGGTGCAGGTGGATCCTGACGTTCTGCTGATGCCTCGACATCCGCAGGTAATTCTGCTAGGTAATCAGCAAGTATTTAACCCTTAACCGCACTGCGCGAAGAAAAATTTATTTCATGTTCACCTAATTTAACTGCCCACTTAACCATTCGGCCAGAAATCTCAGGCTTGCATAACACCTGAAAGAAAAATGATTGCGTTAGTCAATGCGGTAACCCTGGTCATTGCCGCAAAGTAGGCGTTTACCAACCTGTTTGATTGGTTGATCAGTTAGGACCACGATTGGATGTGCTTGAAAATATCGGCGCAAACGCCGCGCCGTATGGACCAGCGCATATACAAGCTTTTCTATCGGTGAGTAGTTTACTTCGCTTGATGTCAGCGTCTTGCTTATGAAGTAGACCGGCATTTGCGTCTGAGAAAAACCTCAGTCGTTAAGTTTCTGCGATATAAATAAAGCATGTAAATTAATGGATTACCTTTCCGCGATCCGCGATGAGAACTGAACTGACAGCTTCCTTCGATGCCGCGAGGTACATCGTTAGCGTTTCTCCTGATACTGGTGCAGTAAGTGTTGGTAATTCTGCAAGCACCTTTTTCATCTCCTGAAAGGCTGATTCTGCTTCCTGAGTCCATACGAAGTCTTTTTTCTTCAAACAATTTTTCAAAGTATTGAAGAATGGTAACTGTCGTTCTGCGGCTTTCGACAGAAACCGTGTGATAGCTGCAAGCTTCCCCGTTAGACTCTGCACATCTTTCTTTTTCTTCGGAGATGGTAAATTATCAATGGCTTCAATCTTTTTGGGATTGGCCTTGATACCCCGCGCTGTCACCACATGACCTAAAAACTTGCCTTCCTCTTCCCCAAAACTACATTTAAGCGGGTTAAGCTTTATGTTGATCCTGCACAGAGATGCAAACGTTTCCAGGATGTCCGCGAGCATGTCTTCTTCGGTGTTACTTTTAATTACCAAGTCGTCGATGTACGCTTCAAGATTTCTACCGATTTGGTGCTTGAATGCTGCGTCAATTACACGCTGATAGGTCGCGCCAGCATTCTTTAAACCGAAAGGCATATTCGTGTAACAATAAATACCCTGCGGCGTATGAAAAGCAGTCTTGTCCTCATCTTCCGCAGCCGTTAAGATTTGGTGATAACCGTTGTATGCGTCCAGAAAACACTTGTACCTAAATCCCGATAGTGATTCTACCTTCCAGTCTATCTCTGGGAGAGGGTAATTGACCTTGGGGCATGCCTTATTAATGTCTTTGAAATCAACGCACATCCGCCAGTTACCGTCAGCCTTTTTTACCAATACAGGATTTGCAACCCATGTCTGATAACGCACTTCCCGCAGAATGTTTGCTTGGACAAGGTTGTCCACCTCTGCGCACAACCAATCACTGCGGTCTAGAGCCATATGCTGCTTCTTTTACCTAACGGGTGTCAATGATGGATTAACATTTAACTTATGTTCTGCAATATTGCGCGGAACCCCAGTCATGTCTGACTCACGCCACGCGAAAACATCTGCATTTGCGGACAAAATTCCATGCAATTTGGCCTTTGTTTCGGCTGACAAGCCTGCGCCGATTTTAATTCGCTTATCCGGATGCAAGCGATTTGCTATGACTGCACAATTTGCAAGTTGCTCTCCCACGCTAGGAGTGCTTATAGGCGCAACTGAGCCACACAACTCGGTTGTTTGATGTGACGCAACCATGGCAACGCCTGCTACTGTGAGAAACTTGATCAAACCATGCACTACCGATGGTATAATGTTGAAACGCCGTATGAAGTTTCTTCCTAGCAGTGCGTTATAACGCGAAGTTGAACGAACCACATAAAAATCGACCAATTCATGCCTGATCATCTGCGGGTTCCTATCATCCGCAAGCTCTATCATTAATTCTATCCGGCCTAGCGGCCACGAGCTTTCTCCGGAGAAACCTGATAGCGTAATATCGGGCTGGTGTAACTGCGCTTTGACTTCTGCCAGAAGGAAACGATAACAATGCTCGTACATAATATCGACACCGCTGCCAGTGTCAACATGCATGCGCTTAATCTGGATTCCGCAATTAGGGATGCGACACTTGATGATAATGGGCTCATTAATTGTATCAATTGACATTACAGGAGGGAAAGTGATTGGGAGAAGCTCCCAATCCTGGTGATCATTGTACTTTCTCCGCTGGCTGATTTTCTCTGGGTCAACCATGTTAATGGTTAAGTCGGCATCTTTCGCTTTGTCAACTTTCTGCCATGCGAAAGTTTTAGACTTCGAACCCCCTTCTGCGGCCTTTCCCTTATCCTTTTTAGGTGGTTTTAGATGATCCAATTTGCCCGCGCGAAGCGCCTCCAGAACCCGTTTCATCAAGTTTTTACACCGATTGGTGTCGTGACCATAATCGTCATGAAATTCACAATACTTTGTTTTGTTCTGCTTACCAAATTCCGTAAGTGGAGTTGGGACCGCAAAGGTCGCGCACACCGGTTCGGTTGCCAAAATTTCTTTTGGCGTTTTGGACAAACTTTTAAGCAGCGCATAGTTCTGATTATTGATGCCGCGCTGATTATTGTTTCGATAATTACCACTTGATTTCCCTTTATCATTCCTGATAGGACCACCGCTAGGATACCGCGAGAGTTATTGCCACGATTTTGATCACGCGAACGATCATCATCGTCTTTCCTCTCGTTGCGTGAACTTGCTGTTGGAATATCATTATCTTCGCCACTCCGCATATAGTCATGGCAATCATTAAGCGCTTCAGCATAAGTTGTTGGGACCGTATGGCGCAGACGCCTTACCAGCGTTGGATGACGTTCTGAGTTTATACCATGTATGAGTCCGGAAATCTGTTGCTCTGGCTTGAGATCTGGTATGCGCAGACACTCATTAGTATATCTTGTGAGAAATTCACCCAAAGATTCCTTGGATTTCTGCGTAATATCATGACATTCGATATGAGCGTTTGCGTGGCCTCTGATTCTGATATTGCAGCAAGAATTTTGTCCGCAGATCCATAAACCCGGCTATACTACCTGCCGGTAGTTTATTAAACCATTCACGAGCAATACCCTGCAGTGTCATTGGAAATATCTGACACGCAACCGGATCCACCCAACCTTGAGTGCGCATTGCGCCTTCAAAACGCTGCAAGAAGTCATCTGGATCGGTTAAGCCATTGTAAGTACCCAACGTATGAGGTATCTTTGGCGCAGATGGAAACGGATATGCAGTTATATGCGGAGGAAACTTATCAAAAGTGGTTGGTAGCTCAAAAGGTGGTTTAACAGGGTTACCTTTGAGCCCTGCGAAGAAACACCTCATCATATCCTGAACAAAATCAGGTTGTGAAAATAGGTGGACCATGTCAGGAGGTGCCGCCTGCATAAATTGGCTCGCGAGATTCGCCTGCCCTTGAATATTTTGCCATGGCTGACCCTGCGTCTGCGGATATAACCAAGGCTGCTGTGTTGGAAAAGAGGGATGACTTGAAGACGCAGAGTACACAGGTGGCTGTAAAGGAAGCGAAACCTGTGGCGCAGATATCTGCGAAACCTGAGGATACGCACTTAAAAGCCGAACAGTATGCGCTGTGCTTTGCTGCTGCGCTGTTATTGGCGCCCAATGAGAGTTTGCATATGGGATGACACCAAACCCCCAACTATTAAGTAACGCCTCGCATCCGCAGGAGTTAAAAATTGTGAAACTGGGCGCGGTGGTTGCCAAGGTTGCAACGGTGTAAATGAAGAATTCTGCTGAATGCTCTGCGTATGCAGAGGTATTGAGACAGTGGTACTGTAAATAGGTACCTGGCCGCAGCAAACCACATGCGGCCCCGTTGTTTTACCGCTAGTGCCTGCCAAGATGACCCTTGGATCCCTTGACGAAAAGTCCAGCCGCGTGGTTGTGACTTGTGAGTTTGCTCTTGGCGGTGTAACCCCGTCTGAATATATCGGCTTGTACCTCTGAAAAGGTTCGCCGGATATAGGTGGAGGGTACATCGTGTACCCCGCCTGAATAGCCGCTCCCGTAGTCATAACCGGTGTCTGTTGACTACCAGACGGTGCGTTCTGAATATGTGTTTGGGTATGTTCCGATGATTCCTCGGAAGTCATGATACTGTTAAAGAAAAAATTCAAAAATTTTGTAAATAACGAGTCATACAATTCAAAACTTTAAAAGAAAAAGCAATTAAACAGTCTTGAATTAATTCGACTCTCAATGAAAGCACCACTTGATCATGCATATTTCAACCAAAGGGTTTAACATGCTTGTTCAGTATACGAGGGGGGGTTTAAGGATCTTAGAACGTGGCTCTCCGGTCCGGCTACCGTGAATAACCCTGGCCGACATGATGATGTCAGCGGGGTGGCCAAGTGATTAAGTCCACCTCAGATGACGGTCGTCGATCATGAGGCCCCGAATAAGGTTGTAGGTGCTAGTTGTAGAGAAACTAACCTGTTAACCTTGAGAAAACAGGAGATGATGCAGGTTACGTAAGGTGTGTAGTTGATGATTGTTACGTAACGTGATTGTCTGTTGAACGATGGTTAGGGTTTGTATTTATAGGCAAACCCTAATTCTAGAACCATCCAAGATAATGATAATCTCGTCCACAACTAACTTCCCCGAATCACGGATATAATTATGGAAAAGATATTTACTTGGCAGCTAACCAACCGCCGTATCGGGAACAAGGGCATTCGCATACCGCATACCGCACACAAGCACTCTGTACGCACGATAGCCATTGGCCGCATACATGTGGGGTGCGCATGCGGGTTGCGGTATCATTAATTGTATAACAATTTAGAGCACGTTAACGGTGTAAAATTTACAGGGCAACAATGTAAACAGTTACCAACGGCGATTAACCACCGGATTATAGTAGAAAGAAGTTTCATTAGATTTAAGAAGGTACATAACGTAGCAAAATCCATCCATTAAATTAATTATAGTATAAAGAAGTTTCATTAGGTTTAAGAAGGTAATATAACGTAGCAAAATTTACAGCGTAACAGTGGAAGCAGTTACCACCGGCGATCAACCACCGGATAGCATGGCGGTGACGGATTCAAACGCGGCAGAACTCCCAATACCGGATTTTCAACCACATGAAAGGTATTTTCTTATTAAAGAGATGCATAAATCAACATTATTACTATTTATACAAACCATACAATAGTTATACTGCTGTATTGCTGTATAGAGATTTGAAACATAAAATTATTTAAACATCTCGAATACGAAAACAGGGGAAGAAACACCGAATCAGATGAACACCAACATTAAACACACATCCAACTGCACCACCAGATCTCTCTGTTTTTACAGATGACAAAACCGGAACTCCATATACTGGATTTTCAACCAAATACTGCGGATAAGAACACCTTGTTTCACGTATTTCACCACCACCACCTCCAGATCCAGCTGATTCTATTATATCGACATTCGCCAAATTAAGATCAGATGTAATATTGCTGTTATCATTTTGTTCTTGATTGAATTGAGCTTCATATGAAACAGGTAATCCTGGAGACACGTCATGTACTTCATCAGATGCCAAAAGATGTTGATTGTAAGTATGATGTTCGTAATCTAGCCACGAGGGTAACGGTGGAGCTGACGGCTGAGTCGCAACAGTGTGGATGTTGTCGTATAGGTGGTGGTGATGGTGATAATAGCAGCCTTGTGGCGGATAATTGTTATTGATATTGTAGTTGTTGTTGATCTTTCTTTTCTTCTTCTTTTTGGACCAGAACTTGAGGTTTCTTAAGGTCTTTATTACTTTCATGGCATTGAGTGATTTTGAAGAGATTAATTGGTGTAGATACAAAAGCTGGTTTAATTGTTAGGAATTTTGGGTATACATTATAATGGATCCTTAACTTTTTTTATTGGATTTTTCTTGCCTAAATAGCCGTTGCCAAAGTGGATGTAAATGGGAGCCTTAACTTTTTCAAAATTATTTTGTTGAAAAATGACAAAAAAAAGTCATCTTTCTAACTTTTTCCAACTCTATAGCTAGTATTTTTCACTATGAATTTTTAATCAATTTAAGTATATAATACTTTCACTCATATTGGTCAAAGTTTCTCATTTTAATATTTAATTTATAATTTATACATATATTGATATTAAATACCGTATTAATTTGCATTTAATACTAATTAATTTAATTTAATAGTTATTAAATTTATACGTATATTAAATGAAAATTCTTATATTTAAATGAATTTTTTTTATTAATTGCGACCTAACAATATCACATGAGCATACGTTAACAAAACTCTTTTAAATAATATGATTTGGTTTTTTATTAGTTTGACTCCATTTGTTATTTCTTAATTTTATGGATCACTTTAATATCTTGCAATAATACATTCAAAGTTTATTAGGTTTGTAGTATTTTGACTCAAAATATCTTTACCTTAAATACAATTAAATCAAGAGTAAATTACACTGATGCTTGTGGAGTTATGGTTTATCAAAAATTATACTATTAGTTCTTTTCTTTCAAAAATTATAGCGGTAGTCCTGTGATTTTTAAATTGCAAGGTGGTGTTCCTTATAAGTAATGCCAGTTAATTTGATCTGTCAGGTTAAGTGATAACGTGTGCATATCACATAGGCCAATATGGTATTTTCCTATTTAGCCCATGTTATTTATTTAGCAACTGATTCAGTTTCTTTAACTTCTCCAAAGCATGCTATTTGATCAATAACTCTTTTTCTATTCAATCAAATAAATTGTAGTCATAAACTCTATAACAGAAAAGCTACAAAGATGTTGACAATAAAGAATTCCAAAATACATGAAGCTAAACAGATTCACCTGCTACTTCTAGTTAAACTATATTCGATAATAACCATTTTCATGTAAATAGCTTAAATGTTTTGCTTGTACGCTATAGTTTTCAAACCACTTTCAATGTTGTGCTATAAAAGCCAAGTTATAACGAACGCTTATTATCTTACAATTACCATATTAACTATTAGACAAAAACCATGAATAGTATCAAGGGTATTTTCGTCCTTTCATCATTTTTTTCTACCTTTTTTTTATTATTAGACAAAATCCATGAATAGTACCAAGGGTATTCTCGTCCTTTCATCATTTTTTTCTACCTTTCTTTTATTTTCCAAAAAACTCCCACAAATTTTTCAAAACTTAAAATTGACCCCCCAAATAGGGGGTAAAGTGTCAAATACCTATTTTCATAAAAAAAATGTTAAATAAACTTCACCCAAATATTCAACGGGTCATATATTCTCGCTCGCAACGAGTTAAATTTTTCCGGCACCATCATTAAACTCGAAATAATTTTAGGAACACAACGTCACTAACTATGCGCAAAACGGAAGCTTTTAAAAAAAAGGCTAAATATTTGAGGTACTTTTCATATACGTTGATTTTGCGTTAAATTTTTAAAAGTCGACAATTCCATAGCGAAACGCGGAGATGCACATATATTGTTAATTCAAAATAACATTTAAAACTTTCACGGATTATACCTTTTGGTTCGACTCGAGTTGCACTTCAACGACATCATCGTTAGCCACGAAATAATTTTACAAACTAAATGCAATAAAATACATTGAAAAACGAACCCCCGGCGCGAAGCGAGGGTTCGTAAACTAGTTTATATCAAACAACAAAATACCAATTTATATAACAAACACCAAAATATCAATGGTGCAAATCTTACAATAAAGAACTTTAGTATAGATGTAAATGTAAATATAAATGGTTCATGAAAGCAGATAATTCGAATTATTAAATAGTCAAGGGATCATATTTGTAGATTTGCAAGTCCCATCTGTTTTGGCATAAGACCCGCCCACAAAACCAACGGTCTTCCTTAATCTATGCCTATTTTACAAATTTAACTACTTTCTTTCTGCATCAGATCATCGGTGCTCGGTTGAAGGATTCTTAATTAATTGGTAATTATTTTCTATCTTCAATTACATTTTCAGTATCACTTTCATAATTCATATCTACGATCATAATCATATATGTCTTTGTTTTTGGATTTGCTTTAATTACTCAGGTTACCTAATCTACCATTTGAGTTGATCTGATTGAAATCATCCCAGCTCGTTTTATTTGGTAAGATTTCATAATAGTCATGGCTTTTCTAACTTCTTTCATATTTAATCATTTACCGTAAAGTGTTAATTTTCCATATTATAACGTATTTTTATATTTAAATTCAGGATCAGCTTATTAATGGAAATATGTTGTTTTGTATTGAAAAAATTAACTTTGTAATTAATTTAGGGTTATGGTTATCATTTTCCTAAATTTAATTATTATCCGAATCTATGTTGTCCATCTTATTAGTCAGTAAACAGGTCCCTGGTCCCATAGGATTTTTTTAACCGACGGCAAGAGGATTTTATTTTTAGGATATCACGAATTCCTATAGATAAGTTTATCCGATAATATGAAATCTTTTGTGGGGAAGCTATTTTCCAGCCCAAACCATTTCAAAGTAGCCTACTTGTTCGGGATCCTGATATCTCGGTCTCAAATTCAAGCCTCACTGGTAGCATATTGAGGTGACTAGGAAAAGGATTCGAAAAATAACCCAATTAGACTGTGTACATTTGAGTAAATACATTTACCCTCTCCGGTAACGTGATAGGGGAAAACATTATATGTCTACCAGTTTACTATCTCCCACCCCACTCGCAAATCAATGCATTAAGTACAAAAAACTTGAAAGTAGAAGAACTAGTTATCATACAAAATGAGATCAATGCATTAACCATGTTCATTATAAAATTCTGATATAGTTTAATGCTTGCAAATGTGTACCTGTAGATATTTTGGATTGATATTAAGCAAAGGAAAAATGGCTGGAGCTCCACCAGGGACTGCAAAAATGATAATCAAGGAGATAGGTATTGCAACCGTGTTAGGTTTCATTTGTGCTGGTGCCTGGAAATACACTTACCATAGCGACCTCACTAAAAGGACCAAGTCCTTCTACAACATGCTCGATAAAGATGAGATCACTGTGGTTGTTTCAGACGAATAAATCTTATCTGCTAGTCCCATAACACTCTATTGACTAGTTCTAATAAGTTGTAGTATTATTTAAGTTACTTTGGAATTGGAATTATAAATAAAGCGTGACTAAGTTTTTCTTGTCTTCTGTTATTAAAAGCTACTAGACCCGCTCCTATAGTTTTCAATGGTATGTTCGAATTTTCAACTCATTGTTTCATACTAATTGGGGATATATATATATATATATATATATATATATATATATATATATATATATATATATATATATATGTGCAGTCCTTTCGAATTTTTGTTATGCTAAAGGATATTAATTAATTATTACTCCGTATAATCTTGATTCCCAGATAACCAATGTGGGTACCTGATTTGAATGCGACCGACTAAGTTTTTGTCAATATTATAGCAAGTGTACGTAGTGGAAGTAAGAGTTGATTTCATGCTATAATATTCTTAAAGCTTTTCTAAAATATTATAAGAGAAGATAATGTCCTTTTTGCAAAAGCTAGAATCTCTGTTGGTCTAAAGGACACTACTGATGGACTTGTTTAATTGCCCTTTCGTACCAACGTCGCATAGCTCAGTTGGTAACGTGTGGGTGCATCTTACCACAAAAAAAGCAGAAGGTCAGATGTTCAACCCCCTGACACCCCATAGTTACAGCCGCCGAGTGAGTCATGTATGCCGATTGTGGGCCGGTCTGGTTTGCCCGTTATCAACCTTTTTTGCCACCAAAAAATACAATTTCTCTGATAGCTAGAGTTTATTATGTATGTTCTTCATACGACATAACTTTTAACAAAGATATCGTTGAGTTGCCTTCATCTTACAACGAGTAGATATATGTTATTGGATCATTCAACCCATTTTCAGGCTTCCACATATAAGAATTGTGTAATATTGATAACATTAATATATAGTAATAAGCCTAAATAAAGACTTGAAAAGTCAAACATGAATTATTATATTGAGACAGATGGAGTATAGAAGAACAAAACAGAAATTGCATGTATAAACTTGACACTAAAAAACATACAGTAGCGGAGCCAGGGAGGGGACACAACCTCCCCCAGTGGGCCAAATTGCAATGAAAAATTAATAGGTTATAATTAATTATTTTTCTTAAGCCACCCTCAATTGAAGCCCAAATAATATTTAATCAAAATACATGAACAACTTAATTATCTATTATTTGTATCATTGTATGGGCCAAGTCAGTTTACCCATAATTTTCTAGAATTGTTAAATAGTGTACTAAATGCTATGTGATATACGGAGTATCTAATGCAATTACGATTTACGCAAATTAGCGGTTCAGTAAAATAAGCTATCAACTCTTCCAGTTTCAACTGCAACAAGTGAAAGAGCTTTCTCGGCAATGAAAATTGTGAAAACTAGACTTCATTGTAGCATGGGTGATGACTGTCTGAAAAGTTGTTTGCTACTATATATTGAAAGAGACATTGCTGATATCTTTACTACGGATGAGATAATTGATGCTTTTGCTTCTCAAAAACGTCGGCGTGTCCAACTTATACCACACAAGGTACAATTCCTTTAATATACTATATTTTACCATATGTTTATTAATATTTAACTAATTCTGACTTTTTAACTATTATTATGACAGGTTACTTCTTGAAAAATATGGCTTGGCGTAAGCAAAAAATGTTTAGTTTTTGTATATTGTTTTGACATCACTTATGTATTTGGTTTAACTGCTTGTACGTTTTTTTTACATATAAAATTGTTATCGTTGTTTACTTATCTTAATATAACAATATGACACTTTATTATTGTGGTTATCATCTAATTCTCGAGTAAGCCACCCTTATTGTCAAATCCTGGCTCCGCCCCCTGAAAACATAATACGAGTTCTTTATTCCTCAAACTTTTGAGTTCACAGAAAGCTGACCCAAGTGAGAGAGTTACACTTGCATACATATAAGCTAGTACATATTTTGCTAATTTAGAAAATATGGCAGTACCATTCTGATCAGTAAATATAAATGGATACTTTAAGCTTATCACAAACTAAAAGAGAAAAAGATAGTTGATCTACTCATCCATTGCCAATTCATCAACAATGTTCATCTGGTTGAGTGGATTGTTAAAAGTTTGAAAATCACAGTATTTGCATCTCGAAGATAACATCTGCAACGATCCAATTCCAAGCTGATGATGATGATGAATATGATCAACCTCCACTGTTTCTGGATTCTTACGTGCGATCACAACTGAGTTAATCACCTCATCTTGAGGATGAAAAATGGATAAAACTTTAAACCCTTGAAGATCTTCCGGTTCAACCACCGGGTAAAGAAACGCACGGGCCCCGTGCGCGCTCCTAAGCATCAAAATCGATCCAGGCGCCATGTACTTAGCCAAATGTTGGATCACCTTAACCTTATCACTAATATCCATCCCTACAAGTGCCGCTAAAAAGATGACATCATACTCCTTCAACTCATCCGTCACTTCCATAATATCGATCGAATGAAACAACATTCTTTTGGACAAATCAGGATCAGGCGAAACTAAACGAGAAGCCATGAGATTTGCCGAATGATCAATGTCATAATTGTGAAAAAATGTGTCCTTTAGATGATAAGAAGCCAAAACAATAGAAGTGAGTGGTAACGGGCCGGACCCCACGAAGGCTACACGTTTTGGGACGACATCTGGTTCAGACGAGTAGTGTTGTTTAAGGATGTCGAATTCGAGTTGGCTAAGTTTGAGGTAATTGGAGTAATAAGGGAAGACATCAAGGTGGTTAAGTGGATTAGGAAAAGAAGCTAAAATAGTGGAGTAATGAGCCTCTAAATGACCCTCAGCCTCACCACAAAGTTTAATGAGTTTAGACCTTGTTTCTTGAATGTTTTCAGGGAGATTGGCTATGTTGATGGTACAAGGTGGGATGCATGTGAGTACAAGTTGGGTGAAGAGAGTGTTGACATCTTTTGATGGTTTAAGTGTTTCAAGTTTGGAAATTTTTTCATAAATTTGGCATACTTTTTCTACCAAATTGGTTTCTTCATTGAAAGAACCCATGTCAACACTATGAGGTTATGAACAAAAGATATTAAGATTCTAGTCAAGTTGACACTTGGGCTAAAGAAGTCAGAAGAAGAAAGAATTTTGTTTCTGTGGCATTGTCAAGAGGAGTATGGCCTATTTATGGGCACAAAATGGGGCCCACATAGATTTGGAGAAAGGGGTGAACCTTGCTTTATTTGATTATAAAAAATTAATCCTCATCTATTCCAGATTAATCCATTTTAATTATGGATCTTGAAAATTTTGGTTTCAAGTTTGTCTTCATCAACAAATGGCTGATTTTTTTTCCAGCGAAAAGCATATTTAAAATTAATTTCAATTTAAAGATTTGATTGAGAGTTTGAGATACATATTAATTATTATCACACCCAAACATTAGATGTTACAAACCACTTCCGGCTCACCGCGACTCCGACTGTAGGTTTTGGATTCAATTTTTTGACAATGTTCTCTTGAGCCTAATTAAGGATTTACAGTGAAATGTTTTACCTGATATCAGAATGACGCATGGGTTCTCGATGTCCGAAGTTTACGTATTTATGAGGAGCCAATGTAATCGTTTATAGGAGGGTTTCTCGTTAAAAAAAAGAAAAAAAAAAATAGATGTTAGGATCTAATTGAACTATCATTTTCAAATTAACCCCAAACAATGTTGAATAGAACCAAACACCAAATACAACTGAAATAACAATAACCTTGTCTATGCTTGCCACAAATCAAGGAATTCATCCCTAAAATCTCACGTACGTCATGGCTGATTGTTGTGCTGAGTGCTATATAATTGTCATTTGTCAAAATAGATCAATAAAATTTTTTTAAAGCAAATAAATCTTATATTTATTATTAACTGAAGAATACATACAGTGAATATACAAAAGAAATCAATAAATTTTTATACATTAATTTATTCCTTAACGTTTTAAACTTGAGAAGTCGAAGTTGTGAAGCATAATTTGTCGTGTGTAGAACGCGTGTTCGATTTGTAAATGTCAAATACATATTCAAAAAGTGTGTGTATTCGGAATATGAAAAGGATCGGGGTGGCAAATCTAACATTCGTTTTTGATATAGGTACGAATAATTATTCGACAAATGTATTATTCATTTTTAAAGTCTAAAAATACTTTTTAAAAAAATAATAACCAAATAAAAACAATAGGTATATCTTATTGATACGTGTACGTAGGCAACAAAACACAAATAAATATTTTCAACGTATAGTGGCTCCCCTCATTTTTCTTTATTTACTAACTATATATTTAACATGTTTTTTTAAAATTTTAGTTACAAAATATTTAACATATTTTTTAACTATGTATTTAACATGCTATATGGGCAGAATCAATGGAGAAATAACCAATCGGGGGAAATAGGGGAAGCAAAGAATTTTTTTTTTTCATTTTTTTGGATTTTTTTTTCCAGGCATCAATATCACACGAAAATATGAACATTTAAAAAAGACACTTCGTGATGAATGTTATTATATAGGCGATAAAACGATCGACAAAAATAACATTCAAGATAATATTGATCGTGAAGAATGTTAACGTTTTTTTTCTTCATTTTTGTAAAATACTTTTTGTCAAAATTTAGCCCGATTTAGAGTTTAGGGTTTAGTGTTTTGGGTTTAGTCCCTAAACCCAACGCCCTAAATCCTAAACTCTAAACCGTTCGTGTTAAAAACTCAATCTAAATCCTAAATCTAAACCCTACATCTAAACCCTAAACCCTACATTTCTAAACCCTAAATTTTCTAAACCCTAATATCTAAACCCTAATATCTAAAATCTTAAAATACACTCGAAAAGCACTATAATTGTTATATATGAATTCTTCGAGCGTTTTCCAGCCAAAATAAAAACATTTATCACAAAGTGTCTTTATTAAATGTTCATATTTTCATCCAATCTATAATGTTCGTGAACAAAGTTTTTTCAAAAAAAAAAAAAAAAAAATTGCTTCTCCCCGATTGGTTACTTCCCCCTTGATCCTACCATATATATATATATATATATATATATATATATATATATATATATATATATATATATATATATATATATATATATATATATACGTGTGGGAAGGATCCATCGGTAAGTAACTTTTTTGGGATAAGGGGATAAGTGATATTGTGATTTTTATATCTTTAGTTCTACAGCTCAAAAAAAAAAAAAATGTTGGTATCTATTTTCATTGTGTAGATTCAGATTTTTTTTTTTAAACTGGATCATTAAGATACATCCGATGCATGTTAGTTGTTGTTTGATGCATGTTAACTGCTTTTCATGCATCAGATGTATGTTAACAAAAAAGAAAAAAAAAGTTAGGGCTTATGGTTTAGATTTAGGGTTTAGAAAAACAGTGTTTATGGTTTAGTAATTAGGGTTTAGAAATTATGGTTTAGGGTTTAGATTTAGGGTTTAGAACGAGTTTTTAATACGAACGATTTAGAGTTCCGTAAACCCAAAACCCAAAACTCTAACCCCTAAACTCTAAATCGGGCTAAATTCTAAAAAAACCCTCAAAAAACGTTAACATACATCACATGCATTTTGCTTATCCCCTTATCCCAAAAATGTCACTTATCCCTTGATCTATCTCCTATATATATATATATATATATATATATATATATATATATATATATATATATATATATATATATATATATATATATATATATATATTAGCCGATATAATATTCTTGCATATATTATCCTTATTTAGTTTATCATATGTATAGCAACTAACTTAGTCAAACATATTATGTATAGCATATATTCGTGATCCCTGATTTGCAGGGCTATTAGCTGTTAATGATAGGGTTTATCATGTATATATACGGGACTCTCAGATTTACAAAACTAACATGGTATCAGTCTTTTTGATCCTCTAAACCCTATTAGCCGTACCTTGCTTTCTTTTTTTCCTCCTCTGTTCGAATTATCATCTATCATCTTCAACATGGCTGATAAGTTTCATCCTGCATTATCCATCTCCAACATAAAAAATCTCATTCCCATCACTCTTGATATCAAAGATGCTCAGTATAATTCTTGGGCTCAGTTATTCAAAATTCACTGTAAAGCATATGATGTTCTTGATCACATCATACCTGTTGTTCCACCGATTCATCGTCCACCATCACCACAGATTCCACCAAGGATGCTCTTTGGCATCGGCTAGATGCCATAGTCCTTCAATGGATCTATGGCACCATCTCTACTGCTTTATTGAGTAACATCCTTGAAGATGAATCCACTGCAGCCAGTGCGTGGACTCGATTGGAGAACACTTTTTAAGACAACAAGAATTCTCGAGCACTTTATCTTCAAAGACAGTTCAATACTCTTCGTCTTGATGACTTTCCAAACTGCTCAGCTTACTGCCAGGAGATCAAAGTCATTGCAGATCAATTGAGTAATGTTGGAGATAAAGTATCTGATAGTCGTATGGTATTGCAATTGATTGCAGGCTTAAACGAAAACTTCGATACGGTTGGAACCTATTTCACCCAATTAAGCGATCTCCCAACTTTTTATGAAGCAAGATCCAAGTTATTGTTGGAAGAAACCTTAAAAAGGAATAGGCAAGCTTCAATTCAAACAACAACGAGGCGACACTAATCTCCACTCCTGCTCCAAATCTCTCTGTTACCAACCCGTCACCACCACCTGCTAATCGGTATGATAATAATAATAATAATCGTAATCTGAATAACAATCACGCTTACTGGTATAATAATAATCGAGGACGTGGTCGTGGTAACTCCTATCGAGGAAGAAACAATCGTGGAAGGGGTAGGCACTCTTTCCCCAATTCGCCTGCTCAAAACTGGAACAATTATCCTCACTGGTTCTATTCGTCACCACATTGGGCCTCATCTCCTTAGTGGGCCGCCCCACCTTGCCCTTATCCCACTTCAAATTGGGCTCTCACACACAACATAAACAATTCCAATCAGGCTGGTATTTTGGGCCCAAGGCCCACGCAGGCACATTTTTCAAATAGCTCAGTTTCTTCAGGTTATTGTCCAACAGACATTGACAGCGCCATGCACACAATGACACTTAATCCACCGAACGATACATGGTACATGGACACCGGTGCTACATCTCATATGACCGCCAACTCAGGTAATATTGAGTCTTATTATCCATTAAGGCGACGTAAAAATATTATTGTTGGTACTGGTCATGGCATTCCTATTCAGGGTTTTGGACATTCTAAACTTTTAAATCCCTCTCGTCCCCTTTACTTACAAAACATTCTTCACTCACCTAATCTCATTAAAAATTTGATTTCTGTTCTTCGCTTATCAACTGATAATAATATTTCCTTAGAATTTGATCCTTTTGGTTTTACTGTGAAGGATTTTCCGCAGGGCACACCGGTCCTGAGATGTAACAGTACGGGCGACCTATATCCAATTACCAACTCAATGCTGCAACACCTATCCAAACCATCAACTTTTGCTGCTTTATCTCCAAACATATGGCATCACCGTCTTGGAAATCCAGGCGATGAAGTCATTCGTTCTCTTAGTAATAAAAACTTTATTTCTTGTAATAAACAATCATTGAATTCTATTTGTCAATCTTGTGTGTTTGGTAAGCAAATTAAATTGCCATTTATTTCTTCACTTTCTACTACCTTATCGCCTTTTGATATAATACATAGTGATTTATGGACATCTCCAGTTACAAGTACTGCCGGACATCGTTACTACATACTTTTCTTAGATAATCACACAAATTTTCTTTGGACATATCCCATGGTTAATAAGTCAGATGTTTTCCCTACTTTTCTCAAATTCAGTAAATACATTCAAACACAATTTGAAAAACCTATAAAAACCTTTCAATGCGACAATGGAACTGAATACAATAACAAAAACTTCCACCAATTTTGTGCTACAAATGGGATGCAATTTCGTTTCTCATGTCCTTATTCATCACCACAAAATGGCAAATCCGAACGAAAAAAACGTGCTATAGACAACATTATGCGTACTATTTTATCCCATGCATCTCTACCATTAACCTTTTTGAAATGTCCCGTTCTTATTGATTAAAACCGTTCCATATTAATTGATTTCGTTGCGAGGTTTTGACCTCTATATGAGACGTTTTTCAAAGACTGCATTCATTTTAAAACAAACCATAACCTTTATTTCATCAATAAAGGTTTAAAAAGCTTTACGTAGATTATCAAATAATGATAATCTAAAATATCCTGTTTACACACGACCATTACATAATGGTTTACAATACAAATATGTTACAATAAAATAAGTTTCTTGAATGCAGTTTTTACACAATATCATACAAGCATGGACTCCAAATCTCGTCCTTATTTAAGTATGCGACAGCGGAAGCTCTTAATAATCACCTGAGAATAAACATGCTTAAAAGGTCAACAAAAATGTTGGTGAGTTATAGGTTTAACCTATATATATCAAATCATAATAATAGACCACAAGATTTCATATTTCAATACACATCCCATACATAGAGATAAAAATCATTCATATGGTGAACACCTGGTAACCGACATTAACAAGATGCATATATATAAGAATATCCCCATCATTCCGGGACACCCTTCGGATATGATATAAATTTTGAAGTACTAAAGCATCTGGTACTTTGGATGGGGTTTGTTAGGCCCAATAGATCTATCTTTAGGATTCGCGTCAATTAGGGTGTCTGTTCCCTAATTCTTAGATTACCAGACTTAATAAAAAGGGGCATATTCGATTTCGATAATTCAACCATAGAATGTAGTTTCACGTACTTGTGTCTATTTTGTAAATCATTTATAAAACCTGCATGTATTCTCATCCCAAAAATATTAGATTTTAAAAGTGGGACTATAACTCACTTTCACAGATTTTTACTTCGTCGGAAAGTAAGACTTGGCCACTGGTCGATTCACGAACCTATAACAAATATGTACATATATATCAAAGTATGTTCAAAATATATTTACAACACTTTTAATACATTTTGATGTTTTAAGTTTATTAAGTCAGCTGTCCTCGTTAGTAACCTACAACTAGTTGTCCACAGTTAGATGTACAGAAATAAATCGATAAATATTATCTTGAATCAATCCACGACCCAGTGTATACGTATCTCAGTATTGATCACAACTCAAACTATATATATTTTGGAATCAACCTCAACCCTGTATAGCTAACTCCAACATTCACATATAGAGTGTCTATGGTTGTTCCGAAATATATATAGATGTGTCGACATGATAGGTCGAAACATTGTATACGTGTCTATGGTATCTCAAGATTACATAATATACAATACAAGTTGATTAAGTTATGGTTGGAATAGATTTGTTACCAATTTTCACGTAGCTAAAATGAGAAAAATTATCCAATCTTGTTTTACCCATAACTTCTTCATTTTAAATCCGTTTTGAGTGAATCAAATTGCTATGGTTTCATATTGAACTCTATTTTATGAATCTAAATAGAAAAAGTATAGGTTTATAGTCGGAAAAATAAGTTACAAGTCGTTTTTGTAAAGGTAGTCATTTCAGTCGAAAGAACGACGTCTAGATGACCATTTTAGAAAACATACTTCCACTTTGAGTTTAACCATAATTTTTGGATATAGTTTCATGTTCATAATAAAAATCATTTTCTCAGAATAACAACTTTTAAATCAAAGTTTATCATAGTTTTAAATTAACTAACCCAAAACAGCCCGCGGTGTTACTACGACGGCGTAAATCCGGTTTTACGGTGTTTTTCGTGTTTCCAGGTTTTAAATCATTAAGTTAGCATATCATATAGATATAGAACATGTGTTTAGTTGATTTTAAAATTCAAGTTAGAAGGATTAACTTTTGTTTGCGAACAAGTTTAGAATTAACTAAACTATGTTCTGGTGATTACAAGTTTAAACCTTCGAATAAGATAGCTTTATATGTATGAATCGAATGATGTTATGAACATCATTACTACCTTAAGTTCCTTGAATAAACCTACTGGAAAAGATAAAAATGAATCTAGCTTCAACGGATCCTTGGATGGCTCGAAGTTCTTGAAGCAGAATCATGACACGAAAACAAGTCCAAGTAAGATCATCACTTGAAATATGATTGTTATAGTTATAGAAATTGAACCAAAGTTTGAATATGATTATTACCTTGTATTAGAATGATAACCTACTCTAAGAAACAAAGATTTCTTGAGGTTGGATGATCACCTTACAAGATTGGAAGTGAGCTAGCAAACTTGAAAGTATTCTTGATTTTATGTAACTAGAACTTGTAAAATATATGAAGAACACTTAGAACTTGAAGATAGAACTTGAGAGAGATCAATTAGATGAAGAAAGTTGAAGAATGAAAGTGTTTGTAGGTGTTTTTGGTCGTTGGTGTATGGATTAGATATAAAGGATATGTAATTTTGTTTTCATGTAAATAAGTCATGAATGATTACTCATATTTTTGTAATTTTATGAGATATTTCATGCTAGTTGCCAAATGATGGTTCCCACATGTGTTAGGTGACTCACATGGGCTGCTAAGAGCTGATCATTGGAGTGTATATACCAATAGTACATACATCTAAAAGCTGTGTATTGTACGAGTACGAATACAGGTGCATACGAGTAGAATTGTTGATGAAACTGAACGAGGATGTAATTGTAAGCATTTTTGTTAAGTAGAAGTATTTTGATAAGTGTCTTGAAGTCTTTCAAAAGTGTATGAATACATATTAAAACACTACATGTATATACATTTTAACTGAGTCGTTAAGTCATCGTTAGTCGTTACATGTAAATGTTGTTTTGAAACCTTTAGGTTAACGATCTTGTTGAATGTTGTTAACCCATTGTTTATTATAACGAATGAGATGTTAAATTGTTATATTATCATGATATTATGATATATAATATATCTCAGTATGATGTATATACAGTTAAATGTCGTTACAACGATAATCGTTACATATATGTCTCGTTTCGAAATCATTAAGTTAGTAGTCTTATTTTTACATATGTATTTCATTGTTAATACACTTAATAATATATTTACTTATCATTTAACATAATTAACCAAGTGTATCAATATCTTAATATGATTCATATGTACCTAGTAAGACGTTGTTATAACGATAATCGTTATATATATCGTTTTCGAGTTTCTTAAATTAATAGTCTCATTATTATGTATATAACTCATTGTTAAAATACCTAATGAGATACATACTTATAATAAAAACATGTTAACTATATATATAACCATATATATGTCATCGTATAGTTTTTACAAGTTTTAACGTTCGTGAATCACCGGTCAACTTGGGTGGTCAATTGTCTATATGAAACATATTTCAATTAATCAAGTCTTAACAAGTTTGATTGCTTAACATGTTGGAAACATTTAATCATGTAAATATCAATCTCAATTAATATATATAAACATGGAAAAGTTCGGGTCACTACAGTACCTACCCGTTAAATAAATTTCGTCCCGAAATTTTAAGCTGTTGAAGGTGTTGACGAATCTTCTGGAAATAGATGCGGGTATTTCTTCTTCATCTGATCTTCACGCTCCCAGGTGAACTCGGGTCCTCTACGAGCATTCCATCGAACCTTAACAATTGGTATCTTGTTTTGCTTAAGTCTTTTAACCTCACGATCCATTATTTCGACGGGTTCTTCGATGAATTGAAGTTTTTCGTTGATTTGGATTTCATCTAACGGAATAGTGAGATCTTCTTTAGCAAAACATTTCTTCAAATTCGAGACGTGGAAAGTGTTATGTACAGCCGCGAGTTGTTGAGGTAACTCAAGTCGGTAAGCTACTGGTCCGACACGATCAATAATCTTGAATGGTCCAATATACCTTGGATTTAATTTCCCTCGTTTACCAAATCGAACAACGCCTTTCCAAGGTGCAACTTTAAGCATGACCATCTCTCCAATTTCAAATTCTATATCTTTTCTTTTAATGTCAGCGTAGCTCTTTTGTCGACTTTGGGCGGTTTTCAACCGTTGTTGAATTTGGATGATCTTCTCGGTAGTTTCTTGTATAATCTCCGGACCCGTAATCTGTCTATACCCCACTTCACTCCAACAAATCGGAGACCTGCACTTTCTACCATAAAGTGCTTCAAACGGCGCCATCTCAATGCTTGAATGGTAGCTGTTGTTGTAGGAAAATTCTGCTAACGGTAGATGTCGATCCCAAATGTTTCCGAAATCAATAACACATGCTCGTAGCATGTCTTCAAGCGTTTGTATCGTCCTTTCGCTCTGCCCATCAGTTTGTGGTTGATAGGCAGTACTCATGTCTAGACGAGTTCCTAATGCTTGCTGTAATGTCTGCCAGAATCTTGAAATAAATCTGCCATCCCTATCAGAGATAATAGAGATTGGTATTCCATGTCTGGAGACGACTTCCTTCAAATACAGTCGTGCTAACTTCTCCATCTTGTCATCTTCTCTTATTGGCAGGAAGTGTGCTGATTTGGTGAGACGATCAACTATTACCCAAATAGTATCAAAACCACTTGCAGTCCTTGGCAATTTAGTGATGAAATCCATGGTAATGTTTTCCCATTTCCATTCCGGGATTTCGGGTTGTTGAAGTAGACCTGATGGTTTCTGATGCTCAGCTTTGACCTTAGAACACGTCAAACATTCTCCTACATATTTAGCAACATCGGCTTTCATACCCGGCCACCAAAAATGTTTCTTGAGATCCTTGTACATCTTCCCCGTTCCAGGATGTATTGAGTATCTGGTTTTATGAGCTTCTCTAAGTACCATTTCTCTCATATCTCCAAATTTTGGTACCCAAATCCTTTCAGCCCTATACCGGGTTCCGTCTTCCCGAATATTAAGATGCTTCTCCGATCCTTTGGGTATTTCATCCTTTAAATTTCCCTCTTTTAAAACTCCTTGTTGCGCCTCCTTTATTTGAGTAGTAAGGTTATTATGAATCATTGTATTCATAGATTTTACTCGAATAAGTTCTCTATCCTTCCTGCTCAAGGCATTTGCTACCACATTTGCCTTCCCCGGGTGGTAACGAATCTCAAAGTCGTAATCATTCAATAATTCAATCCACATACGCTGCCTCATATTCAATTGTTTCTGATTAAATATGTGTTGAAGACTTTTGTGGTCGGTATATATAATACTTTTGACCCCATATAAGTAGTGCCTCCAAGTCTTTAATGCAAAAACAACCGCGCCTAATTCCAAATCATGCGTCGTATAATTTTGTTCATGAATCTTCAATTGTCTAGAGGCATAAGCAATCACCTTCGTTCGTTGCATTAATACACAACCGAGACCTTGCTTTGATGTGTCACAATAAATCACAAAATCATCATTCCCTTCAGGCAATGACAATATAGGTGCCGTAGTTAGCTTTTTCTTCAATAACTGAAACGCTTTCTCTTGTTCATCCTTCCATTCAAATTTCTTCCCTTTATGCGTTAATGCAGTCAAGGGTTTTGCTATTCTGGAAAAGTCTTGGATGAACCTTCTGTAGTAACCTGCTAGTCCTAAAAACTGGCGTATGTGTTTCGGAGTTTTCGGGGTTTCCCACTTTTCAACAGTTTCTATCTTTGCCGGATCCACCTTAATACCTTCTTTGTTCACTATGTGACCGAGAAATTGAACTTCTTCCAACCAAAATGCACACTTTGAAAACTTAGCGTACAATTCTTCCTTCCTCAATACTTCTAACACCTTTCTCAAATGTTCACCGTGTTCTTGGTCATTCTTTGAGTAAATAAGTATGTCATCAATGAAAACAATGACAAACTTGTCAAGGTATGGTCCACACACTCGGTTCATAAGGTCCATGAACACAGCTGGTGCATTATTTAAACCAAACGGCATGACCATAAACTCGTAATGACCGTAACGTGTTCTGAAAGCAGTCTTTGGAATATCATCTTCTTTCACCCGCATTTGATGATACCCGGAACGTAAGTCAATCTTTGAATAAACAGACGAGCCTTGTAGTTGATCAAATAAGTCGTCGATTCTCGGTAGTGGGTAGCGGTTCTTGATGGTAAGTTTGTTCAACTCTCGATAGTCGATACACAACCTGAATGTACCATCTTTCTTCTTGACAAACAAAACAGGAGCTCCCCACGGTGATGCGCTTGGTCGAATGAAACCACGCTCTAAAATTTTTTGTAATTGGCTTTGCAGTTCTTTCATCTCGCTGGGTGCGAGTCTGTAAGGAGCACGAGCTATTGGTGCAGCTCCTGGTACAAGATCTATTTGAAATTCAACGGATCGATGTGGGGGTAATCCCGGTAATTCTTTCGGAAATACATCGGGAAATTCTTTTGCAATGGAAACATCATTGATGCTCTTTTCTTCAGTTTGTACTTTCTCGACGTGTGCTAGAATAGCATAGCAACCTTTTCTTATTAGTTTTTGTGCCTTCAAATTACTAATAAGATGTAGCTTCGTGTTGCCCTTTTCTCCGTACACCATTAAGGGTTTTCCTTTTTCTCGTATAATGCGAATTGCATTTTTGTAACAGACGATCTCTGCTTTCACTTCTTTCAACCAGTCCATACCGATTATCACATCAAAACTCCCTAACTCTACTGGTATCAAATCAATCTTAAATGTTTCGCTAACCAGTTTAATTTCTCGATTCCGACATATATTATCTGCTGAAATTAATTTACCATTTGCTAATTCGAGTAAAAATTTACTATTCAAAGGCGTCAATGGACAACTTAATTTAGCACAAAAATCTCTACTCATATAGCTTCTATCCGCACCCGAATCAAATAAAACGTAAGCAGATTTATTGTCAATAAGAAACGTACCCGTAACAAGCTCCGGGTCTTCCTGTGCCTCTGCCGCATTAATATTGAAAATTCTTTCGCGGCCTTGTCCATTCGTGTTCTCCTGGTTCGGGCAATTTCTAATAATGTGGCCCGGTTTTCCACATTTATAATAAACTACATTGGCATAACTTGCTCCGACACTACTTGCTCCGCCATTACTCATTCCGACACCATTTATTCCTTTCGTTCTATTAACCCCTGGTCCGTAGACCTCACACTTCACCGCGCTATGACCATTTCTTTTACACTTGTTGCAAAATTTGGTGCAGAACCCCGAGTGATACTTTTCACACCTTTGGCATAGCTGTTTCTGATTGTTGTTGTTGTTGTTGCGGTTATTATTGTTGTTGGGATGATTGTTATAGTTGCTGTTGTTGTTGTTGTTGTTGTTGTTGTTTTTGTTGTTGTTGTTGTTGTTGTTGTTGTTGTTGTTGTTGGGCCGTTTGTTGTAGTTGCGATTGATGTTGCGATTGTTGGGATAATTGTTGCGATTATTGTTGTAATTGCTATTGTTGTTGTTTTGGTGATTCTTATCACCGTTTTCCTCCCACTTTCTTTTGACTTGCTTCACATTGGCCTCTTCAGCAGTCTGTTCTTTAATTCTTTCTTCAATCTGGTTCACTAGTTTGTGAGCCATTCTACATGCCTGTTGTATGGAGGCGGGCTCGTGTGAACTTATATCTTCTTGGATTCTTTCCGGTAATCCTTTCACAAACGCGTCGATCTTCTCTTCCTCATCTTCGAATGCTCCCGGACACAATAGGGACAATTCTGTGAATCGTCTTTCGTACGTGGTAATATCAAATCCTTGGGTTCGTAACCCTCTAAGTTCTGTCTTGACCTTATTGACCTCGGTTCTGGGACGGTACTTCTCGTTCATCAAGTGCTTGAATGCTGACCACGGTAGTGCGTATGCATCGTCTTGTCCCACTTGCTCTAGATAGGTATTCCACCATGTTAACGCAGAACCTGTGAAGGTATGCGTAGCGTACTTCACTTTGTACTCTTCAGTACACTTACTTATGGCAAACACCGATTCGACCTTCTCGGTCCACCGTTTCAATCCGATCGGTCCTTCGGTTCCATCAAATTCCAAAGGTTTGCAGGCAGTGAATTCTTTGTAGGTGCATCCTACACGATTTCCTGTACTGCTAGATCCAAGGTTATTGTTGGTATGTAGTGCAGCCTGTACTGCGGCTATGTTTGAAGCTAGAAAAGTACGGAATTCCTCTTCATTCATATTCACGTTGTGTCGAGTAGTCGGTGCCATTTCCTTCAAAATAGTCAAATGGAACAAGTTAATCATACAGAATATTAAGAGTAGTTAATAGTATTTCGTAGCATAATATGAACTCATTTATAAAAGCATTTTCTTCATATTAGCGTTTTATAAGTTTAAATTCGGGTAGTACCTACCCGTTAAGTTCATACTTAGTAGCTAATATACAATTCAACTACTACAATTCTATATGAAAAACTGATTATAATAATATTTCGCGTTCAAACTTTTACACAATATTTTACAAACTTACAATACCGCTTATTTTACATATAGCATGAAATATAGCACACAATAAATTTGATACAAGATGGTTGTGAAGATAATTCTAGCTAGTACACAAGTCGTTCAGCAAAGGCAATAAAGACACGTAATTCATACGTCCAGAAACAAGTCATGCATTCTGGTTTTACTAGGATTACTTCCCATCCTTGGTCTTGTGGAACATAACCGTTATGGCCGTTGATAAGACAACGTGTTGTAACATCATCAAAGGGACGAGGGTTACGTAATGACCAACAGTCTCGTAATAACCTAAAAACCTCATTTCTTACCCCAATTACCGACTCCGTCACTTGTGGGAACGTTTTGTTTAATAGTTGTAGCCCGATGTTCTTGTTCTCACTTTGGTGAGAAGCGAACATTACTAACCCGTAAGCATAACATGCTTCTTTATGTTGCATGTTAGCCGCTTTTTCTAAATCACGAAGTCCTATATTCGGATATACTGAGTCAAAATAATTTCTTAACCCGTTGCGTAAAATAGCATTTGGGTTCCCCGCAATATATGCGTCAAAGTAAACACATCGTAACTTAAGGATTTCCCAATGTGATATTCCCCATCTTCCGAACGAAAGTCTTTTATAAACCAAGGCATTCTTGGAACGTTCTTCGAATGTCTTACAAACTGATCTCGCCTTAAATAGTTGTGCCGAGGAATTCTGACCGACTCTAGACAAGATTTCATCAATCATGTCTCCGGGTAGGTCTCTTAAAATATTGGGTTGTCTATCCATTTTGTGTTTTTATACTGTAAAATAGACAAGAGTTAGATTCATAAAAAAAATACTTATTAATACAAGCAATTTTTACATATATCATAAAGCATAAGCACAATATATTACATATATTACACCACACGAATATAACTATATTATTCCGACTCGCTCGTTTCTTCTTGTTCGGTTTTGGTTCGTTTTGCCAAGTTTCTAGGGATATATGATGTTCCCCTAATACGAGCCGTCGTTATCCACATTGATTTAGAAAAACCTGGTGGTTTAGAGGTTCCCGGGTCATTGTTACAACTTAAGGACTTCGGGGGTTGATGATACATATAAAGTTCATCGGGGTTGGAATTAGATTTCTCTATTTTTATGCCCTTTCCCTTATTATTTTCTTTTGCCTTTTTAAATTCAGTTGGGGTAATTTCTATAACATCATCGGAATTCTCGTCGGAATCCGATTCATCGGAGAATTGGTAATCCTCCCAATATTTAGCTTCCTTGGCGGAAACACCATTGACCATAATTAACCTTGGTCGGTTGGTTGAGGATTTTCTTTTACTTAACCGTTTTATTATTTCCCCCACCGGTTCTATTTCTTCATCCGGTTCCGATTCTTCTTTCGGTTCCGATTCTTCTTCCGGTTCCGACTCTTCTTCCGGTTCCTCTTCGGGAACTTGTGAATCAGTCCACGAATCATTCCAATTTACATTTGACTCTTCATTATTATTAGGTGAGTCAATGGGACTTGTTCTAGAGGTAGACATCTATCACATAATATCAAACGCGTTAAGAGATTAATATATCACATAATATTCACATGTTAAAAATATATAGTTTCCAACAAAATTTGTTAAGCAATCATTTTTCAAGTAAACACGGTCGAAGTCCAGACTCACTAATGCATCCTAACAAACTCGATAAGACACACTAATGCAAAATTCTGGTTCTCTAAGACCAACGCTCGGATACCAACTGAAATGTCCCGTTCTTATTGATTAAAAACGTTCCATATTAATTGATTTCGTTGCGAGGTTTTGACCTCTATATGAGACGTTTTTCAAAGACTGCATTCATTTTAAAACAAACCATAACCTTTATTTCATTAATAAAGGTTTAAAAAGCTTTATGTAGATTATCAAATAATGATAATCTAAAATATCCTGTTTACACACGACCATTACATAATGGTTTACAATACAAATATGTTACAATAAAATAAGTTTCTTGAATGCAGTTTTTACACAATATCATACAATCATGGACTCCAAATCTCGTCCTTATTTAAGTATGCGACAGCGGAAGCTCTTAATAATCACCTGAGAATAAACATGCTTAAAACGTCAACAAAAATGTTGGTGAGTTATAGGTTTAACCTATATATATCAAATCATAATAATAGACCACAAGATTTCATATTTCAATACACATCCCATACATAGAGATAAAAATCATTCATATGGTGAACACCTGGTAACCGACATTAACAAGATGCATATATATAAGAATATCCCCATCATTCCGGGACACCCTTCGGATATGATATAAATTTCGAAGTACTAAAGCATCCGGTACTTTGGATGGGGTTTGTTAGGCCCAATAGATCTATCTTTAGGATTCGCGTCAATTAGGGTGTCTGTTCCCTAATTCTTAGATTAACAGACTTAATAAAAAGGGGCATATTCGATTTCGATAGTTCAACCATAGAATGTAGTTTCACGTACTTGTGTCTATTTTGTAAATCATTTATAAAACCTGCATGTATTCTCATCCCAAAAATATTAGATTTTAAAAGTGGGACTATAACTCACTTTCACAGATTTTTACTTCGTCGGGAAGTAAGACTTGGCCACTGGTCGATTCACGAACCTATAACAAATATGTACATATATATCAAAGTATGTTCAAAATATATTTACAACACTTTTAATACATTTTGATATTTTAAGTTTATTAAGTCAGCTGTCCTCGTTAGTAACCTACAACTAGTTGTCCACAGTTAGATGTACAGAAATAAATCGATAAATATTATCTTGAATCAATCCACGACCCAGTGTATACGTATCTCAGTATTGATCACAGCTTAAACTATATATATTTTGGAATCAACCTCAACCCTGTATAGCTAACTCCAACATTCACATATAGAGTGTCTATGGTTGTTCCGAAATATATATAGATGTGTCGACATGATAGGTCGAAACATTGTATACGTGTCTATGGTATCTCAAGATTACATAATATACAATACAAGTTGATTAAGTTATGGTTGGAATAGATTTGTTACCAATTTTCACGTAGCTAAAATGAGAAAAATTATCCAATCTTGTTTTACCCATAACTTCTTCATTTTAAATCCGTTTTGAGTGAATCAAATTGCTATGGTTTCATATTGAACTCTATTTTATGAATCTAAACAGAAAAAGTATAGGTTTATAGTCGGAAAAATAAGTTACAAGTCGTTTTTGTAAAGGTAGTCATTTCAGTCGAAAGAACGACGTCTAGATGACCATTTTAGAAAACATACTTCCACTTTGAGTTTAACCATAATTTTTGGATATAGTTTCATGTTCATAATAAAAATCATTTTCTCAGAATAACAACTTTTAAATCAAAGTTTATCATAGTTTTTAATTAACTAACCCAAAACAGCCCGCGGTGTTTCTACGACGGCGTAAATCCGGTTTTACGGTGTTTTTCGTGTTTCCAGGTTTTAAATCATTAAGTTAGCATATCATATAGATATAGAACGTGTGTTTAGTTGATTTTAAAATTCAAGTTAGAAGGATTAACTTTTGTTTGCGAACAAGTTTAGAATTAACTAAACTATGTTCTAGTGATTACAAGTTTAAACCTTCGAATAAGATAGCTTTATATGTATGAATCGAATGATGTTATGAACATCATTACTACCTTAAGTTCCTTGGATAAACCTACTAGAAAAGATAAAAATGGATCTAGCTTCAACGGATCCTTGGATGGCTCGAAGTTCTTGAAGCAGAATCATGACACGAAAACAAGTCCAAGTAAGATCATCACTTGAAATAAGATTGTTATAGTTATAGAAATTGAACCAAAGTTTGAATATGATTATTACCTTGTATTAGAATGATAACCTACTGTAAGAAACAAAGATTTCTTGAGGTTGGATGATCACCTTACAAGATTGGAAGTGAGCTAGCAAACTTGAAAGTATTCTTGATTTTATGTAACTAGAACTTGTAAAATATATGAAGAACACTTAGAACTTGAAGATAGAACTTGAGAGAGATCAATTAGATGAAGAAAATTGAAGAATGAAAGTGTTTGTAGGTGTTTTTGGTCGTTGGTGTATGGATTAGATATAAAGGATATGTAATTTTGTTTTCATGTAAATAAGTCATGAATGATTACTCATATTTTTATAATTTTATGAGATATTTCATGCTAGTTGCCAAATGATGGTTCCCACATGTGTTAGGTGACTCACATGGGCTGCTAAGAGCTGATCATTGGAGTGTATATACCAATAGTACATACATCTAAAAGCTGTGTATTGTACGAGTACGAATACGGGTGCATACGAGTAGAATTGTTGATGAAACTGAACGAGGATGTAATTGTAAGCATTTTTGTTAAGTAGAAGTATTTTGATAAGTGTCTTGAAGTCTTTCAAAAGTGTATGAATACATATTAAAACACTACATGTATATACATTTTAACTGAGTCGTTAAGTCATCGTTAGTCGTTACATGTAAATGTTGTTTTGAAACCTTTAGGTTAACGATCTTGTTGAATGTTGTTAACCCATTGTTTATTATAACAAATGAGATGTTAAATTATTATATTATCATGATATTATGATATATAATATATCTCAGTATGATGTATATACAGTTAAATGTCGTTACAACGATAATCGTTACATATATGTCTCGTTTCGAAATCATTAAGTTAGTAGTCTTATTTTTACATATGTATTTCATTGTTAATACACTTAATAATATATTTAATTATCATTTAACATAATTAACCAAGTGTATCAATATCTTAATATGATTCATATGTACCTAGTAAGACGTTGTTATAACGATAATCGTTATATATATCGTTTTCGAGTTTCTTAAATTAATAGTCTCATTTTTATGTATATAACTCATTGTTAAAATACCTAATGAGATACATACTTATAATAAAAACATGTTAACTATATATATAACCATATATATGTCATCGTATAGTTTTTACAAGTTTTAACGTTCGTGAATCACCGGTCAACTTGGGTGGTCAATTGTCTATATGAAACATATTTCAATTAATCAAGTCTTAACAAGTTTGATTGCTTAACATGTTGGAAACATTTAATCATGTAAATATCAATCTCAATTAATATATATAAACATGGAAAAGTTCGGGTCACTACACTTTTGGCCACATGCTCTTCAAATGGCCACATACCTCTTAAACATATTGCCAACCAAAACACTAAATCTTCGATCCCCAACCCAATGTCTATACAACCGTATCCCATCTTACTCTCATTTAAAAACGTTTGGGTGCTTATGTTATCCATTACTACCATCACACACCATTAATAAACTACAATCACGCTCCACTCCATGTGTCTTCTTAGGTTACCCGCCTAATCACCGTGGATACAAATGCTATGATTTATCCACCACAAGTTCATTGTCTCTCGCAATGTTATATTCGATGAGACAATTTTCCCCCTCTCTACTATTTCGACTTCTACTCCTTCTAACTATCAGATACTTACTGACACCATTCATCCATGTTTTTACACTCCTCACTATATATCTACTCCATCAACTACACATACCAATACAAACACTCCAAGCCCAACACCATCTCCTATGGCCCACTCGCCTCCTCAGCCTACATCACCTAGTGTTTCTGATCAACCTTTACAGTCCACTGGGCTGCCTTCATCTCCTAGCAGCCCATCACAGTCTTCGGCCCAATCCTCCCCTCCAGATTCGCCACTTTCTGATTAAACAAACACAAATAACTCTTCTACTCATCCCTCACACTCGTTACATCCCACAAATTCATCACCTTCTGATCACATAAACATGCCACCTACTACTCGTACTGTTACTACTCGCAGAGTCGCAGCATGACAGGTATTTATAAACCAAAGATACCATTTAATCTTTCTTCTTTCACCATTTTATCTCCTATTCCTCGTTCACCTAAAGAAGCTCTTTCAGACCCTAATTGGAACATGGCCATGACCGATGAATACAAAGCCTTAATGGATAATAATACTTGGGTACTTGTCCCGCGGACCCCTAACATGCATGTTATTCGTAGTATGTGGATTTTCAGGCACAAAATGAAATCGGATGGCTCTCTTGAATGGTACAAAGCTTGTTTGGTCGGTGATGGACGATCTCAAACGGTTGGCATTGATTGTAATGAGACGTTTAGTGCGGTTGTAAAACCGACTACTATACAACTTGTATTATCCATTGCTTTATCGAAATCTTGGAACATTAATCAATTAGATGTAAAAAAAGCTTTTCTTCATGGTTCTTTGAACGAAACAGTATACATGTATCAACCTTATGGGTTTCGTCACTCTACCAAACCAGATCACGTCTGTTTGTTACAGTGTTCTCTATATGGCTTAAAACAAGCGCCTCGTGCATGGTATTAACGTTTTGCCACCTTTGCCTCGTCTATTGGCTTCACTCATAGTCAGTCGGATCATTCACTTTTTGTATACAATCGTGGCCAAGAAACTGCTTACTTGCTACTATATGTCGATGATATTATTCTAGTCACCTCTTCGGTAGCGCTACGTACTACCTTAATGTCTCTATTTGCACAGGAATTTGCTATGAAAGACCTTGGAACTCTTAGTTATTTTTTGGGTATTTCTGTTACTCGCAATGATCATGGGCTCTTCTTAAGTCAAGAGAAATATGCCGAAGATATTATTAGTAGAGCTGGTATGATAAACTGCAAACCCGTTAAAACTTCAGTTGATACAAATGGAAAAATGAGTTCCACCAGTGGTCCATCCTATTCAGACCCGACCGAGTTTCGTAGTTTAGCCGGGGCACTACAATACTTGACTTTCACCCGACCCGACATCTCATACGACGTTCAGTAAATTTGTTTACACATGCACGATCCGAAAGAGTGCCATATACAAGCATTGCGTCGCATTATCAAGTACATTCGTGGTACTATTTTGCATGGACTCCAACTGACAAAGAGCTCTCTCTCTCGTCTTTATTTTGTTACATGGACGCCGATTGGGGTGGGTGTCCCGATATGCGACGATCAACATCCGGATATTGTGTATTTTTTGGGGATAATCTCGTCTCATGGTCCGCTAAACGCCAACCCACTGTCTCCCATTCTAGTGCAGAAGCCGAATATAGGGGTGTAGCAAATGTTGTATCCGAATCATGTTGGCTTCGCAATATTCTGTTAGAACTTCGTTGTCCTCTCTCCAAAGCCACTATTGTGTTTTGTGAGAATGTTAGTGCAATCTTTCTTACAAGAAATCCCGTGCAACATCAACGAACGAAACACATTGAAATGGACATCCACTTTGTTCGTGAAAAAGTCGCACGTGGACAGATTCGTGTTCTTCATGTTCCAACACGGTTTCAGATAGCAGATATTTTCACCAAGGGTTTACCTCGTGTACTATCCAAAGAATTCAGGACCAGCTTGAACGTCCGCTCGCTCTCCCGCTCAAACTGAGGGGCTGCATTAGCCGATATAATATTCTTGCATATATTATCCTTATTTAGTTTATCATATGTATAGCAACTAACTTAGTCAAACATATTATGTATAGCATATATTCGTGATCCCTGATTTGCAGGGTTATTAGCTGTTAATGATAGGGTTTATCATGTATATATACGGGACTCTGGTGATAATGAAATTCATTCAGATTTACAAAACTAACAATATATAAATATATATATATATATATATATATATATATATAATATATATATATATATATATATATATATATATATATATATATATATATATATATATATATATATATATATATATATATATATATATATATATATATATATATATATATATATATATATATATATATATATATATCTTTTTATTAGCTTTTTTGACTAAAGATTATGCTAACTATTCATTACAATTAATTTAATATATCTTGAAAGAGTATATTAATAATAAAAATATGACAATATTTTTATAAAGTATTAAAATTGTATTTAAAGTATAAAGTAAATCATTTTCCACAATAACACTACTTATGTTAATCAAATGAAACGTACCTGCAACAATGTGCGGATCGTTCCGTAGCTAATTATTATTACATTATAGTACAAACTAATATAATACCACTCCGTAAGGTGGTATTTACGCAATAAAAAGTAATTAATCTTAAGTTGAATTGATATTTATTCATATTTAGACATATTAAGTTGAATTATTATTTATTCATATTTAGACATAGTGAGTACTTAATGATAATATTGATATAGTTGATTTACTTATTTTTAATTTTTAATTTTTTTAATTGTTCAATTTTGAAATGATAACTAGAGATTAAGGTATCGTTTGTTTTTCGGTCTACAGACCTTATTATTGTAAGACCCTAAACCCAAGTGTACGTGTGTACATAAACGTTGTATAATCAAACTGAATCAAACAGAAACTGAAAGCCTGAGTTGGAGCTGGTGCGCGCCGCGCACATGCAGGGGTGCGCTCCGCGCACTGTCCCTGCAACAGAATTATGCTTTTTCTAATTAAGTTAAATGAAGGGAAAATTGGTCTTTTCACTTGGGGGGACGGTTTTAGGCCACAAAAGACAGATTGGTGGACTCAATCAAGTCCACAATCTTATCCCCATTCTTTCATCTTCAACCTCAAACCCTAGAGTGAGAAAAAGAGTTTAGAGAGAGAGAGAGAGAGAGCTTCATTTGGAGAAGAAGAAGCTTGAACCGATTGAAGTCGCAAGTGTTAAAGTTGTTCTTCTCGTTCACGGCTACATTGTGGTAGTATTGGTAAGTTCTAACTCCAAGTTTTCGTAGTATGATTAGTGTTCATAATTGGGGTTTTGATTTGGGTGTTCTTGAGTAAACCCACTAGTTGATAGTTGGGTGATTGAGATAGTAAATGGTGTAAATGACCATTGTTGGTTGGTTTGGGTTGGTTAGTGAAATTGATTGGTTGATAATCATGTTTGATTGTTGAAATCACTAGTTAATTAAGGTTATAAGTGATTAAAGGTATGAGCTTGCAAATGGATGTTTTGACTTGAGATTGGTCAAAATGGGTTTTGTGTTAAATGATGCAAGTAATGTGTTTTGATGATGAAACCTTGAATAAAATGAGTTGTTGGAACATAATCATTAGTTAATTGGGATTATGGTTGTTTTGGGCGAGATTTGACTTAGTCAAAGTGGAAGTAAGTGCAAAAGGGTCGAAATTTGCACTTATGGTGTTTTGGGCATAAGCTAGAGTGTTTAGCTTACTTGTCTGCGAATTATCTAGGTGATTCACATTTGGACGATTAGAAGCTCAAGCGGGAGTTGCATTTCTCGTGATCGAGGTGAGTGAAATATTTATACATGTATGTATGTAGTTTATTTACTCGTACGCGATGTGGGCCTTAGGTGCCACATCGTGAGTGTTGGGCGTTATGTCACAAGATGGTGACTTATTGAGGTTATGGGTGAAGAGAACTACGGGTCGGTAGTGTCTCGTTAGGTGCCTCACATGTCGGTGACACCTCATGGTGGTTCACGAGGCGGTGACCCCTTAGTAGTTGGTTGGTGAGTCACAAGTCGGTGATACCATAAGTCGGGGAAGTGATTCATGAGTCGGTGACACTTCATAGTATTCACAAGTCGGTGACGCTAGATGGTAATTCACAAGTCGGTGATACCATAAGTCGGGAAAGTGATTCACAAGTCGGTGACACTTCATTGTGTTCACAAGTCGGTGACACTAGGCGGTGCTTCACGAGTCGGTGATGCCACTGGCATTCACAAGTCGGTGATCCATAAGTATTAGTGGGTGGTTCGTAAGTCGGTGACACCCTTTGGTGATTCACAAGTCGGTGACACCTTATGATGAGTCACAAGTCGGTGACATCATAAGAGTGAGACTCGACGTTATTGGTCGACTACAAGCCGGTAGTACCAAAGCGAGGGAAGGGTTAGCATGTTTATGCCTTGTTATGATTTAGTATATTATTGTGGCGATTTATATACTAATGTTGTTGTTAGTTGTATTTTGGTGATGCTAGCTCGTTTATACGTATGTTGCTTGGTATTTGTAAGTGGATGCGCGTAGGTAAACTATATATGTATATGTATAAGTATTGCATTCACTAAGCGTTAGCTTATCCTCTCGTTGTTTACATTTTTAGGTGCGGAAGCGGATTTGGCAAGGGCATGCTCGGGATTTAGATGATTTCCCCTTTTGATGCTTGCATGGATTACTTTTGGTTTCGACTTAGGATTGGGTAGTTTATCCCCAAACATCATGCTCGTAGTTGTGTTTGGAACTTAAACTCATGTAGTCGAAAACTTGTATTTTGTACGAAAGTCGTAAAACGGCCGATGTGGGGCCGGTTTCACAAAACTTGTTTTATTATTGAAACGTGTTAGTTTTACATATTATAAAATGTTGTGAAAAGCGTTTAGCCTAAAAATGTCGAGAAGTGTGAGATCTTTTAACGAAAATTGGATATTTTGGACAGCGGGCTGCCAGACCCTGTGCGCGCCGCGCACAGAAGGGGCTGCTCGCCGCGCACCCTACCTGTAAAAATTTTTTTATTTCGCGTATATAGGTTGAATAACGGGTTGGGTTGTTACAATTATGTTTTATGTCTGCGCTCGCATACGTTTTTACTGCAGACTGTTTGTTTTTCAGAAGATATAAGATAAAATAATGTTTTATTCTGTCTGCAATCTCGCAGACTTAAAAATGTACTTCTAAGTGTTGCAGACGTGATTAAGTTATTTTGCAGATATAAAAACAAACAGTCTTTAGTATTCAACATACAGACCTTTAGACCACATCTTCTTTACAGACATGGTCTGCAGAGTTTCAGACAAAAATATCCTAAAAAAACAAACAGCCCCTGCGATTGCCTCAAAAAGCGGGAATATGTTATTTTTGTGGCTAGTTTGTGGGTGCTTTGGAAATATACTGAAACGAGATTGTGTTTTCAAGTGCAAAGTTTAAATAGGAGATTTGTTTGATATCATTCATTCTACATCTTTTTATTGTTTAAATAATAGGGATAAAGATAAATTAAAAAAGGTGTGTTTATCAAGGATATTTGACCTTGTTGTTCTCGGCTTCGTGTCTCTTTGTGTCTTTGTTGTTTTTTAAGTTCGATGTCCTTTCTAGTTTGTTAGTTGGTTTTTAGCGTTGGTTTATTTCCGTTTTATAATTATCTCAATTTGTTTCGGATTTTGGTTAGGAATAGCCAAGAGGCTAGATATATATAGTTCGTAAGCAGGGGCGGAGCTTTATTAGGGCAGGAGGGGGCCCTCGCCCATCCATGTAAAGACCCGTCCTAATCCATAAGAACGAATACAATAACATATGATTACATTGCGAGGTATTTGACCTCTATATGATACATTTTACAAACATTGCATTCGTTTTAAAAGACAAACTTTCATTACATCGAAAGTTGACAGGCATGCATACCATTTCATAATATCCAACTATAAATGATCTAATCTGTCATTTGATTAATCATAATCTTTACTGAACTCAACGACTTGTATGCAACGTCTTTTGAAATATGCCATGAATGACTCCAAGTAATATCTTTAAATTGAGCAAATTCACAACGGAAGATTTCTTTCAATCCTAAGAATAAACATGCTTTAAAGTGTCAACCAAAAGGTTGGTGAGTTCATTAGTTTATCATAATCGATCATTTCCATAATTTTAATAGACCACAAGAATTTCATATTTATAAACAGAACCTATCGTCTGCATAAAGATAAAATCATTCATATGAATTGAACACCTGGTAACCGACATTAACTTTAATGCATAGAATATCCCCAAACAGAACCTCTCGTCTGTATAATATAATCTCGAAGTACTAAAGCCATCCAAAACCTGAATGGGGGTTGTTAGGCCCAATAGATCTATCTTTAGGATTCGCGTCAATTAGGAACAGAACCTCTCGTCTGCGTAATTCTTAGGTTACCAAGCTAAAAGGGGTGATATTCGGTTTAATAATCCAACCATAGAATGTAGTTTCGAATACTTGTGTCTATTTCGCAAAACACTTATAAAAGCAGCGCATGTATTCTCAGTCCAAAAATATATATATAAAGGGAGTAATGAAACTCACAATACGATATTTTGTTGTAAAAATATGCATACGACGGAACTGAACAATGCAGGGTTGGCCTCGAATTCACGAACCTATATCAGTTGTATATATATCAACACACGTAATTGTAATCGAACAAATATATATATTATTATTAGTGATGTAATAAATTAATTAGTTTCATTATATATATTTTCATATTATATATAGAATTATTAATACAGTTAAGTTATGTGTATTAAATATATATTTATATATATAATCTTTATTTTTATACTTACTAGTGATCAATGCCCGTGCGTTGCACGTATACGTTGGCTTCTCTTGTATGGCAATTGGGGTTTGCGGTTGAACATGATACAATGTGTGGTTGTTTGTGATTAATCAATGTAGTAGGCTGCATAAATCGTTTGCACAAAACTGTTGGTATTTGACGAAGGGATCTGTCTAGTTGAATGTATTGTAGACTTTTACTGAATAATTTCAGGGAGGTCAGTGCCAACAATACAGTTGAAAACATCAATGCAAAATAACAAAAATTTAAAAATGTATCTCATCTTTTATCAAATTACACCAAGGTTTAATAGAATTACAAACAGGTTAAACACATCATAAAACAACCGAAAATGTTTACGCCTTTAGTGTCAAGTATGCTAAGCATTTTTCCTTCTCGCCAGACAGCAAAAAGACCTGGTAACCAACCTGAAATAGAATCAAAACAAACTAAGTTGGTTGCATAATTGTGGTTTTCTATATAAATGTTGTTCCACCAGACCTCAAATAGAGTCGAAGCCCCGCTGAAGCAATACCCAGGTTTCACCAGTATAATACGTTTTGAGAGACGTTTATTGACGTTTGCAATAACTTGAGTTTTAGCAGAATAAAAGTCCCCACAGGAGGTTAATTCTATAAATTGGCAAAGTATCATGCAATGAGGCCTAATAACACAAATACGTTGTGGGGCTCAACTTAACAAAATGCAGGTGGGCATAGTAACAAAAAAAAAAGCGGATGGCTCATCCTTAGCAAATCAGTTTACAATGGTAGTGCTACGAAGTAGCTAATTGTCGTGCAAGCAGGCCTAATATCACAAATACAGTCGAGGGGCGAATTTGGTAAAATCACTCTACAATTGGGCCAATACAGGTACAAATAATGAACCATATATTATAATGACGCTAATTTGGTGTAACCAAAAAATAAACAGAAACAATAAATAAATATGGGAGCAGGGTAAGGGATGATAAACCTTTATATAACTTGATGTAGGCTTGAAAAAATTTCCTTGTAAACCACATTTCTTGTGTGGTCCTGCAACCCATCTTTTACATAGTTCACCATGACTATTTTCAGGCCGCTGGGGTTTGTTACCCGCGACAGTGCGACGTACAGCTGTCTATGGCTGAAGACTGGTTTTGGAAAGTATACACTAACCAGATCGAGTGATTGTCCCTGGCTTTTGTTTATTGTCATTGCGTAACATGGCCTCACGGGAAACTGTATGCGTTGCATCACAAAAGGCCACTTTGATTGGGTAGAAGTTAGTACTATTCTGTGAATAATCACCATATTTCCTATATGGGACCCGGTAATGATGCGAGCTTGAATAACGAATTTTTGAAAGTCTGTTATGATAAGTCGAGTGCCATTACACAAGCCTGAGCTGGGAGACAAATTGCGTAATAACATGATCGGTTGGCCTATTTTTAGCTTCAGCTTGTGAGGAGGGACGCCGGGGAAATTCAGCTTATTTAAAAATTCAACCGGATACGATTGTTGCTGCTCGAGTGCGTCTGTTGATCCCTTGCAAATTTCATCCGAGCTTTGAAATATCATACTTTGAGACTGTAGCTTTTTGAACATGTGTTTATTAATGTGGTCTGCGTCATCATTTCTTGGCGTCAAAATTTCCCTCTCTCGCAAATATTCTTCATCGTTATGTTTCTCCATGAAATTCGGGAAGATGGTGTCTGCAATAGCTTCAATTGGGGGTTTTTCAGATTTAACAAGAAACTATGCTGGAATTTTTATCCATGATGGTTCATCTTCCCCGTCTCTACAAACCACAGGAACGTGCCCATCGCCAATATCAAGGACCCATTTATTGAATAACTTGTTTCGAGTATCCACATGACCATCAACAGTGTATTCATTGACCCTTATAATTCGTGTCAGTGTGTGTAGTTGGCAATGGTTCCATAGATCTGAGCTATTAATGCAAGCTTGTACCACTTCTTGTCTCTTGCCTTTCGGGATAACTGGTAATATCTGCCTGAAATCTCCCCCTAGAAGAATAGGCATCCCGCCAAAAAGCTTGCCTCTGTTTCTATTGTCTTTAGTGCCTAAAATATCACGCAAGGTTTTATCTAATGCTTCAAATGCAAATTGCTTAGTCATGGGAGCTTCATCCCAAATTATTAATCTTGCTTCCTGCATCAGAGCTGCAAGGTGTGTGTTTTGTTTTATACCGCATGTGCTGTTCTCCATGAGTTCAAGTGGGATGACAAATCTACTGTGGGCAGTCCGCCCTCGTGGCAAAAGTAACGAAGCTATTCCTGTGAAAAAAGATTGTTAGCAGTGCTCAATTGGTTTAATAGGATGTTGTTTTTTTGTAATGTATGCCTGGTAGCCAACCTAATCTATTACTTTATATGGGGTAAATATAAGTATATAAATAATTGCATCATAAATCTTATATGAGTTTATTATCCTTTGAATATTAATATTAACTATGATGTATCCTAGGAACAATACTGATAAAGTCAATGATGATAAAATCAATATAAAATATTATTGCCCATGATCACAAAAGTATGCATATTGATAATAACTAACCATATACGGATTTTATACTTGTGCTTTGATAATATATATAACATATATGATTGAAATGAGTATAAAATTTTAAACTAATATGAGTTTTACTGATTATAATAATTTCAAAAGGATATTGGATAGTGAAGTCCATTTTTATCACAACTAATAGGAGGAAATATTATTTAGTCATTGAGAATAGGATTTTCCGTATTATTAATAGCTGAAAATATTATTTAATCAAGCATAATAATAGTATTTAATCAATCATAATAAGGTATGTAGTTTCATAATAAGATGGGCATTTAAATTTTTTATCACGTTCTGTGTTACGTTTTGATAGTGCTCCAAATGAACATATATTTAATAGCAATATCCTCCCAATATGTAAATTATTTAGTTGTAATTGTCCTATTTTAAGTTGTAATCGTTTATATTAAATAAGTGCGAAGACAAAAGGCGAAAACGATAATTTGAAGATGCAAATGACCAAAAAGCTCAAATGTACGAGATACAATCCAAGTGGTTCAATTTATTGATAAGAAACGTCTAAAAATGACATAGTACAAGTTACGGAACGCAAAGTACAAGATATTAAATTATACGAAAGGACGTTCAAAAATCCAGAACCGGGACCTGAGCCAACTATCAACACCCGACGCAACGGACCAAAAATTATGAGTCTACTATGCACAAGAATATAATATAATATATATATAATTATATAAAATTATATATATTATATTATATAATTAAATATAACGTCGACAAGCTAGCAAACAAAGCAATTGGGCATGGCCAGACTGGCCATGCGATCGCATGAGATTAACACTGAGAACCCATGCGATTGCATGGGCCTCAGGATCAGACCACATCTATAAAAGGCAACGAGTTTTGGCCATAAAAAAGAATAATAATAATACTCTGTAATAAATAAATAAATATATATATATATATATATATATATATATATATATATATATATATATATATATATATATATATATATATAATATATATAGTATAGGGTAGTTTTATATTAGATTAGTTCGGGTTATGTAAAGGTTATTTTACGGGTTTTAAAGTCGGAGCTCTGTCCGTGTAACACTACGCGATAAATAATCAATGTAAGCTATGTTCTCCTTTTTAAATTAATGTCTCGTACTTAAGTTATTATTATGCTTATTTGAGCCAAAGTAATCATGATGTTGGACTAAATATTAAAGACGGGGTAATTGGGCTTTTTACCTTAATTGGGGTTTGGACAAAAGAACGACACTTGTGGAAATTAGACTATGGGCTATTAATGGGCTTTATATTTGTTTAACTAAATGATAGTTTGTTAATTTTAATATAAAGATTTACAATTGGACGTCCCTATAAATAACCATATACACTCGATCGGACACGATGGGCGGGATATTTATATGTACGAATAATCGTTCATTTAACCGGACACGGGAATGGATTAATAGTCTATGGAATTATTAAAACAGGGGTGAAATTATGTACAAGGACACTTGGCATAACTGATAACAAAGTATTAAAACCTTGGGTTACACGCAGTCGATATCCTGGTGTAATTATTAAACAAAGTATTAAAACCTTGTTACAGTTTAAGTCCCCAATTAGTTGGAATATTTGACTTCGGGTATAAGGATAATTTGACGAGGACACTCGCACTTTAAATTTATGACCGATGGACTGTTATGGACAAAAACCAGATGGACATATTAAATAATCCAGGACAAAGGACAATTAACCCATGGGCATAAAATTAAAATCAACACGTCAACCATCATGGTTACGGAAGTTTAAATAAGCATAATATATTTTATTTCATATTTCATCGTACTTTTATTTACTCGCTATTTTATTTAACGTCATTTATTTATTGTCATTTATTTTTCGCTACTTTAATTATCGTCATTTATATTTTGCATTAGGTTTTAATTGTAACTTAAAATATAAAATCGACAAACCAGTCATTAAACGGTAAACCCCCTTTTATATATTATCAATATAATATATTTTATACAAATATAATTGTTTAAAAATATAGTGTGCAATAAGCCCGCTCCCTGTGGAACGAACCGGACTTACTAAAAACTATACTACTCTACGATTAGGTACACTGCCTATAGTGTTGTAGCAAGGTTTAGGTATATCCATTTTGTAAATAAATAATTAAAACTTGTGTAATATTTCGTCGTATTTCGTATTTAAATTAATACTATTTCGTACACCCCGCTGCACACATCAAGTTTTTGGCGCCGCTGCCGGGGACTCGGCGAAATGCTATATTTTTAATATATATTTGTATACATATATTTATATATCATTTTTAGAAAAACAATAAAAAAAAAAAAAAACCTGGAACCCAGACCCATGCGATCGCATGAGCCGGGTGTTGTAAAGCCATGCGATCGCATGGCCTGATCTGACATGCCAGAAACCCTATTTCAGCATTTATTACGGGGTATTATTTATTATTATTATTATTTAGGGTTATTTATAATAATATTTAGTTTTAGTTTTAGTTTAATTTGTAATTTAAGTTTTAATTAGTTTTATAATTATAAAAAAATTAATACTTTTATAAAATATATAATATAAAAATAATATTTTTATAAAATTTATATTTTTATCATTTTAATTACAATTTGTATTTCTATCGTTTATTCGTAATATTTGTATTTTTATCGTTCGTAATTATTTTTAAGACTAGTATTTTGCCGTAGCTTATTTTATATTTCTAGATTTTTAGGTTTTGTCGTAAAATCACTTAAGTGCCTTTTCTTTAGACTAAGATTTAGATGCTTTAGAATTTTGCGACGCCGTTTTTAGATCTTAGTGCCTAATTAAGTTATTGCCGTTTTGGATATAGAATTCCTTTAAGCTTTAATACCTTTAGGCGTAACTTTTTAGATTTAATTTTTAGACTTTAAAGTTACGACGCGCTATTTTCTTATTTTTATTTGTCAACATTTTTTGACGCGCTCTTTTTCTTTCTTATTTCTCGCCATTCTAGTTTTTAGGACTTAGAATTTTCTCTATTTCTTCTCTAATAATTCAAAACGAAAAATTATTTTAAGGTTAAATTGATAGACATCCAAATTTTCTGCTTCGTAGTAATAGTTGGATTTGTTAGTGGCTGAGTTGTGAGCTTCCGATTTAAAGGGTTCTGGCTCCCTGCTGCATCTATTGGCTATTCGAAACGTGGGCAAAAGCAGAAAAGTCTATTAATTTGATAACTTATATAATTTTTATATTTATAACTAATAGGATAATTAAAATTTGGTAATAAGCCCATTATGAAAAGTCTCGAAGATATTTTGGAAACTCTTTACGACATACGAAATCAATACTCTCAACCGAGTGTTGATGACAATTCGTTCGGTCAATCTTGGATCACGAATGACGAAACAATAACTGGTTGTGAAATCTGTGGAGATTATCACTCAACATGGGAATGTTATTATTACGTTCCTATGGAAAATTATGCACCCATGGAACCTGAATGGAATGATTATGAAGAATATAATTCAAATTGGGATTATTCCCAAGAATATATCCAAACTCAACAACCAGAAGACAAGGAAAATTATGTGCCTGAAAATTCTTTAGATTATATGAAAATCAAACTCGAAGAACTCGATGCTCAAAATGAACAAATGAGAGAGTTTGTAAATCGGCAAGCTGAAACTCTATCAGATTACACACCTGTTGATCTGAGGAGTATTGTGCAAGAAAATCTCATATCATCGAATTTTGATGAATTCGAGAGCTCCGAAATCACCAATTATCCCGATGATACTTTTTATTCAGCTTTACCAATTTCACAACATATCGACACATTAGCCTCTACCAACGAAATCATCAATCAGTCAATAAATGAAGAAGAAGTAAGGGTGACAAATTGGTACTCTTGGGAAAACGATAACGTTGAAAATTTTACTCCCGAGACCAAAGTGGTGGGACCGATAAGTACCATAATGAAGAAGAATTTGCTTCGATCCCGAAATTCACCATTCCACAACCTTCCAATCTAATATTCTCAATAGACGAGTCATCTACTGAAGATGAACTACGAGCTGTAATAGATAATGACACCTCGGATTTCACCCAATTGGGTAATACAGGTGAAACCTTTGATCCCGAGAATGAACGGAAAGAAATTTTAGGAATTGTCCACCCTATAGAAATAAGTATGTCGGTGTATATCGATCCATTTAACCAAGAACCAGAAAAGAGACATTTCCATTTACTAAAAGCTACACTAAAAAAAGAATTAAGTAGTGACGATCGGGTGGTTCTAAACTTTAAACCCATTGATATATTATACACCACCCGAGATGTAAATAACTGGCTCACTATTCTAATTCGTGAAACTTATTCTACCGACTTCACATATCGTCAGCTAAGTGTGGGGAAGTCTAACCCCACTTAACGTTAAATTAGGGGTTCGGGTTAGTACATAACTCGTTAATAAAAATGCACGATTAGGGTAAAAGACGCATTTTCAAAAATTAGCAAACAGTTCAGAAAAGCAACCGTTTTTGAAGAAAAACATGTGTGATAAAACAAGAAGGAATGAACGATGAGGCGCGCCATCTATCATTCGACGAGTTTTGTAATTACAAACTGGGTATTTTCAATCACTTTTCTACACTAATCACCCTCATGAATTTATAATTAGAGTCTGATTTCATGCAAATGAGGGCATTGTATGATCTAAAGTGTGGGGAAGGGTTATAAATTCTCTCGGATTTATACTTGGCTTATTTTCTAAATATTGTGAAGATTTTAAAATTTTTTCAACTAAATGAATTCAAAATCATGTTTATACATATTTATGAACGATAAAACTAGGTGTTAATACCGAAATTATTGTTACCTCGGAAAGGACATAAATTGAGAAACAACTAAAACGCTTGAATTTATTTATTAAGATATAAAAAGACGAATGAAAAAAGCATAGTATGGGGAGAATGTACCAAGTTATTCAATTAAAAAAAAATCTATCACATGTTTCTGTAAAGTTATTGCAGGTGCTTTTGTTTTGGACTAAATTAACTGTTTTACCCGGTTTATTGTAATACATTTGAAAGAAAAGATGGATCTACACGATGAATCAATTCCATCATTAAGAGAAAGTAAAGTCTTCCGAAAAAGACACGCGCTTCTTGATTTAGGTCAGGAAGTTGTCGTCCAGACCAGCTGTAGGTTGACGAAAAATCTAGAAAAGTCATCTCTAAAATCAGCAGGAAATCCACCGACCTCAGCATCAAACAGGGTCGCCAAGTGGTCAGACTTATCCTAATCATGAGAGGATCTGTCTCGTAAAATGGGGAGGACACCGTGCAAATTAGTTTGATAAGACTAATGAATCAGACCCAAGAAAGGATAATCTCCTTAAAAGATTAAAAATCAGCTTTTAAGCCTGATATTACTCAATCCTTGAGATTGACCTTAAAGATTGAGAATTCAAACTCATGGAATTCAATGATATCTAAACTCGAGCTTGAACGAGAAAATATTTTGATCAAATTATAAACCGATTTGTTTTCTAAAAACCCATTTTCAATGCGTTCATTACCATTGAACATAAAATCCTAGGAATTCACCTGGAATTCATTAGGTCACCTGAACCAAATCGGGTGTCAACCATAAGAACGGTGGTTGCATAGCATGGTCAAAGACAGGACCTTGTGCCAGACCGAAAAACTACAGGGTGAGCTTTACTATTGCTCCTACAAAGGATAGTAATTGCATCCGACACGTTTTAGACCATGAACAAATGCATGTCATTAGACATTGCCTTAACAGTTTCTTGTTCATCGCTTTCCTTTACAACCGGACGGTAGTTTGCCGAAAGGTAATATACGGGACAAGTAAACTGGACGTGTTGCTTTCCTAATACAAGGTTAGCAAGTGGGTGACACAAAACCGCAAATGTTGAGCTAAAATTTTCAAATATGAAACCCACAAAACCCACAAAAATATTTTGCAACACTGGTGAAGGGTTATTCCGGAAAACTTGTCTAGGGTAAAATCTAGCTTGAATTTTCAAAAGATCAAATGTTTTCATAAAGATCCAATTTCCTTAAAGGATCTAAATTTTCATAGTCATGTGGGACTGTAAACCACATCGTTACTATCATTGTTTATACCGACGTATCAAAATCACTGATGTATAAAGTGTGAGAAAAAAAAAGTGATTCGAGTGAAGTGTGATTTAATTTCAAGTTCTGTATTGCTTGAGGACAAGCAAAGTTCAAGTGTGGGGATATTTGATAGTGCTCCAAATGAACATATATTTAATAGCAATATCCTCCCAATATGTAAATTATTTAGTTGTAATTGTCCTATTTTAAGTTGTAATCGTTTATATTAAATAAGTGCGAAGACAAAAGGCGAAAACGACAATTTGAAGATGCAAATGACCAAAAAGCTCAAATGTACGAGATACAATCCAAGTGGTTCAATTTATTGACAAGAAACGTCTAAAAATGACAAAAGTACAAGTTACGGAACGCAAAGTACAAGATATTAAATTATACGAAAGGACGTTCAAAAATCCGGAACCGGGACCTGAGCCAACTATCAACGCCCGACGCAACGGACCAAAAATTATGAGTCTACTATGCACAAGAATATAATATAATATATATATAATTATATAAAATTATATATATTATATTATATAATTAAATATAACGTCGACAAGCTAGCAAACAAAGCAATTGGGCATGGCCAGACTGGCCATGCGATCGCATGAGATTAACACTGAGAACCCATGCGATTGCATGGGCCTCAGGATCAGACCACATCTATAAAAGGCAACGAGTTTTGGCCATAAAAAAGAATAATAATAATACTCTGTAATAAATATATATATATATATATATATATATATATATATATATATATATATATATATATATAATATATATATAGTATAGGGTAGTTTTATATTAGATTAGTTCGGGTTATGTAAAGGTTATTTTACGGGTTTTAAAGTCGGAGCTCTGTCCGTGTAACACTACGCGATAAATAATCAATGTAAGCTATGTTCTCCTTTTTAAATTAATGTCTCGTACTTAAGTTATTATTATGCTTATTTGAGCCAAAGTAATCATGATGTTGGACTAAATATTAAAGACGGGGTAATTGGGCTTTGTACCTTAATTGGGGTTTGGACAAAAGAACGACACTTGTGGAAATTAGACTATGGGCTATTAATGGGCTTTATATTTGTTTAACTAAATGATAGTTTGTTAATTTTAATATAAAGATTTACAATTGGACGTCCCTATAAATAACCATATACACTCGATCGGACACGATGGGCGGGATATTTATATGTACGAATAATCGTTCATTTAACCGGACACGGGAATGGATTAATAGTCTATGGAATTATTAAAACAGGGGTGAAATTATGTACAAGGACACTTGGCATAACTGATAACAAAGTATTAAAACCTTGGGTTACACGCAGTCGATATCCTGGTGTAATTATTAAACAAAGTATTAAAACCTTGTTACAGTTTAAGTCCCCAATTAGTTGGAATATTTGACTTCGGGTATAAGGATAATTTGACGAGGACACTCGCACTTTAAATTTATGACCGATGGACTGTTATGGACAAAAACCAGATGGACATATTAAATAATCCAGGACAAAGGACAATTAACCCATGGGCATAAAATTAAAATCAACACGTCAACCATCATGGTTACGGAAGTTTAAATAAGCATAATATATTTTATTTCATATTTCATCGTACTTTTATTTACTCGCTATTTTATTTAACGTCATTTATTTATTGTCATTTATTTTTCGCTACTTTAATTATCGTCATTTATATTTTGCATTAGGTTTTAATTGTAACTTAAAATATAAAATCGACAAACCAGTCATTAAACGGTAAACCCCCTTTTATATATTATCAATATAATATATTTTGTACAAATATAATTGTTTAAAAATATAGTGTGCAATAAGCCCGCTCCCTGTGGAACGAACCAGACTTACTAAAAACTATACTACTCTACGATTAGGTACACTGCCTATTGTGTTGTAGCAAGGATTAGGTATATCCATTTTGTAAATAAATAATTAAAACTTGTGTAATATTTCGTCGTATTTCGTATTTAAATTAATACTATTTCGTACACCCCGCTGCACACATCACGTTTTTACTGTGAACATGGGGCGTAAATTATTAGGTACTATTTTTATAGACGGAGTGTACCTGAGGATGCCACTGCAAGCACGATCATCTTCTCGGATCTGAGTTTGGTGAGTATGGTGTTGTAAACAAATGTTTTCCCTGTACTGCCCGGCCCATAAAGGAAAAATAGACCTCCTGTTTTTTTTGTCACAACCATAATAACCTGCTGATAAATGCTGAGTTGTTCCGGGTTTAGAGAGTTATAAAAGCTGTTATGCAGAGCTTGCATCTCTTTAATATTGTAGTTTAATTCTTCTCGTATTAGACGGTTGTCCATTTGGGTGAGGAACGATTGGTCGGGCTGTGGCAGATCCGGGTAATCTGCTAAAGATTTACCATTTTTATTTAAAATTGCTTGTATTTCGACCAAGCAATAATTTTGAAGCTGAGCCTCATTAAGGATTAAATCCGGGTAGTTGTAAAGCTTTCGTTTTTTACGAAGGATGTCATCTGCTAAAGCCTCCCAGTGTGTTTCCCACAGCTTGAGTGGTTTGCTAACATTGTAAAAAAGCAAGATGGTGACAAATAAATCGCGAAGCTGCGAGCCGGATGCCCATAATGTTGCCTCTGATATTGCTTCCGTCCATTCTTTATCATCATTTATCAAGCCGCGTGCAAAGCAAGCATCTTTAAATGTGGGATGTAATGTTCCGTCCACTCTACGAATATCTTCAAATGAGAGGGGGCCTTTGACTATATTCAACAACATCCTGAGATAATAACGCTCCCCTGATGCAGGGTTTGAATACACAATACATCCGATGCACCTTCTCTGTTTTCGAGGGGTCCATTCCTTTGTGTCTTGATTCCATACATAATGTATGGGGATTTTTGCATATGTCAGGTTTCTTGCATGCTGATCTCGCTTGTTAAGTTCAAACCACTCTGTGAACATGGTTTCCTTTATACTTTCTCTATGTAACAGTGCAGGTAAGTTTTGTGAATCGTGTACAGTGATGGCCTGCTGATTTGGTAAATGGTAGGACAGCTTGATCACCGATGGTTGAGAGAAGTGGATGTCGAAGGAAAACATTCTCCAAACAGCTTCACATGGAGATAGATAGCGACAATCCAAGTAATTTTTGATTTCATCCACTTCGGTTACTTTTTCTAGAGAGGAGTTGTCTATGGGAGTTAGGTTTTCTTGTATGACAATCGTAGCTCGGTCTGGACCTTTGTTTAAGTATTTAAATAAGTACTTTATAGCCCGAGATCTATTACACCATTCCACATTAATATGTGCATTGTACTTGAGTAGGAGGAATCTGTTATATGGCACAACAAAGCTGTTGTCAAGTGTACCTTTGCCTGTTCTTACTTTTTCTCCATTGTTTCTACGCCTGTAGTTTGCATATCCATCCTCATCTATTGTCGTTTCTGCATAATAGGGTTTGGGGAAGTGTTTTGAGCATTTTCTATCAATCATGCAAGGTGCGTCCATGTTTTGTGGACCGCAAGGACCATGTAACATGTATTCAGTAACACATTTGTAGCCCTCTGGATCATTTATTTGAGACGGAATTTTAGCTGATATGATATCATCAATATCCGATGGGCTCTTGCATTTGCAATCACGGGTTAACCAAATTAACATATGCACATGGGGTAAACCCCTCTTTTGAAATTCAATTATATGTATGCCTGCAACACAATATTACATGGGAAATTATGACACCCATAATCTGAAGCCGAAACCGAGTTCAAAAAGGTCTACAGTTTAGGAGCGTAAACATAGTATTTGGTATTTAATTTGTTTGCACCATTATTATTTAAAAAATAATGGCTAAATCCAAAGACTAAATAGTGCAATTCTTACAATATTTAGCTGGAGGTTTAAATGGTTATTATGTAAATGCTTGCACCGTTTTTTATCGGGGCAAACAATTGCCAAAATGAGTTAAACAGTATAATACTCGAAAAATTTATAACCTGATTTAAAACAAAAAGAGGTTTATGTGAGTTGGGCTGTTCGTGGTTTGTAAAGAAAATGTGGTTATATCAGGTTGCGTACAGGGCAAAAGACCTTAATTATGTATTAAAGGATATAACGATTGTACCTGCTTTAGTGGTGCCAAAGATATGAGTTTTCATTATATCGGTCATGAGGGAATCGAGTTTTAGTTTGAACAATCTCGCAACAATGTCAGGCCGATCGGGTGCTCTCTGACCTTCTATGTAAGACAACATTCCTTCAATTTCTGGCCATTTAGGGTTAGAGGTGAAGGTGATGAATAAATCTGGATTATCAAACTCGCGATATAGAGCAATTGCGTCTTGGTAGTTCTGAACCATATATCGTGGGCTCCCGTGTGCGAAGATGGCAGAATTATTCTTTTTCCTATTGAGGTGGCTTTTGTGTCGCCACGCGTTACATCATCGCATACATTATTATATAGGTCTAGACGCAGCTCATTTTGGTGATTCCGTAGCCATTTAAGACGTTGTTCTTCGACAGCTGTGTACGCGTCTACTAAATATTGTTGAAATAGCCTCCCACCTCTAAGTAACGTAGTGCCTTCATTTTCACGCTGCTGAATCATATAACAATAGTACTCTCGCATGGTTACAAACCCTCTATTTGTTTTCCGCCTTCCATTATTATTATGATATGGGATTTCTTCGTGATACCCTGTTTCACCATACGGAAATAATAAAGGATATTGTAAGGCCATATATAGTTGGTGTAGCTCTGATATCCTTTTTGGTGGGCAGTTTTTTTTTTGCACAATGATATCGCGTGTAGTCGTACATTGGCCAAAGTCGCTTGTTATCAACGCCGCTACCTCAGCGACAGTTGGTGTGTTATATTGCCGTGAGTTGGTCACTTTAGCAAGCAGTCGGAGCTGAAATTCCGATGATGTATTATTAGTAGACCAATCACGGGCTATCCGAAACGCCTTTGCAACAGCACTATATTCATTCAACATGGTGATCAGGTCGTTGGTTATCTCTTCGTCCAGTGGTTTTCGTGTTTCAGAACCTATAAAAGCGGACATCCGGTTCCTCGTCTCATTTTCTGTATCAAAAAAATATAATTGTGCGTATCTTGGATGGCCTCCATCTTCAGGCAGAAGTGAGCCAATTTTGTGATATGCTTGACCACTTATCCGAAATGTGTAAGGTCCTCGGCCGTGGTTAACTGAGTGATCAATTTTTGCCCCGAATGATGTAAATGAAAAAATGCTGTTGTAAATCCGTATTTGTTCTCTGAATTTTGCTGTTGAAGAGGTCGTGTAGTCCAGTAACGTTTTCAACAACATAGGAGGATCTTGAAGCTTCGGTAGAAGTAGTTTACCATTTTGACAACAAAGTGAGAAAGTCAGGCTCGTAGTTTTTTTGGGTTTGTTACTTCTCTCTTCGTACCACATTGTAGCATTACAATACATGCACTTAAAGGAAGGTGGCCCTTGGTTATGGTAAGATACCTGTGTACCTGCCAAATAAAGTGACAAAATCATAACATGCCCTAATAACTATTGTAAGGTGAGTAGCCTGGTTTCTGAGCACAAATACCTAACTCATTATTTTTCATGAATGTAATTTTATTCTCTACCAAACAGTGGTGGTTTAGGTGTTTAAAGATAAACAAATTACCCGAAGACATAGACGCGATTTTTGTACTGCGTTTTTGAGAAACATGGGTATCGTCTTGTGTGATTCCTGAATGAGGTAAACTATATTTTAGAGAGCGATATATAGTGTAGTAAGAAAGAGGGGTACTTTAAACATCTAATGGACCTATTACTGTGGCGGGAATTTTTCCAAGGCTTGACGGGTTCACGCTACCTGTTGAAGTAAGTTTCTTATGAGAGATGGTGATAAATCATATGTAGACGATATGTGTAAACATTTTTACCGCTAAAGTTGGAACGTAAAGTAGGCGCTTACCAGGTGGGGTTGGGGCACGCGGTTCTATAATTTTGAGCCCAACAACACTCCGGAGCTGACCATGCATCTTTGTCTTCATTGATTTTATAATGAGTGTATGGTCAAGGATATTGGAGAACGATAGGTGGCGGTTTTCGGCTTTTGGTTGTCCTACACCATAAATACATACACTTTAAAGAATGTGTCAACATGATTCACAAACAACCCGAAGATGGATCCCATTAATTTAGCCTTACCAGAATGTGTAGGACCAGCTGGATAATTATATCGAAGCCCAATGAAACTCTGTACGTGACCATTCATCAGCGTGGTGGTGGATTCTATACTGAGTGAATGGTGTAGAATGGTGGAAAATGAAATGAGGTCCTTGGTGGCTGTGGGGTTCCCTGTAGGTGAAATGGTTATATTGAAAACAATGATCGCTATGCAGACATAAATTATCTGTAATAGAAGGATTTAAACATGGTTTAGACATAACCTGATTGTAGGGGGCGCGGTTCACATATCTTCAGAACGCAAAACGGTATTGTTTTTCCAAACTCTGTTTTGGTTTTCGATGAGTAGATTGAAAGTGAGCAATTAGCAAATCCTGAGTGTGCTAGGTGGGTGGTGGAATCTGATAAACACAATGAAACATCTAAACAGGTATTCATATGAATCCATTGTAGTTAAAGTGGTTAAACCTCTTACAAATGTGCTACATACCTGAAGTCATGTTTGTAGAGCAGGATCTATGTGAGTTCATGCCATTTTAGATATTGGACAATGATGATATACACCTAGGGTTATATAAAGTAGCAAATAAATATGGGTACAGGCTTCTCCTCTCCAGATGCTCTTTCAACTTCTTATTTATTTTTAATGTGTCATGGATTATTTATTGAAAGGGTGAAGAGGATATCAAGGGTTGCAAAAGGGGAAGATGAAGGGATTGAATTTATTTCCCAAATGTAGGTGTGTGAAGTAAGTCTAACTATGCAACATACAATTAGGGTGATGTGTTGAGGTTTAAATTGCCATTAGTTTAACCACTTTTACAATCATACAGACGGATACAAAATTTAGCTATAAATACTTAGATTTTCAAAATAGGCTACAGTAAACTAAATATATAGGCTGGATGTCATATCTGAAAACTACAGGAAAATATAAATCTCTTTTTCCTGGAGCAGGCCAAATTAGGAGTGTAATGTTACGGTTCGCGCCGCCAATCATGTAGGTGTTCCAAGTATGTGTTAGACAAATCCCTCACGCTGCAGGCAATCATTCACTACTCTTTGAGGCTGGCTTTAAATTATCGTTCACTTAACCACTTTTATAATCACACATACGTACCAAATTTAGATATATGTACATACATTTTGAAAATAGGATTGAGTAAATTAAATATATAGACTGGAGGGCATACCTGCGTACCACGGGTCAATACAAATCCTTTTTTCCTGCAGCATGCCGAATTAGTAGTTCCATTTTATGGGTCATGTCATCTATCATGTATGGGTTCCAAGTATGCATTACACATACCCATAAAGCTTCAGGGCATCATTAACTGATCCCTCAGATTGTCATGGGATCGGGTAATGTGCGGCGCAAACTTCGAATGGGCATTTATAAAGATAAATGATTTATCCAGGAACAAAATAACCATGGTCGAAGCCGATATAAAATACCCAGGTCTATGAAACATGCATACATGGCTAAACAACAACTGGTTTCGAATTATATTTAATATGTAATTTTGCCTTTACTGATTAACATAATGAACACGATGTAGTTACCCGAACTTTTCCATGTTTTTATATATTAATTGAGATTGATATTTACATGACTAAATGTTTCCAACGTGTTAAGCAATCAAACTTGTTAAGACTTGATTAAATGAAATAAGTTTCATATAGACAATTGATCACCCATGTTGACCGGCGATTCACGAACGTTACAAAATTGCAAAAACTACATGTTGTGGTATATATATAGACATATATATATGGTTGACATAAGATTATGATGAGTAAGTATCTCACTAAGTATATTAACAATGTGTGATATACATAAGAAATGAGATTACTAAGTTAAGAAACTCGAAATGATATATATAACGATTATCGTTATGATAACGTCTACTAAATACATATGTATCATATTAAGATATTGATACACTATATTTAACATGATCAAATGATATTTAAATATATCATTAAGTGTGTTAACAATGAACTACATATGTAAAAACAAGACTACTAACCCAAGAATTACGAAACGAGACTTATATGTAACGATTATCGTTGTAACGATATTTCACATTAAGAGATATTCATACATCATAATATCATGATAATATAATAATTTAACATCTCATTTTATATAATAAACATTGGGTTAACAACATTAATTGAGATCGTTAACTTAAAGGTTTCAAAACAACACTTACATGTAACGACTAACGAAGACTTAACGACTCCATTAGAATGTATATACATGTTGTGTTTTGATATGTATTCTTACACTTTTGAAAGACTTCAAGACACATATCAAAATACTTCTACTTAACAAAAATGCTTACAATTACATCCTCGTTCAGTTTCATCAACAATTCTACTCGTATGCACCCGTATTCGTACTCGTACAATACACAGCTTTTAGATGTATGTACTATTGGTATATACACTCCAATGATCAGCTCTTAGCAGCCCATGTGAGTCACCTAACATATGTGGGAACCATCATTTGGCAACTAGCATGAAATATCTCATAAAATTACAAAAATATGAGTAATCATTCATGACTTATTTACATGAAAACAAAATTACACATCCTTTATATCTAATCCATATACCAACGACCAAAAACACCTACAAAAACTTTCATTCTTCAATTTTCTTCATCTAAGTGATCTCTCTCAAGTTCTATCTTCAAGTTTTAAGTGTTCTTCATAAATTCCATAAGTATAGTTTCATAAAAATCAAGAATACTTCCAAGTTTGCAAGTCTACTTCCAAGCTTTCTAATCCATTCCAAGTAATCATCTAAGATCAAGGAACCTTTGTTATTTACAGTAGGTTATCTTTCTAATTCAAGGTAATATTCATATTCAAACTTTGATTCAATTTCTACAACTATAACAATCTTATTTCGAGTGAAAATCTTACTTGAACTGTTTTCGTGTCATGATTATGTTTCATGAACTTTCAAGCCATCCAAGGATCCTTTGAAGCTAGATCCATTTTTCTCATTTCCAGTGGTTTTATCCAGAAAACTTGAGGTAGTAATGATGTTCATAACATCATTCGATTCATACATATAAAGCTATCTTATTCGAAGGTTTAAACTTGTAATCACTAGAACATAGTTTAGTTAATTCTAAACTTGTTCGCAAAAAAAAGTTAATCCTTCTAACTTGACTTTTAAAATCAACTAAACACATGTTCTATATCTATATGATATGCTAACTTAATGATTTAATGTGATGACCCAGAAATTTCTGACCAAATTTAAACTTAATCTTTAACGTTTCCGACACGATAAGCAAAGTCTATGAAGTTGAATCTCAAAATTTTAAACTATTCAAATACCCTTCGATTGTTCTCAACGATTCACGAACAATTATATGTAAATAGATACATATATATACTATAACTTGAAAACGTAACAAAGTGTTATGAAAATGATATTGTGCATTAACCTTATTGGTTTGATTATCTTATTGATATTTAGATAAGTTAACTAAAATGTTTAAGATGAACCAGTAAAACACTAATTTGCTACAGTATTTTCGAATTGCTACAGTACCCGAAAAGCTACAGTGTTTTTGAAAATCACTATTTGCTACATTAAAAAAAACTTTGTTACAGTAGCTTTGCTACAGTAAAACACTATTTTAAAATGAAAATGTATATACGTATATGTATATACTACGAGACGATGATTTATAGAAGCAAATAACCAAAACACTTAATTGATTAAAGCTACACTTCTAGTGACATAGTTTATCAATGATTAAGTTTAATTTTTGATAAAGATACACGTCGCGTAACGAAAAGTACTAGTTTTCTAAGCGTACGAAAATGTATTCGAGAAACCAGAACCGGGACATAAGTCGAGTAACAATGTACGAGTCAACGGACCAAAAATTTCAAGTCAACTATGCACGTGAATTTAATATAATATATAATTAATTATATAAATTAAATATATTATATATATTATATAAAAATATGTCGACGAGCTAAAAGTTAAACAAATGTGAGCTGGACACTGAGCCCATGCGATCGCATGGGATTATGCCTTCCCAGCCATGCGATCGCATGGCTATGGGGGACAGGCCAAATGCTATAAAGTTCGACGTTTTTTCTGATTTCTGATTCATTTCTTATTCTATCTTTCTATCTCTCGTATTATATTTATATATATATATATATATTATTATTATTATTATTATTATTATTATTATTATTATTATTATTATTATTATTATTATTATTATTATAATTATTAAGATTAATATTATTATTAATCTTATTATTATTATTATTATTATTATTATTAGTATTATTTTTAGTAATATTATTACATAAAATATTACGACGAGGTTATGAGCGTGTCACTTTCAAAATGGGTTTTCAAGCGGGATAGAGCTAAGAAAATTATGAGTTATTACTAAGGAGGTTATGGGTATTGTTCGAGAGTTTTGCCCGTGAGTCAAACTAGTGTTTATCATCTTCGTTGCGTCTACGTACTTTCCTGCAATATTGAATAACAATATTGATACGTGAGCATTCATATCTTATCTTTTATATATTAATAGTGTATACATGTCTAGTGCTCGAGTATATATGTTTATGCATGCTTGTATACTAAATTTTGTCGTTAAACAGTTTATGATGAATCACGGATTAAATACATATATTACTGATAAAAGGTATATGATATGCATGTTTTTGGAAAGCTTGCGAAAAATCAATAACTTTTCATTTAGATATTGAATAGTTTCGATGAACGGATTAAAAGATATGATCAACTGAATTATGATTGACGTTAATTGAAATTGCTTTTGAATCTGTAATTAAGATTTAAAAAACTTGTTTACGAGATTGATAAATTGGATTTTTGAATATTACCAACCGAGTAAATGAATCCTTATATAAGGTACATCTCGTTTTGTTGAACTTTTGTCAAAATTGACTTTTTGAAATGACTTTTGATAACTTTTGTATGTCAATCTCGAGCATTAGGATTATGATACACTATGACCTGACCTAGCTTGATAGACATTTATTGACCAACATATGTTCTCTAGGTTGAGATCTACAGTTATTTGGTAATCGGAGTTTCAGTCACATTTTGGTGAACGACTTTATATGCTGCTAAGGTGAGTTTCATTTGCTCCCTTTTTAATTGCTTTTGCAATATATATTTTTGGGCTGAGAATACATGCAATTTATTTTAAACGCAATGGATACAAGTACATACTAAATTCTACACTGAGTTTGAACCGAAAATCCCTTAGCTTTGGTAACTAGTAACTGTCGGTTATAAGAACTGGTAGGCGCGAGTAGTTATATATGGATCCATAGGGCTTGACATCCCCATCTGTTCCTGGTATAAAAACCCTAGCCTGAACTATAAAACAGATGTATGCTATTTGAGTTTAGTACACGTTGGTTTGCGTGTATTGTACATGTTGGTTGTATGTATGTTAAAACAGGGGTACTTATTATAACGTTAAAGTTTAGTTACCTGGGTGCTCAATTTCGTAGAATATTTTGATAAACGTTTCTGAATGAAACAACTGAAATCTTGTGATCCACCTTTATATACAAATTATACGAAACAATAAAACTATGAACTCACCAACCTTTGTGTTGACACTTGTTAGCATGTTTATTCTCAGGTTTCCTAGAAGTCTTCCGCTGTTTGCTTATATGTTAGACAAGCTATGTGCATGGAGTCATACATGGCATATTTTTCAAGGAAACGTTGCATTCACCAAATCATCACCATGTATCTTATTTTGACTGCATTGTCAACAGAAGTACTATTATAAACTATTATATTACGGTGATTGTCTATATGTAGAAATCATCAGATGTCGAAAACCTTTGATTTAAATATTCATTTATGGTGTGCCTTTTCAAAAGAATGCAATGTTTACAAAACATATCATATAGAGGTCAAATAACTCGCAATGAAATCGATGAATGACGTGTTCGTCCATATGGATTTGGAACGATCGTCACAGTTGGTATCAGAGCGTTGGTCCTAGCGAACCAAGTCTTGCATGAGTGTGTCTAACTGATAGTTGTTAAGATCCATTAGTGATATTATGCGAGGTGTATATAAAATAGCTTTTAAATTTTAGCAGGAAATACTATTAAATACGATACAATTTTATACAAGATATTTATTTATTTATAGAATGGATATACTTAAACCTTGCTACAACACTTATAGGCAGTGTACCTAATCGTACAGTAGTGTAGTTTTTAGTAAGTCCGGTTCGTTCCACAGGGAATCTTTTTCACAAAGCTTAACGCTATATTAGTTTAAATTTATAAAAATACAAATATATATATAAGTAATATTATTATTATAAAGGGGGGTTTTTACCGTTTAATGACTTGTTTGTCGATTTTAAAACTTTAGTCGCAGTTAAAACCAAATGTAAAATAATAAATAAATACAAGACTTAATTTAAAGCGTAAAGTAAATAACGATAATGAAATTGCGAATAATAAAAGTGCGATAAAATAAACTTGCGATAATTAAAAAGTACGATAATTAAAAGTGCAATTAAATATAATAACAATAAATAAAAGTGCTATAATTAGAAGTGCAATTAAATATAAAATAAAGGAAATTAAATATGAAATAAAAGAATTATGCTTATTTAAACTTCCGTAATCATGATGTTTGACGTGTTGATTTTAGTTTTATGCCCATGGGTTAATTGTCCTTTGTCCTGGATTATTTAATATGTAAATACGGATTTTGTCCATAATAGTCCATCAGTCATAAATATAAAGAGCGAAAGCCTTCGTCAAATTATTCTTATTCCCGAAGTCAAATATTCCAACTAATTGGGGATTCAAATTGTAACAAGGTTTTAATACTTTGTTTAATGAATACACCAGGTTATCGACTGCGTGTAAACCAAGGTTTTACTACTTTGTTAACAATTACACCAATTACCCTTGAATGTAATTCACCCCTGTTTCAACAAGTCTATTAACTATTAATCCAGTTCCGTATCCGGTAAAATGAATAATTATTGGTATTTATAGATATCCCGCCCTCCGTACCCAGTCAAGCGTATGTGGTTATATATAAATACGTCAAATTATAAGTTTGTATATTAAATTAACAAGGTATTGTTTAGTTAATATAAAACCCATTAATAGCCCATAGTCTAATTTCCATAAGTGTCGTTCTTTTATCCAAACCCCAATTATGGTACAAAGCCCAATTACTCAATTTTAGTAATTAGCCCAACATCATGATTACTTCGGTATTAAATAAGCATAATAATAACTTAGCTACGAGACATTAAATTAAAAAGGTTAAACATAACTTACAATGATTAAAAATAGCGTAGCGTTACACGGACAGAATTTCGACTTACACCCTTACAACATTCGCTAACATACCCTTATTATTAGGATTAAAACTAAAATTAAAATTAAAATATAAATTATAAATATAAATATTACGTATATAGATAGAGAGATTGATGGATATTGGATGAAAAATTGATCAGAATTCGTTGGGCTTTATAGGGAGTTTCAGTTTTTGGGGCTCCGCGACTCGCGGCCCATTCCTTCTTCAAACTCCGCGAGTCGCGGAGTTTGTAATTACAGCTCACTCCATTTTGGCTCTTTGTTTACCGACGGTTTATTATATAAATATAATATATATATATATAATTTATATAATTAATTATATATTATATTATATTTATATACATAGTTAACTTATAATTTTTAGTCCGTTGCGTCGAGCGTTGAGAGTTGACTCTGGTCCCGGTTCCGGATTTTCGAACGTCCTTGCGTACAATTTAATATCTTATACTTTGCGTTTTGAATCTTGTACTCTTGTAATTTCGAGACGTTTCTTATCAATAATTGGAACCTCTTTGATTGTCTTTTGTACTTTTGAGCTTTTTGGTCGTTTGCGTCTTCAATTCGTCAAATCTGTCTTTTGTCTTCACCTTTTATTATTTAAACGAATATCACTTGTAAATAGAACAATTGCAACTAAAAGCTTGTCTTTCTTGAGGAATAATGCTATGAAATATATGTTCGTTTTTAGCATTATCAAATATTCCCACACTTGAGCGTTGCTTGTCCTCAAGAAATATCGTCTTGAAATACTAGAATCACTTCTTTATTCTTCACACTTTGTACAACAGTGATTTCTATACGGCGGTATAAACAATGGTAGTAACGATATGGTTTACAGTCCCACATGACTATAAAAATTTAGATCCATTAAGGAAATTGGATCTTTATGAAAACATTTGATCTTTTGAAAATTAAATCTAGTTTTTACCCTAGATAAGTTTTCCGGAATAACCCTTCACCGGTGTTTGCAAAATATTTTTGTGGGTTTGGTGGGTTTCAGATTTGAAAATTTTAGCTCAAAACTTATGGTTTTGTGTCACCCACTTGCTAACCTTGTATTTGGAAAGCAACACGTCCAGTTTACTTGTCCCGTATATTACCTTTCGGTAAACTACCGTCCGGTTGTAAAGAAAAGCGTTGAACAAGCAACTGTGAAGGCAATGTCCCCTGACATGCTTTTAATTATGGTCTATAACGTGTCAGACGCAATTACTATCCTTGGTAGGAGCAATAGTAAAGCTCACCCTTATAATTTGTAGGTTTGGCACAAGGTCCTGTCTTTGACCACTATGCAACCACCGTTCTTACGGTTGACACCCGATTTGGTTCAGGTGACCTAATGAATTCCAGGTGAATTCTTAGGATTTTACGTTCAATGGTAATGAATGCATTGAAAATGGGTTTTTAGAAAACAAATCGGTTTGTAATTTTGATCAAAATATTTTCTCGTTCAGGCTCGAGTTTAGATATCGTTGAATTCCATGAGTTTGTAATTCTCAATCTTTAAGGTCAATCTCAAGGATTGAGTAATATCAGGCTTAAAAGCTGATTTTTGATCTTTTAAGGAGATTATCCTTTCTGGGGATCTGATTCATTAGTCTTATCCAGCTAATTTGCATGGTGCCCCCCATTGTACGAGATAAATCCTTCTCATGGTTAGGATAAATCTGTCCACTTGGCGACCCTGTTTAATGCTGAGGTCCGTGGATTTCCTGCTGATTTTAGTGATGACTTTTCTAGGTTTTTCGTCAACCTACAGTTGGTCTGGACGACAACTTCCTGACCTAAATCAAGAAGCGCGTTTCTTTTTCGGAAGACTTTACTTCCTTTTAATGATGGAATTGATTCATCGTGTAGATCCATCTCTTCTTTTCTTTCATCGGGTAAAACAGTTTAGTTTAGTCCAAAGCAAAAGTATTTTCAGTTATTTGTACAAAAATATGTGACATATGTTTTGAATAACTTGGAGAATTTTCCCACACTTGGCTTTTATTTTCCTTTTTATTGTCCTCTATTCCATTTTAAATGAATTTTAACATTTTGGTTTGTTTATCAATTTATGTCCTTTCCGAGGTAACAATAATTTCGGTGTTAAAACCTAGTTTTATCATTCATAAATATGTATAAACATGATTTTGAGTTCATTTAATTAAAAATTTTGAAAATTTTTACTAGAATTGGGTAGTCAGTATATAAGACTAGGGCTGTTCTTTATTATCAGAGAGCACTAGATTCTAATACAACTACTACTTTACTTGTATTTCTAATGGTAACCAAGTGTATAAAGTAAAAATTTTAAAATCCGAAAGAATTTAACCCCTTCCCACACTTAAGATCTTGCAATGCCCTCATTTGCAAGAAATCAGTAACAATTTAAATTATTGAGGGTGATTTGTGTGAAAATGATTAAATTTTACCAAAGTTTCCAAACATATTTGTGTTTGTTTGCTGAATGATAAATGGTGCACATCATTTGTTCATTCCGTCTTGTTGTTATTTCACATATATTTTGCATCTTGTCATCAAAATTAGTTGCTTTTGCTGAACTTAATGTCAGTCTTTGAAAATGCGTTGTTTTACCCTGTTGTGTACATAAGATAAACTGCATACATATATACATATTTTTGAAGTTTGGTATATTACCCCACATTCAAAAATTATTAAAATCTAAGAATAAAAGTTAGAAAATTATAAAAACTATTACAATATTAAATAAGTATTAAACGTATCAACATTACAAATTACAAAATAAATAAAACTAAGTAGACTAGGGATGATACTGATACCAGTAGGGGTTCCATGCATAACCATCGGTGCTATAAAATGCTTCGGCTGGGTTATACTTAGGATACGGTGGTTGAATCTCTATAGACCAGGGAGGGAATATGGGCGATGGAGTAGGAATATAGTTTCTACCTATATGTTGGCAATAAGCTATGATTTGGTTTTGATGAACTTGCCAATCTTCAAATGCTCTATGTCTAGCATTTTCGTACTCCTGTGAAGCTATAAACCTTTGCATTTCTTGCATTTCATTTCCCCCTCCTACATTACCTTGCTGTTGGTTTCTCTCAACCTGTGGATGTCTATCATGGTATTGTACTGCGGCATTATTTCGCCTCTTCAAAACTTTCGCACCATGGTATACATTTAAACCTATTGTATCGCGGGGTTCTGGTTCTTCGACTAATAATCCCCCCCGACTTATATCCACACCGAGATATTCAGCAATCAAAGTAATAAATATACCACCTCCTATTATGCTATGCAGTCTCATCCCCTAACCATAGCTGATAAATAATAACCCACACAATAAGGTATACTTACAGCGCTTTGTGGGTCTCGAATACACATATGGTAAAACAAATCCTGTTCATTTACCTTTTCCTTATTCTTACCTCTTTGTGTAATCGAATTAGCTAAAAACCTATGAATTACTCTTAATTCAGCTCTATCTATATCCAAATAAGAGTAATTTCCCCCTTTGAATCGGTGATGGCTTGTCATTTGACTCCATTCACCATGTGTATCAAAATTTTCATCTATCTTTCTACCATTTAGTATCAACCCTCTACAATCGGCAGATGCTAAATCCTCAGGCGTATATATACGTAAAGCCTGAGCCATGTCTAGTAAAGACATGTGGCGCATCGAACCTCCTAACAAAAATCTAATAAAAGATCGATCGGTTAAACTAGCTACCCGATCATTTAATTCTATACTACACAACAATTCTTCACACCATACTTTATATACAGGTCTACGCATGGTGAATAAACGTACCCAGTCGTTAAAAGTAGAATTACCATACCTCTGTGCAAGTAATTCCCTAATTGGCCCGGCCAATTCTACAGCTTCTAATGGTCCCCATTCTATGACCCTAGGTACCTCAACAACTTTAGAATGAAGAGTATGCAAACCCCTTTGGTATTTTGGATAATCTATCCAAAGTCTGTCAAATCTCAGGTTCGGGTGCAAATCTTCCAAGTGCATATCAGAAAATGTCATGACTGGATGAGGTATATCTTGTTTGTAGTAGTTATCCACATCCTGTTGTTCCGCATTCTCAGCAGGAGCATTGCGAGCTTGGGATGAAGATTCACCCCTTTCAGTCTGCAAAACACATCAAACACAATTTTTGTGCATCCAAATATGCATTAGTGTCAGCAAAATCATCAATCAAAATAATTACAATGACATGATCAATTTATATCAAACTTAAGCTCATTTTCATATTTTCATCAAATCTACACTTTTTCAAATAAGCATATACGAAAATGTTCGCCAAGTTCATAAGCATTCAACTCAAATAACATGTCAAAATAATCATTACTAGCAATTAAACAAGTTTCAAATGGCATTATCTCTCAAAAATCAAGTTCATGAATTTTAGATTTGAAAAAGTCCACTTTAATTCTCAAAATCATGTTTAGGCTCAAAGTTTGGATCATTTAACTACCTCAACATGTTACACTACTTAATTTAGCAACAATTCATGACAAAAATCGGCCATAACCTGTTTATATCAAAAAGCCCCAAATTGCTCAAGAACACAAACCCTAGATTACTCAAAATTTGAAGTTTAAGGCTTCTAATCATGTTAAATAGCATCAATCTAGGTTATACAAGCATAATACATAAACAATTTAAGCATAATTACACTAAAAAGCATCAAAATCAAATTGGGGAAAAAATTGCTCAAGAACACTAATTTTCGGATTAAATGGTGTTTAGGTGTAGAAATTTACCGTTTTTCTTGAGTAATTCCTTGAAAGCATCCTTCTCAACATGATTTTAGTAAAAGATTTGATGATTAACGGTCAAAAATTGTGAATTTGGGGGTGTTTTTTTCGGGTTTTTGCGGGTTTTATCGCAGTGTTTTCGTGGGTGTGGGTTGTGGACTGATCAGTTCTGCCCCTTTTATTTTTTTCGGTATTTTTGGAACTCCGCGAGTCGCGGTGTTTTTCCCTTTCAAACTCCGCGAGTCGCGGAGTTTGTATTTTTTTTTTTTACACAAACCTTAACTTGTAAAACAAATATAAAATAAATTTAAAATTTTGTTTTCCTTAGTTTTAGGACGAGGTCGTTTCGGATCGATGTCCTAGTCCGTCCTTCGACAAAATTTTAAAATTTGTCTTTTTCAAGCGATTGTTTTAAAAGCTTAGATTGTTTTTTTTAGTTTTTTAATGTTTTTGGCATACTTTAATTCAATAAGATTAAAAATAATGATAATAAAAGTTCTCGTCCCTCCCTCGGGTAAAGCAATTTCGGTTCAACGACCTAGTCTTCAACTTACGACGAATTTTAAAAATCATATTTTTAACTTAATGAGATAAAGTAAATTTTTGTTTTTAAATTCACACAACTTAAATATAAAATTCAAAATTAATATTAAAAATTCACACCAAACTTAAAATTTGAAATGCATAAAATTAAAAATTCATATTTTAAAAATTAAAAATTCACACCAAACTTAATTTAAAAATTTATATTATAAATTCACACCAAACTTATATTAATTTTTCAAATATTTACAATTTTAAAAATATTGATTTTACAAAGTTACAATATTAATTTAAGATTTATATATTAATTTTAAAAACATGGTAAAAATAAAATTAAAAATCTTTTTGGCTTTTTATCCCACTTTAATCAATCAAATATTATCAAAAATATGTGCCCCTCTTTTCGGTAAAGTAATTTCGGTTCCATGACCTAATTTAACTCATGACGAATTTTTGAAATATTTTGGGTTGATTGATTAAAGATATTTATACCTTAAGAATAAACGTTAAATTTCGCAGTGATGTAATAAATTTTTGAATGATATCAATAATTTCGGTCGCCAAACCTAATTTTATTCAATACCAATTTAATACTTTATAGCGAACAAATTAGCGTTTATTATCAAAAGGTTAAAAATAAAAATAAAAAAATAAAAACTGTACAAACATACCTATGAAATAGATTTCTTAGTTATATGATCTATCCCATTCATAAGATAGTCGGTTTAATTGGTTTTCCATGGCTACATAGGCGTAACCTCGAGCATTCAGTGTTTTTTCTTCTAAACATATGAACGGTCCGTCTCTGCATAAAGTAACAAATTCGGTGTTTGAATAGGTTTGATTATTTGAACATTTACCTCCATGTGACCATTTTCCACATTTGTGACATCTTTCTAGGTGTCGTGCTCTTCTTTACGCTGCGGATTTTGATTTTCCTTTACCAAATTGTAACTTATTATCTTCGCATCTGGATTCTTTTCTAACTCCGTCCAATCTTTCTCTGATTACTGATACTATTTCACTCGGAAGTGTGTCATTATTACGTCTAGTGATCAAAGCGTGTAGCATTAGACCATGGTTTAGTTCACAGGCAGTCTTCATTTCCTAAAAAAATAAAAATTCAGAATGGTGGGAGAAGACTAGTTCTTTAGGGTCTGCTATGGAAAGACCGTTCGGGTTCCATTTTCGAGAACTACATGAAAACAGACAATCTAACTCTAACAGAAATACATAAACCCCCTATACTTAGTTAGCTGTGGTATCAAAATTGTGATTAACTTCATTGTCTTCTTCCATCGGACCATGTATGTAATGTTTAACTCTGTGACCATTAACTTTAAATTCAATCCCATTTGAATTTATTAATTCTATCGTTCCGTATGGGAAAACTCTTTTGACTATGAATGGTCCAAACCATCTTGATTTCAATTTTTCAGGAAATAGCTTGAATCGTGAATTGAAAAGAAGAACTCTGTCTCCTTCTTTAAATTCTTTTGAACTTCTGATTCTTTTATCATGCCATTTCTTCGTTCTTTCTTTATAGATTAACTAATTTTCGTATGCTTCATGTCTTAATTCTTCTAATTCATTTAGTTGACTTAATCGTAGACGTCCGGCTTTATGTAAATCAAGATTACATGTCTTCAAAGCCCAAAATGCTTTGTGTTCAATTTCTACTGGAAGATGACATGCTTTTCCATAAACAAGTCTAAAAGGTGTGGTTCCAATTGGAGTTTTGTAGGCTGTTCTAAAAGCCTAGAGTGCATCCTCCAATTTAATGGACCATTCCTTCAGATTTGATCCTACGGTTTTCTCTAGAATACGTTTTAAAGCTCGGTTGGTATTTTCAACTTGTCCACTTGTTTGTGGATGATATGCGGTGGAGATTTTATGAGTTACTCCATATATTTTAAGAACTTTCTCAAGTTGATTATTACAGAAATGAGTACCCGATCACTTATTAAAGCTTTCGGTGTTCCAAACCTTGCAAAAAGACGTTTTAAAAAGTTGACTACAACTCGTGCATCGTTAGTTGGGAGAGCTTGTGCTTCCGCCCATTTAGATACATAATCAATGGCTACGAGTATATATAGATTATTATGAGATTTTGGAAATGGACCCATAAAGTCAATACCCCAAATGTCAAATACTTCACATACTTGGATGACATTTTGTGGCATTTCATCACGTTGACTTATTTTTCCGGCCCTTTGACAAGCATCACAGGATTTGCAAAGAAGGTGTGCGTCTTTGTAAATTGTAGGCCAATAGAATCCAGCATCATAAACTTTTCTTGCTGTTAGTTGAGGCCCATAATGCCCTCCTGTTGGTCCTGTGTGACAATGGTTTAAATTTTACTAGCTTCATCTCCAAATACACATCGGCGTATTATTCCATCGGGACAACTTTTAAACAGATGTGGATCTTCCCAAAAATAGTGTTTTATATCACTGAAGAATTTCTTTCGTTTTTAGTACGATAATCCTTTTTCAAGGAATCCACAAACTAAGTAGTTTGCATAGTCTGCAAACCATGGAATTTCTTTATAATCTATCTTCAATAGATATTCATCAGGAAAGTTGTCTTGTATGGCCGATTCATTTAGAACTTCTAATTCGGAGTTTTCAAGACGAGAAAGATGATCAGCGGTGAGATTTTCTGCTCCTCTTTTATCTCGGATTTCAATATCAAACTCTTGTAAGAGTAAGATCCAACGGATTAATCTTGGTTTAGCATCTTGTTTTGAAAATAGGTATCTAAGAGCAGAATGGTCGGTATAGACCACCGTTTTTGCTAGAACGAGATATGATTGACATTTGTCAAAAGCAAAGACAATAGCAAGGAGTTCTTTTTCAGTAGTTGTATAGTTCGTTTGTGCTCCTTGTAACGTCTTACTAGCATAATATATAGGTTGAAATCGTTTTTCAATCCTTTGTCCTAAACCGGCTCCCATTGCAAAATCACTTGCATCGCACATTAGTTCAAATGGTAGATTCCAATTTGGTGTTATCATGATCGGCGCATTAGTGATTTTCTCTTTAAGAATATTAAAAGATTTGATACACTCATCTGAAAAGAAGAATGGAGCATCCTTTTCTAGGAGTTTATTCATAGGAGTGGCAATTTTAGAAAAATCTTTTATGAAACGTCGGTAAAAACCGGCATGCCCTAGAAAACTCCTAACTCCTCTAACATTGGTGGGATGTGGAAGTTTAGCAATTACATCTACTTTAGCTCTATCCACTTCAATTCCTTCTTTTGAAATTTTATGTCCAAGAACGATGCCCTCTTTAACCATGAAATGGCATTTCTCCCAATTAAGTACTAGATTTGATTGTTCGCATCTAATAAGCATTCGTTCAAGATTAGCTAGACATGTTTCAAATGTATCACCGAAGACTGAAAAGTCATCCATGAAAACTTCCATGCATTCTTCTATCATGTCATGAAAAATCGCCATCATACACCTTTGAAAGGTTGCAGGGGCGTTGCAAAGTCCAAATGGCATGCGTTTGTAAGAAAAAGTACCATAAGGGCACGTGAATGTGGTTTTCTCTTGGTCCTCGGGTGCTATTGGAATTTGAAAATATCCGGAAAATCCATCTAGAAAACAATAGTAACTATTTCCGGCTAATCTTTCCAACATTTGATCAATGAAAGGTAAGGAAAAGTGATCTTTTCTGGTGGCGTCATTTAATTTTCTATAATCAATACATACACGCCATCCTGTTACAGTCCTAGTAGGAATAAGCTCATTTTTCTCATTTGTAATGACAGTCATGCCACCCTTCTTAGGCACGCATTGAACTGGGCTTACACATGGACTATCAGAAATTGGATAAATTAGACCTGCGTCTAGCAGTTTAATAATTTCTTTTTTAACTACATCTTGCATATTAGGATTTAGTCTTCGTTGGCGTTGCACATACGTTTTATGACCTTCTTCCATAAGGATTTTATGTGTGCAATACGAAGGACTTATTCCTTTAATATCATGAATCTTCCATGCAATGGCTGGTTTATGAGCTTTCAACACATAAATGAGTTGTGATTTCTCATTTTCAGTAAGAGAAGACGATATTATTACAGGTAATTCAGATTCACCATGTAAATAAGCGTATTCCAAATGGTTTGGAAGTGGCTTTAACTCTAATTTTGGTGGTTCTTCTATCGATGATTTATATCGATATCTGTCTTCTTCTTTTAGCATTTGAATTTCTTCTGTTGTTGGTTCATATCCATTAGCTATAAGTGTAGCTAACATTTCAGCTTCATCAATTTGTTCTGTTCCTTCTCCTAAAGAACATTCTCCTGTTCCTTGTAATTCTGGAAATTCTTCTAATAATTCTGCATGTGCATCTATAGTTTGAATATAATAACATGTATCATCTGCAGATTGTGGTTGTTGCATTGCTCTATCAACTGAAAAGGTAACACTCTCATCCTCTATACTTAGGGTCAATTTCTTACCGAACACGTCTATCATTGCTTTAGCCGTGTTTAAGAATGGTCTTCCTAATATGAGAGGAACTTGAGAATCTTCTTCCATGTCCAGAACAACAAAATCTACTGGAAATACTAAAGTACCAACTTTAACTAGCATGTTCTCCATTATCCCTCTAGGATATTTTATTGATCTATCGGCTAGTTGTATGCTTATTCTGGTTGGTTTCAATTCTCCAAGGTCTAGTTTAGCGTATAGTGAATATGGCATTAGATTTATACTAGCACCTAAGTCTGCCAATGCTTCTATTGAACTAAGACTACCCAGAAAACATGGAATTGTGAAACTTCCTGGATCAGATAGTTTTTCTGGTATCTTATTCAACAGCACCGCTGAACAATTAGCATTCATGGTAACAGCCGAGAGTTCTTCCATTTTCTTTCTATTTGAGATTAGATCTTTCAAGAATTTAGCATATCTAGGCATTCCTGAAATCACATCAATGAAAGGAAGATTTACATTTATCTGTTTAAACATATCCAAGAATTTGGATTGCTCGGCTTCAAGTTTCTCTTTCTTCATTTTACTCAGGTAAGGAAGTGGTGGTTGGTATGGTTTAACATAAGGTTTAGCCTTAACTGTGTTATCTTCATTAACCTTTTCAACTACCGGTTCTTTTTCCTTATCTTGATTAGGTTGTGGTTCTTGTGGAGTAGGAATAGATTCATCAGAAGTTACAGGTATTTCAGGTGGTTTAAGTGTTGTACCACTTCTTGTGGTAATGGCTTTAGCTGTTTCATTCCGGGGGTTAGCATTTGGATCACTAGGTAGACTTCCCGGTTTTCTTTCACCTATTAACCTTGCTAGGTTACTTACTTCTTGTTTCAGATTTTGAATAGAAGCTTGTTGATTTCTAAATGCTTGAGCATTTTGTTCATTAGTTTGTTTCTGAGATGTGAAAAACTGCGTTTGAGTTTCAACTAGCTTCGTCATCATATCTTCTAAATTCGGCTTTTTATTATCGGTTTGTTGTGGTGGTTTGTTTTGAAAATTAGGTCTTTGCTGATTGTAATTATTATTGGATACTTGTTGATTGCTAGGACCTTGTTGGTTGTTGTATGGAATATTTCTGTTATAGTTCTGGTTTTGATTGTAAATAGGTCTTGGCAGTTGATAATTATTCTGATAATTATTTCCAGGCCTTTGGTTTATGTATGAAATGTTCTCTCTTTGTTCCATTGTTAGTTCAATACTGAGACAATCTTTTGTCAAATGTGGTCCTCCACACTGCTCACAACTAATTCGTATTGAGTGAATATCTTTAGTCATCTTTTCCATTCGTCTCTCAACAGCATCTATCTTTGCGGAAATGGAATCTAAGTCATGGCTAGAATCGGCTCTAGCTGCTTTAGATGATCTAACGATATCTTTTTCTTGGTGCCACTCATGTGAGTGGGAAGCAGTGTTATCAATAATTTTGTAAGCATCAGTTTCGGTTTTCTTCATAATAGAACCACCAGCTGCTATATCTATGTCTTTCCTTGTAGTGATGTCGCATCCTTGGTAGAATATTTGTACTATTTGACAGGTGTCTAAACCATGTTGCGGACATCCTCTTAATAACTTTCCAAATCTTGTCCACGCCTCATATAGAGTTTCATTTGGCTTCTGTGTAAACGTAACAATTTCTGCTTGAAGTCTTACGGCTTTAGATGCCGGAAAGAATTGTTTAAGAAATTTTTCAACTAAAACATCCAATGTATCAATCGCCCCTACAGGTAACGATTCCAACCAATCTTTGGCTTCTCCCTTTAAAGTCCAGGGAAATAACATGAGATATATCTGTTCATCCTCCACTTCTCGGATTTTAAATAGTGTGCAGATCCTATTAAAGGTACGAAGATGTTCATTTGGATCTTCCTTCGGCGCACCACTAAATTGGCATTGATTAGTCACCATGTGTAGAATTTGTCCTTTGATTTCATAATCTGGCGCATTAATGTCTGGATGAGTAATTGCGTGACCTTGGCCAGTGCGTTTAGCTCTCATTCGGTCTTCCATACTTAAAGGTTCCAGATTCTCCATAATTGAATTTGTTGAATCGGAATCACTAGAGGATTCTGATTTAATGGTTCGTTCCTCAACAATCTCTGTTTGAATGATTGGTGGTTCCGGAGGAAAATTTAATGGTTCAGGATCTACGAATCGTCCCTGAATATTCTCCAGATTCTCAATTGTGAGGTCGGGTTCAAAAAATGGATTATCGGAAATTTGAACTGGAGTACTTGGTCGATTGGATGACGATTCTAAAGAAAAATCAACGGCGGTAATATTTGCTAAATGTCTTGATCTAGTTACAGGTGGTGAACGTACAAAAGGTGGTGAACGTCTTGCTCGGTGCATTCACTGAATATCCTATTAGTTTTTTTAAAAAGGAAAGAAAAATTATATAAGTTATCCAATTAATAGACTTTTCTGATTTTGCCCACGTTTCGAATAGCCAAAAGATGCAGCAGAGGGGCAGGATTCGTTTGGTCTCAATATAATTGAGGACTGTTTGGCTCCAATAACCCGGTCCACGTACAAATCCAACTATTACTACGAACCAGAAAATTTTGATGTCTATCAATTTAACCACTTAAAATAAATTTTCGTAATTTTAAGAAATTTAGATAAGAAGTAGAATAAAAATCTATGTCCTAAAAACTAGAATAGCGAGAAATAAGAAAGAAAAAGAGCGCGTCAAAAAAGATCGAAAAAGAGAAGGGGTGAAAAATAAAAGGCGTCGAAAAATAAGAAAAAGAAAAAAAAATGACTTATAAAACTTAAAAACACTCGACTAACCTAACCTTATTACCTACAAATAACTTAAAATTATAATCGCAAATTGAGATTATTAATTGGAATGATAATTGATACATAGGTAAAAGTCGTCTAAAAATATTAAAGGTTACAGGAAAAACTAAATCCCAAATGTCAATAACTTAAAAAGAAACTAAAACTTAAAAAGGCGTCGCAAAATTCTAAAGTACCTAAATCTTAGTCTAAAGAAAAAGCACTTAAGAGATTTTACGGCAAAGCCTAAAAATCTAGAAGTAAAAATAACTATGGCAAAAACTAAGTTTAAAACTAAATACTAGCGAAGAATACAAATATTACGCTAAAACAATTAAAAAGGGACAAAATATAAAAATATACTAAAAGTTGTAAAAAGTACAATTTTTATAAAAATATTATTTTTATATTATTTATTTTATAAAACTATTAATTTTATATATAATAAAACTAATTAAAATTTAAAATACAATTTAATTTAAAAACTTAAACTAATTATAATAATAATTAAGTAATTAGGGTTTATTAATAATAATAATAATAATAAAATCCGTAATTAATGCGAAATTAGGGTTCTGTCACGTGTGTCAGGGAGGCTCCGCGAGTCGCGGTATTCGAGGCTGCAAACTCCGCGAGTCGCGGGGTTCCAATTTTCAACTCAGCTACAGTTTAAAATTCGACGCGTTTTTTTTTCTGTTTTATATTTTTTGTTTAAATCAAAATATTTATATAATAAAAACTTATATTTAAAAACTAAAATAAAAATAGAACTACTTTATAATTTTAAAAATATCTTAAAAATAGATTTATATATATATTAAATTTTTTTTTTCGGTTTTTTTTATGTTCTTAAATAAACACAAAATATTTAAATAAAACTTATATTTTTATAAAATAAAAATAAAGAAACTTTATAAAACTTAAATATTTAACAAACTCTTAAAAATATTTATATTTTTATTTTCTTTTTATATTTTCGAATAATTAAAAACGTATTTTTTACAAAAACGTATTTTTATAAAAGTAAGCTAAAAATAAAAATCTTTTTTTTTATATTAGCGTTGCGCTTCCGGCTTTTAAGCGAATCCCCGGCAGCGGCGCCAAAAATACTTGATATTATGCGAGGTGTATATAAAATAGCTTTTAAATTTTAGCAGGAAATACTATTAAATACGATACAATTTTATACAAGATATTTATTTATTTATAGAATGGATATACTTAAACCTTGCTACAACACTTATAGGCAGTGTACCTAATCGTACAGTAGTGTAGTTTTTAGTAAGTCCGGTTCGTTCCACAGGGAATCTTTTTCACAAAGCTTAACGCTATATTAGTTTAAATTTATAAAAATACAAATATATATATAAGTAATATTATTATTATAAAGGGGGGTTTTTACCGTTTAATGACCGGTTTGTCGATTTTAAAACTTTAGTCGCAGTTAAAACCAAATGTAAAATAATAAATAAATACAAAACTTAATTTAAAGCGTAAAGTAAATAACGATAATGAAATTGCGAATAATAAAAGTGCGATAAAATAAACTTGCGATAATTAAAAAGTACGATAATTAAAAGTGCAATTAAATATAATAACAATAAATAAAAGTGCTATAATTAGAAGTGCAATTAAATATAAAATAAAGGAAATTAAATATGAAATAAAAGAATTATGCTTATTTAAACTTCCGTAATCATGATGTTTGACGTGTTGATTTTAGTTTTATGCCCATGGGTTAATTGTCCTTTGTCCTGGATTATTTAATATGTCCATACGGATTTTGTCCATAATAGTCCATCAGTCATAAATATAAAGAGCGAAAGCCTTCGTCAAATTATTCTTATTCCCGAAGTCAAATATTCCAACTAATTGGGGATTCGAATTGTAACAAGGTTTTAATACTTTGTTTAATGAATACACCAGGTTATCGACTGCGTGTAAACCAAGGTTTTACTACTTTGTTAACAATTACAGCAATTACCCTTGAATGTAATTCACCCCTGTTTCAACAAGTCTATTAACTATTAATCCAGTTCCGTATCCGATAAAATGAATAATTATTGGTATTTATAGATATCCCGCCCACCGTACCCAGTCAAGCGTATGTGGTTATATATAAATACGTCGAATTATAAGTTTGTATATTAAATTAACAAGGTATTGTTTAGTTAATATAAAACCCATTAATAGCCCATATTCTAATTTCCATAAGTGTCGTTCTTTTATCCAAACCCCAATTATGGTACAAAGCCCAATTACCCAATTTTAGTAATTAGCCCAACATCATGATTACTTCGGTATTAAATAAGCATAATAATAACTTAGCTACGAGACATTAAATTAAAAAGGTTGAACATAAGTTACAATGATTAAAAATAGCGTAGCGTTACACGGACAGAATTTCGACTTACACCCTTACAACATTCGCTAACATACCCTTATTATTAGGATTAAAATTAAAATTAAAATATAAATTATAAATATAAATATTACGTATATAGATAGAGAGATTGATGGATATTGGATGAAAAATTGATCAGAATTCGTTGGGCTTTATAGGGAGTTTCAGTTTTTGGGGCTCCGTGACTTGCGGCCCATTCCTTCTTCAAACTCCGCGAGTCGCGGAGTTTGTAATTACAGCTCACTCCATTTTGGCTCTTTGTTTACCGACGGTTTATTATATAAATATAATATATATATAATTTATATAATTAATTATATATTATATTATATTTATATACATAGTTAACTTGTAATTTTTAGTCCGTTGCGTCGAGCGTTGAGAGTTGACTCTGGTCCCGGTTCCGGATTTTCGAACGTCCTTGCATACAATTTAATATCTTGTACTTTGCGTTTTGAATCTTGTACTCTTGTAATTTCGAGACGTTTCTTATCAATAATTGGAACCTCTTTGATTGTCTTTTGTACTTTTGAGCTTTTTGGTCGTTTGCGTCTTCAATTCGTCGAATCTGTCTTTTGTCTTCACCTTTTATTATTTAAACGAATATCACTTGTAAATAGAACAATTGCAACTAAAAGCTTGTCTTTCTTGAGGAATAATGCTATGAAATATATGTTCGTTTTTAGCATTATCAATTAGTAAGTCTGGACTTCGACCGTGTCTGCATGTTAAAAGTTTTGCTTATCATTTCTTGTCGGAAATTACATGCTTATCATTCTTAAATCTAGACACGTTTTCCTGCATTTATTGCATAAATAGTGTATAGACAAAAATTCATATCTTAGCGTATCTGTTACTGTAAACTTTTCCTGACATCTTCCGAAAATTTTTCCTTGATTTATGGAATTTGGTATTATATATACATATGTAAGTTATGTATTGAAGAATACCAAACTAAATTCTATAATTTAATTCATTTCAAAAATCATCTCCCTAATTATACAAGATGGATCCCGTATCTAGTTCAAATTCCTTAAACTCTGACAGCTATTCCGATATGGATATTCACCTGAATTCCGAAGATAGTGTAACCAGAATGGATCAACCAATCAGCCATCACCTATTCTGGATGAATTGGGGATGGGTTCGTAGCCTGCTTAGTCATTGGAGACAAGAAGAAGGTGATCCCTTCCATCCACCACATTGCCCTCTTGGCGAAGAACCTGAAGCACTTACCGGCGAACCTATTCGAGACACCATTTTCTCTCTCATTTCCAGAGTGTCTCGTCATGATTATATATTATCTCAAATTCTAGATCTTATTCGTCCACTCGTCCGAACCGACAATCACCCCGGTGTAATAGAAGAAGTCAACGAGCTTCGCGCTCGGGTAGTGGCTTTGGAGAATGTGGTGCAAAGGTTACAAGCACCAGCAGCAGCACCGGCAGCAACAGTACCACCATCAGCAACACCAACAGTACCATCACCAGCACCAACAACAACATCCGCATCCCACACCTCAACATCACAATCTGTTCCACGAGCATCAATGTCATACGCATCGTAGTTACCAAGAAATACCAGCAACAATAACCGATGAAGTATTAACTCATTTCCCCTGAAGAAATTTTATGTATATTTAATATATATGAATTTTGAAATCAAAATAAATCATTTCGTACTAAGCTATTACGTGTGAATCTTAACTGGTAGGTACTACTCGGTTAGTTCATATTACTAATATGCAATGATGTACATCCTTCCTTAACAACTTAACCATTGTTAACTACAATCTCTATTTCAACTTAATGAATTCCATTTCATAATAAACCAAGTGTATTATTCAATTACATAATTGATTTTACATTTTTATTTTCGATGTACTCGAAACTTTCCAGAAAACATCATCTGTGCCTTGTAAGGTTCACAAAAATTCCACGAGCATCAACATCCTTCATCGAGGAATAAGAATAAATAGTGAAGTATCGATTACATTAGCGAAATACTCCGCAAAGATTATGTAATCTTTAATGTTTTAGAGATTAACCATTTCTAAGTCAAGCCGAAAATCAAATAAGCTTAATATGATATTAACTCATTAAATCTGTGTTACATCTGAAGAAAATATACATACATATATTTTCAATAAGACGGTAATAAAAATTCTTTTGTACAAAGTATTAATTGTGAAATCTTTAATGGGTAGGTAATACCCAGGAAATATATAAGTTCACAATTAATATGTTACACTGTACATTCTTCAATTTTGATTCAAAAATTATTGACTATACCCACTACTTTCACAACGCTATACATTCGTTCATAGAAATCTGAACAACCATTCTTATTCAAATTCAATTACAGAACAGAATCCAAGTCAAGATTTAACAAGTGACATCATTCTTAGATCTCTATTTTTTTCAAAGCTATACTTTAACTTCAAAACTGTGAAAGATTCTTTAGCATTGTTATTATCGAAAATAATCTTGCAATCCCTGTTCAAAGTACCTAGTGTTACTACACTTCCAACAGTCAACTTCGACTTTTCAGATTAGCCTTATTGTAAGCTTGACATATACGTTTTTGTTACTGAGGAACCTTTCATGTTTCACCACATTAACAGTAAATGTACCAGCAAATTCATTAATCTGTGACTTAAAGTCTCTCCGAAAAACTATTATAATTGTTCATTGAAACCCTATCATGTACTCATCCACATCTTGTAACGGTAATTGCCATACCAACTACCGGGAATTAGCAATCACTATTTCGAATTTCGCAGCAATTCTACGCCAACAGTTATATATATACATATAATGTGTATCTCCTAGACTTATTTACTTCGAATGTGAAGTTTCTGAAAAACACCCAAACTGCGAAACTAGTTCTCCGAATTTTGGAAAAATGCTGATGAAGCAGCAAAAACTGTAAACGAATTTAACAGTCGAAAGTTTGATGATAAAGAGTAGTGTGTTGAAAAAGCACAGAAAAAGAAAAGGTTTGGAACTGGAAAACGGATTGAGCAAATCATGAAGGAGGCTGTGGACAAATCACAAGGACGAAATCTACCTTCAAAGGATCCAAATGATTCAGTGTCTGCTAAAATCGTTAGCAAACACCTTACTCCTCATTCTAAACCTTCACAGACAAACTTTCCGCATCATTCTTTGATTCCAGATATTTTGAAATTCTAAGATATCATCGTATCTTTCATTATAAATATCCTCGATATTTCTGGAGATATCTACATAACTATTCTTATCTGAAATCATTTATCTCTTTGCGCTATCTAAAAAGAAACTATTTTAGTTTCTAAATCCTGAAAATTTCGAAAAATGGATGTTTTTGAAGTAGTGTTGGGAATTGAAGCACGAGTTAGTATAATATAATGACACTTGATCAACGTGATTATATTACAGCAAGTCATGCTGAGTTTCTAATGGAACGTGATAAAGGTTCACAGATCTCACCCTCATCATGAACCATGTTACATAACTCTTTCATTCCATATAATCTTTAAATATATCAAGAAAATATATTTCTTGATGATTCAGTCTTTTCCGAATATTCTGGTAATTTGCCAAATCAAGATAGTGCAATTATGATTTCTTTCTTAGAACATTAACTATGTTCATCCAAAACTCCATACCTACGAATTCTGGACCATTATTCGCTTGACTTAAAGTCGGGAAGAGAAAACGAAAGCATGAAGCTCCGAAATATAATGGAAAATATAAAGCCCTATAACAATCCCGAAATTACAAACCGTGTATATCAATGCGTATAGCAATATAAAGACACGGGAGAATGAAAAACACTATAACCCCAAGGTAATGATAGAAGAAAATAACTTCCTCTGGTGGTAGATGAAAAAGAAGAATGAAAGATATGAAAGTTAGGAGTATATCAAGAATCAGAACTGGATGAAGCATTTCACAATCTTTTGGAAGTATGAAATGAGGAAGAAGATGTAGGAGTGGTGAAAATAATGAAACGGAAGTGGTTAATTTATAGCAAAATATCAGACATAGCAATCAAGGCAGATTACGCATTTAATCAAAGAAAATCCTAATTTTCGCAAATTCTGAAAAATCAAATCTTATTTAGATTATGAAGATTTTCTATTCCTTAAATTCCGAAAATCAATCGTTACTACGTCAAGAGATAAGACGCATCTTTATTCTCCATTTCACTCTATTACGATAACTTCCCTCATACGCTTCGAGTAATTGGATTGTTTTATCCATATTATTCAACGGTGATAAAACTTCTATTTATCAACTCATATTCGTCATGAAAACATTTTTATTGTTAGCCATGACGACCTCACTCAAATTTCGGGACGAAATTTCTTTAACGGGGAGGTACTGTGATGACCCAGAAATTTCTGACCAAATTTAAACTTAATCTTTAACGTTTTCGACACGATAAGCAAAGTCTATGAAGTTGAATCTCAAAATTTTAAACTATTCAAATACCCTTCGATTGTTCTCAACGATTCGCGAACAATTATATGTAAATAGATACATATATATACTATAACTTGAAAACGTAACAAAGTGTTATGAAAATGATACTGTGCATTAACCTTATTGGTTTGATTATCTTATTGATATTTAGATAAGTTAACTAAAACGTTTAAGATGAACCAGTAAAACACTAATTTGCTACAGTATTTTCGAATTGCTACAGTACCCGAAAAGCTACAGTGTTTTTGAAAATCACTATTTGCTACAGTAAAAAAACTATTTTAAAATGAAAATGTATATATGTATATGTATATACTTCGAGACGATGATTTATAGAAGCAAATAACCAAAACACTTAATTGATTAAAGCTACACTTCTAGTGACATAGTTTATCCATGATTAAGTTTAATTTTTGATAAAGATACACGTCGCACAACGAAAAGTACTAGTTTTCTAAGCGTACGAAAATGTATTCGAGAAACCGGAACCGGGACATAAGTCGAGTAACAACGTACGAGTCAACGGACCAAAAATTTCAAGTCAACTATGCACGTGAATTTAATATAATATATAATTAATTATATAAATTAAATATATTATATATATTATATAAAAATATGTCGACGAGCTAAAAGTTAAACAAATGTGAGCTGGACACTGAGCTCATGCGATCGCATGGGATTATTCCTTCCCAGCCATGCGATCGCATGGCTATGGGGGACAGGCCAAATGCTATAAAGTTCGACGTTTTTTCTGATTTCTGATTCATTTCTTATTCTATCTTTCTATCTCTCGTATTATATTTATATATTATTATTATTATTATTATTATTATTATTATTATTATTATTATTATTATTATTATTATTATTATTATTATTATTTTTATTATTATTATTATTAAGATTAATATTATTATTAATCTTATTATTATTATTATTATTATTATTATTATTATTATTATTATTATTATTAGTATTATTTTTAGTAATATTATTACATAAAATATTACGACGAGGTTATGAGCGTGTCACTTTCAAAATGGGTTTTCAAGCGGGATAGAGCTAAGGAAATTATGGATTATTACTAAGGAGGTTATGGGTATTGTTCGAGAGTTTTGCTCGTAAGTCAAACTAGTGTTTATCATCTCCGTTGCGTCTACATACTTTCCTGCAATATTGAATAACAATATTGATACGTGAGCATTCATATCTTATCTTTTATATATTAATAGTGTATACATGTCTAGTGCTCGAGTATATATGTTTATGCATGCTTGTATACTAAATTTTGTTGTTAAACAGTTTATGATAAATCACAGATTAAATACATATATTACTGATAAAAGGTATATGATATGCATGTTTTTGGAAAGCTTGCGAAAAATCAATAACTTTTCATTTAGATATCGAATAGTTTCGATGAACGGATTAAAAGATATGATCAACTGAATTATGATTGACGTTAATTGAAATTGCTTTTGAATCTGCAATTAAGATTTAAACAACTTGTTTACGAGATTGATAAATTAGATTTTTGAATATTACCAACCGAGTAAATGAATCCTTATATAAGACACATCTCGTTTTGTTGAACTTTTGTCAAAATTGACTTTTTGAAATGACTTTTGATAACTTTTGTATGTCAATCTCGAGCATTAGGATTATGATACACTATGACCTGACCTAGCTTGATAGACATTTATTGACCAACATATGTTCTCTAGGTTGAGATCTACAGTTATTTGGTAATCGGAGTTTCAGTCACATTTTGGTGAACGACTTTATATGCTGCTAAGGTGAGTTTCATTTGTTCCCTTTTTAATTGCTTTTGCAATCTATATTTTTGGTCTGAGAATACATGCAATTTATTTTAAATGCAATGGATACAAGTACATACTAAATTTTACACCGAGTTTGAACCAAAAATCCCTTAGCTTTGGTAACTAGTAACTGTCGGTTATAAGAACTGGTAGGCACGAGTAGTTATATATGGATCCATAGGGCTTGACATCCCCGTCTGTTCCAGGTATAAAAACCCTAGCCTGAACTATAAAACAGATGTATGCTATTTGAGTTTAGTACACGTTGGTTTGCGTGTATTGTACATGTTGGTTGCATGTATGTTAAAATAGGGGTACTTATTATAACGTTAAAGTTTAGTTACCAGGGTGCTCAATTTCGTAGAATATTTTGATAAACGTTTCTGGATGAAACAACTGAAATCTTGTGATCCACCTTTATATACAGATTATACGAAACAATAAAACTATGAACTCACCAACCTTTGTGTTGACACTTGTTAGCATGTTTATTCTCAGGTTTCCTAGAAGTCTTCCGCTGTTTGCTTATATGTAAGACAAGCTATGTGCATGGAGTCATACATGGCATATTTTTCAAGGAAATGTTGCATTCACCAAATCATCACCATGTATCTTATTTTAACTGTATTGTCAACGGAAGTACTATTATAAACTATTATATTACGGTGATTGTCTATATGTAGAAATCATCAGATGTCGAAAACTTTTGATTTAAATATTCATTTATGGTGTGCCTTTTCAAAAGAATGCAATGTTTACAGAACATATCATATAGAGGTCAAATACCTCGCAATGAAATCGATGAATGACGTGTTCGTCTATATGGATTTGGAGCGATCGTCACATTTAAAACCTGGAAACACGATGAACACCATAAAATCGGATATACGCCGTCGTAGTGAAACCGGGGGCTGTTTTGGTTTGGATAATTAAAAACCATGATAAACTTTGATTTAAAAGTTGTTCTTCTGGGAAAATGATTTTTCTTATGAACATGAAACTATATCCAAAAATCATGGTTAAACTCAAAGTGGAAGTATGTTTTCCAAAATGGTCATCTAGACGTCGTTCTTTCGACTGAAATGACTACCTTTACAAAAATGACTTGTAACCTGTAATTCCGACTATAAACTTATACTTTTTCTGTATAGATTCATAAAGTTAAGTTCAATATGAAACCATAGCAATTTGATTCACTCAAAACGGATTTAAAATGAAGAAGTTATGAGTAAAATAAGATTGGTTATTTTTGCTTGTTGTAACTACGTGAAAATTGGTAACAAATCTATATTAATCATATTCTAGCTAACTTATATTGTATTATACATGTATTCTAATATATTATGTAATCTTGGGATACCACAGACACGTATGTAAATGTTTTTACATATCATATCGACCCATCTGTATATATTATTTGGAACAACCATAGACACTCTATATGCAGTAATGTTGGAGTTAGCTATACAGGGTTGAGGTTGATTCCAAAAATATATATACTTTGAGTTGTGATTTAGCCTGAGACGTGTATACACTGGGTCGTGGATTGATTCAAGATAATATATATCGATTTATTTCTGTACATCTAATTATGGACAACTAGTTGTAGGTTACTAACAAGGACAGCTGACTTAATAAACTTAAAACAGTAAAACGTATTAAAAATGTTGTAAATATATTTTGAACATACTTTGATATATATATATGTACATATTTGTTATAGGTTCGTGAATCGACCAGTGGCCAAGTCTTACTTCCCGACGAAGTAAAAATCTGTGAAAGTGAGTTATAGTCCCACTTTTAAAATCTAATATTTTTGGGATGAGAATACATGCAGGTTTTATAAATGATTTACAAAATACACACAAGTACGTGAAACTACATTCTATGGTTGAATTATCGAAATCGAATATGCCCCTTTTTATTAAGTCTGGTAATCTAAGAATTAGGGAACAGACACCCTAATTGACGCGAATCCTAAAGATAGATCTATTGGGCCTAACAAACCCCATCCAAAGTACCGGATGCTTTAGTACTTCAAAATTTATATCATATCCGAAGGGTGTCCCGGAATGATGGGGATATTCTTATATATGCATCTTGTTAATGTCGGTTATCAGGTGTTCACCATATGAATGATTTTTATCTCTACGTATGGGATTAGTAATGAAATATGAAATCTTGTGGTCTATTATTATGATTTGACAATATATAGGTTAAACCTATAACTCACCAACATTTTTGTTGACGTTTTAAGCATGTTTATTCTCAGGTGATTATTAAGAGCTTCCGCTGTCGCATACTTAAATAAGGACGAGATTTGGAGTCCATGCTTGTATGATATTGTGTAAAAACTGCATTCAAGAAACTTATTTTTGATGTAATATATTCTTATTGTAAACCATTATGTAATGGTCTTGTGTAAACGGTATATTTTAGATTATCATTATTTGATAATCTACGTAATGCTTTTAAACCTTTATCGATAAAATAAAGGTTATGGTTGTTTTATAAATGAATGCAGTCTTTGAAAAACGTCTCATATAGAGGTCAAAACCTCGCGACGTCTGGACTTCGACCGTGTTTTTCTTCAAAAACGATTGCTTAACATTTTTTTTTTTGGAAACTATATATTATTAACATGTAAATATTATGTGATATATTAATCTCTTAACGTGTTTGATATTGTGTGATAGATGTCTACCTCTAGTACAAATCCCATTGATTCACCTAATAATAATGAAGAGTCGAATATATTTTGGGAAGATTCACAAATTCCCGAAGAGGAACCGGAAAAGGAGGAACCGGAAGAGGAGGAACCAGAAGAGGATGAATCGGAAGAGGAGGAACCAGAAGAAGAGGTTCCGGAGGAAGAAATATTGATACCTATAGTAAATCAATTAAATAAAAGAAAATCCTCAACCAACGGACCAAAGTTAATAATGGTCAATGGTGTTTCCGCTGAGGAAGCAAAATATTGGGAAGATTACTAATTTTTCGATGAATCGGATCCCGATGAGGATTCCGATGATGTTATAGAAATTACCTCGACCCAATTTAATAAAGTGAAAGAAAATAATAAGGGAAAAGGTATAAAAATAGAGAAACCCGATTCCAACCCCGATGAACTTTATATGTATCGACAACATCCGTATTTCCTAAAATGTAACAATGACCCGGGAACCTCTAAACCACCAAGTTTTTCTAAACCATTATGAAAAACGACGGCTCGTATTAGAGGAACACCATATATTTCTAGAAAATTAGGAAAACGAACCAAGTCCGAAGAAGAAGAAACCAGTGATTCAGATTAGAAGGTTGTAATCATGTTGTGTATTATATGTATTGTAGTGTGCTTGTACTTTTATGTTCTATGTAAAAATTGCTTGTATTGTTTGTTAATTATCTTTTACGAATCTAATCCTTGTCTATTTTACAGTATAAAAACAAAATGGACGTTAAGGGTAGACAACCGAATATTTTAGAAGACCTACCAGAGGATATGATTGAGGAAATCTTGTCTAAAGTCGGTCAGAATTCATCAGCACATTTAGTTATGGCGAAATTAACTTTTCAAACATTTGAAAGACTTTCCAGAAATGCCTTAGTTTATAAAAGGCTTTCCTTTGATAGGTGGGGTATATCACATTGGGGAGACTTTAAGTTACACCGTGTTTTCTTTAAAGCGTTAAATGCGGGGAACCCAAATGCAATTTTACGCTACGGGTTAAGAACCTATTTTGACTCAACATATCCCAACATAGGATTTCATGAATTAGAAAGAGCTTCTAACATGCAACATAAAGAAGCATGTTATGCTTACGGGTTAGTGATGTTCGCTTCTTACCAAAGTGAGAAAAAGAACATCGGATTGCAGCTTTTAAATAAAACTTTCCCACAAGTGACGGATTCAGTAGTTAGGGTGAGAAACAAGATTTTTAGATTATTACGGGACTGTTGGACATTACGAAACCCTCGTCCTTTTGACGACATTATAACATGCTGCCTAGCTAATGGTCATAACAGTTATTTTCCACAAGACCAAGGATGGGAAGTCGTCTTAGTAAAACCAGAATGCATGACTTGTTTCTGGACTTATGAATTATGTGTCTTTATTTCCTTTGTTGAATAGCTTGCGTATTAACTAGATTTATCTTCAAAACTGTCTTGTATCATAGTGTACTATATTTCGTGTTATATGTAATATAGCGAAGTTGTAAGTTTGAAGAATATTTGTATGTGATATATTATTATAATCAGTTTTTCATATGGAATTGTAGTAGTTGAATTGTATATTAGCTACTAAGTATGAACTAAACGGGTAGGTAGTACCCGAATTTAAAATTATAAAACGCTAATATGAAGAAAAAGCTTTTATAAATGAGTTCATATTATGCTACGAGATACTATTGACTACTCTTAATATTCTGTATGATTAAATTGTTTCATTTGACTATTTTGAAGGAAATGGCACCGAATACTCGACAAACCTTGAATATGAGCGAAGAGCAATTTCGTGCCTTTCTTGCTTCAAACATAGCCGCAGTACAGGCCGCGCTACATAACAACAATAACTCTGAATCTAGCAATACAGCTAACGGCGCAAGAAATCGTGTAGGATGCTCCTACAAGGAATTCACTGCCTGCAAACCTTCAGAATTTGATGGGACCGAAGGACCAATCGGATTGAAACGGTGGACCGAGAAAGTTGAATCGGTGTTTGCCATAAGTAAGTGTGCTGAAGGAGACAAAGTGAAGTACGCTACGCATACCTTCACAGGTATTGCGTTAACATGGTGGAATACCTATCTAAAGCAAGTGGGACAAGATGCTGCTTACGCGCTACCGTGGTCAGCATTCAAGCACTTGATGAACGAGAAGTACCGTCCCAGAACCGAGGTCAATAAGCTCAAGTCAGAACTTAGAGGGCTACGAACACAGGGATTCGATATTACTTCGTACAAAAGACGATTCACAGAATTGTGCCTATTCTGTCCAAGAGCGTTCGAAGATGAGGAAGAGAAGATCGACGCGTTTGTGAAAGGGTTACCGGAGAGAATCCAAGAAGATATAAGTTCACACGAGCCTGCCTCCATACAAAAGGCATGTAGAATGGCTCACAAACTAGTGAACCAGATTGAGGGAAGAATTAAAGAACAGGTGGCCGAAGAGGCCAACGTGAAGTTAGTCAAAAGAAAGTGGGAGGAAAACGGTGATAAGAGTCACCAAAACAACAACAACTATCCCAACAATCGCAACATCAATCGCAACTACAACAAATGGCACAACAACAACAACAACAACAACAACAACAACAACAACAACAACAACAACAACAACAACAACTACAACAATCATCCCAACAACAATAACAACCGCAACAACAACAACAATCAGAAGCAGCTATGCCAAAGGTGTGAAAAGTATCACTCGGGGTTTTGCACTAAATTTTGCAACAAGTGTAAAAGAAATGGTAATAGCGCGGCGAAGTGTGAGGTCTACGGACCAGGGTTTAACAGAACGACAGGAACAAATGGTGTCGGAACGAGTAATGGTGGAGCAAGTAGTGTCGGAGCAAGTTATGCCAATGTAGTTTGTTATAAATGTGGAAAACCGGGCCACATTATTAGAAATTTCCCGAACCAGGAGAACACGAATGCACAAGGCCGCGGAAGAGTTTTCAATATTAATGCGGCAGAGGCACAGGAAGACCCGGAGCTTGTTACGGGTACGTTTCTTAATGACAATAAATCTGCTTACGTTTTATTTGATTCGGGTGCGGACAGAAGCTATATGAGTAGAGATTTTTGTGCTAAATTAAGTTGTCCATTGACGCCGTTGGATAGTAAATTTTTACCCGAATTAGCAAACGGTAAATTAATTTCAGCAGATTATATATGCCGGAATCGAGAAATTAAACTGGGTAGCGAAATATTTAAGATTGATTTGATACTAGTAGAGTTAGGGAGTTTTGATGTAATAGTTGGCATGGATATCATCAAATGCGAGTAAAGGAGGATGATATTCTAAAAACTGCTTTTAGGACGTGTTATAGTCATTACGAGTTTATGGTTATGCCATTTGGATTGACTAACGCACCAGCTGTGTTCATGGACCTTATGAACCGAGTGTGTGGGCCATATCTTGACAAGTTTTGTCATTGTTTTCATCGATGACATACTTATTTACTCAAAGAATGATCAAGAGCACGAAGAACATTTGAGAAAAGTGCTAGAAGTATTGAGGAAAGAAAAATTGTACACTAAGTTTTCAAAGTGTGCATTTTGGTTGGAAGAAGTTCAATTCCCCAGTCACATAGTGAACAAAGAAGGTATCCAGGTGGACCCGGCAAAGATCGAAACTGTTGAAAAGTAGGAAACCCCAAAAACTCCGAAGCATATACGTCAATTTTTAGGATTGGCTGGTTACTACAGAAGATTAATCCAAGATTTCTCCAAAATAGCAAAACCCTTGACTGCATTAATGCATAAAGGGAAGAAATTTGAATGGAAGGATGAACAAGAGAAGGCGTTTCAGTTATTGAAGAAAAGGCTAACTACGGCACCTATATTGTCATTGCCTGAAGGGAATGATGATTTTGTGATTTATTGTGACGCATCAAAGCAAGGTCTCGGTTGTGTATTAATGCAACGAACGAAGGTGATTGCTTATGCGTCTAGACAATTGAAGATTCACGAGCAAAATTATACAACTCACGATTTGGAATTGGGTGCTGTTGTTTTTGCATTAAAGACTTGGAGGCATTATTTATATGGGGTCAAAAGTATTATATATACCGACCACAAAAGTCTTCAACACATATTTAATCAGAAACAACTGAATATGAGGCAGCGTAGGTGGATTGAATTGTTGAATGATTAAGACTTTAAGATTCGTTACCACCTGGGGAAGGCAAATGTGGTAGCCGACGCCTTGAGCAGAAAGGACAGAGAACCCATTCGAGTAAAAGCTATGAATATAATGATTCACACTAACCTTACTACTCAAATAAAAGAGGCACAACAAGGAGTTTTAAAAGAGGGAAATTTAAAGGATGAAATACCCAAAGGATCGGAGAAGCATCTTAATATTCGGGAAGATGGAACCCGGTATAGGGCTGAAAGAATTTGGGTACCAAAATTTGGAGATATGAGAGAAATGGTACTTAGAGAAGCTCATAAAACCAGATAATCAATACATCCTGGAACGGGGAAGTTGTACAAGGATCTCAAGAAACATTTTTGGTGGCCAGGTATGAAAGCCGATGTTGCTAAATACGTAGGGGAATGTTTGACGTGTTCTAAGATTAAAGCGGAGCATCAGAAACCATCAGGTCTACTTCAACAACCCAAAATCCCAGAATGGAAATGGGAAAACATTCCCATGGATTTCATCACTAAATTGCCAAGGACTGCAAGTGATTTTGATACTATTTGAGTAATAGTTGATTGTCTCACCAAATCAGCACACTTCCTGCCAATAAGAGAAGATGACAAGATGGAGAAGTTAGCACGACTGTATTTGAAGAAAGTCGTCTCCAGACATGGAATACTAATCTCTATTATCTCTGATAGGGATGGCAGATTTATTTCAAGATTCTGGCAGACATTACAGCAAGCAATAGGAACTCGTCTAGACATGAGTACTGCCTATCATCCAAAAATTGATGGGCAGAGCGAAAGGACGATACAAACGCTTGAAGACATGCTACGAGCATGTGTTCTTGATTTCGGAAACAGTTGGGATCGACACCTACCGTTAGCAGAATTTTCCTACAACAACAGTTATCATTCTAGTATTGAGATGGCGCCGTTTGAGGCACTTTATGGTAGAAAGTGCAGGTCTCTGATTTGTTGGAATGAAATGGGGGATAGACAGATTACGGTTCCGGAGATAATACAAGAAACTACCGAGAAAATCATCCAAATTCAACAACGATTGAAAACCGCCCAGAGTCGACAAAAGAGCTACGCGGACAGTAAAAGAAAAGATATAGAGTTTGAAATTGGAGAAATGGTCATGCTTAAGGTTTCACCTTGGAAAGGCGTTGTTCGATTTGGTAAACGGGGGAAACTAAATCCAAGGTACATTGGACCATTCAAGATTATAGATCGTGTCGGACCAGTAGCTTACCAACTGGAACTACCTCAACAACTCGCGGCTGTACATAACACTTTCCACGTCTCGAATTTAAAGAAATGTTTTGCTAAAGAAGATCTCACTATTCCATTGGAAGAAATCCAAATCAATGAAAAACTTCAATTCATTGAAGAACCCGTCGAAATAATGGATCATGAGGTTAAGAGACTTAAGCAAAACAAGATACCGATTGTTAAGATTCGATGGAATGCTCATAGAGGACCCGAGTTCACCTGGGAGCGTGAAGATCAGATGAAGTAGAAATACCCGCATCTATTTCCAGAAGATTCGTCAACACCTTCCACAACTTAAAATTTCGGGACGAAATTTATTTAACGGGTAGGTACTGTAGTGACCCGAACTTTTCCATGTTTTTATATATTAATTGAGATTGATATTTACATGACTAAATGTTTCCAACGTGTTAAGCAATCAAACTTGTTAAGACTTGATTAAATGAAATAAGTTTCATATAGACAATTGATCACCCATGTTGACCGGCGATTCAAGAAAGTTACAAAATTGTAAAAACTACATGTTGTGGTATATATATAGACATATATATATGGTTGACATAAGATTATGATGAGTAAGTATCGCATTAAGTATATTAACAATGTGTGATATACATAAAAAATGAGATTACTAAGTTAAGAAACTCGAAATGATATATATAACGATTATCGTTATGATAACGTCTACTAAATACATATGTATCATATTAAGATATTGATACACTATATTTAACATGATAAAATGATATTTAAATATATCATTAAATGTGTTAATAATGAACTACATATGTAAAAACAAGACTACTAACCCAAGAATTACGAAACGAGACTTATAAGTAACGATTATCGTTGTAACGATATTTTAATGTATATATCATATTAAGAGATATTCATACATCATAATATCATGATAATATAATAATTTAACATCTCATTTTATATAATAAACATTGGGTTAATGATATGGCTAAAAAGGAACATATATTTCATAGCAATATCCCTCCTAAATAATAGGTTTTCATATGTAATTGTATTATATTTTCATTGTAATTGTTTAAATAAATAAGTGCAAAGACAAAAGGCGAAAACGAAGATTTGAAGACACAAACGTCCAAAAAGCTCAAATGTACAAAATACAATTCAAAAGGTTCAATTTATTGATGAGAAACGTCTCAAAATGACAAGAGTACAGGTTACAAAACGCAAAGTACAAGATATTAAATTGTACGCGAGGACGTTCGAAAATCCGGAACCGGGACATGAGTCAACTATCAACGCCCGACGCAATGGACCAAAAATTATGAGTCAACTATGCACAAGAATAAAATATAATATATAAATAATTATATAAATTATTTATATATTATAAATATATATATAATCATGTCGACAAGCTATGAGACAAAGGATCCTGAGCTGGATTTTCAAACTCCACGACTCGCGGAGTTTGAAGGCCAAAAAACTCCACGACTCGCGGAGCTATCAGAAATCAAAACGCCTATAAAAGGCCATGCATTCTGCCAAGTTTATATAAAAATAATAATAATAATACTCTGTAATAAATATATATATATATATAGGGTAGTTTTATATTAAATTAGTTCGGGTTATGTAAAGGTTATTTTACGGGTTTTTGAAGTCAAAATTCTGTCCGTATAATACTACGCGATAAATACTCAATGTAAGTTATGTTCTCCTTTTTAAATTAATGTCTCGTACTTAAGTTATTATTATGCTTATTTGAGCCAAAGTAATCATGATGTTAGACTAAATATTAAAGACGGGGTAATTGAGCTTTGTACCATAATTGGGGTTTGGACAAAAGAACGACACTTGTGGAAATTAGACTATGGGCTATTAATGGGCTTTATATTTGTTTATCTAAATGATAGTTTGTTAATTTTAATATAAAGATTTACAATTGGACGTCCCTATAAATAACCATATACACTCGATCGGACACGATGGGCGGGGTATTTATATGTACGAATAATAGTTCATTTAACTGGACACGGGAATGGATTAATAGTCACTAGAATTATTAAAACAGGGGTGAAATTATGTACAAGGACACTTGGCATAATTGATAACAAAGTATTAAAACCTTGGGTTACACGCAGTCGATAACCTGGTGTAATTATTAAATAAAGTATTAAAATCTTGTTACAGTTTAAGTCCCCAATTAGTTGGAATATTTGACTTCGGACATAAGGATAATTTGACGAGGACACTCGCACTTTATATTTATGACTGATGGACCGTTATGGACAAAAACCAGATGGACTTACCAAATAATCCAGGACAAAGGACAATTAACCCAGGATAATAAATAATCAAAACGTCAAACATCATGGTTACGGAAGCTTAAATAAGTATAAATATTTTATTTCATTTTTTCTCGTACTTTTATTTATTGTCATTTTAATTATTGTTATTTATTTTATATTGTTAGTTAAATATCGTCATTTACTTTACGCTTCGCTTAAAATATAAAATCGACAAACCGGTCATTAAACGGTAAAACCCCCTTTTATATATTATTAATATAATATATTTTGTACGAATATAATTGTTTAAAATATAGTGTGCAATAAGCCCGCTCCCTGTGGAACGAACCGGACTTACTAAAAACTATACTACTCTACGATTAGGTACACTGCCTATAGTGTTGTAGCAAGATTTAGGTATATCCCACTTGTAAATAAATAATTAAAACTTGTGTAATTTGTAACGTATTTCGTAGTAAAATATAGTACTATCACGTACCCCCACGCTACCACATCAAGTTTTTGGCGCCGCTGCTGGGGAAGTCGGCGAAACTCTATATTTTTAATTTATTTTTGTATAAATATATTTATATATATTTTTAGAAAAATAATATAAAATAATTAAAAAAAAAACCCCCGAAAATGAAAACTCCACGACTCGCGGAATTTGCAGGCTTAAAATTCCACGACTCGCGGAGCCGCCCTGACCAGCCAGACCAGAAACCCTATTTCGCATTAATTACGGAATATTATTAATTATTATTATTTATAAACCCTATTTAATTTATTATTATTAATATTTAGTTTTAGTTTTTAAATTAATTTGTATTTTGTATTTTAATTAGTTTTATTATAAATAAAAATTAATACTTTTATAAAATAATAAAGATAAAAATAATATTTTTATAAAAATTGTACTTTTTACAAATTTAAGTTTATTTTTATTTTTTTTTGTTTATTTTTATTTGTTTTTAGCATAATATTTGTATTTTTATTGTTCGTAGCTAGTTTTAAATTTAGTATTTTGCCGTAGCTTATTTTTATTTCTAGATTTTTAGGCTTTGCCGTTAAATCCCTTAAGTGCTATTTCTTTAGACTAAGATTTAGGTGCTTTAGAATTTTGCGACAATTTTAAAATTTTAGTGCCTTTTAAGTCACGACTCGCTACTTTCTTATTTTTATTTTTCGACGTTTTTCGACGCGCATTCTTTTTCTTTCTTATTTCTCGACGCTTTAGTTTTTAGGACTTAGAAATTTTCTCTATTTCTTATCTAATATCTCAAACGGAAAGAAAAATTATTTAAGTGGTTAAATTAATGGACGTTGACAATTTTCTGCTTCGTAGTAATAGTTGGATTTGTTAGTGGCTGAGTTGTGAGCTTCCGATTTAAAGGGTTCTGGCTCCCTGCTGCATCTTTTGGCTATTCGAAACGTGGGCAAAAGCAGAAAAGTCTATTAATTGGACAACTTATATAAGTTTTTCTATTTTTATAACTAATAGGATAATTAGGTAAATGCACCACATTGTAGCTAAAATTTGGTAATAAGCGCATTATGGAAAATCTCGAGAATATTTTGGAAACTCTTTATGACATCCGAAATCAATTTAATCAATACTCTCAACCGGGTGTTGATGACAATTCGTTCAGTCATTCTTGGATCACGAATGACGAAACAATAACTGGTTGTGAAATTTGTGGAGATTATCATTCAACATGGGAATGTTATTATTACGTTCCTATGGAAAATTACGCACCCATGGAACCTGAATGGAATGATTATGAGGAGTACAATTCTAATTGGGATTATTCCCAAGAATATATCCAAACTCAACAACCAGTAGACGAGGAAAATTATGCGTCTGAAAATTTATTAGACAATATGAAAATCAAACTCGAAGAACTTGATGCTCAAAATGAACAAATGAGAGAGTTTGTAAATAGGCAAGCTGAAACTCTATTAGATTACACACCTGTTGATCTGAGGAGTCGTGTGCAAGAAAATCTCATATCATCGAATTTTGATGAATTCGAGAGCTCCGAAATTACCAACTATCCCGATGATACTTTTTATTCAGTCTTACCAATTTCACAACATATCGACACATTAGCCTCTACTGACGAAATCATCGATCCATCAATGGATAAAGAAGAAGTAAAGGTGACAAATTGGTACTCTTGGGAAAACGATAACGTTGAAAATTTTACCCCCGAGACCAAAATGGTGAGACCAATAAGTACCGTTAATGAAGAAGAATCTACTCCAATCCCGAAATTCACCATTCCACAACCTTCCAACCCAATATTCTCAATAGACGAGTCATCTACCGAAGATGAACAACGAGCTTTAATAGATAATGACACCTCGAATTTCACCCAATTGGGTAATAGAGGTGAAACCTTTGATCCCGAGAATGAACGGAAGGAAATGTTAGGAATTATCCACCCTATAGAAATATGTATGTCGATGTATATCGATCCATTTGACCAAGAACCAGAAAAGAGACATATCCATTTACTAAAAGCTACACTTAAAAAAGAATTAAGTAGTGACGATCGGGAGAGTCTAAACTTTAAACCTATTGATATATTATACAACACCCGAGATGTAAATAACTGGCTCACTATTCTAATTCGTGGAACTTATTCTACCGACTTCACATGTCGTCAGCTAAGTGTGGGGAAGTCTAACCTCACTTAACGTTAAATTAGGGGTTCGGGTTAGTGCATAACTCGTTAATAAACATGCATAATAAGTTAGGGTAAAAGACGCTTTTTCAAATATTAGTAAACAGTTCATAAAAGCAGCCGTTTTTGAAAGAAAAAAAAAAGCATGTGTGATAAAACAAGAAGGAATGAACGATGAGGCGCACCATCTATCATTCGACGAGCTTTGTAATTACAAACTGGGTATTTTCAATCATTTTTCTACACTAATCACCCTCATAAATTTATAATTAGAGTCTGATTTCATGCAAATGAGGGCATTGCATGATCTCAAGTGTGGGGAAGGGTTATAAATTCTCTCGGGTTTATACTTGGTTTATTTGCCAAATTTTATGAAAATTAGAAAAATTTTCAACTAAATGAATTTAAAATCATGTTTATATATATTTATGAACGGTGAAAACTAGGTGTTAATACCGAAATTATCGTTACCTCGGAAAGGACATAAATTTAGAAACACTCTAAAACGCTTGAATTCATTTAAAATGGAATAAAGGAGAATAAAAAGGCAAAGAAAGAAACTAAGTTTGGGGAGAATGTACCTAGTTATTCAATTAAAAACTATCTAGCACATGTTTCCGTAAAGTTATTGCAGGTGCTTTTGTTTTGGACTAAATTAACTATTTTACCTGATGAAAGAAAAGAAAAGATGGATCTACACGATGAATCAATTCCATCATTAAAAGGAAGTAAAGTCTTCCGAAAAAGACACGCGCTTCTTGATTTAGGTCAAGAAGTTGTCGTCCAGACCAGCTATAGGTTGACGAAAAATCTTGAAAAGTCATCACTAAAATCAGCAAGAAATCCACGGACCTCAGCATCAAACAGGGTCGCCAAGTGGTCAGATTTATCCTAACCATGAGAAGGATTTATCTCATACAATGGGGGGACACCGTGCAAATTAGCTTGATAAGACTAATGAATCAGATCCCCAGAAAGGATAATCTCCTTAAAGATTAAAAATCAGCTTTTAAGACTGATATTACTCAATCCTTGAGATTGACCTTAAAGATTGAGAATTCAAACTCATGGAATTCAATGATATCTAAACTCGAGCTTGAACGAGAAAATATTTTGATCAAAATTATAAACCGATTTGAAAACCCATTTTCAATGCGTTCATTACCATTGAACGTAAAATCCTAGGAATTCACCTGGAATTCATTAGGTCATCTGAACCAAATCGGGTGTCAACCGTAAGAACGGTGGTTACATAGCATGGTCGGAAACAGGACCTTGTGCCAGACCGAAAAAATTATAGGATGATCTTTACTATTGCTCCTACAAAGGATAGTACTAGCATCCGACATGTTTATGGACCATAGTCAAATGCATGTCATTAGACATTGCCTTAACAGTTTCTTGTTCATCGCTTTCCTTTACAACCGGACGGTAGTTTACCGAAAGGTAATATACGGAGCAAGTATACTGGACGTGTTGCTTTCCTAATACAAGGTTAGCAAGTGGGTGACACAAAACCATAAGTTTTGAGCTAAAATTTTCAAATCTGAAACCCACAAAACCCACAAAAATATTTTGCAACACCGGTGAAGGGTTATTCCAGAAAACTTATCTAGGGTAAAAGCTAGATTGAATTTTCAAAGATCAAATGTTTTCATAAAGATCCAATTTCCTTAAGGATCTACATTTTCATAGTCATGTGGGACTGTAAACCGCCTTTTAAATGTGCACTTTGCTTTGGAAACCGAAAGTAAATCGGCTATTTGGTTGCAAGTGTCGTTGACCTAAACCCGAGGCAACTGTGGATGACACACCCACCTTTAACCATGGTTCTATCGTTACTATCATTGTTTATACCACCATACCAAAATCACTAATGTACAAAGTGTGATGAATAAAAAAGTGATTCATGTATGTTTTTATTTCAAGTTCTGTATTGCTTGAGGACAAGCAACGCTCAAGTGTGGGGATATTTGATAAGGCTAAAAAGGAACATATATTTCATAGCAATATCCCTCCTAAATAATAGGTTTTCATATGTAATTGTATTATATTTTCATTGTAATTGTTTAAATAAATAAGTGCGAAGACAAAAGGCGAAAACGAAGATTTGAAGACACAAACGTCCAAAAAGCTCAAATGTACAAAATACAATTCAAAAGGTTCAATTTATTGATGAGAACCGTCTCAAAATGACAAGAGTACAAGTTACAAAACGCAAAGTACAAGATATTAAATTGTACGCAAGGACGTTCGAAAATCCGGAACCGGGACATGAGTCAACTATCAACGGCCGACGCAATGGACCAAAAATTATGAGTCAACTATGCACAAGAATAAAATATAATATATAAATAATTATATAAATTATTTATATATTATAAATATATATATAATCCTGTCGACAAGCTATGAGACAAAGGATCCTGAGCTGGATTTTCAAACTCCACGACTCGCGGAGTTTGAAGGCCAAAAACTCCACGACTCGTGGAGCTGTCAGAAATCAAAACGCCTATAAAAGGCCATGCATTCTGCCGAGTTTATATAAAAATAATAATAATAATACTCTGTAATAAATAAATAAATATATATATATATATATATATATATATATATATATATATATATATATATATATATATATATATATATATATATATATATATATATATATATATATATATATATATATATATATATATATATATATATATATATATATATATATATATATATATATATATATATATATATATATATATATATATATATATATATAGGGTAGTTTTATATTAGATTAGTTCGGGTTATGTAAAGGTTATTTTACGGGTTTTTGAAGTCGAAATTCTGTCCGTGTAATACTACGCGATAAATACTTAATGTAAGTTATGTTCTCCTTTTTAAATTAATGTCTCGTTCTTAAGTTATTATTATGCTTATTTGAGCCAAAGTAATCATGATGTTAGACTAAATATTAAAGACGGGGTAATTGAGCTTTGTACCATAATTGGGGTTTGGACAAAAGAACGACACTTGTGGAAATTAGACTATGGGCTATTAATGGGCTTTATATTTGTTTATCTAAATGATAGTTTGTTAATTTTAATATAAAGATTTACAATTGGACGTCCCTATAAATAACCATATACACTCGATCGGACACGATGTGCGGGGTATTTATATGTACGAATAATAGTTCATTTAACCGGACACGGGAATGGATTAATAGTCACTAGAATTATTAAAACAGGGGTGAAATTATGTACAAGGACACTTGGCATAATTGATAACAAAGTATTAAAACCTTGGGTTACACGCAGTCGATAACCTGGTGTAATTATTAAACAAAGTATTAAAATCTTGTTACAGTTTAAGTCCCCAATTAGTTGGAATATTTGACTTCGGACATAAGGATAATTTGACGAGGACACTCGCACTTTATATTTATGACTGATGGACCGTTATGGACAAAAACCAGATGGACTTATCAAATAATCCAGGACAAAGGACAATTAACCCAGGATAATAAATAATCAAAACGTCAAACATCATGGTTACGGAAGCTTAAATAAGTATAATATATTTTATTTCATTTTCCTCATACTTTTATTTATTGTCATTTTAATTATTGTTATTTATTTTATATTGTTAGTTAAATATCGTCATTTACTTTACGCTTCTCTTAAAATATAAAATCGACAAACCGGTCATTAAACGGTAAAACCCCCTTTTATATATTATTAATATAATATATTTTGTACGAATATAATTGTTTAAAATATAGTGTGCAATAAGCCCGCTCCCTGTGGAACGAACCGGACTTACTAAAAACTATACTACTCTACGATTAGGTACACTGCCTATAGTGTTGTAGCAAGATTTAGGTATATCCCACTTGTAAATAAATAATTAAAACTTGTGTAATTTGTAACGTATTTCGTAGTAAAATATAGTACTATCACGTACCCCCACGCTATCACATCAAGTTTTTGGCGCCGCTGCCGGGGAAGTCGGCGAAACTCTATATTTTTAATTTATTTTTGTATAAATATATTTATATATATTTTTAGAAAAATAATATAAAATAATTAAAAAAAACCCCGAAAATGAAAACTCCACGACTCGCGGAATTTGCAGGCTTAAAATTCCACGACTCGCGGAGCCGCCCTGACCAGCCAGACCAGAAACCCTATTTCGCATTAATTACGGAATATTATTAATTATTATTATTTATAAACCCTATTTAATTTATTATTATTAATATTTAGTTTTAGTTTTTAAATTAATTTGTATTTTGTATTTTAATTAGTTTTATTATAAATAAAAATTAATACTTTTATAAAATAATAAAGATAAAAATAATATTTTTATAAAAATTGTAACTTTTACAACTTTAAGTTTATTTTTATTTGTTTTTAGCATAATATTTGTATTTTTATTGTTCGTAGCTAGTTTTAAATTTAGTATTTTGCCGTAGCTTAATTTTATTTCTAGATTTTTAGGCTTTGCCGTTAAATCCCTTAAGTGCTATTTCTTTAGACTAAGATTTAGGTGCTTTAGAATTTTGCGACGATTTTAAAATTTTAGTGCCTTTTAAGTCACGACTCGCTACTTTCTTATTTTTATTTTTCGACGTTTTTCGACGCGCATTCTTTTTCTTTCTTATTTCTCGACGCTTTAGTTTTTAGGACTTAGAAATTTTCTCTATTTATTATCTAATATCTCAAACGGAAAGAAAAATTATTTAAGTGGTTAAATTAATGGACGTTGACAATTTTCTGCTTCGTAGTAATAGTTGAATTTGTTAGTGGCTGAGTTGTGAGCTTCCGATTTAAAGGGTTCTGGCTCCCTGCTGCATCTTTTGGCTATTCGAAACGTGGGCAAAAGGAGAAAAGTCTATTAATTGGACAACTTATATAAGTTTTTCTATTTTTATAACTAATAGGATAATTAGGTAAATGCACCACATTGTAGCTAAAATTTGGTAATAAGCGCATTATGGAAAATCTCGAGAATATTTTGGAAACCCTTTATGACATCCGAAATCAATTTAATCAATACTCTCAACCGGGTGTTGATGACAATTCGTTCAGTCAATCTTGGATCACGAATGACGAAACAATAACTGGTTGTGAAATTTGTGGAGATTATCATTCAACATGGGAATGTTATTATTACGTTCCTATAGAAAATTACGCACCCATGGAACCTGAATGGAATGATTATGAGGAGTACAATTCTAATTGGGATTATTCCCAAGAATATATCCAAACTCAACAACCAGTAGACGAGGAAAATTATGCGTCTGAAAATTTATTAGACAATATGAAAATCAAACTCGAAGAACTTGATGCTCAAAATGAACAAATGAGAGAGTTTGTAAATAGACAAGCTGAAACTCTATCAGATTACACACCTGTTGATCTGAGAGAGTTTGTATTATACATGTATTCTAATATATTATGTAATCTTGGGATACCACAGACACGTATGCAAATGTTTTTACATATCATATCGACCCATCTATATATATTATTTGGAACAACCATAGACACTCTATATGCAGTAATGTTGGAGTTAGCTATACAGGGTTGAGGTTGATTCCAAAAATATATATACTTTGAGTTGTGATTTAGCCTGAGACGTGTATACACTGGGTCGTGGATTGATTCAAGATAATATATATCGATTTATTTCTGTACATCTAATTATGGACAACTAGTTGTAGGTTACTAACAAGGACAGCTGACTTAATAAACTTAAAACAGTAAAACGTATTAAAAATGTTGTAAATATATTTTGAACATACTTTGATATATATGTGCATATTTGTTATAGATTCGTGAATCGACCAGTGGCCAAGTCTTACTTCCCGACGAAGTAAAAATCTGTGAAAGTGAGTTATAGTCCCACTTTTAAAATCTAATATTTTCGGGATGAGAATGCATGCAGGTTTTATAAATGATTTACAAAATAGACACAAGTTCGTGAAACTACATTCTATGGTTGAATTATCGAAATAGAATATGCCCTTTTTATTAAGTCTGGTAATCTAAGAATTAGGGAACAGACACCCTAATTGACGCGAATCCTAAAGATAGATCTATTGGGCCTAACAAACCCCATCCAAAGTACCGGATGCTTTAGTACTTCGAAGTTTATATCATATCCAAAGGGTGTCCCGGAATGATGGGGATATTCTTATATATGCATCTTGTTAATGTCGGTTACCAGGTTTTCACCATATGAATGATTTTTATCTCTATGTATGGGATGTATATTGAAATATGAAATCTTGTGGTCTATTATTATGATTTGATAATATATAGGTTAAACCTATAACTCACCAACATTTTTGTTGACGTTTTAAGCATGTTTATTCTCAGGTGATTATTAAGAGCTTCCGCTGTTGCATACTAAAATAAGGACAAGATTTGGAGTCCATGCTTGTATGATATTATGTAAAAACTGCATTCAAGAAACTTATTTTTGATGTAATATATTCTTATTGTAAACCATTATGTAATGGTCTTGTGTAAATGGTATATTTTAGATTATCATTATTTGATAATCTACGTAATGCTTTTAAACCTTTATCGATAAAATAAAGGTTATGGTTGTTTTATAAATGAATGTAGTCTTTGAAAAACGTCTCATATAGAGGTCAAAACCTCGCGACAAAATCAATTAATATGGAACGTTTATAATCAATATGAACGGGACATTTCACACGAATACATCATGTTCTTGCAGGAATGCTAGGATTATAATAACCGTAAAGGAACAAATGGAGTAATGGGCAAAATCAACATGACCCGAATGCATAGAAAGGTACTCGCATTTTAAATAGATGTGTGCTCATTATTAGTGGGGGAGACGCTAAACAGCGAGAGCGTGTGATAACAGTAAACCAACCATAATGTAAACGGATAGAAACAAACACGACAAAATTAATAGTGAATTGTAGAAGCACAAAATTTATTTAAACCGACCAAAACCATGGGGGATAATGTTATATGTTGTAGGCGAAACATGCCAAAAACATCAGGAAAAATTAAATTGTGCTTACAAATGTAAAAGAACCAAAGTATAACTCAGTTTTTGGAGTTATTTATTCTAGGTATGAGGTCCCTTTTTTATTCCTTGTTCTTGACCTCTTTCTTCTCGCTGGATGTGGTGATGGGGCCTTCCTCATCTTCTGAATCAGACGCTACAATGAACCTGCAGAGTATTTCAATGATGAGTTCAACAATCGGCCCGAAAATGGGAAAACATAGATACATTTTTAACCGTTAAGTTGTGGTAGTGCATATGGTTGTATATATGTAAATTAAGTAGTAGAATACCGCCTGCGACTTAGACGTTCCGAATCCTTTGCTGGAGTAGGCAAGTCAATCACACGCTTTAGCCCTTTTGAGCTGGAAGGTAGTGGGTCCTTCAAGTCAGCAGTTGGCTCACCGACCGTAGGTACGCTCACCTCCACAACATTCCCAGCAGGTGGGGTCTCGGGTACCAGCTCGTCCAAGTAAACCTTAATGCAGTTAAAACTTTAAAATGTCCCATGTTCATAATAGGAGCCTATCTTTATCAACACGACCTGCGTCGTGTCCAACAGATTTGCGAGTGCATTTGGTAAAATGGTTGTGCAGGTTTCCTGTATGTAGATAAAGATAAAGCAGGGTGAGTATAGAACAAACATAAGACATGTGAAAGTATACTCTAACCTCGTCTTGCGCAGCCAACAAACATTGTGCCGTTGTTTGAGTAAGTTGTTCAGCGGTTTCATCAAAGAAAACAATCACAGTCTCCGCAGTCCCATCTCGCACATCCTATTGAACCCTGAACCTGGTCACATTTAATGGAGTTACATGTAAGGCTGAACAATAAGTGGCTAAACATAGGGCAAAACATTGGTGGAGTTGAGTTAACCAGCCTAGGGTAGTAAATTAAATACCGCATAATGGGCTCAGGTACAATTTTGGCGCACGATTCACACCAATAGCCACCATTCTGACGAGTGATGCCCTTTTTCGCTTAACAAATATTGCAGGTGGTGTAATGCCAGCCGTTCTTCATGCAGATATTCATGATCTCAACTTTACACTTGAAAACGTCATTCTACAGTTTAAGCATGCAACCGGTTCATATTGTGTGGGGTAAACTAATGGATGATAACAGAAGGAAGCGGAGTGTATGGAACGTATGTAGGAGGACTTACAGAATGGTTTTTCCCCTTCCGGACCAATGCGAGGAGGTCAGCTAGCATGCCCTCCTTGGGTGGGGGTAATGACGCCCGGAAAGTAATTCCTCCTGATCATCACATAGCTCAACATCCCTGTCAAAATTTGTGCGGATGTTAGTGACTTTGTAACATACATTATGTAAATAATGTGGTGGAAAATTAATCGACATTTACCGTATTTTGTTGATGAAATCACTGAGGGCCGGGATTTTGATGTCATCAAGGATCATAGTGGATGATGTGCTTGAGAGCGCCTTCGTTCCTGCACAGGTAGGTTTACAATGGTTGAGTATTGACGTTGTAATAGTTTTGTGTGCAACGGTGGGAGAATTGATGCATACCATAGTAGTTTTCTTTTACAGATACAGAGCTCAAAATTATGCAATACTTTGCGGGTGTGGAAGGTTTCCTGCCTAGGAAATTATTTCCCAGGCTTCCCCATAATGTGACCCGCACTCGGTGACCCCTACATAACCATAGAAGGTATAAAATTTAATTAGGAAATAATGTGTAAGCAGCATTTTTTAGTAGCCAGCCTGTGAGGCAGATGCGTTGAGTACCGTTCTTCTGCAAGTTCAAATTCCAGCATTGATGATCCCTTTTTCGGGGTCTGTGGTGACCCCACATTTAGAACGCATCCAACCGCATCTATAAGATGTGCATCAGTTAGGATGTATATTTATTTCACTGTATTTTAAACAAAGAGGCCAACAAATTCATAAAAAGTCATACCAATTAAGAATTTCCCTTCTGTAGCCTCCAATGCCTCGAATGGTATGCAGTTGAAAGGGTGGCGTATGAAATCGGCAGAACCTTCAATTGACTGTCTCCTGAGAAAGGTGGATCCCTGCAACTGAATAAGGTACTTGTTGTCCTTAAATATACGGTAAGTTTCTCTATTTGGAACCACTTCAAAATTCTTTAACAAATACACTGAGCCGTCTTTGAGCCTTGGAATAAAGCAATGGGCTACAGTGTTTTTGGCAGTCAACTGACTAACATTCCCCTAGTAACATGTCATACATGAAACAATTATATAGAGTAAATGATTGGAATAATTATATCTATTTTAACATAAACACACAGTATTATATATAGATGATTGGAATAATTATATCTATTTAATATAAACACATAATAAACATATGCCTATCCTACTTGTACCCTGCGTACTAAACACATTTTTTGAGAGGTAACCTAAAAAAATGGATACAACCAGGCATATTTGAAAAATAGTTAAAGGCAGGAACACAGACCTTAATATAAGCATGTAGGTCTGATATATAGCTGGACAGATATATATGTATTTATAAACAAAGACCCACACACACACACACACACAAACATACACACACATACATAAACACACACATACACACACACACACACATATATATATATATATATATATATATATATATATATATATATATATATACATACATATATACAAACAGAAACACAAACACATATATATATATACATATGTAGATACATATCAATGTAGATACGTAGGTATCTATACAAACATTTTCCTAATTTATCATATATGTATATATTATGTTGGGGCTTATAAAAATTTAACATCACTAATGGACAGAACCACTCTTTATGAATGTAGTACATGGTGGTTTATAAAATGAACAAATACAAATAGACAGAGACATGCATATGGCCTACAGATCATCATTATTGTATTTACATTAACATAAATATAATTATATATAAATTAATCAACAATCTAAATAAAAATTTCGCACCTTCTCATCAGAAGCTATAAAGTCTGTGCCGAGGTATTTGCCGTACACTGTGTGGGTATCCCATGTCCTGCATATCATGACCTTCACGACCGCTTCCTGACCTAGCTGCAATTCATGAAGATAAACATAAGGTCGTTGAGGAGCCTGTGATAAAGAGTTTTCAGCAGGTAGTGCCATTTCAAGATGGGTTGTTCCTGCGAATGTCTACTACTAATCCAAGATAGGTTGTGGGTGAGAATGTATAATAGCAATAGTGTATATGATAACAATATATATAGTCATACACGAAACAGGCTCAATTCCATCAACCGTGAAAATCATAATTGAAAAGGGATCTGAAAGGCCTTTTGTACCAAATTCCCAATTTAATTTGTGGGAGTTACTCATCAGTATTCAATTACAGATAGAGAATCGAATTAATTACCAGAATTAATAATCTATTGTCATATCTACGAAGAATGTCAACAGACAATCGCCGGAAGTGGAAGTAAACTCACCTGAAATTGCATGCATACCTGAGGAGACGTGGTGGCCGATTGCATGTACGTTGTTGAGACGGTTTCCAGCGACTGATAAACTGGCGATGGTCACACATGATTGTGACGGTTATACAGTAATTAGAGGAGAGGGAGGTTCATGGGGTTTGGGTTTAATTTTTAAAAATCAAATACACCACCGCTATGTTTTATGAGGAGTTATATTATCACTTTTTAAACATTATTAAAAGCAAATAAAATATTAAGAATTTTAAAACATTATTAAAATTAAACAATATATTGGTTTTTCAATTTAAATAAATTTACTATTTACTATGGTTAAGTGGTGAAGATGGGTAAAAAAAAGTTACTTAATGGAGTTAATAAGCTAATTAATGGAGATGTGAGTCAAAATTTAGATATATATATAGATATCATTAAAAATTTTATTTTCATAATCATAATTATTGATAATAATAATATAGATAATACTGATAACAATAATAATGATAGCTTTAGTGATATCAATATAACAATTTTTAGTAAAAATAATAGTCAAAATACTAAATTTAATAATAACAATACATATAATCATAATGATAATATTAATAATAATACTTATGTAAGTAAAAACAATAGTACTTATATTATTTATAAAACGATATTAATACTAATCTTAATGAAAATAATATTAAATTTTATTATTTTCATAACAATAATAATAATAATAATAATAATAATAATAATAATAATAATAATAATAATAATAATAATAATAATAATAATAATAATAATAATAATAATAATAATAATAATAATAATAAGAATCGTAAACATTTTAATGCTAATAATTTTTATATTAGCAATAACAATTTTAGTAATAATAATAACAGTAATAATAATAATAATAATAATAATAATAATAATAATAATAATAATAATAATAATAATAATAATAATAATAATAATAATAATAATAATGATAATCATAATATTAACCATAATATTCATAATACTTAATATTAACAATACTAACAATAATAATAACACTAATACATAATAACAACAATAATAATAATAATACATAATAATAATAATAATAATAATAATAATAATAATAATAATAATAATAATAATAATAATAATAATAATAATAATAATAATAATAATAATAATAATAATAATAATAATAATAATAATAATAGAAATGATAGTAAACTACCTTTAAACGAGTTCAAAAAAATAGGCCACTGCCGGGCTCGAACCCGTGACCACTCGCTCACCCGTCATAACTCCAAACCACTCCTCCATCAATTGCTTTTCTGATTAAATCCCATAACCAATTCTATTTAACTCGTATTTATTTATCTTTCTTCCTCTTCTTTGATTCAATCGACAGAACCAAACCAAGAGATTATCGATTTATAAATAACCTAAGTTGAATACTTTTGTTAAATCAAACAATCAAAATAAAAGAATGTATGGTCTGTTGTATCAGTTCACGAACACAACAAAGGTATGAACTTGATTTTGATTTTTAAAGCGTTTTAGACAATCTTTATAACATGAAATAGGTTGTACAATATTCATATAAACTTTACAAATCAACAATTTAACTGAAAACATCAAAATGTATTCGAATTTTACAATGAACAATTACTTTGACTTTTTGAAAATCACGTTTGACTCCAAAATTTGAGTTCTTTAGATAAATTGAGACATGAGATTTTCCAGATAGTTTAAGTAGAAGATTCCTATCCTGACTGCATTTTTAGATTTTTCTAATTCATTTGAATTCGTACATTTGTAACTTTGAGTTCAAGAACAGGGGACGATGGGTTTTTCTTGGGTTATTCAATTAAATTCAATTGATTTGTGGTAGATAAAGGTATTGTATAGTGGTTAGTTAATGAAAGAAGGTCGTCTGTATTATCTAATATTGGAATTGATCAGATTGTATAAAGGATTGAAGTCGACAGGTTATTTCAATCGTACAGATAATGAAAAAAAAAGACAACTTTTAAACAGATTCTTGTAATTTTCCTGATAATATTCGATGGATTTCAATCAATTTGTATGTTCGACTGGGATAGGTAACAAAATTAAGGACAGAACAAAATTATGCTATAGATTGAAAACTACATGAAACAAAATCGTACAATTTTTCTTGACTTTACATATATAATATATAATTAATATTAATAATTATTAAATATAATTATATAAATAATAATAGTAAAATTTTTAATATCCTTAATAAAATTTATAATAATAATATTAATACAATAATACTAGTAACATTAATAATAATGATAAAAATAATAAAAATCATGTTAATGATAAAAATAATAATTTTTAGTAATAATAATAATTATATTATTAATAATAATCATAATATTGTTTATAAGATAATACTAATAATACATAGAAAACAACAATAATATGTTGATATTAATAATAACAATGATAATTTTAATAAGTTTATTAATAATTAAAGATAATAATAAAAATAATAAAAATATAATAATAATAATAGGTATTAGTTCCTAATAATAATATTAGTTAATAATTCTTAATAATAATAATAATAATATCTAATAATACAAGTGATATAAAAGATATAACAAGTTACATGTATTCTATTTTCATATTAGAATAATGATATTAATAATACTGATGTAGATATTAATGTTAATAACAATAAAAGTAATCCTAATATTATACAAATATATTTTCAACTTGTAATTACATTTAATATATTAATGTTACAGTTTATTAATTATATCATATTTACTAATAACATATATTGAATATTTAGTGTTTACACATTATATATATATATATATATATATATATATATATATATATATATATATATATATATATATATATATATATATATATATATATATATATATATATATTAGTATATAATTGTGTTTGCATATCAGTTACTTCATATATTATACATGTAAATATGAATACATTAATAATGTTTTATATATTATATATATCTATTTACTATATTATATTATTTCATAATAGAAATAGATATTATAAATTTCAACAAATAATATTTATATATTACATATAATAATAATTATGTATAGTAATCATATATGTTTATATATAAGTTCTTTTTAATCATAACCTTATTATTTTATATATTATTTTACATATTTAATTCTACTGATTAATTTATATTTTATTATTTCACATTTATATATATATACACATTTATATATATATATATATATATATATATATATATATATATATATATATATATATATATATATATATATATATGCACACACATTTTCTTACAAACAATTATTCGTGAATCGTCGGGAATAGTCAAAGGTTAAATGACTTCATGAAGACAGTTCAAAAATTATGAAATTCAATTTAATAGACTCTGCTTATCATGTTGAAATCATATAAATATTAAGTTTAAATTTGGTCAGAAATTTTCGGGTCGTCACAATGCAAAAGTCTCCGTAAGTAATGGTATTTAGCCCTTTGAGTTACGGATGTTTGGGCTTTTGAATCAACTAAATCGGAGTCCGTATGAAGAAGATATGACGAAAATGGTGAAGGCGCGTGTTTTCATCAACAATTTACTTCATTCTTTCATATCTCTTGGGCATTTTTACCTTGCAATCAATTTTAAAACTAAAATTTAAGATGTTAACTTAGATAATGTTCAGTTAGGATCGATATTGTCACCTAAAATGTTTATAAAATATGCACTTTCGTCCACCAAAGTCAACACTTTTTCTTGCTAAAATACATATCACACATTAGGCAGAATTTGGCCCCTCCAACCGCAACGTTCAAGCTCCGCCACTGTTTGTAAGGTTGTGTCTAGGTACGAGCCCTCATCGCGATTTTCTCTCGTTGTATCCTTTGTTGAAGATGTTTTTTATTCTAAAATGTATTCTGTTATTTATACAAGTTTCGTTGATTTATCACAAAAAAAAAGTTGAAACAATTGGCTTGTCATGTCATTGTAACTTGTTTTGTATTTTATTGTTTTCCTCTAGCTAGAATCTTGCTAGAGTCGTAATAAAAGTTATTTGTCGTTTAAAAAATAAAAAGTGATTAAGATTATAGGTCGTCACATAATAAGATTCTCTTAATTCCATCCTTTCACAATCACCAATTCTTCAACCAAATGAAATTGTCATGAGGAATGCTATGTTCACTCTCATTTAACGTAATAAAATTGCAAGTAAAATAATAAAATTCATACAACAAGTTTTTTTTTTTGGTAAGTAAGAAAACTCTCCTGTGAACGAGCACATTAGCTCCCTCATAGAAGGTAAAACCTCAGTTAATCAAGCTCTCCGAGCGCGAGACCTGTTATTGGGTGAATTGCGCATTATGCGCACGCTCTAGTCACAATCCCTTTTTGAACAATTTGGCATAGCCAGAAATTGAACCCGGGTGGTGTGCTTCATTAGGCAACTCGGTGGCCACTCAGGCAAGCCTGCGTGGTTAATTCATACAATAAGTTAGATTAGGAAATTAAATAACTATGATTAAAATTTATTTCTCTTCATGTCATTTTTTATCTTTGTATAAAAGATGTGTGATTGTATCATTTTTCACTTTTGTTTTTGTAGTTTGTGTCGTGACCCATCCTAATCCATAAGGACGAATACAATAACATATGATTACATCGCAAGGTATTTGACCTCTATATGATACATTTTACAAACATTGCATTCGTTTTTAAAAGACAAATTTTCATTACATCGAAAGTTGATGGCATGCATACCATTTCATAATATATCCAACTATAATTGACTTAATAATAATCTTGATGAACTCAATGACTCGAATGCAACATGTTTTGAAATATATCATGAATGATTCCAAGTAATATCTCTAAAATAAGCAAATGCACAGCGGAAGGTTTCTTTAATACCTGAGAATAAACATGCTTTAAAGTGTCAACCAAAAGGTTGGTGAGTTCATTAGTTTATCGTAATCAATCATTTCCATAATTTTAATAGACCACAAGATTTCATTTTCATAAATAACCTTACACTCGCAAGTGTAATAAAAATCCATTCGTATGATGAATACCTGGTAACCGACATTAACACAATGCATATAGAATATCCCCCACATACTCACAAGTATGCCATAATATTGGCAATCGCAATCACCATTTAAATCGAAGTAGTAAAGCATTCCAAATTCCAGAATGGGGTTTGTTAAGCCCATAAATCTATCTTTAGGATTCGCGTCAATTATGGGCCATTTCCCTAATTCTTAGGTTACCAGACTTGAAGGGGCGATATTCGGTATAGTAATCCAACCATACAATGTAATTTTGATTACTTGTGTCTATTTCGTAAAACATTTATAAAAGCAACGCATGTATTCTCAGTCCCAAAAATATATATTGCAAAAGCATTTAAAAAGGGAGCAAATAAAACTCACTATACTGTATTTTGTAGTAAAAATACATATGACGACATTGAACAATGCAGGGTTGGCCTCGGATTCACGAACCTATATCATTCATTTATATATTAAAATGTATACTGGAAATCACATAATTTCATTTATTAGTTACATAATATTTATGTATCTTTTTTAGTTATATAGAATTTATACTAAATTCCATTAAAAACAAATATTCATATTATATCTTAAATTATAGGTTTTATATATATATATATATATATATATATATATATATATATATATATATATATATATATATATATATATATATATATATATATATATATATATATATATATATATATATATATATATATATATATATATATATATATATATATATATATATATATTTATGTTGCGTATATATTTAAAATGTTTAATATCTATATAATTAGTTATTTTAATATATCTATATATGTATGGTTAGTATTATATAAAAATAATAATCATTAGTTTGTTATATATAAGTATTTATATAAAAAAATGTTAACATGTTTGATATATAGGTATATAAACTATTAATATAATTATAATATACATATTAAGTATATTTAGGTACAAAATAATTATTTGTAACAAAAATGATAGTTTTTGATAATAATGATCTACTAATAATAATAACTTTCTTAATATCGATAATACTAATAATAATAACGATATAGTTAAAATTGGTACTTATGTTAATAATAATAATAATAGTAATACTAATAGTTACAAAAATGATATTAATACTAATATTAGTGAAAATAATAATAACTTGTATTATTTTTATAATAACAATAATAGTAATCCTAATCATAATCATAATAATAATAGTAGTACTAAAATGATAAATTAATAATGATAATATCATTAATAATACTTATAGTAATAATAATGATAATTGTTACAACACTTATTATGATACTAATAATTATTATTATGATACTTATAATAATAATAATAATAATAATAATAATAATAATAATAATAATAATAATAATAATAATAATAATAATAATAATAATAATAATAATAATTACAACAATATCAATAATCATAGTAATAACACTAATAACAATAACCATAATAATAATAATAATAATAATAATAATAATAATAATAATAATAATAATAATAATAATAATAATAATAGAAATAAAAATAAGAATGTATACCCTCTAAGAGCTTTTCTAAAAAAATTGCACCAAACGGGACTCGAACCCACGACCTCTCAATAACCCGACACTCTCTCAAACCATTGATCCAATTCTATTTTTCTGTTTTAATGCACAACCCATTAATTATTAAACCGATCTTATTTCTGTTTCACTTGTCTTCTTCTTCTTCTTCCAAAACTAACACTGGATCAACCAAAATTACACAATCGTTGCAAAGCTTTGAAATGGATTGATTTTAGGATTTAGTATTCAGTACCAAAATAATTATAAGTGAGTAATTTGATTAACACAAAAAAAACAAATAAAATAGCTGTAGCTGTTCGTCGGCTGAAAATATAAAAAAAAATTTGATTTTGATTACGGGCACGTTTTAAATAAAAGTTCCTAAATAACATAAGTTCTAAATCGTTGTTGAAAACTATCTTGATCATCAATTGAACCTATAACATCAAAACGATTTCAAATTTCTCTATGAACAAAATTGTTGACTTTTTCATTATGAACTTTGACTCTACAATTCGAATTCGTTTTAAAGAGTTGGAAGCTAAAATTTTGAAGATATTTTGAGTAAAAGATTTCTAACAAAGCTACGTTAATGGATTCTAACAATTTATTTTTTTTCGATTTCGAATTTTGGTAGTAAGCCAGTTGGAACAGAGGTTTCGCTGAAAAAGAAGAAAGAAAAAATAAAAATAAAATAGCATCTGTTTCTTTAAATCAATTTACATAAGTGGGTTATAACCTGTTGTTCGAAAGATTGATTTCAAAAATAATAATTGATCAAGGTCTTGTGGTAGGGTTCCATCTTAACGGATGTAACAGAAAATATAGATAATAAGAAGAAAACAACAACAACAAAAAATAAAGATTCAGATAGTGATATACTAATAAATACGCGTATGTATCTGTTTTTATATAATACAAATAATTAGACTTTATTATCTATATCTATATATCTATATATATATATATATATATATATATATATATATATATATATATATATATATATATATATATATTTGTATTTAATTGTATTTATAAATTATCTGCATTTATGTATTTGTATTTATATATTATAATTAATCTTATTACTTAACAAATATAACAATAATAATATTACTCTTAATATTATAACTAATAAAATTTCTTTAATAATATCCTAGTAGTAATAATATTATTATTAATGATAATAATAATATGAATAACTATAACAATTTATATGTATCAAAATTATACCTATAGATTATATATTTAAAATAATAATATTAATATCACTAGTATTGGTTTTAGTAGTGAATTTGGTATTAGTATTGAAAGTAATAATTATAACAACTTATATTTATAATTAAATTTAATATATTGGTATTATATTTTATTGATTATACTATATAATATGCATTATGTAATAACTTATATTGAGTATTAATTTCTTATATATTTTAATGCATATACATTGTACATATAATAATCATGTACCGAAATCATATATATATTTATATATAAATTCATGTTAGTAATAAATTAATTATATTATTTTACTTATTTAATTCAGATGATTTAACTGCATTCTATAATTCCAAATCATTATATGTACTTATTTTTATATTTATATATACATATATATACATATTTACTTACAACATATGTTCGTGAATCATCGGAATCAGTCAAAGGTTAAATGAATCCATCTAAACAGTTCAAAAATTTTAGGACTCAACTTTACAGACTTTGCTTATCGTATCGAGATCATATAAAATTAAGTTTAAATTTGGTCGAAAATTCCCGGGTCGTCACAGTACCTACCCGTTAAAGAAATTTCGTCCCGAAATTTGAGTGTGGTCGTCATGACTAACAATAAGAATGTTTTTCTGGCGAATATGAGCTGATAAACAGAGTTTTATCATCGTTAAATAATATAGATGAAAGAATTCGATTACTCGAAGCGTACGAGTGGAGCTATCACAAAAGATTGAAATAGGAAAAGTAAAGATTCGTCTTAACTTTTGACAGTATCAGGGTTGAATTCCGGAATTCAAGGGATTCAAAGAAAATCTTCGAAATCTAAAAGATTTGATTCTTCGGCGAATAAGGAAATTAAGATCTTTATAATTAAATACGGTGATCTGCCTCGATTACTCTGTCTGATATTTCCATTATAAATTAAACTTTTTCCGTTCCATTATTTTCACCATCCTTATGCTTTCTCATACATCCAAAAGATTGTGAAAATGCTTAATCCACTTCTAATCCTTGATATTTTTCTAATTATCATTTCTGTCATCCTTCTTTTCAATCTTCCACCAGAAAAATTTGTTTACTTCTACTATTACCTTGGGGTGATACTATTCTTAATTACACCTTGTCTTCATATTGCTATTCGTATAAATATCCACAGTTTGTAACTTCTGAGTTGTTGTTTGAAATGTCCCGTTCTTATTGATTAAAAACGTTCCATATTAATTGATTTCGTTGCGAGGTTTTGACCTCTATATGAGACATTTTTCAAAGACTGCATTCATTTTAAAACAAACCATAACCTTTATTTCATCAATAAAGGTTTAAAAAGCTTTACGTAGATTATCAAATAATGATAATCTAAAATATCCTGTTTACACGTGACCATTACATAATGGTTTACAATACAAATATGTTACAACGAAATAAGTTTCTTGAATGCAGTTTTTACACAATATCATACAAGCATGGACTCCAAATCTCGTCCTTATTTAAGTATGCGACAGTGGAAGCTCTTAATAATCACCTGAGAATAAACATGCTTAAAACGTCAACAAAAATGTTGGTGAGTTATAGGTTTAACCTATATATTGTCAAATCATAATAATAGACCACAAGATTTCATATTTCATTACACATCCCATACATAGAGATAAAAATCATTCATATGGTGAACACCTGGTAACCGACATTAACAAGATGCATATTTAAGAATATCCCCATCATTCCGGGACACCCTTCGGATATGATATAAATTTCGAAGTACTAAAGCATCCGGTACTTTGGATGGGGTTTGTTAGGCCCAATAGATCTATCTTTAGGATTCGCGTCAATTAGGGTGTCTGTTCCCTAATTCTTAGATTACCAGACTTAATAAAAAGGGGCATATTCGATTTCGATAATTCAACCATAGAATGTAGTTTCACGTACTTGTGTCTATTTTGTAAATCATTTATAAAACCTGCATGTATTCTCATCCCAAAAATATTAGATTTTAAAAGTGGGACTATAACTCACTTTCACAGAATTTTTACTTCGTCGGGAAGTAAGACTTGGCCACTGGTCGATTCACGAACCTATAACAAATATGTACATATATATCAAAGTATGTTCAAAATATATTTACAACACTTTTAATACATTTTGATGTTTTAAGTTTATTAAGTCAGCTGTCCTCGTTAGTAACCTACAACTAGTTGTCCACAGTTAGATGTATATAAATAAATCGATATATATTATCTTGAATCAATCCATGACCCAGTGTATACATATCTCAGTATTGATCACAACTCAAACTATATATATTTTGGAATCAACCTCAACCCTGTATAGCTAACTCCAACATTCACATATAGAGTGTCTATGGTTGTTCCGAAATATATATAGATGTGTCGACATGATAGGTCAAAATATTGTATACGTGTCTATGGTATCTCAAGATTACATAATATACAATACAAGTTGATTAAGTTATGGTTGGAATAGATTTGTTACCAATTTTCACGTAGCTAAAATGAGTAGTTTTTACCAATTTTGTTTTGCTCGCCATTTCTTCGTTTCTAATCCGTTTTGAGTGATTTAAGCGGCCACGGTTTTATATTGAACTTGACTTTATGAAACTAAACAGAAAAGGTATAGGTTTATAGTCGGAAATACAAGTTACAAGTCGTTTTTGAAAGAGGTAGTCATTTCTGTCGAAAGAACGACATCTTGATGACTGTTTTGAAAAACATATTTTCACTTTGAGTTTAACCATGATTTTTGGATATGGTTTCATGTTCATAAGAAAAATCATTTTTCCAGAAGTATAGCTTTTAAATCAAAGTTTTTCATAGTTTTTAATTATCCGAACCAAAACAGCCCCCGATTGTAACTACGACGGCGTAAATCCGATTTTATGGTGTTTATCGTGTTTCCGGGTTTTAAATCATTAATTTAGCATATCATATAGATATAGATCATGTGTATAGTTGATTTTAAATGTTTAGTTAGAAGGATTAACTTTATTTGAGAACAAGTTTAGAATTAACTAAACTATGTTCTAGTGATTACTAGTTTACCACTTCGAATATGATAGCTTTTTATGTATGAATCAGATGATGTTATGAACATTATTACTACCTTAAGTTCCTTGGATAAACCTACTGGAAAATAGAAAAATGGATCTAGCTTCAACGGATCCTTGGATGGCTCGAAGTTCTTGAAGCAGAATCATGACACGAAAACAAGTTCAAGTAAGATCATCACTTGAAATAAGATTGTTATAGTTATAGAAATTGAACCAAAGTTTGAATATGATTATTACCTTGTATTAGAAGGATAACCTACTGTAAGAAACAAAGATTTCTTGAGGTTGGATGATCACCTTACAAGATTGGAAGTGAGCTAGCAAACTTGAAAGTATTCTTGATTTTATGTAACTAGAACTTGTAGAATTTATGAAGAACACTTAGAACTTGAAGTTAGAACTTGAGAGAGATCAATTAGATGAAGAAAATTGAAGAATGAAAGTGTTTGTAGGTATTTTTGGTCGTTGGTGTATGGATTAGATATAAAGGATATGTAATTTTGTTTTCATGTAAATAAGTCATGAATGATTACTCATATTTTTGTAATTTTATGAGATATTTCATGCTAGTTGCCAAATGATGGTTCCCACATATGTTAGGTGACTCATATGGGCTGCTAAGATCTGATCATTGGAGTGTATACACCAATAGTACATACATCTAAAAGTTGTGTATTGTACGAGTACGAATACGGGTGCATACGAGTAGAATTGTTGATGAAACTGAACGAGGATGTAATTGTAAGCATTTTTGTTAAGTAGAAGTATTTTGATAAGTGTCTTGAAGTCTTTCAAAGGTGTATGAATACATATTAAAACACTACATGTATATACATTTTAACTGAGTCGTTAAGTCATCGTTAGTCGTTACATGTAAGTGTTGTTTTGAGACCTTTAGGTTAACGATCTTGTTAAATGTTGTTAACCCAAAGTTTATAATATCAAATGAGATTTTAAATTATTATATTATCATGATATTATGATATATTAATATATCTTAATATGATATATACATTTAAATGTCGTTACAACGATAATCGTTACATATATGTCTCGTTTCGAAATCCTTAAGTTAGTAGCCTTGTTTTTACTTATGTAGTTCATTGTTAATACACTTAATGATATATTTAATTATCATATTATCATTTTATATATAATATAACAATGTATTAATATGCTTCATATATATTTAGTAAGACGTGGTTATAACGATAATCGTTATATGTATCGTTTCGAGTTTCATACGTCAATAGTCTCCTTTTTAAGTATATAACTTATTGTTACTATTTTTAATGAGATACTTGATGATCATTATATCATGTTAAACATATATATTTATTCATTTATGTATCATCATGTCATATACAATTTATAGCGTTCGTGAATCATTGGTCAAACTGGGTAATCAGACGTTTACAAAATTTCCGTTTCAATTAACCAAGTCTTAACAAGTTTGATTGCTTAAAATGTTGGAAACATTTAATCATGTAAATATAGTTTTCATTAAACATATAATCATATAAAGGTTCAGAAAAGTTCGGGTCACTACAGTACCTACCCGTTAAATAAATTTCGTCCCGAAATTTTAAGCGATTGGAGGTGTTGGCTCATCTTCTGGAAATAAGTGCGGGTACTTCTTCTTCATCTGATCTTCTCATTCCCAGGTGAACTCGGGTCCACTACGATCATTCCATCGAACCTTAACAATCGGTATCTTGTTTTGTTTAAGTCTCTTAACCTCACGATCCATTATTTCAACGGGTTCTTCAATGAATTGAAGTTTTTCATTGATTTGGATTTCGTCCAATGGAATAGTGAGATCTTCTTTAGCAAAACATTTCTTCAAATTCGAGACGTGGAAAGTGTTATGTACAGCCGCGAGTTGTTGAGGTAACTCAAGTCGGTAAGCTACTGGTCCGACACGATCAATAATCTTGAATGGTCCAATATACCTTGGATTTAATTTCCCTCGTTTGCCAAATCGAACAACACCTTTCCAAGGTGCAACCTTAAGCATGACCATCTCTCCAATTTCAAATTCTATATCTTTTCTTTTAATGTCGGCGTAGCTCTTTTGTCGACTTTGGGAGGTTTTCAACCGTTGTTGAATTTGGATGATCTTCTCAGTAGTTTCTTGTATTATCTCCGGACCCGTAATCTGTCTATCCCCCACTTCACTCCAACAAATCGGAGACCTGCACTTTCTACCATAAAGTGCTTCAAACGGAGAAATCTCAATGCTTGAATGGTAGCTATTGTTGTAGGAAAATTCTGCTAACGATAGATGTCGATCCCAACTGTTTCCGAAATCAATAACACATGCTCGTAGCATGTCTTCAAGCGTTTTTATCGTCCTTTCACTCTGCCCATCAGTTTGTGGATGATAGGCAGTACTCATGTCTAGACGAGTTCCTAATGCTTGCTGTAATGTCTGCCAGAATCTTGAAATAAATCTGCCATCCCTATCAGAGATAATAGAGATTGGTATTCCATGTCTGGAGACGATTTTCTTCAAATACAGTCGTGCTAACTTCTCCATCTTGTCATCTTCTCTTATTGGCAGGAAGTGTGCTGATTTGGTGAGACGATCAACTATTACCCAAATAGTATCAAAACCACTTGCAGTCCTTGGCAATTTAGTGATGAAATCCATGGTAATGTTTTCCCATTTCCATTTCGGGATTTCGGGTTGTTGAAGTAGACCTGATGGTTTCTGATGCTCCGCTTTGACCTTAGAACACACCAAACATTCCCCTACGTATTTAGCAACATCGGCTTTCATACCTGGCCACCAAAAATGTTTCTTGAGATCCTTGTACATCTTCCCCGTTCCAGGATATATTGAGTATATGGTTTTATGAGCTTCTCTAAGTACCATTTCTCTCATATCTCCAAATTTTGGTACCAAAATCCTTTCAGCCCTATACCGGGTTCCATCTTCCCGAATATTAAGATGCTTCTCCGATCCTTTGGGTATTTCATTCTTTAAATTTCCCTCTTTTAAAACTCCTTGTTGCGCCTCCTTTATTTGAGTAGTAAGGTTATTGTGAATCATTATATTCATAGATTTTACTCGAATGGGTTCTCTGTCCTTTCTACTCAAGGCGTCGGCTACCACATTTGCCTTCCCCAGGTGGTAACGAATCTCAAAGTCATAATCATTCAACAATTCAATCCACCTACGCTGCCTCATGTTCAGTTGTTTCTGATTAAATATGTGTTGAAGACTTTTGTGGTCGGTATATATAATACTTTTGACCCCATATAAGTAGTGCCTCCAAGTCTTTAATGCAAAAACAACCGCACCTAATTCCAAATCATGCATCGTATAATTTTACTCGTGAATCTTCAATTGTCTAGACGCATAAGCAATTACCTTCGTTCGTTGCATTAATACACAACCGAGACCTTGCTTTGAGGCGTCACAATATATCACAAAATCATCATTCCCTTCAGGCAACGACAATATAGGTGCCGTAGTTAGCTTTTTCTTCAATAACTGAAACGCCTTTTCTTGTTCATCCTTCCATTCAAATTTCTTCCCTTTATGCGTTAATTCAGTCAAGGGTTTTGCTATTTTGGAGAAATCTTGGATGAATCTTCTGTAGTAACCAGCCAATCCTAAAAATTGACGTATATGCTTCGGAGTTTTTGGGGTTTCCCACTTTTCAACGGTTTCGATCTTTGTCGGGTCCACCTGGATACCTTCTTTGTTCACTATGTGACCGAGGAATTGAACTTCTTCCAACCAAAATGCACACTTTGAAAACTTAGCGTACAGTTTTTATTTCCTCAATACTTCTAACACTTTTCTCAAATGTTCTTCGTGCTCTTGATCATTCTTTGAGTAAATAAGTATGTCATCAATGAAAACAATGACAAACTTGTCAAGATATGGCCAACACACTCGGTTCATAAGGTTCATGAACACAGCTGGTGCGTTAGTCAATCCAAACGGCATAACCATAAACTCGTAATGACCATAACGCGTCCTAAAAGCAGTTTTTGGAATATCATCCTCCTTTACTCGCATTTGATGATATCCAGAATGTAAATCGATCTTCGAATAAACCGACGAGCCTTGTAGTTGATCAAATAAGTCATCAATTCTCGGCAGTGGATAACGGTTTTTGATGGTAAGTTTGTTCAACTCTCTGTAGTCAATACACAACCTAAATGTACCATCTTTCTTCTTGACAAACAAAAAAGGAGCTCCCCATGGTGATGTGCTTGGTCAAATGAAACCACGTTCTAATAGTTCTTGCAGTTGGCTTTGCAGTTCTTTCATCTCACTAGGTGCGAGTCTGTAAGGAGCACGAGCTATTGGTGCAGCTCCTGGTACAAGATCTATTTGAAATTCAACAGATCGATGTGGAGGTAGTCCCGGTAATTCTTTCAGAAATACATCGGGAAATTCTTTTGCGACAAAAACATCATTAATGCTCTTTTCTTCAGTTTGTACTTTCTCGACATGTGCTAGAACAGCATAGCAACCTTTTCTTATTAGTTTTTGTGCCTTCAAATTACTAATAAGATGTAGCTTCGTGTTGCCCTTTTCTCCGTACACCATTAAGGGTTCTCCTTCTTCTCGTACAATGCGAATTGCATTTTTATAACATACGATCTCTGCTTTCACCTTCTTCAGCCAGTCCATGCCAACTATTACATCAAAACTCCCTAACTCTACTGGTATCAAATCAATCTTAAATATTTCGCTACCCAGTTTAATTTCTCGATTCCGGCATATATAATCTGCTGAAATTAATTTACCGTTTGCTAATCCGAGTAAAAATTTACTATCCAACGGCGTCAATGGACAACTTAATTTAGCACAAAAATCTCTACTCATATAGCTTCTATCCGCACCCGAATCAAATAAAATGTAAGCAGATTTATTGTCAATAAGAAACGTACCCGTAACAAGCTCCGGGTCTTCCTGTGCCTCTACCGCATTAGTATTGAAAACTCTTCCGCGGCCTTGTCCATTCGTGTTCTCCTGGTTCGGGCAATTTCTAATAATGTGGCCCGGTTTTCCACATTTATAACAAACTACATTGGCATAACTTGCTCCGACACTACTTGCTCCACCATTACTCATTCCGACACCATTTGTTCCTTTCGTTCTGTTAACCCCTGGTCCGTAGACCTCACACTTCGCCGCGCTATGACCATTTCTTTTACACTTGTTGCAAAATTTGGTGCAGAACCCCGAGTGATACTTTTCACACCTTTGGCATAGCTGCTTCTGATTATTGTTGTTGTTGCGATTGTTATTGTTGTTGGGATGATTGTTGTAGTTGCTGTTGTTGTTGTTATTATTATTGTTGGGCCATTTATTGTAGTTGCGATTGATGTTGCGATTGTTGGGATAGTTGTTGCGATTATTGTTGTAATTGCTGTTGTTGTTGTATTGGTGATTCTTATCACCATTTTCCTCCTACTTTCTTTTGACTTGCTTCACATTGGCCTCTTCAGCCGCCTGTTCTTTAATTCTTTCCTCAATCTGGTTCACTAGTTTGTGAGCCATTCTACATGCCTGTTGTATGGAGGCGGGCTCGTGTGAACTTATATCTTCTTGGATTCTTTCCGGTAATCCTTTCACAAACGCGTCGATCTTCTCTTCCTCATCTTCGAACGCTCCCGGACACAATAGGCACAATTCTGTGAATCGTCTTTCATAGGTGGTAATATCAAATCCTTGGGTTCGTAACCCTCTAAGTTCTGTCTTTAGCTTATTGACCTCGGTTCTGGGACGGTACTTCTCGTTCATCAAGTGCTTGAATGCTGACCACGGTAGTGCGTAAGCATCATCTTGTCCCACTTGCTCTAGATAGGTATTCCACCATGTTAACACAGTACCTGTGAAGGTATGCGTAGCGTACTTCACTTTGTCCTCTTCAGTACACTTACTTATGGCAAACACCGATTCGACCTTCTCGGTCCACCATTTCAATCCGATCGGTCCTTCGGTTCCATCAAATTCCAAAGGTTTGCAGGCAGTGAATTCTTTGTAGGTGCATCCTACACGATTTCCTGTACTGCTAGATCCAAGGTTAATGTTGGTATGTAGCGCAGCCTGTACTGCAGCTATGTTTGAAGCAAGAAAGGCACGAAATTCCTCTTCGCTCATATTCAAGGTGTGTCGAGTAGTTGGTGTCATTTCCTTCAAAATAGTCAAATGAAACAAGTTAATCATACAGAATATTAAGAGTAGTCAATAGTATCTCGTAGCATAATATGAACTCATTTATAAAAGCTTTTTCTTCATATTAGCGTTTTATAAGTTTAAATTCGGGTAGTACCTACCCGTTAAGTTCATACTTAGTAGCTAATATACAATTCAACTACTACAATTCTATATGAAAAACTGATTATAATAATATTTCGCGTTCAAACTTTTACACAATATTTTACAAACTTACAATACCGCTTATTTTACATATAGCATGAAATATAGCACACAATAAATTTGATACAAGATGGTTGTGAAGATAATTCTAGCTAGTACACAAGTCGTTCAGCAAAGGCAATAAAGACACGTAATTCATACGTCCAGAAACAAGTCATGCATTCTGGTTTTACTAGGACTACTTCCCATCCTTGGTCTTGTGGAACATAACCGTTATAGCCGTTGATAAGACAGCGTGTTGTAACGTCGTCAAAGGGACGAGGGTTACGTAATGTCCAACAGTCCTGTAACAATCTAAAAACCTCATTTCTTGCCCCAATTACCGACTCTGTCACTTGTGAGAACGTTTTGTTTAATAGTTGTAGCCCGATGTTCTTGTTCTCACTTTGGTGAGAAGCGAACATTACTAACCCGTAAGCATAACATGCTTCTTTATGTTGCATGTTAGCCGCTTTTTCTAAATCACGAAGTCCTATATTCGGATATATTGAGTCAAAATAATTTCTTAACCCGTTGCGTAAAATAGCATTTGGGTTCCCCGTAATATATGCGTCAAAGTAAACACATCGTAACTTATGAATTTCCCAATGTGATATCCCCCATATTTCGAACGAAAGCCTTTTATAAACCAAGGCATTCTACGTTCTTCGAATGTCTTACAAACTGATCTCGCCTTAAATAGTTGTGCCGAGGAATTCTGACCGACTCTAGACAAGATTTCATCAATCATGTCTCCGGGTAGGTCTCTTAAAATATTGGGTTGTCTATCCATTTTATGTTTTTATACTGTAAAATAGACAAGAGTTAGATTCATAAAAAAAATACTTATTAATACAAGCAATTTTTACATATATCATAAAGCATAAGCACACTATATTACATATATTACACCACATGAATACAACTATCTTATTCCGACTCGCTCGTTTCTTCTTCTTCGGTTTTGGTTCGTTTTGCCAAGTTTCTAGGGATATATGATGTTCCCCTAATACGAGCCGTCGTTTTCCACATTAGTTTATAAAAATCTGGTGGTTTAGAGGTTCCCGGGTTATTGTCACAACTTAAGAAATACGGGTGTTGACGATACATATAAAGTTCATCAGGTTTGGAATCAAATTTCTCTATTTTTATGCCCTTTCTCTTATTGTTCTCTTTTGCCTTATTAAATTGTGTTGGGGTAATTTCTATAACATCATCGGAATCCTTGTCGGGATCCGATTCATCGAAGAATTAGTAATCCTCCCAATACTTTGCTTCCTTGGCGGAAACACCATTGACTATAATTAACTTTGGTCGGTTGGTAAAGGATTTTCTTCTACTTAACCGTTTTATTATTTCCCCCACTGGTTCTATTTCTTCTTCCGGTTCCGATTCTTCTTCCGGTTCCGATTCTTCTCCCGGTTCCGACTCTTCTTCCGGTTCCTCTTCGGGAACTTGTGAATCAGTCCACGAATCATTCCAATTTACATTTGACTCTTCATTATTATTAGGTGAGTCAATGGGACTTGTTCTATAGGTAGACATCTATCACATAATGTTAAACACGTTAAGAGATTAATATATCACATAATATTCACATGTTAAAAATATATTTATTTTCAACAAAATTTGTTAAGCAATCATTTTTCAAGTAAACACGGTCGAAGTCCAGACTCACTAATGCATCCTAACAAACTCGATAAGACACACAAATGCAAAATTCTGGTTCTCTAAGACCAACGCTCGGATACCAACTGAAATGTCCCGTTCTTATTGATTAAAAACGTTCCATATTAATTGATTTCGTTGCGAGGTTTTGACCTCTATATGAGACGTTTTTCAAAGACTGCATTCATTTTAAAACACACCATAACCTTTATTTCATCAATAAAGGTTTAAAAAGCTTTACGTAGATTATAAAATAATGATAATCTAAAATATCCTGTTTACACGCGACCATTACATAATGGTTTACAATACAAATATGTTACAACGAAATAAGTTTCTTGAATGCAGTTTTTACACAATATCATACAAGCATGGACTCCAAATCTCGTCCTTATTTAAGTATGCGATAGCGGAAGCTCTTAATAATCACCTGAGAATAAACTTGCTTAAAACGTCAACAAAAATGTTGGTGAGTTATAGGTTTAACCTATATATTGTCAAATCATAATAATAGACCACAAGATTTCATATTTCATTACACATCCCATACATAGAGATAAAAATCAATCATATGGTGAACACCTGGTAACCGACATTAACAAGATGCATATTTAAGAATATCCCCATCATTCCGGGACACCCTTCGGATATGATATAAATTTCGAAGTACTAAAACATCCGGTATTTTGAATGGGGTTTTTTAGGCCCAATAGATCTATCTTTAGGATTCACGTCAATTAGGGTGTCTGTTTCCTAATTCTTAGATTACCAGACTTAATAAAAAGGGGCATATTCGATTTCGATAATTCAACCATAGAATGTAGTTTCACGTACTTGTGTCTATTTTGTAAATCATTTATAAAACCTGCATGTATTCTCATTCCAAAAATATTAGATTTTAAAAGTGGGACTATAACTCACTTTCACAGAATTTTTACTTCGTCGGGAAGTAAGACTTGGCCACTGGTCGATTCATGAACCTATAACAAATATGTACATATATATCAAAGTATGTTCAAAATATATTTACAACACTTTTAATACATTTTGAAGTTTTAAGTTTATTAAGTCAGCTGTCCTCGTTAGTAACCTACAACTAGTTGTCCACAGTTAGATGTACAGAAATAAATTGATATATATTATCTTGAATCAATCCATGACCCAGTTTATACATATCTCAGTATTGATCACAACTCAAACTATATATATTTTGGAATCAACCTCAACCCTGTATAGCTAACTCCAACATTCACATATAGAGTGTCTATGGTTGTTCTGAAATATATATAGATGTGTCGACATGATAGGTCGAAACATTGTATATATGGTATCTCAAGATTACATAATATACAATACAAGTTGATTAAGTTATGGTTGGAATAGATTTGTTACCAATTTTCACGTAGCTAAAATGAGTAGTTTTTACCAATTTTGTTTTGCTCGCCATTTCTTCGTTTCTAATCCGTTTTGAGTGATTTGAGCGGCCACGGTTTCGTATTGAACTTGACTTTATGAAACTAAACAGAAAAGGTATAGGTTTATAGTCGGAAATACAAGTTACAAATCGTTTTTGAAAGAGGTAGTCATTTCCGTCGAAAGAACGACATCTTGATGACTGTTTTGAAAAACATATTTTCACTTTGAGTTTAACCATGATTTTTGGATATGGTTTCATGTTCATAAGAAAAATCATTTTTCCAGAAGTATAGCTTTTAAATCAAAGTTTTTCATAGTTTTTAATTATCCAAACCAAAACAGCCCCCGGTTGTAACTACGACGGCGTAAATCCGGTTTTATGGTGTTTATCGTGTTTCCGGATTTTAAATCATTAAGTTAGCATATCATATAGATATAGATCATGTGTATAGTTGATTTTAAAAGTGTAGTTAGAAGGATTAACTTTATTTGCGAACAAGTTTAGAATTAACTAAACTATGTTCTAGTGATTACTAGTTTACCACTTCGAATATGATAGCTTTTTATGTATGAATCGAATGATGTTATGAACATCATTACTACCTTAAGTTCCTTGGATAAACCTTCTAGAAAAGAGAAAAATGGATCTAGCTTCAACAGATCCTTGGATGGCTCGAAGTTCTTCAAGCAGAATCATGACACGAAAACAAGTTCAAGTAAGATCATCACTTGAAATAAGATTGTTATAGTTATAGAAATTGAACCAAAGTTTGAATATGATTATTACCTTGTATTAGAAGGATAACCTACTGTAAGAAACAAAGATTTCTTGAGGTTGGATGATCACCTTACAAGATTGGAAGTGAGCTAGCAAACTTGAAAGTATTCTTGATTTTATGTAACTAGAACTTGTAGAATTTATGAAGAACACTTAGAACTTGAAGTTAGAACTTGAGAGAGATCAATTAGATGAAGAAAATTGAAGAATGAAAGTGTTTGTAGGTGTTTTTGGTCGTTGGTGTATGGATTAGATATAAAGGATATGTAATTTTGTTTTCATGTAAATAAGTCATGAATGATTACTCATATTTTTGTAATTTTATGAGATATTTCATGCTAGTTGCCAAATGATGGTTCCCACATATGTTAGGTGACTCACATGGGCTGCTCAGAGCTGATCATTGGAGTGTATATACCAATAGTACATACATCTAAAAGCTGTGTATTGTACGAGTACGAATACGGGTGCATACGAGTAGAATTGTTGATGAAACTGAACGAGGATGTAATTGTAAGCATTTTTGTTAAGTAGAAGTATTTTTATAAGTGTCTTGAAGTCTTTCAAAGGTGTATGAATACATATTAAAACACTACGTGTATATACATTTTAACTGAGTCGTTAAGTCATCGTTAGTCGTTACATGTAAGTGTTGTTTTGAGACCTTTAGGTTAACGATCTTGTTAAATGTTGTTAACCCAAAGTTTATAATATCAAATGAGATTTTAAATTATTATATTATCATGATATTATGATATATTAATATATCTTAATATGATATATACATTTAAATGTCGTTACAACGATAATCGTTACATATATGTCTCGTTTCGAAATCCTTAAGTTAGTAGTCTTGTTTTTACTTATGTAGTTCATTGTTAATACACTTAATGATATATTTAATTATCATATTATCATGTTATATATAATATAACAATGTATTAATATGCTTCATATATATTTAGTAAGACGTGGTTATAACGATAATCGTTATATGTATCGTTTCGAGTTTCATACGTCAATAGTCTCCTTTTTAAGTATATAACTTATTGTTACTATTTTTAATGAGATACTTGATGATCATTATATCATGTTAAACATATATATTTATTCATTTATGTATCATCATGTCATATACAACTTATAGCGTTCATGAATCATTGGTCAAACTGGGTAATCAGACGTTTACAAAATTTCCGTTTCAATTAACCAAGTCTTAACAAGTTTGATTGCTTAACATGTTGGAAACATTTAATCATGTAAATATAGTTTTCATTAAACATACTGAAATGTCCCGTTCTTATTGATTAAAAACGTTCCATATTAATTGATTTCGTTGCGAGGTTTTGACCTCTATATGAGACGTTTTTCAAAGACTGCATTCATTTTAAAACAAACCATAACCTTTATTTCATCAATAAAGGTTTAAAAAGCTTTACGTAGAGTATCAAATAATGATAATCTAAAATATCCTGTTAACACGACCATTACATAATGGTTTACAATACAAATATGTTACAACAAAATAAGTTTCTTGAATGCAGTTTTTACACAATATCATACAAGCATGGACTCCAAATCTCGTCCTTATTTAAGTATGCGACAGCGGAAGCTCTTAATAATCACCTGAGAATAAACATGCTTAAAACGTCAACAAAAATGTTGGTGAGTTATAGGTTTAACCTATATATATCAAATCATAATAATAGACCACAAGATTTCATATTTCAATACACATCCCATACATAGAGATAAAAATCATTCATATGGTGAACACCTGGTAACCGACATTAACAAGATGCATATATAAGAATATCTCCATCATTCTGGGACACCCTTCGGATATGATATAAATTTCGAAGTACTAAAGCATCCGGTACTTTGGATGGGGTTTGTTAGGCCCAATAGATCTATCTTTAGGATTCGCGTCAATTAGGGTGTCTGTTCCCTAATTCTTAGATTACCATACTTAATAAAAAGGGGCATATTCGATTTCGATAATTCAACCATAGAATGTAGTTTCACGTACTTGTGTCTATTTTGTAAATCATTTATAAAACCTGCATGTATTCTCATCCCAAAAATATTAGATTTTAAAAGTGGGACTATAACTCACTTTCACAGATTATTACTTCGTCGGGAAGTAAGACTTGGCCACTGGTTGATTCACGAACCTATAACAATATATACATATATATCAAAGTATGTTCAAAATATATTTACAACACTTTTAATATATTTTGATGTTTTAAGTTTATTAAGTCAGCTGTCCTCGTTAGTAACCTACAACTAGTTGTCCACAGTTAGATGTACAGAAATAAATCGATAAATATTATCTTGAATCAATCCACGACCCAGTGTATACGTATCTCAGTATTGATCACAACTCAAACTATATATATTTTGGAATCAACCTCAACCCTGTATAGCTAACTCCAACATTCACATATAGAGTGTCTATGGTTGTTCCGAAATATATATAGATGTGTCGACATGATAGGTCGAAATATTGTATACGTGTCTATGGTATCTCAAGATTACATAATATACAATACAAGTTGATTAAGTTATGGTTGGAATAGATTTGTTACCAATTTTCACGTAGCTAAAATGAGAAAAATTATCCAATCTTGTTTTACCCATAACTTCTTCATTTTAAATCCGTTTTGAGTGAATCAAATTGCTATGGTTTCATATTGAACTCTATTTTATGAATCTAAACAGAAAAAGTATAAGTTTATAGTCGGAAAAATAAGTTACAAGTCGTTTTTATAAAGGTAGTCATTTCAGTCGAAAGAACGACGTCTAGATGACCATTTTAGAAAACATACTTCCACTTTGAGTTTAACCATAATTTTTGGATATAGTTTCATGTTCATAATAAAAATCATTTTCTCAGAATAACAACTTTTAAATCAAAGTTTATCATAGTTTTTAATTAACTAACCCAAAACAGCCCGCGGGGTTACTACGACGGCGTAAATCCGGTTTTACGGTGTTTTTCGTGTTTCCAGGTTTTAAATCATTTAGTTAGCATATCATATAGATATAGAACATGTGTTTAGTTGATTTTAAAAGTCAAGTTAGAAGGATTAACTTTTGTTTGCGAACAAGTTTAGAATTAACTAAACTATGTTCTAGTGATTACAAGTATAAACCTTCGAATAAGATAGCTTTATATGTATGAATCGAATGATGTTATGAACATCATTACTACCTTAAGTTCCTTGGATAAACCTACTGGAAAAGAGAAAAATGGATCTAGCTTCAACGGATCCTTGGATGGCTCGAAGTTCTTGAAGCAGAATCATGACACGAAAACAAGTTCAAGTAAGATCATCACTTGAAATAAGATTGTTATAGTTATAGAAATTGAACCAAAGTTTGAATATGATTATTACCTTGTATTAGAATGATAACCTACTGTAAGAAACAAAGATTTCTTGAGGTTGGATGATCACCTTACAAGATTGGAAGTGAGCTAGCAAACTTGAAAGTATTCTTGATTTTATGTAACTAGAACTTGTAGAATTTATGAAGAACACTTAGAACTTGAAGATAGAACTTGAGAGAGATAAATTAGATGAAGAAAATTGAAGAATGAAAGTATTTTTAGGTGTTTTTGGTCGTTGGTGTATGGATTAGATATAAAGGATATGTAATTTTGTTTTCATGTAAATAAGTCATGAATGATTACTCATATTTTTGTAATTTTATGAGATATTTCATGCTAGTTGCCAAATGATGGTTCCCATATGTGTTAGGTGACTCAAATGGTCTGCTAATATATGATCATTGGAGTGTATATACCAATAGTACATACATCTAAAAGCTGTGTATTGTACGAGTACGAATACGGGTGCATACGAGTAGAATTGTTGATGAAACTGAACGAGGATGTAATTGTAAGCATTTTTGTTAAGTAGAAGTATTTTGATAAGTGTATTGAAGTCTTTTAAAAGTGTATAAATACATATTAAAACACTACATGTATATACATTTTAACTGAGTTGTTAAGTCATCGCTAGTCGTTACATGTAAGTGTTGTTTTGAAACCTTTAGGTTAACGATCTTGTTAAATGTTGTTAACCCAATGTTTATAATATCAAATGAGATTTTAAATTATTATATTATCATGATATTATCATGTATGAATATCTCTTAATATGATATATATATATATATATATACATTAAATGTCTTTACAACGATAATCGTTACATATATGTCTCGTTTAAAAATCATTAAGTTAGTAGTCTTGTTTTTACATATGTAGTTCATTGTTAATGTACTTAATGATATGTTTACTTATCATAGTATCATGTTAACTATATATATATATATCCATATATATGTCATCATATAGTTTTTACAAGTTTTAACGTTCGTGAATCACCGGTCAACTTGGGTGGTCAATTGTCTATATGAAACATATTTCAATTAATCAAGTCTTAACAAGTTTGATTGCTTAACATGTTGGAAACATTTAATCATGTAAATATCAATCTCAATTAATATATATAAACATGGAAAAGTTTGGGTCACTACAGTACCTACCCGTTAAATAAATTTCGTCCCGAAATTTTAAGCTGTTGAAGGTGTTGATGAATCTTCTGGAAATAGATGCGGGTATTTCTTCTTCATCTGATCTTCACGCTCCCAGGTGAACTCGGGTCCTCTACGAGCATTTCATCGAACCTTAACAATTGGTATCTTGTTTTGCTTAAGTCTTTTAACCTCACGATCCATTATTTCGACGGGTTCTTCGATGAATTGAAGTTTTTCGTTGATTTGGATTTCATCTAACGGAATAGTGAGATCTTCTTTAGCAAAACATTTCTTCAAATTCGAGATGTGGAAAGTGTTATGTACAGCCGCGAGTTGTTGAGGTAACTCAAGTCGGTAATCTACTGGTCCGACACGATCAATAATCTTGAATGGTCTAATATACCTTGGATTTAATTTCCCTCGTTTACCAAATCGAACAACGCCTTTCCAAGGTGCAACTTTAAGCATGACCATCTCTCCAATTTCAAATTCTATATCTTTTCTTTTAATGTCAGCGTAGCTCTTTTGTCGACTTTGGGCGGTTTTCAACCGTTGTTGAATTTGGATGATCTTCTCGGTAGTTTCTTGTATAATCTCCGGACCCGTAATCTGTCTATCCCCCACTTCACTCCAACAAATCGGAGACCTGCACTTTCTACCATAAAGTGCTTCAAACGGTGCCATCTCAATGCTTGAATGGTAGCTGTTGTTGTAGGAAAATTCTGCTAACGGTAGATGTCGATCCCAACTGTTTCCGAAATCAATAACACATGCTCGTAGCATGTCTTCAAGCGTTTGTATCGTCCTTTCGCTCTGCCCATCAGTTTGTGGATGATAGGCAGTACTCATGTCTAGACGAGTTCCTAATGCTTGCTGTAATGTCTGCCAGAATCTTGAAATAAATCTGCCATCCCTATCAGAGATAATAGAGATTGGTATTCCATGTTTGGAGACGACTTCGTTCAAATACAGTCGTGCTAACTTCTCCATCTTGTCATCTTCTCTTATTGGCAGGAAGTGTGCTGATTTGGTGAGACGATCAACTATTACCTAAATAGTATCAAAACCACTTGCAGTCCTTGGCAATTTAGTGATGAAATCCATGGTAATGTTTTCCCATTTCCATTCTGGGATTTTGTTTTGTTGAAGTAGACCTGATGGTTTCTGATGCTCAGCTTTGACCTTAGAACACGTCAAACATTCTCCTACGTATTTAGCAACATCGGCTTTCATACCCGGCCACCAAAAATGTTTCTTGAGATCCTTGTACATCTTCCCCGTTCCAGGATGTATTGAGTATCTGGTTTTATGAGCTTCTCTAAGTACCATTTCTCTCATATCTCCAAATTTTGGTACCCAAATCCTTTCAGCCCTATACCGGGTTCTGTCTTCCCGAATATTAAGATGCTTCTCCGATCCTTTGGGTATTTCATCCTTTAAATTTCCCTCTTTTAAAACTCCTTGTTGCGCCTCCTTTATTTGAGTAGTAAGGTTATTATGAATCATTATATTCATAGATTTTACTCGAATGGGTTCTCTGTCCTTCATGCTCAAGGCATCGGCTACCACATTTGCCTTCCCCGGGTGGTAACGAATCTAAAAGTCGTAATCATTCAATAATTCAATCCACCTACGCTGCCTCATATTCAGTTGTTTCTGATTAAATATGTGTTGAAGACTTTTGTGGTCGGTATATATAATACTTTTGACCCCATATAAGTAGTGCCTCTAAGTCTTTAATGCAAAAACAACCGCGCCTAATTCCAAATCATGCGTCGTATAATTTTGTTCGTGAATCTTCAATTGTCTAGACGCATAAGCAATCACCTTCGTTCGTTGCATTAATACACAACCGAGACCTTGCTTTGATGCGTCACAATAAATCACAAAATCATCATTCCCTTCAGGCGATGACAATATAGGTGCCGTAGTTAGCTTTTTCTTTAATAACTGAAACGCTGTCTCTTGTTCATCATTCCATTCAAATTTCTTCCCTTTATGCGTTAATGCAGTCAAGGGTTTTGCTATTCTGGAAAAGTCTTGGATGAACCTTCTGTAGTAACCAGCTAGTCCTAAAAACTGGCGTATGTGTATTGGAGTTTTCGGGGTTTCCCACTTTTCAACAGTTTCTATCTTTGCCGGATCCACCTTAATACCTTCTTTGTTCACTATGTGACCGAGGAATTGAACTTCTTCCAACCAAAATGCACACTTTGAAAACTTAGCGTACAATTCTTCCTTCCTCAATACTTCTAACACCTTTCTCAAATGTTCACCGTGTTCTTGGTCATTCTTTGAGTAAATAAGTATGTCATCAATGAAAACAATGACAAACTTGTCAAGGTATGGTCCACACACTCGGTTCATAAGGTCCATGAACACAGCTGGTGCATTAGTTAAACCAAACGGCATAAGCATAAACTCGTAATGACCGAAACGTGTTCTGAAAGCAGTCTTTGGAATATCATCTTCTTTCACCCGCATTTGATGATACCCGGAACGTAAGTCAATCTTTGAATAAACAGACGAGCCTTGTAGTTGATCAAATAAGTCGTCGATTCTCGGTAGTGGGTAGCGGTTTTTGATGGTAAGTTTGTTCAACTCTCGGTAGTCGATACACAACCTGAATGTACCATCTTTCTTCTTGACAAACAAAACAGGAGCTCCCCACGGTGATGTGCTTGGTCGAATGAAACCACGCTCTAAAAGTTCTTGTAATTGGCTTTGCAGTTCTTTCATCTCGCTGGGTGCGAGTCTGTAAGGAACACGAGCTATTGGTGCAGCTCCTGGTACAAGATCTATTTGAAATTCAACGGATCGATGTGGGGGTAATCCCGGTAATTCTTTCGGAAATACATCGGGAAATTCTTTTGCAATGGGAACATCATTGATGCTCTTTTCTTTAGTTTGTACATTCTCGACGTGTGCTAGAACAGCATAGCAACCTTTTCTTATTAGTTTTTGTGCCTTCAAATTACTAATAAGATGTAGCTTCGTGTTGCCCTTTTCTCCGTACACCATTAAGGGTTTTCCTTTTTCTCGTATAATGCGAATTGCATTTTTGTAATAAACGATCTCTGCTTTCACTTCTTTCAACCAGTCCATACCGATTATCACATCAAAACTCCCTAACTCTACTGGTATCAAATCAATCTTAAATGTTTCGCTAAGCAGTTTAATTTCTCGATTTCGACATATATTATCTGCTGAACTTAATTTACCATTTGCTAATTCGAGTAAAAATTTAATATCCAAAGGCGTCAATGGACAACTTAATTTAGCACAAAAATCTCTACTCATATAGCTTCTATCCGCACCCGAATCAAATAAAACGTAAGCAGATTTATTGTCAATAAGAAACGTATCCGTAACAAGCTCCGGGTCTTCCTGTGCCTCTGCCGCATTAATATTGAAAACTCTTCCGCGGCCTTGTCCATTTGTGTTCTCCTGGTTCGGGCAATTTCTAATAATGTGGCCCGGTTTTCCACATTTATAACAAACTACATTGGCATAACTTGCTCCGACACTACTTGCTCCGCCATTACTCGTTCCAACACCATTTGTTCCTTTCGTTCTATTAATCCCTGGTCCGTAGACCTCACACTTCACCGCGCTATGACCATTTCTTTTACACTTGTTGCAAAATTTGGTGCAGAACCCCGAGTGATACTTTTCACACCTTTGGCATAGCTGCTTCTGATTGTTGTTATTGTTGCGGTTATTATTTTTGTTGGGATGATTGTTGTAGTTGCTGTTGTTGTTGTTGTTGTTGTTGGGCCGTTTGTTGTAGTTGCGATTGATGTTGTGATTGTTGGAATAATTGTTGCGATTATTCTTGTAATTGCTGTTGTTGTTGTATTGGTGATTCTTATCACCGTTTTCCTCTCACTTTCCTTTGACTTGCTTCACATTGGCCTCTTCAGCTGTCTGTTCTTTAATTCTTTCTTCAATCTGGTTCACTAGTTTGTGAGCCATTCTACATGCCTGTTGTATGGAGGCGGGCTCGTGTGAACTTATATCTTCTTAGATTCTTTCCGGTAATCCTTTCACAAACGCGTTGATCTTCTCTTCCTCATCTTCGAATGCTCCCGGACACAATAGGCACAATTCTGTGAATCGTCTTTCGTACGTGGTAATATCAAATCCTTGGGTTCGTAACCCTCTAAGTTCTGTCTTGAGCTTATTGACCTCGGTTCTGGGACGGTACTTCTCGTTCATCAAGTGCTTGAATGCTGACCACGGTAGTGCGTACGCATCGTCTTGTCCCACTTGCTCTAGATAGGTATTCCACCATGTTAACGCAGAACCTGTGAAGGTATGCGTAGCGTACTTCACTTTGTCCTCTTCAGTACACTTACTTATGGCAAACACCGATTCGACCTTCTCGGTCCACCGTTTCAATCCGATCGGTCCTTAGGTTCCATCAAATTTCAAAGGTTTGCAGGCAGTGAATTCTTTGTAGGTGCATCCTACACGATTTCCTGTACCGCTAGATCCAAGGTTATTGTTGGTATGTAGCGCAGCCTGTACTGCGGCTATGTTTGAAGCTAGAAAAGTACGGAATTCCTCTTCATTCATATTCATGGTGTGTCGAGTAGTCGGTGCCATTTCCTTCAAAATAGTCAAATGGAACAAGTTAATCATACAGAATATTAAGAGTCGTTAATAGTATTTCGTAGCATAATATGAACTCATTTATAAAAGCTTTTTCTTCATATTAGCGTTTTATAAGTTTAAATTCGGGTAGTACCTACCCGTTAAGTTCATACTTAGTAGCTAATATACAATTCAACTACTACAATTCTATATGAAAAACTGATTATAATAATATTTCGCGTTCAAACTTTTACACAATATTTTACAAACTTACAATACCGCTTATTTTACATATAGCATGAAATATAGCACACAATAAATTTGATACAAGATGGTTGTGAAGATAATTCTAGCTAGTACACAAGTCGTTCAGCAAAGGCAATAAAGACACGTAATTCATACGTCCAGAAACAAATCATGCATTCTGGTTTTACTTGGATTACTTCCCATCCTTGGTCTTGTGGAACATAACCGTTATGGCCGTTGATAAGACAGCGTGTTGTAACGTCGTCAAAGGGACGAGGGTTACGTAATGTCTAACAGTCCCGTAACAATCTAAAAACCTCATTTCTTACCCCAATTACCGACTCCGTCACTTGTGGGAACGTTTTGTTTAATAGTTGTAGCCCGATGTTCTTGTTCTCACTTTAGTGAGAAGCGAACATTACTAATCCGTAAGCATAACATGCTTCTTTATGTTGCATGTTAGCCGCTTTTTCTAAATCACGAAGTCCAATATTCGGATATATTGAGTCAAAATAATTTCTTAACCCATTGCGTAAAATAGCATTTGGGTTCCCCGCAATATATGCGTCAAAGTAAACACATCGTAACTTATGGATTTCCCAATGTGATATCCCCCATCTTTTGAACGAAAGCCTTTTATAAACCAAGGCATTCTTGGAACGTTCTTCGAATGTCTTACAAACTGATCTCGCCTTAAATAGTTGTGCCGAAGAATTCTGACCGACTCTAGACAAGATTTCATCAATCATGTCTCCGGGTAGGTCTCTTAAAATATTGGGTTGTCTATCCATTTTGTGTTTTTATACTGTAAAATAGACAAGAGTTAGATTCATAAAAAAAAATACTTATTAATACAAGCAATTTTTACATATATCATAAAGCATAAGCACACTATATTACATATATTACACCACACGAATACAACTATCTTATTTCGACTCGTTTGTTTCTTCTTCTTCGGTTTTGGTTCGTTTTGCCATGTTTCTAGGGATATATGATGTTCCCCTAATACGAGCCATCGTTTTCCACATTGGTTTAGAAAAACCTGGTGGTTTAGAGGTTCCCGGGTCATTGTTACAACTTAAGGACTTCGGGGGTTGACGATACATATAAAGTTCATCGGGGTTGGAATTAGATTTCTCTATTTTTATGCCCTTTCCCTTATTATTTTCTTTTGCCTTTTTAAATTCAGTTGGGGTAATTTCTGTAACATCATCGGAATTCTCGTCGGAATCCGATTCATCGGAGAATTGGTAATCCTCCCAATATTTTGCTTCCTTGGCGGAAACACCATTGACCATAATTAACCTTGGTCGGTTGGTTGAGGATTTTCTTTTACTTAACCATTTTATTATTTCCCCCACCGGTTCTATTTCTTCATCCGGTTCCGATTCTTCTTCCGGTTCCGATTCTTCTTCCGGTTCCGACTCTTCTTCCGGTTCCTCTTCGGGAACTTGTGAATCAGTCCACGAATCATTCCAATTTACATTTGACTCTTCATTATTATTAGGTGAGTCAATGGGACTTGTTCAAGAGGTAGACATCTATCACATAATATCAAACGCGTTAAGAGATTAATATATCACATAATATTCACATGTTAAAAATATATAGTTTCCAACAAAATTTGTTAAGCAATCATGTTTCAAGTAAACACGGTCGAAGTCCAGACTCACTAATGCATCCTAACAAACTCGATAAGACACACTAATGCAAAATTCTGGTTCTCTAAGACCAACACTCTGATACCAACTGAAATGTCCCGTTCTTATTGATTAAAAACGTTCCATATTAATTGATTTCGTTGCGAGGTTTTGACCTCTATATGAGACGTTTTTCAAAGACTGCATTCATTTTAAAACAAACCATAACCTTTATTTCATCAATAAAGGTTTAAAAAGCTTTACGTAGATTATCAAATAATGATAATCTAAAATATCCTGTTTACACACGACCATTACATAATGGTTTACAATACAAATATGTTACCACAAAATAAGTTTCTTGAATGCAGTTTTTACACAATATCATACAAGCATGGACTCCAAATCTCGTCCTTATTTAAGTATGCGATAGCGGAAGCTCTTAATAATCACCTGAGAATAAACATGCTTAAAACGTCATCAAAAATGTTGGTGAGTTATAGGTTTAACCTATATATATCAAATCATAATAATAGACCACAAGATTTCATATTTCAATACACATCCCATACATAGAGATAAAAATCATTCATATGGTGAACACCTAGTAACCGACATTAACAAGATGCATATATAAGAATATCCCCATCATTCCGGGACACCCTTCGGATATGATATAAATTTCGAAGTACTAAAGCATTCGGTATTTTGGATGGGGTTTGTTAGGCCCAATAGATCTATCTTTAGGATTCGCGTCAATTAGGGTGTCTGTTCCCTAATTCTTAGATTACCAGACTTAATAAAAAGGGGCATATTCGATTTCGATAATTCAACCATAGAATGTAGTTTCACGTACTTGTGTCTATTTTGTAAATCATTTATAAAACCTGCATGTATTCTCATCCCAAAAATATTAGATTTTAAAAGTGGGACTATAACTCACTTTCACAGATTTTTACTTCGTCGGGAAGTAAGATTTGGCCACTGGTTGATTCACGAACCTATAACAATATATACATATATATCAAAGTATGTTCAAAATATATTTACAACACTTTTAATATATTTTGATGTTTTAAGTTTATTAAGTCAGCTGTCCTCGTTAGTAACCTACAACTAGTTGTCCACAGTTAGATGTACAGAAATAAATCGATAAATATTATCTTGAATCAATTCACGACCCAGTGTATACGTATCTCAGTATTGATCACAACTCAAACTATATATATTTTGGAATCAACCTCAACCCTGTATAGCTAACTCCAACATTCACATATAGAGTGTCTATGGTTGTTCCGAAATATATATAGATGTGTCGACATGATAGGTCGAAACATTGTATACGTGTCTATGGTATCTCAAGATTACATAATATACAATACAAGTTGATTAAGTTATGGTTGGAATAGATTTGTTACCAATTTTCACGTAGCTAAAATGAGAAAAATTATCCAATCTTTTTTTACCCATAACTTCTTCATTTTAAATCCGTTTTGAGTGAATCAAATTGCTATGATTTCATATTGAACTCTATTTTATGAATCTAAACAGAAAAAGTATAGGTTTATAGTCAGAAAAATAAGTTATAAGTCGTTTTTGTAAAGGTAGTCATTTCAGTCGAAAGAACGACGTCTAGATGACCATTTTAGAAAACATACTTCCACTTTGAGTTTAACCATAATTTTTGGATATAGTTTCATGTTCATAATAAAAATCATTTTCTCATAATAACAACTTTTAAATCAAAGTTTATCATAGTTTTTAATTAACTAACCCAAAACAGCCCGCGGTGTTACTACGACGGCGTAAATCCGGTTTTACGGTGTTTTTCGTGTTTCCAGGTTTTAAATCATTAAGTTAGCATATCATATAGATATAGAACATGTTTTTAGTTGATTTTAAAAGTCAAGTTAGAAGGATTAACTTTTGTTTGCGAACAAGTTTAGAATTAACTAAACTATGTTCTAGTGATTACAAGTTTAAACCTTCGAATAAGATAGCTTTATATGTATGAATCGAATGATGTTATGAAAATCATTACTACCTTAAGTTCCTTGGATAAACCTACTAGAAAGAGAAAAATGGATCTAGCTTCAACGGATCATTGGATGGCTCGAAGTTCTTGAAGCAGAATCATGACACGAAAACAAGTTCAAGTAAGATCATCACTTGAAATAAGATTGTTATAGTTATAGAAATTGAACCAAATTTTGAATATGATTATTACCTTGTATTAGAATGATAACCTACTGTAAGAAACAAAGATTTCTTGAGGTTGGATGTGAAGGTATTTCGTATGCCCGAGAGACATATTCAATTAATGTGGCTAACATGTTATGATCCAAGTCGGGTCATACCCAATAACAAGCTTACCGACACCTTATATATGTTTATCTTATCGATTGGTTCGTTAAATAAATACGCGACACTTGAATTTTAGAAAATCGGTTTTCTAAAACATTATCACTTGAGATAAATTATTTGGATAATTTATATATAATTATTTATAGGTTTAAATAATTATATTGTGTTATATTTTATAAAAGGTTTTATAAAATATGCAAGTAACAAGATAAATACATAATGTATTTTCACAAGTTTATAAAAATTGAATTTTTTTTTATAAAAACAAAAGGGTGGCCCTTTTTTTTAAGGGTGGTCTTCAAGACACACATGCTCCCTTTTCTTGTTACTTGTGTTTACACAACTCCATAGACAAGCATGCTTGATACCTTTTAAAGACACACATGCAAGCATCTTTCTAAAAAAGTAAAAAAAAAATACTAGTAAATACTCTCTTCATTTTTTGGTCAAGGGGGTGAAAAATTCCAGCAGAAAAATAAGAGTGTTCTTGAGCTTTAGGAAGCTCATTTTCAAGTGTAAAAATCCTAACCAACTTGTACAAGGTGTTGGTTAAAGGCTTGGGGTATAATCCCTTGAGGTCTCATTGTTTTGAGGCTTGCATTCACCATCAAATTAAGTCAGCTGCTGTTCGGTTTTTGAGCAGAAAAGAAAGTGAGTTTAAAGCTTGTGTTCAAGGTGTTTAAGGGTCCTAAATATTAGCAAGCTCAAGGGTGGTGTTGGAGCTTCAAAGACTTGGAGTTTAACACACTTGAAGCATCAATTTGGAGGCTATTTTCACCATCATCTCCATCAATTTTCTGCACATTTGAGTAGCCCTCAAACTTGGTTTTGAGGAGGTATGACACTCTTATCCTTTCTTGTTAATTAGTAAGCATCATTTCACAACTTGATCTAAGATGGGATTTAGCTTTAATTGGTTTAAAGATAACAAGTTAAATTGGTAATTTCACGCTTCCGTTTTATAATGATTCTTAAATGGTTTTAAGAGTTTCAAACTTGTTAAATCCCAACAATGGTATCAGAGCCGAAGTTGTTGAAATATGCTTCGAGATGGTTATTAAACCCACTATAATTTTGCTTTCTATGAACATGCATGAAGGAGAATGTAAAATTTTTGGTTTTGGGTGGTTTATCATTTTGGCCAAAATCACTTGTGATTCTGTACTGCCAATCACTTGTGATTCTGTACTGCCAATCACTTGTGATTCTGTACTGCCAATCACGTGTGATTCTGTACTGCCAATCACTTGTGATTCTGTACTGCCAATCACTTGTGATTCTGTATTGTCTATCACTTATGTAGATAATGTTCACAATCTATGCCTTGACCTTGTGTTTGGTTGCATGTTTGGTTGATTTAATATTTATTCATTTGGTATGTAATAATATTTATTCATTTGGTCATGTAATTTATTTTATATTTGGTATGTAAAATAGATTAGGTTGTATTTCATTTTCTAGAAAAATGTATTAGGATACATATTTTGTAAAAAAAAAAATGAAGATACAAGATGATGAAGACTTGAAGAACACAAGGAGCATATGGATGCAAGGTTAAGTGGGAGATTTGAAATCTCCTACTTTGTATTATTACCTCTTAACCCGGTGACATTTGTTTTCGGCTAAACAAATGTCCACCAAAATGGCTAGATTGTGAACATACTTGTTTTGCATGTGTGGTTGTTTGTTTGTTTATTGTATTGTATGTTTGGTTGATACAATTAATCACAAGATAACAACAAGTAAAACGACAATTTAATTGGTTAAATTAGACGTATTAATAACATGCAAGACGACAATTTAATTGGTTAAATTAAAAGCAACTAAAGACCTTAATAAATGGTTATTAAGAACAAGAAAAGGATCACATATATATAAAATGGTTTATATCAAGTAATTGGCAAATTACAAGACATGAAAGTGGTTTTTCATAAGTACCATACACTAAATGCATGTTGGTGTATGGCATAAAAGTTTTCTCATACTAGAATAAACGAAAACTTAAAATCCCTTTTACCAACAAGGTAAACAAGTTTAACGCCATCCTTTTGTGAGACACTTAAACATATTAGGGAACTCATGATGGGATAAAGGTCACCTAACCGTCATGAACAAACTAATGTGGTTAAGGTGAATTTGACATGCTTGTGGGATAAAGGTCACCTAACCACTTGTATGTTAAGTTTACACGTTTACACAAGTAGGACGACTTGATTTGGGAATCATGAACTTAGGGTCACCAAAGCATGAGGAACAAATAGGCGTTGATGAGATAAATATGCCATGCAAAAGGATTGCATGATCCCATACTCTAGAAGTTGCAAATGGATTGCAATTGTCATATAATGACTACCTAGCTAAATCAAATGACGGGATAAAGGTCACCTAACCGGAATTTGGTTTACCGTTAGATTCTAGAATTTAATATATCAATTGGATTTAAAGGGCATTGAATGTTAAATTGAAATTGATACTTAAACGAACTTTGTTAAATTTTGTAGATGGCCGCCAATAATAACAATAACATTCCAAACACACCAATCAACTTTAATAACCTATCATTGAGGTCCATCCTCGAAAAGGAAAATAACTCCCAATCCGTTTCATCTAATGTACAAAAGATGAAAAGCCGTCTCAACTGTCCCGTGTCTAATGAATTAACCACGGACATTATCCACAACTCTTTGTCAAAAAGGTTTGACACATGCGTGTTGAATTACAGCATGAATGATTGGGATAAGAGCATTGGCGAATTACATGCCATGCTAAGGACGGATGAATCAAGCATAGGTAAAAAGGCTTCACCCATGCTAATGATCAATGATGGTGGGTCCAAAGGTAATAACACCTCTAAGCCTAAGGCGGCTAAGAGGAAAGGACCCGCTCATCAAGGCAAGGGAAAAGGGAAGATGGTTACCCCAACCAAAAACAAGAACAAGAAGCAAAAGGTTGCCGGACAAGCAAACCCCAAGGAAGACCCGTGCTTCGGTTGCGGTGAAATGGGTCACTGGAAACGCAACTGCCCGGTCTACCTAAAGGAGTTGAATGCAAAGAGGGATGCAGGGCAAACCTCAGGTAATGTATACATGATATACGTTGAGCTTAGTATTACTTCTTCTAATACATGGGTATTAGACACAGGATGTGGAACTCATATTTGCAATTCATTGCAAGGGTTCATAAGAAGTAAACTAAATACGGGAACAACAAGTCTCTACATGGGAAATGGTGCAAAGGTACACGTAAAAGCTCAAGGAGACTTTGTTTTAAAGCTACCAAGTGGTTTGGAGCTTATATTGAAAAATATTTTGTATGCACCGGATTTAACACGAAACATTATTTCTGTTTCCCGTTTAAGACTATGTGGTTTTAATCTTAATTTTATTAATGATGATATCCATGTTTCTTTGAATGATATGTTCTATTTTAAGGCCTCGCCTTTGAATGGTATTTATGAATTGGTTCATGATAACACATCATTCGATACCTCAATATACCAAGCAAGCACCAAGAAGCTCAAAAGGGATTTGAGTGATTCCTACTTATGGCATTGTCGCCTTGGTCACATAAACAAGAATCGAATGCATACACTTCAAAAGAATGGTCTTTTAAAATCAAGTGAGCTGGATTCGTTTGATGTATGTGAATCTTGTTTACAAGGCAAAATGACTAAAGCACCTTTCAAAGGGACCTATGAAAGGGCTAAGGACTTATTGGGATTAATACATTCGGATGTATGTGGACCCTTTAAGCCCATAACTAGGAATGGTGAAAGATACTTCATTACTTTCATTGATGACTTCAGTCGTTTCGGATATGTCTACCTGTTAAGACATAAGGACGAAACTTTTGAAGCATTCAAGGAATATCAAAACGAAGTACAAAATCAACTCAACAAGACAATTAAGGTACTTCGTACCGATAAAGGAGGTGAATACCTCAGCGATGCCTTCCAAGATCATCTTAGAAATTGTGGGATTATCTCACAACTTACTCCACCCGGAACACCCCAGCTTAATGGAGTGTCCGAGAGGAGAAACCGAACCCTAATGGATATGGTTTGATCTATGATGGCAAGAAGCTCGTTACCTCTATCTTTTTGGGGTTATTGTCTATGCTCCGCGGCTCGTATTTTAAATATGGCACCAACCAAGAAAGTGGAACGAACTCCTCACGAGATGTGGTTCGGAAAACCTCCTTCTCTATCATACTTGAAAGTATGGGGATGTGAAGCTTATCCTAAGCGCTATGATGCTAATAAGTTGCATGCTCGATCCACAAAGTGTATCTTCATAGGATATCCCAAGGATGATATGGGATACTATTTCTATGATCCGACTGAGCAAAATGTATTTGTTGCTCGAAAGGCGGAATTCCTTGAAGCTAAGTTTCTAATGGAAGGAAATAGTGAAAGGAAGATAGATTTTGAAGAGGTTCAAGATCAAATAGATGATACACAATTGGTTAACACTAGCACTCAACATGAAAATGTTGAAAATGATCAAGTGGTTGATCAAAGTATACAAGACATTCGAAGATCTAGTAGGATTAGTAATCCTCCTGAGAGATATGGTCTTCTCGTGGATGGTTGCTATACGGTTGATTTGGATGAACCCACAAACTAAGAAGATGCTTTATCAAGGATTGATAAAGAAAAATGGCAGGAAGCCATGAACGCCGAGATGCAATCCATGTATGAAAACCAAGTTTGGGAACTTGTTGTGCAACCTCCTAGCTCCAATCTAGTTGATTGCAAATGGCTTTTCAAGAAGAAAACCGACATACATGGAAACTTGGATACATACAAAGCTAGACTTGTAGCAAAAGGTTTCACTCAAACTCAAGGGGTTGACTATGATGAAACTTTCTCGCCTGTGGCAATGCTAAAGTCTATTAGGATATTATTTGCCATTGTTGCTCACTATGACTATGAAATATGGCAAATGGATGTCAAAACCGCTTTCCTAAATGGATATCTTGAGGAAGATGTCTATATGGTACAGCCCGAAGGTTTTGTTGATCCGAAACATCCTAAAAAGGTATGCAAGTTAAAGAAATCAATCTACGGATTGAAACAAGCATCTAGAATGTAGAATCATCGTTTTAATGAGGAGGCAAAAAAATTTGGCTTCATTAAAAATGGTGATGAAGCTTGTGTATACAAGAAAGCTAGTGGGAGCTCTGTTATGTTCCTCGTACTATACGTGGATGATATATTGTTATTTGGGAATGATATACCACAATGCAAGGAGTCAAAACTTGGCTTAAAAGTTGCTTCTCCATTAAGGATCTTGGAGAAGCACAATATATATTGGGGATAGGGATCTATAGGAATAGATCCAAGAAATTGATAGGTTTGAATCAAAGTGCATACATTGAAAAGATCTTGAAAAGGTTCAAGATGGAGTACTCGAAGAAAGGTTTGGTACCTATTCAAAAGGGAACACTTCTCAGTTCATCTCAGTGCCCCACCATGAAAGATGACCAGGAGAGAATGAAGAAAGTCCCATATGCATCTGCTATTGGGTCAATCATGTATGCAATGATATGTACTAGACCGGACGTGTCATGCGCTCTAAGCTTGACAAGTAGATACCAGAATAACCCAGGAAACAGTCATTGGATTGCTGTTTAAAGTATATTGAAATACCTTAGGAGGACTAAGGATATGTTTCTTATATACGGGTCTGGTGAGGAGGAACTCGCTGTAAAAGGTTACGTGGACGCGAGTTTCCAAACTGATTGTGATGATTCTCGATCACAATCCGGTTATGTCTTCACATTAAATGGAGGTGCGGTCTCTTAGAAGAGTTCAAAACAGGATGTTGTTGCATTATCCACTACAGAGTCGGAGTACGTTGCCGCCTCATTGGCAGCTCAGGAAGCTGCATGGATGAAGAAATTCATCGACGACTTAGGAGTTGTTCCTTCCATTCAGGACCCTCTTGAGATCTTTTGTGACAACGAGGGTGCGATTGCTCAAATCAAGGAACCTCGTGCTCACCAAAAGACCCGTCACATTGAGCGGAGATTCAACTACATAAGGGATGAAGTTGAAAAGGTAAAGATATGTATTCGCAAAGTTCACACAGATCTTAACATAGCGGATCCACTCACGAAGCTCTTACATGGTGCAAAACATCAAGGGCATGTTAGTGCATTAGGGCTTCGATATTCTAGTGATTGGTCATGATCTGTTTTAAGTATTGTAACGGAATGAAATGGTTCAAACTCATTAATATAATTATGGGTTAATTTATTTTGAGTTATGTTCCTATTTTGCATATTTTATCCATGAATAAGCAATTATTCTAAATTCCGTAGTCGATCACATTTGTGGGAACAAGTGTGAGGTTTAGACTATTATGAACTTGGATTGGTATACATTCAGGTTGAATGTGGGGCAAGGTTGCAACCAAGGTTCATAGATATTTGTGGGATGCAAATATTGGAAGACCCGCTCTCAAGATTTACTAAATGGAGCCTTTGTGGTTGATCACATGTAATCTTGAGTAAAGGCGAATATCATCGTATCCTCTGACCTGAGATACATATTGGGTTCGGATATTCACTAAGTATTATGCCTTGATTCTTTCCTTCGCTATTCTGAAATATGGTAGTTCATAAGGAAGAGCTCAGGTATAATGCATAGTGTATATCTAGGACATATTTAGTCAAGATGGAATTTGTCCCTCTTATTCATTGAGAGTCAGATGTCTAAGGCCTGATAAAGTTAAATCTAGAAGAGAGTGATCACTCTGTGTCTCTTGGATTTAACATGACATCTAGGATGAAAAGATATAATGAAAGATTCACCTATTCATATTCGAGATGGGAACTCAAAAAGGATGATGTTATTGAATGGCACAAAGTCATAACATATTGGGGGTGATGGACGGTCGTTAGGTGGTATCTGTCACTTGCATTAATTTCTTATGTTTCTCGTGCAAGTGGGAGATTGAAGGTATTTCGTATGCCCGAGAGACATATTCAATTAATGTGGCTAACATGTTATGATCCAAGTCGGGTCATACCCAATAACAAGCTTACCGACACCTTATATATGTTTATCTTATCGATTGGTTCGTTAAATAAATACGCGACACTTGAATTTTAGAAAATCGGTTTTCTAAAACATTATCACTTGAGATAAATTATTTGGATAATTTATATATAATTATTTATAGGTTTAAATAATTATATTGTGTTATATTTTATAAAAGGTTTTATAAAATATGCAAGTAACAAGATAAATACATAATGTATTTTCACAAGTTTATAAAAATTGAATTTTTTTTTATAAAAACAAAAGGGTGGCCCTTTTTTTTAAGGGTGGTCTTCAAGACACACATGATCCCTTTTCTTGTTACTTGTGTTTACACAACTCCATAGACAAGCATGCTTGATACCTTTTAAAGACACACATGCAAGCATCTTTCTAAAAAGTAAAAAAAAAAATACTAGTAAATACTCTCTTCATTTTTTGGTCAAGGGGGTGAAAAATTCCAGCAGAAAAATAAGAGTGTTCTTGAGCTTTAGGAATCTCATTTTCAAGTGTAAAAATCCTAACCAACTTGTACAAGGTGTTGGTTAAAGGCTTGGGGTATAATCCCTTGAGGTCTCATTGTTTTGAGGCTTGCATTCACCATCAAATTAAGTCAGCTGCTGTTCGGTTTTTGAGCAGAAAAGAAAGTGAGTTTAAAGCTTGTGTTCAAGGTGTTTAAGGGTCCTAAATATTAGCAAGCTCAAGGGTGGTGTTGGAGCTTCAAAGACTTGGAGTTTAACACACTTGAAGCATCAATTTAGAGGCTATTTCACCATCATCTCCATCAATTTTCTGCACATTTGAGTAGCCCTTAAACTTGGTTTTGAGGAGGTATGACACTCTTATCCTTTCTTGTTAATTAGTAAGCATCATTTCACAACTTGATCCAAGATGGGATTTAGTTTTAATTGGTTTAAAGATAACAAGTTAAATTGGTAATTTCACGCTTCCGTTTTATAATGATTCTTAAATGGTTTTAAGAGTTTCAAACTTGTTAAATCCCAACAGGATGATCACCTTACAAGATTGGAAGTGAGCTAGCAAACTTGAAAGTATTCTTGATTTTATGTAACTAGAACTTGTAGAATTTATGAAGAACACTTAGAACTTGAAGATAGAACTTGAGAGAGATCAATTAGATGAAGAAAATTGAAGAATGAAAGTGTTTGTAGGTGTTTTTGGTCGTTGGTGTATGGATTAGATATAAAGAATATGTAATTTTGTTTTCATGTAAATAAGTCATGAATGATTACTCATATTTTTGTAATTTTATGAGATATTTCATGCTAGTTGCCAAATGATGGTTCCCACATGTGTTAGGTGACTCACATGGGCTGCTAAGAGCTGATCATTGGAGTGTATATACCAATAGTACATACATCTAAAAGCTGTGTATTGTACGAGTACGAATACGGGTGCATACGAGTAGAATTGTTGATGAAACTGAACGAGGATGTAATTGTAAGCATTTTTGTTAAGTAGAAGTATTTTGAAAAGTGTATTGAAGTCTTTCAAAAGTGTATAAATACATATTAAAACACTACATGTATATACATTTTAACTGAGTCGTTAAGTCATCGTTAGTCGTTACATGCAAGTGTTGTTTTAAAACCTTTCGGTTAACGATCTTGTTAAATGTTGTTAACCCAATGTTTATAATATCAAATGAGATTTTAAATTATTATATTATCATGATATTATCATGTATGAATATCTCTTAATATGATATATATATATATTAAATGTCTTTACAACGATAATCGTTACATATATGTCTCGTTTAAAAATCATTAAGTTAGTAGTCTTGTTTTTACATATGTAGTTCATTGTTAATGTACTTAATGATATGTTTACTTATCATAGTATCATGTTAACTATATATATATATATATCCATATATATGTCATCATATAGTTTTTACAAGTTTTAACGTTCGTGAATCACCGGTCAACTTGGGTGGTCAATTGTCTATATGAAACATATTTCAATTAATCAAGTCTTAACAAGTTTGATTGGTTAACATGTTGGAAACATTTAATCATGTAAATATCAATCTCAATTAATATATATAAACATGGAAAAGTTCAGGTCACTACACATATAATCATAGAAAGGTTCGGAAAAGTTCGGGTCACTACAGTACCTACCCGTTAAATAAATTTCGTCCCGAAATTTTAAGCGATTGGAGGTGTTGGCTCATCTTCTGGAAATAAGTGCGGGTACTTCTTCTTCATCTGATCTTCTCATTCCCAGGTGAACTCGGGTCCACTACGAGCATTCCATCTAACCTTAACAATCGGTGTCTTGTTTTGTTTAAGTCTCTTAACCTCACGATCCATTATTTCAACGGGTTCTTCAATGAATTGAAGTTTTTCATTGATTTGGATTTCGTCCAACGGAATAGTGAGATCTTCTTTAGCAAAATATTTCTTCAAATTCGAGACGTGAAAAGTGTTATGTACAGCCGCGAGTTGTTGAGGTAACTCAAGTCGGTAAGCTACTGGTCCGACACGATCAATAATCTTGAATGGTCCAATATACCTTGGATTTAATTTCCCTCATTTGCCAAATCGAACAACACCTTTCCAAGGTGCAACCTTAAGCATGACCATCTCTCCAATTTCAAATTCTATATCTTTTCTTTTAATGTCGGCGTAGCTCTTTTGTCGACTTTGGCCGGTTTTCAACCGTTGTTGAATTTGGATGATCTTCTCAGTAGTTTCTTGTATTATCTCTGGACCCGTAATCTGTCTATCCCCCACTTCACTCCAATAAATTGGAGACCTACACTTTCTACCATAAAGTGCTTCAAACGGAGCCATCTCAATGCTTGAATGGTAGCTATTGTTGTAGGAAAATTCTGCTAACGATAGATGTCGATCCCAACTGTTTCCCAAATCAATAACACATGCTCGTAGCATGTCTTCAAGCGTTTGTATCGTCCTTTCACTCTGCCCATCAGTTTGTGGATGATAGGAAGTACTCATGTCTAGACGAGTTCCTAATGCTTGCTGTAATGTCTGCCAGAATCTTGAAATAAATCTGCCATCCCTATCAGAGATAATAGAGATTGGTATTCCATGTCTGGAGACGACTTCCTTCAAATACAGTCGTGCTAACTTCTCCATCTTGTCATCTTCTCTTATTGGCAGGAAGTGTGCTGATTTGGTGAGACGATCAACCATTACCCAAATAGTATCAAAACCACTTGCAGTCCTTGGAAATTTAGTGATGAAATCCATGGTAATGTTTTCCCATTTCCATTCCGGGATTTTGGGTTGTTGAAGTAGACCTGATGGTTTCTGATGCTCCGCTTTGACCTTAGAACACGTCAAACATTCCCCTACGTATTTAGCAACATCGGCTTTCATACCTGGCCACCAAAAATGTTTCTTGAGATCCTTGTACATCTTCCCCGTTCCGGGATATATTGAGTATCTGGTTTTATGAGCTTCTCTAAGTACCATTTCTCTCATATCTCCAAATTTTGGTACCCAAATCCTTTCAGCCCTATACCGGGTTCCATCTTCCCGAATATTAAGATGCTTCTCCGATCCTTTGGGTATTTCATTCTTTAAATTTCCCTCTTTTAAAACTCCTTATTGCGCCTCCTTTATTTGAGTAGTAAGGTTATTGTGAATCATTATATTCATAGATTTTACTCGAATGGGTTCTCTGTCCTTTCTACTCAAGGCGTCGGCTACCACATTTGCCTTCCCCGGGTGGTAACGAATCTCAAAGTCGTAATCATTCAACAATTCAATCCACCTACGCTGCCTCATGTTCAGTTGTTTCTGATTAAATATATGTTGAAGACTTTTGTGGTCGGTATATATAATACTTTTGACTCCATATAAGTAGTGCCTCAAAGTCTTTAATGCAAAAACAACCGCGCCTAATTCCAAATCATGCGTCGTATAATTTTGCTCGTGAATCTTCAATTGTCTAGACGCATAAGCAATTACCTTCGTTCGTTGCATTAATACACAACCGAGACCTTGCTTTGAGGCGTCACAATATATCACAAAATCATCATTCCCTTCAGGCAATGACAATATAGGTGTCGTAGTTAGCTTTTTCTTCAATAACTGAAACGCCTTTTCTTGTTCATCCTTCTATTCAAATTTCTTCCCTTTATGCGTTAATGCAGTCAAGGGTTTTGCTATTTTGGAGAAATCTTGGATGAATTTTCTGTAGTAACCAGCCAATCCTAAAAATTGACGTATATGCTTCGGAGTTTTTGGGGTTTCCCACTTTTCAACGGTTTCGATCTTTGCCGGGTCCACCTGGATACCTTCTTTGTTCACTATGTGACCGAGGAATTGAACTTCTTCCAACCAAAATGCACACTTTGAAAACTTAGCGTACAGTTTTTCTTTCCTCAATACTTCTAACACTTTTCTCAAATGTTCTTCGTGCTCTTGATCATTCTTTGAGTAAATAAGTATGTCATCGATGAAAACAATGACAAACTTGTCAAGATATGGCCCACACACTCGGTTCATAAGGTCCATGAACACAGCTGGTGCGTTAGTCAATCCAAACGGCATAACCATAAACTCGTAATGACCATAACGCGTCCTAAAAGCAGTTTTTGGTATATCATCTGTAACATCCCGCGTTTTTGCGTTAAATTTATTTTTAACACTGTCTTTTTTTTAAATAATATCTTTCGTTATTTAAATTCGTATTTTCCGTTGACTAACGTTCATAATATTCCCGTTATTTAATTATAACATCACTCGTTTACTCTAGCGTTTTAAAAATATTCGCTCGGTTAATTCCCGCACCCGCTTGAAACTTGAGGGACTAAACTTGCCAAGTGGGCAAAAATTTGACTAGGTCAAATAGTCAAAGTGGCCTCCTCCTCCATCCATTCCACCTCCCTCATTCTTGCTACTTCCATAATTTCTCTCAAACCCCAACATCAAAGATTTATCATCTAAATTCAATCAAGGAAGTTCATCACAAAACAAATTACATATTCGTGATCCTCTCTTCATCCTCTACATTTTGATACCAACTTCATCTCGTTTGGGTAACGTTTCTAAAACACTAAATTTCTCTAAATTCATTTTATATACTTGAAATGGTGTTAGTTAGTGTCTATGGCTCGTGTATAACATGAAAATATGATTTATTTGCTCGATTTGTTGTTTTGAAGTAACTAGCATGAACTTGAAAATGGGTGTGCTTAATCTTTGATTTTAGATGAGTTAATGTTGTTAAATTATTAAAGTTCATGTTTTAATTGTGTTACTAGTATCACTAGCTTCGTTTTGGTGCATAGATTGACTAAGAAAACTTCAAAAACATGAATATTGATTTTTGTGGATTCTGGTTAGGGTTTGATAGACTTAAAACGAACTTTTTGATGCTTGAATGCCATGAAATGTTATTTGTAAGTGTTTAGTTGTAATGCACGTTTCATTACCTTCAAAACGGCATATCATATGTGTGAATTGGATTCCCGAAACTTAAAATGCATTTGATGAACTTGAAACTTTGAAAATAAACCTTTATTGATCAATTGATGAGTTTTCGGTTATTGTAATTGATGTTTTTGCTTGGTGAAAAGTAGTTAGTTGTATTCCTTGTCAAAATACCTTTCCAACGATATAAGATACTTGTTTTGGATGTTTACGGTTTAGGATTTATGGGTATTTGAAGTTGGATTCGTGCTTGAGTGTGAAAACTGCCAGAATTTTCTGCACAGGTAATGGCGCGGCGCGCCATGTACCCGCGTGGCGCGCCAAAGTGGTATGTCCAACTTTGTCGATTTTTGAATAATGTTTGCTATGCTACGCACCTCCGATTCACATGTAACTTGTTCTAACATGCTCATATATGATTAAAAACCTCAGAAAAATAGTGCGGGACCTGACCCGAACGTGTTGACTTTTTCGTTGACTTTGACCAAGTTTGACTTTTAGTCAAACTTAACAAAACACTTATGCAATCGTTCTAATGTGCTTTTATACTTGATTCTTGCATGAAACTTGATAACGTGGCTCACATGCTATATATTCGAGTCGTAACGAGCCATAGGACTAATTGAACACATTTTGCCCGACCTTGTGTCGTAATCGGTTAATTGATACAACTTACTTGTTTAGGTCAAGGCTAACCAACTATCATGCACACGTTTACTTTGTGAAGTACATTTATACTCGTGCACTCGAGGTGAGATCATAGTCCCACCTTTTCAACAATTTTTATACTTTTAAATCTTGGGCTGAGAAACATATACTTTGTTACATCTTGTACTACTTACTTTTATGTTTTGAACACAAGTCCGATGAAACAAACATTCTACAGCGAGTTTAGAACAAAATCCTCAATTCGATTATCATTAGTTACACTTGCCGGGTGTAAGCGAGAACTTATGTTGTATGGATCCATATGGGTTTGACAAACCCTCATTCAAACGGTTCGCTACCGTTTACGAATGAAATATATTTTCGAGAAACAGTGTATGTTCTAACACTATTGTGATGGGGTTCTATGGAAGGAATGTTAAGCATTGATAATTGGGTGCTCGCGAACAAACTTTTGGAATGCAACTTTTGGATGATCAATTTTATGGAGATACTAAATCTTGTAGTTCGAAAATAACGTTTATTACTACATCTATGATTTCACCAACGTTTTTCGTTGACAGTTTTCTATATGTTTCTCAGGTTCATACTTGGCTACTTGATACATGCTTCCGCACACTTTGATTACTTGCTTGGAGTCAAGCATACATGCATACGCTAGGGATAGCGCTTTTGGATTCAAACTTTAAACACATTGTTTACATACTCACACTATTTATAGCAACCGCGATTTTAAACTAATTATGTCACAAGTTATTTCATTTATACTTTATACTCTTGTAAACTTAAACTTGTCGTCGAACAGTTTTGTAAACTAAACTTTGCAAGCATGATACGTTTCAAGAATGCGACAAAATTTTGGTCAAATGAGTCTCATATTGGGACTACGACCACGTAACGGGACTTAAGTAGTCGGCGCCGTCAATGACGATTTGGTCGGGTCGCTACAGATGATATCAGAGCATTGGTTGTAGGGAACTAGGATGTGCATTAGTGTGTCTGACAGAGTCGTTGGGACGCATTAGTGAATCTAGACTACAACCGGGTAGTTAGCCATTGCATTCTGACATACATTTGCTATAGATAGCACTTACTTGACTACTTGTGCATTATACTTGAATCATGCTTAGGCAAACTTCTTGATGGTACTAAGCTTTCATCATACGAATCCGTATTCTGCCACTTTCTGGTAACACACGTAAATTCAAGATTCATACACGTATGGATGACGACGACTTCATTAGTCACACTTGTTCGGGAACTCTGTCTCCCGGATTGTTATTTGCCACCTTTTCAACTTACTATCGGTTTCCCACTGGTGTTTCTTACTATCTACTTTTTGGTGTTACTACCATCACTACTCTAGGTGAGTATCGTCATCAACATTTATCACTACGGTTGCGTGCTACTCGTTATCATGACTAGTTACTCTTTTCATACCTGAATACCTTATTGTCTGACTCGAACCGCATTGATGTGAACAATCATTTATACACTTCCCTCGGGGAACGCTTCCTTAGAGTTGCAGAAATTATTTCGATTTAATACGAGTCACGTTTGAGACGTCGTTACATTTTGTTCATTTTAGATCTTCACGATGACACGAACTTGAATCTATGGAGTGATGTGGGAATGGAGGTATGAGTTAGCGTAATATAACGACACTCGATCAACGTGGTTATATTACGGTAAGCCATACCAAAGTTCTAATGACTCGTGATGGTGATTGGACTCGATCAACCTAATCACCACCATGTGCCATGTACATGATTTCATTTTTCTTGTTTGAACATCCGACAATTCCGAGAATACTGATAACAACCATACCCGGGACACATCGTCGATTATTGTCGAACCATATTTATGCTTCCAAATGAATGGCAAATTCTTTCAACATCAGACGTATGTTACACGTGTATACTATCTCGTTTTCGCACAGTTTTATCGTTGAACTACAAACTGTTTGGTATGCTCACATCGAGGCGGAAACTTCTCTCGCATTACACTCGTACTTCCATTTAAGGAAATCATTATTCTAAACTCTCAATGGAGAGAGAGACTCTTCACGTTATACTAGTATTCGCCACGAGGGTGAATAGTCCTAACGAACGTTTTTCAGGAATCGATAAGAAACTTGCTCTAACAAACGTTTTCGGAAACCGATAAATCTTCCGCGGCGCGAATTTCTTGATAAACTTGTTCTAACTAACGTTTTACAAGTCCTAACAAACTTGTTCGAATATACCTTACAGAAATGTACCTAATCTCGGATCGAGATCCTCGTTTCACTTCTAGATTTTGGAGTGCCTCACAAAAAGTCTCGGGGCCACGTTTAGACATGAGTACCGCACATCAACCACAAACCGACGAACAAAGCAAATGTACGATTCAAACCTTGGAAACCGTAATACGAGTTTGTGTTATCAACTTCAAAATTTCTTGAGAAAAGTCTTTGCCTTTAACCAAATTCTCTTACAACGATGGTTATCATTCAAGTCTTAACGTCACACCTTTTGAAGTCTTATATGACCGGAAACGTCATTCTCCTTTTGTAGAACCAAGTAAATGATAATCAAGTCACCGAACCTGGATTCATTCATGGAGTAACCGTTAAAATCCTTCCAATTCGAGAAAGGCTCGAGACGGCCCGTAGTCGCCAAAGGAGCTATGCCAATGTTAGAGGTAAACCTTTCGAATTCCATGTGGGAAACCGCGTAACGTTGAAAGTCGCACCTTGAGTAAGTGTAGTTCATTTCGGAAACGTAGAATGCTAAATCCGCGATATTTTTTATCCTTTTGAAATCTTGGGGCGTGTTGTGCCCATTGCTTACCGTTTCGAACTTCCGACTCAAACAAATTCCGTTCATCCTACATTCTGTGTATCAAACTTAAAGGTGTGTCTTGTGAAACAAGAACTTGTTATCCTCTTCGATGAACTTACTATCAACGATAAACTTCACTTTCTAGGAGGACCGGTTGAAACTATAAATCGTGAAACCAAACTTTAAAACAACGTAAAAATCCCGACTGTCAAAGTTCGTTGAAATGCCCAAGGAAGTACCTTCACGTAACCGTAGACTTTGCAACGCAAGGTTTCAAAGAAGAAACAACAACTACTACTTCCAACTAAATTTCGGGACGAAATTTCTTTTAAGGTGTAGGTAATGTAACATCCCGTGTTTTTGCGTTAAATTTATTTTTAACACTGTCTTTTTTTTAAATAATATCTTTCGTTATTTAAATTCGTATTTTCCATTGACTAACGTTCATAATATTCCCGTTATTAAATTATAACATCACTCATTTACTCTAGCGTTTTAAAAATATTCGCTAGGTTAATTCCCGCATCCGCTTGAAACTTGAGGGACTAAACTTGCCAAGTGGGCAAAAATTTGACTAGGTCAAATAGTCAAAGTGGCCTCCTCCTCCATCCATTCCACCTCCCTCATTCTTGCTACTTCCATAATTTCTCTCAAACCCCAACATCAAAGATTTATCATCTAAATTCAATCAAGGAAGTTCATCACAAAACAAATTACATATTCGTGATCCTCTCTTCATCCTCTACATTTTGGTACCAACTTCATCTCATTTGGGTAACGTTTCTAAAACACTAAATTTCTCTAAATTCATTTTATATACTTGAAATGGTGTTAGTTAGTGTCTATGGCTCGTGTATAACATGAAAATATGATTTATTTGCTCGATTTGTTGTTTTGAAGTAACTAGCATGAACTTGAAAATGGGTGTGCTTAATCTTTGATTTTAGATGAGTTAATGTTGTTAAATTGTTAAAGTTCATGTTTTAATTGTGTTACTAGTATCACTAGCTTCGTTTTGATGCATAGGTTGACTAAGAAAACTTCAAAAACATGAATATTGATTTTTGTGGATTCTGGTTAGGGTTTGATAGACTTAAAACGAACTTTTTGATGCTTGAATGCCATGAAATGTTATTTGTAAGTGTTTAGTTGTAATGCACGTTTCATTACCTTCAAAACGGCATATCATATGTGTGAATTGGATTCCCGAAACTTAAAATGCATTTGATGAACTTGAAACTTTGAAAATAAACCTTTATTGATCAATTGACGAGTTTTCGGTTATTGTAATTGATGTTTTTGCTTGGTGAAAAGTAGTTAGTTGTATTTCTTGTCAAAATACCTTTCCAACGATATAAGATACTTGTTTTGGATGTTTACGGTTTAGGATTTATGGGTATTTGAAGTTGGATTCGTGCTTGAGTGTGAAAACTGCCAGAATTCTCTGCACAGGTAATGGCGCGGCGCGCCATGTACCCGCGCGGCGCGCCAAAGTGGTCTGTCCAACTTTGTCGATTTTTGAATAATGTTTGCTATGCTACGCACCTCCGATTCACATGTAACTTGTTCTAACATGCTCATATATGATTAAAAACCTCAGAAAAATAGTTCGGGACCCGACCCGAACGTGTTGACTTTTTCGTTGACTTTGACCAAGTTTGACTTTTAGTCAAACTTAACAAAACACTTATGCAATCATTCTAATGTGCTTTTATACTTGATTCTTGCATGAAACTTGATAACGTGACTCACATGCTATATATTCTAGTCGTAACGAGCCATAGGACTAATTGAACACATTTTGCCCGACCTTGTGTCGTAATCGGTTAATTGATACAACTTACTTGTTTAGGTCAAGGCTAACCAACTATCATGCACACGTTTACTTTGTGAAGTACATTTATACTCGTGCACTCGAGGTGAGATCATAGTCCCACCTTTTCAACAATTTTTATACTTTTAAATCTTGGGCTGAGAAACATATACTTTGTTACATCTTGTACTACTTACTTTTTTGTTTTGAACACAAGTCCGATGAAACAAACATTCTACAGCGAGTTTAGAACAAAATCCTCAATTCGATTATCATTAGTTACACTTGTCGGGTGTAAGCGAGAACTTATGTTGTATGGATCCATATGGGTTTGACAAACCCTCATTCAAACGGTTCGCTACCGTTTACGAATGAAATATATTTTCGAGAAACAGTGTATGTTCTAACACTATTGTGATGGGGTTCTATGGAAGGAATGCTAAGCATTGATAATTGGGTGCTCGTGAACAAACTTTTGGAATGCAACTTTTGGATGATCAATTTTATGGAGATACTAAATCTTGTAGTTCGAAAATAACGTTTATTACTACATCTATGATTTCACCAACGTTTTTCGTTGACAGTTTTCTATATGTTTCTCAGGTTCATACTTGGCTACTTGATACATGCTTCTGCACACTTTGATTACTTGCTTGGAGTCAAGCATACATGCATACGCTAGGGATAGCCCTTTTGGATTCAAACTTTAAACACATTGTTTACATACTCACGCTATTTATAGCAACCGCGATTTTAAACTAATTATGTCACAAGTTATTTCATTTATACTTTATACTCTTGTAAACTTAAACTTGTCGTCGAACAGTTTTGTAAACTAAATTTTGCAAGCATGATACGTTTCAAGAATGCGACAAAATTTTGGTCAAACGAGTCTCATATAGGGACTACGACCACGTAACGGGACCTAAGTAGTCGGCGCCGTCAATGACGATTTGGTCGGGTTGCTACATCATCCTCCTTTACTCGCATTTGATGATATCCAGAACGTAAATTGATCTTCGAATAAACCGACGAGCCTTGTAGTTGATCAAATAAGTCATAAATTCTCGGCAGTGGATAACGGTTTTTGATGGTAAGTTTGTTCAACTCTCTGTAGTCAATACACAACCTAAATGTACCATCTTTCTTCTTGACAAACAAAATAGGAGCTCCCCATGGTGATGTGCTTGGTCGAATGAAACCACGTTCTAATAGTTCTTGCAGTTGGCTTTGCAGTTCTTTCATCTCACTGGGTGCGAGTCTGTAAGGAGCACGAGCTATTGGTGCAGCTCCTGGTACAAGATCTATTTGAAATTCAACAGATCGATGTGGAGGTAGTCCCGGTAATTCTTTCAGAAATACATCGGGAAATTCTTTTGCGACAAAAACATCATTGATGCTCTTTTCTTCAGTTTGTACTTTCTCGACATGTGCTAGAACAGCATAGCAACCTTTTCTTATTAGTTTTTGTGCCTTCAAATTACTAATAAGATGTAGCTTCATGTTGCCCTTTTCTCCGTACACCATTAAGGGTTCTCCTTCTTCTCGTACAATGCGAATTGCATTTTTATAATATACGATCTCTGCTTTCACCTTCTTCAGCCAGTCCATGCCAACTATTACATCAAAACTCCCTAACTCTACTGATATCAAATCAATCTTAAATATTTCACTACCCAGTTTAATTCCTCGATTCCGGCATATATAATCTGCTGAAATTAATTTACCGTTTGCTAATTCGAGTAAAAATTTACTATCCAACGGCGTCAATGGACAACTTAATTTAGCACAAAAATCTCTACTCATATAGCTTCTATCCGCACCCAAATCAAATAAAACGTAAGCAGATTTATTGTCAATAAGAAATGTACCCGTAACAAGCTCCGGGTCTTCCTGTGCCTCTGCCGCATTAATATTGAAAACTCTTCTGCGGTCTTGTCCATTCGTGTTCTCCTGGTTCGGGCAATTTCTAATAATGTGGCCCGGTTTTCCACATTTATAACAAACTACATTGGCATAACTTGCTCTGACACTACTTGCTCCACCATTACTCGTTCCGACACCATTTGTTCCTTTCGTTCTGTTAACCCCTGGTCCGTAGACCTCACACTTCGCCGCGCTATGACCATTTCTTTTACACTTGTTGCAAAATTTGGTGCAGAACCCCGAGTGATACTTTTCACACCTTTGGGATAGCTGCTTCTGATTATTGTTGTTGTTGCGGTTGTTATTGTTGTTGGGATGATTGTTGTAGTTGCTGCTGCTGTTGTTGTTGTTGGGCCGTTTGTTGTAGTTGCGATTGATGTTGCGATTGTTGGGATAGTTGTTGCGATTATTGTTGTAATTGCTGTTGTTGTTGTATTGGTGATTCTTATCACCATTTTCCTCCCACCTTCTTTTGACTTGTTTCACATTGGCCTCTTCAGCCGCCTGTTCTTTAATTCTTTCCTCAATCTGGTTCACTAGTTTGTGAGCCATTCTACATGCCTGTTGTATGGAGGCGGGCTCGTGTGAACTTATATCTTCTTGGATTCTTTCCGGTAATCCTTTCACAAACGCGTCGATCTTCTCTTCCTCATCTTCGAACGCTCCCGGACACAATAGACACAATTCTGTGAATCGTCTTTCATACGTGGTAATATCAAATCCTTGGGTTCGTAACCCTCTAAGTTCTGTCTTGAGCTTATTGACCTCGGTTCTGGGACGGTACTTCTCGTTCATCAAGTGCTTGAATGCTGACCACGGTAGTGCGTAAGCATCATCTTGTCCCACTTGCTCTAGATAGGTATTCCACCATGTTAACGCAGTACCTGTGAAGGTATGCGTAGCGTACTTCACTTTGTGCTCTTCAGTACACTTACTTATGGTAAACACCGATTCGACCTTCTCGGTCCACCGTTTCAATCCTATCGGTCCTTCGGTTCCATCAAATTCCAAAGGTTTGCAGGCAGTGAATTCTTTGTAGGTGCATCTGAGACGACCCGACCCAATCCATAGGGACGAATACAATAACATATGATAACATTGCGAGGTACTTGACCTCTATATGATACATTTTACAAACGTTGCATTTATTCTTAAAAGGCAAACTATCATTACATCAATATTTGACATTTTCGTCTAACATTTCATAATATCCAAATGACCTAATCTGTCATTTACTTATTTATATTCTCTATTGAACTCCAATGACTCGAATGCAACGTCTTTGTATCATGGCTTAAAAGGTCCCAAGTAGTATCCTTAACATGAGCTAATGCACAGCGGAAGACTTAATTCATACCTGAGAATAACATGCTTTAAAACGTCAACATAAAGTTGGTGAGATATATAGGTTTGATGCTAGCAGCGTTATAACAATGGAACACAAGATTTCATATATAAACATTTTAATAAAAATATTCTAAGTGGTTGAGCACTTGGTAACCATACTTAACATTTAATCACGTCGCATATTCCCTTTATTATGAAATCTTACTACACCGTACCAAGGTGTAGTCACGAAACGAAGTACTGTGCAACCGTTGAATACTGGTCGTCCAGTCCGGTTGGGGTTGTCAGGCCCGATAGATCTATCAACAGGATTCGCGTTTACAATACCGCTGTAAATATTAGTTACCAAGCTACAGGGAAGTATGCCAGTGGTACAACTCAACGTAGAATATATTTTTCAGTTACTTGTGTCCATAGCGTAAAACATAAAATACATGTATTCTCATCCCGAAATATTTAGAGTTTAAAAGTGGGACTATATACTCACTTTTGTCTTGAAGATATGTAATTTCGACTTGGTCTCCGATTGATATCACGAACCTATCCATATATAATATATCAATACCTTTTCTTTTTAAACAATCGTCACATATATATACTTATAATACTTTTAATACTTTTAATAATTCCTTAGTCCGTAGTTAGCAGTCCGATGTTAGTAATTCAATTTTAATGGTTCATATTTAGTTGTTTAATAAACCCCCAATGAAATAAATAAAACCCACATCGTATATGTATTGGTCGAGATTAATCTTGACCCATGGTACCGGTGTTGTCAAATGACGTGTTGCGTACATAAAGTACCGGTGTTGTCAAATGACGTGTTGCGTACAATCATGGGATCTTATGATTAATCTTCTCGTATTGTTTACGGGTGATCCTGAACCATATAAAATTAAATTATGAGTACATATGTATAAAATATCATGTTACTTTAGGAAGATGTGATTTATTTAATTTTCTCCAATTATTTTCGTGGCTAAACTAGTCTTGGATATCCGATTTTGTTTTGGTCATAATTTCTTCGTTACAACTCCGTTTTCGTTGATTCAACTTTCCACTTCCTTGGATCGAGTCCCTCTTTAAGAATATGAACTGTAAATACCTTAGTTTGTATTCGAAATCATAGGTCATAGGTCAAATTTTGGTGAAACTTATGAAGTTAATCATTTTTGTTACAAAAACATCATTTAATGACCATTTTTCTAAAAATACTTATACTATGAATTAAATCATGAAATTTTTATGTGTTAACATATTCATAAGAAATATCATTTTTCCAGAATATAAACCTCCAATTCAAAGTTCAAGATGGTTTTTAATTATCCAACCCAAAACAGCCCCCGGTTGCACTCCGACGTCATAAAAACAGTTTTTTTAAGGTATTCTTTGAAAAACCAAGTTATACCTTGTTAAATTAGCATATATTTAAGTTATATTACAGGTCTTGAAGTATTTTAAAAGTTAAGTTAGAAGGATCTATTTAGTTTGCAAACAAGTTTGAAATCATTCAAACTATGTTTTTGTTGTTAAAATTGTATACCATACAATAAGATAGCTATATATATATGAATCGAATAAGGTTATGAACAAAGTTACTACCTCAAGTTACTTGGACAATATTGCTGTAAAAGAGGAGTAAAAACCTAGAACCAAAAGAGTGATGAAATTGGATGAAAGATTGGAAGCAACTTAAGACATAAACTTGAATTGAAAGTTGTATTTTTTGTAGTGTTTTTGTTGATCTTTTTATGGTAGTGTTTAAGGTGATTCTTGAGAGGATTTTTGCTGGAGTTCTTAGAGAGACATGAGGCTAGTAAGTGTGTGTGTTTAGCTAGAGAAATGATGTTCCAAAAATTGAAAATGGATGCATGTATTTATGGTGGTGTAAAAGGTGTATAAATTTGTAATTTTGTGAAAAGATCTTTTAATCATGTGAAATTGTCATACTAAATAACAAAAGTAGTTACCTTATACATAAGGCATGAACAAGGGCTGGTTGGTGGTGATTTGATGTGTATATACCAATAGTAAATACGTATAGAAGCTAGGTATGATACGAGTACATATACTCTAGATATACGTATAGAAATCTTGTGAAAAATGGAATGAGGATTCAAATATAGCTATCTTTTGTGAATATACTTATATTGTTTTATGTATTTAAGTCTTTAAAAGTGGTTAAATACATTATATATACGATATATGTATAAACATTATAGGTCGTAAGTATTTATGTCAAATAACGTTACGTATAGTTATCGTTTTGAAAGCTTAAGTTAGTAGTTTCAAAATATACTTATAACTTATTGTTATTAATATAAAATGAGATATTTAAACATCCTTAAATCATTTTAAATATGTATATATACATATATATACACAAACGTATAATTAACATATATTGTATAGTTCGTGATATCATCGGTCAAACTAGACGGTTAAACGTTATGTAAAACTCTTTTCAAAATCATAAATCTCAACAATTTAGATTGCTTATCATGTTGGTAAGTTTTAATTTATGTAAATATTAATCTTATAAGTGTAAAACGATCGGAAAAATCCGGGTCGTTACAGTACCCACCCGTTAAAGAAATTTCGTCCCGAAATTTGGTAGAGGTTGTCATAAATAACAATAGGAATGTTTTCATGACGAATATGAGGTATTAATAGAGTTTTATCATTATTGGAAGATATGGATAAAACGATTCGGTCATGTGAAGCGCACGAGTGAAGCTATCACAAAAGAATGAAATGAGTGAATATAGAATTGTTTTAACCGATGTCGAGATTAGGATTGATTTCCAGAATTTAAGGGATTTAAAGAAAATCTTATGTAATAAGATTTGGTTCTTCGATGATTTAGAAAACAGGATCTCCTTTGATTTAATGCGATAATCTGTTTCGATTTCTTTGTCGAATATTTCACTATAAATCCACCTCCTTCCCTTTCTTACTTCCATACCTCACATCTCTTACTCTTCCTCCTCTAATTCATACCTTAAGGTATCCTTTAAAATGCTTCATCCCGTTCTGATTTTTGTTATACTTCTAACTTTCATATCTTTCATTCTTCTCTTTCATCTACCGCTAGAAGAATCTATTCACTTTTATGATTTTCTTGGAATTATAATGTTTCTAATTCTCCCGTGTCTTTACGTCGCCATACGTATTGATACACACGGTTTGTAGTTTCTGGGTGGTTATTGGGTTTGATATCTTTCCTTATATTTCGATGCTCCTGCTTCTGTTTTCCATAATCATTGTCATCCATAGTTAATACTCTCTCCTATTTGCTGTAATCTATACCCCAATTTCTATTTTGGGACTTTGTCCCTTCGTTTCTTCTTCCCGTCCTTGAGTCAAGCGATCAATAGTTCGAAATTCGTAGGTATAAAATTCGGAATGAACATAGCTAATGCTCTAAGAAAGGAATGGTAATGGCACGATTTTGATTTGTCAAATTACCAGAATATCCAGGAAAATAGAACTATCAAGATGATTTGTTCTTAATATGTTTCGGAATTGGATAGAATGTAAAAGTCGTGTAACATGGCACATGATGACGGTACTGTGAATCATCATATTCCATTAGAAACTTAACATGACTTACTGTAATATAATGAAGTTGATCAAGTTTCATTATATTATACTAGTTCATGCATCAGTTCCCAACACTGCTTCAGAACATTCCTATTTTAAACTTGAAGGATTTAGAAACTAACACAGTTTCCTTTATATTGTAACGCAGATATTACAGAGAGATAAATGATTTCAGATAAGGATAGTGGTGAAAATATCTTCAGAAATATTGAGGATATTTATAATGAAAGATATGATAATATCTTGGAATTTCTAATGTCGAAGGATGATGATGAAGATTGACCCGTAAGGGTTTAGATTCAGAAGCAAGGTGTTTGCTACAGAATCGTCATAATTCTTTATGTACAAGTTTAGTCCTTGTAACTTGTTCAGAGTCTCCTTCATGGTTTGTTCAATCCGGTTTTCAGTACCAATTTTCTATCGAGCGTTCCTAACACTTCCTTCTTTTATCATCAACATTTGGTCATTAAGACCTTCTACAACATGCTGCTTCGTCAGTATTTTCAAAGTTATCGGATCTGGGTCATTGGTTATCAAACCAAGATGGTTTAAGGAGAATTGTATTTTTAGATGATTAAACGCTGATGGTAATATGATGGAATATAAAAGGTTCTCCGGTAACGATGGCGAAAGAACAACGTATATATATATATCGAGATTGTAATAAGAGTAGTCTTACTGAGATATCGAAGTGGAGCTGTGACAAAATTAGTTAATTGAAAAGGAATCGTGTGATTGTTTTTGCTAATGGATGATAAGGAATTCGATGCGGATACGTTTTAACTATAACTTCGAGTTCAAAAATTTTTAGGTGCATAACTATATGCATAAATCTTTATTCCGTAGACGAGGTGCGGCTGGTTGAACTTCTCGATCGAGATGTTTTCAAGAATCATGAAAAGTTGTGAATGCGAATTGTAATCGTCAAGATACAAATGAGGTTTAAAATAGAATCAAGTGGCAAACTTGAAGGATTGTTTAGTTTCATATGTAATAATCATCATTTTAACTCATTTTTAATTGTCCAAAGTTAGCAGTCCAATAGTCCGATTGTCCAATGGTTCAATAAATTCATATATGAACTAAATATATAATATTCGAATTACTTAATACGTATCGTGACCCGTGTACTGGTCTCGGTGTCGATCACAACTCAAAGTATATATATATTTTGGAATCAACTCCGACCCTGTATAGCCAACTCCCACCTTCACATATAGAGTGTCTATGGTTGTTCCGAAATATATATATAGATGGATCAATATGATAAGTCGAAACCTTGTATACGTGTCCCGTTATTTAAAATGCGTAAAATAAATAAATATATATCATGACCCATTATACAACGTGTTGTCTCAGAATTAATCCGACGTGTTGTTGTACATGTGTCCCGACGGTATGTAAAGTACAGAAATTAAAATTTCAAGAATGTAATTTGCGATAAATTAAATATTAATCAGTTAGCTGGGAACAGTTAGCCGGAACAGTTAGCGTGTAATCCTATCACAATTTCAATTAATTAATTCATCTGTTTCTAACAATTTTTATTTTGCCAATGTTTCTTCATTATGCCACTTGTTGGATTCGGATAGGTAAAAATCCAAATATGAAATTTAAATGGAAATGGTTAATCTGGGGTGAACTTATACGTATATCGGTAATTGTAAGTAGGATAATAAATGATCGTTGAATCAGATTCGAAGAATGTACAGTGTAACTTGTTAATGTGAATTCTAAATATTTCTTGGGTACTACCCACCCGTTAAAATATTTTCATCATTAACAGTTTGTACGAATGAAATTTTTAATTACACTCTTTATGAAAATATATTTGCATATATATTTTCTTCGGAGGTAACTATGAATTTAATGAGTCAATAAAATATTCAACTCATTTGATTTATCGTTATTACTAGATTACATAATCTCCAAAACATTAGAGATTACATAATCGTCATGTCGAACGAAGAACGATACGTAAAGAAGAGGTAATCGGTGTAGAATGATATGTAGAACAAAGATCATATTCGAAGTTCAGATGATGATGTTGAGGTACGTGGTGCGGATGTGATTGTTGGTGGTGGTAATGATACGGTTGTTGTTGATGCTGATGATGTCGTTGACGTCAATGATGCTACTGGTACTGAAGATTGCGAGGTTGATGTTGTTAACGGTACTGGTTATGCTGCTGGTGCTGCTGCTGGTGTTTGTAACCTTCGCACCGTGTTCTCCAAAGCCGTCACACGAGCGCGAAGTTCGTTAATTTCTGCTAGTACACCAGGATGATTGGCGGTTGGAGTGAGCGAATGAACAAGATCCGAAATATGGGATAGGATATAATCGTGACGAGATACTCGAGAAATAAGAGAGAAAATGGTTTCTCGAACAGGTTCTCGGGTAAGTGCTTCAGGTTCGTCGCCAATGGGGCAATTCGGTGGGTGAAAGGGATCACCTTCTTCTTGTCTCCAATAATTTAGTATACTACGAACCCATCCCTAATTCATCCAGAATAGATGATGAGAAATTGGTTGATCCATTCCAGTGACGCTGCCTTCGGAGCCCGAATGGAAATCCATATCAGCGTAGCTGTCGGAGTCGGAGGAATTCGAACTGGACGCGGAGTTCATCTTGTACAGTCGGGGAAATGAATTTTTGGTTTGGAATAGATTATAGGAGTTGGGTTTGGTATTCTTCAATACATAATTTACATATGTATTTATAATACTCAAAATCCCGTGAATTACGGAGAATCTTTGAAATTCGTCAGGCAATGTCTATAGCAACAGATACGCTAGGATACGAATTTTGTCTATACACTATCGATGCACCAAATGCAGTAAGACGTGTCTAGACTTAAGAATACTAAGCAGGCAATTCTTAAGGATGATAAGCAGATGATTTTCGACTAGATATGATAAGCAAAACTTTTGAAATGTAGACACGGTCAAAGTCCAGACTCACTAATGCATCCTAACAACTACCAGTTAGACACACTAATGCAAGGCCTGGTTCGCTAAGACCAACGCTCTGATACCACATGAGACGACCCGACCCAATCCATAGGGACGAATACAATAACATATGATAACATTGCGAGGTACTTGACCTCTATATGATACATTTTACAAACGTTGCATTTATTCTTAAAAGGCAAACTATCATTACATCAATATTTGACATTTTCGTCTAACATTTCATAATATCCAAATGACCTAATCTGTCATTTACTTATTTATATTCTCTATTGAACTCCAATGACTCGAATGCAACGTCTTTGTATCATGGCTTAAAAGGTCCCAAGTAGTATCCTTAACATGAGCTAATGCACAGCGGAAGACTTAATTCATACCTGAGAATAACATGCTTTAAAACGTCAACATAAAGTTGGTGAGATATATAGGTTTGATGCTAGCAGCGTTATAACAATGGAACACAAGATTTCATATATAAACATTTTAATAAAAATATTCTAAGTGGTTGAGCACTTGGTAACCATACTTAACATTTAATCACGTCGCATATTCCCTTTATTATGAAATCTTACTACACCGTACCAAGGTGTAGTCACGAAACGAAGTACTGTGCAACCGTTGAATACTGGTCGTCCAGTCCGGTTGGGGTTGTCAGGCCCGATAGATCTATCAACAGGATTCGCGTTTACAATACCGCTGTAAATATTAGTTACCAAGCTACAGGGAAGTATGCCAGTGGTACAACTCAACGTAGAATATATTTTTCAGTTACTTGTGTCCATAGCGTAAAACATAAAATACATGTATTCTCATCCCGAAATATTTAGAGTTTAAAAGTGGGACTATATACTCACTTTTGTCTTGAAGATATGTAATTTCGACTTGGTCTCCGATTGATATCACGAACCTATCCATATATAATATATCAATACCTTTTCTTTTTAAACAATCGTCACATATATATACTTATAATACTTTTAATACTTTTAATAATTCCTTAGTCCGTAGTTAGCAGTCCGATGTTAGTAATTCAATTTTAATGGTTCATATTTAGTTGTTTAATAAACCCCCAATGAAATAAATAAAACCCACATCGTATATGTATTGGTCGAGATTAATCTTGACCCATGGTACCGGTGTTGTCAAATGACGTGTTGCGTACATAAAGTACCGGTGTTGTCAAATGACGTGTTGCGTACAATCATGGGATCTTATGATTAATCTTCTCGTATTGTTTACGGGTGATCCTGAACCATATAAAATTAAATTATGAGTACATATGTATAAAATATCATGTTACTTTAGGAAGATGTGATTTATTTAATTTTCTCCAATTATTTTCGTGGCTAAACTAGTCTTGGATATCCGATTTTGTTTTGGTCATAATTTCTTCGTTACAACTCCGTTTTCGTTGATTCAACTTTCCACTTCCTTGGATCGAGTCCCTCTTTAAGAATATGAACTGTAAATACCTTAGTTTGTATTCGAAATCATAGGTCATAGGTCAAATTTTGGTGAAACTTATGAAGTTAATCATTTTTGTTACAAAAACATCATTTAATGACCATTTTTCTAAAAATACTTATACTATGAATTAAATCATGAAATTTTTATGTGTTAACATATTCATAAGAAATATCATTTTTCCAGAATATAAACCTCCAATTCAAAGTTCAAGATGGTTTTTAATTATCCAACCCAAAACAGCCCCCGGTTGCACTCCGACGTCATAAAAACAGTTTTTTAAGGTATTCTTTGAAAAACCAAGTTATACCTTGTTAAATTAGCATATATTTAAGTTATATTACAGGTCTTGAAGTATTTTAAAAGTTAAGTTAGAAGGATCTATTTAGTTTGCAAACAAGTTTGAAATCATTCAAACTATGTTTTTGTTGTTAAAATTGTATACCATACAATAAGATAGCTATATATATATGAATCGAATAAGGTTATGAACAAAGTTACTACCTCAAGTTACTTGGACAATATTGCTGTAAAAGAGGAGTAAAAACCTAGAACCAAAAGAGTGATGAAATTGGATGAAAGATTGGAAGCAACTTAAGACATAAACTTGAATTGAAAGTTGTATTTTTTGTAGTGTTTTTGTTGATCTTTTTATGGTAGTGTTTAAGGTGATTCTTGAGAGGATTTTTGCTGGAGTTCTTAGAGAGACATGAGGCTAGTAAGTGTGTGTGTTTAGCTAGAGAAATGATGTTCCAAAAATTGAAAATGGATGCATGTATTTATGGTGGTGTAAAAGGTGTATAAATTTGTAATTTTGTGAAAAGATCTTTTAATCATGTGAAATTGTCATACTAAATAACAAAAGTAGTTACCTTATACATAAGGCATGAACAAGGGCTGGTTGGTGGTGATTTGATGTGTATATACCAATAGTAAATACGTATAGAAGCTAGGTATGATACGAGTACATATACTCTAGATATACGTATAGAAATCTTGTGAAAAATGGAATGAGGATTCAAATATAGCTATCTTTTGTGAATATACTTATATTGTTTTATGTATTTAAGTCTTTAAAAGTGGTTAAATACATTATATATACGATATATGTATAAACATTATAGGTCGTAAGTATTTATGTCAAATAACGTTACGTATAGTTATCGTTTTGAAAGCTTAAGTTAGTAGTTTCAAAATATACTTATAACTTATTGTTATTAATATAAAATGAGATATTTAAACATCCTTAAATCATTTTAAATATGTATATATACATATATATACACAAACGTATAATTAACATATATTGTATAGTTCGTGATATCATCGGTCAAACTAGACGGTTAAACGTTATGTAAAACTCTTTTCAAAATCATAAATCTCAACAATTTAGATTGCTTATCATGTTGGTAAGTTTTAATTTATGTAAATATTAATCTTATAAGTGTAAAACGATCGGAAAAATCCGGGTCGTTACAGCATCCTACACGATTTCCTGTACTGCTAGATCCAAGGTTAATGTTGGTATGTAGCACAGCCTATACTGCAGCTATGTTTGAAGCAAGAAAGGCACGAAATTCCTCTTCGCTCATATTCAAGGTGTGTCGAGTAGTTGGTGCCATTTCCTTCAAAATAGTCAAATGAAACAAGTTAATCATACAGAATATTAAGAGTAGTCAATAGTATCTCGTAGCATAATATGAACTCATTTATAAAAGCTTTTTCTTCATATTAGTGTTTTATAAGTTTAAATTCGGGTAGTACCTACCCGTTAAGTTCATACTTAGTAGCTAATATACAATTCAACTACCAAAATTCTATATGAAAAACTGATTATAATAATATTTCGCGTTCAAACTTTTACACAATATTTTACAAACTTACAATACCGCTTATTTTACATATAGCATGAAATATAGCACACGATAAATTTGATACAAGATGGTTGTGAAGATAATTCTAGCTATTACACAAGTCGTTCAGCAAAGGCAATAAAGACACGTAATTCATACGTCCAGAAACAAGTCATGCATTCTGGTTTTACTAGGACTACTTCCCATCCTTGGTCTTGTGGAACATAACCGTTATGGCCGTTGATAAGACAGCGTGTTGTAACGTCGTCAAAGGGACGAGGGTTACGTAATGTCCAACAGTCCTGTAACAATCTAAAAACCTCATTTCTTGCCCCAATTACCGACTCCGTCACTTGTGGGAACGTTTTGTTTAATAGTTGTAGCCCGATGTTCTTGTTCTCACTTTGGTGAGAAGTGAACATTACTAACCCGTAAGCATAACATGCTTCTTTATGTTGCATGTTAGCCGCTTTTTCTAAATCACGAAGTCCTATATTCGGATATATTGAGTCAAAATAATTTCTTAACCCGTTGCGTAAAATAGCATTTGGGTTCCCCGTAATATATGCGTCAAAGTAAACACATCGTAACTTATGGATTTCCCAATGTGATATCCCCCATCTTTCAAACGAAAGCCTTTTATAAACCAAGGCATTCTTAAAACGTTCTTCGAATGTCTTACAAACTGATCTCGCCTTAAATACTTGTGCCGAGGAATTCTGACCGACTCTAGACAAGATTTCATCAAGCATGTCTCCGGGTAGGTCTCTTAAAATATTGGGTTGTCTATCCATTTTATGTTTTTATACTGTAAAATAGACAAAAGTTAGATTCATAAAAAAAAATACTTATTAATACAAGCAATTTTTACATATATCATAAAGCATAAGCACACTATATTACATGTATTACACCACATGAATACAACTATCTTATTCTGACTCGCTCGTTTCTTCTTCTTCGGTTTTGGTTCGTTTTGCCAAGTTTCTAGGGATATATGATGTTCCCCTAATACGAGCCGTCGTTTTCCACATTGGTTTAGAAAAACCTGGTGGTTTAGAGGTTCCCGGGTTGTTGTCACAACTTAAGAAATACGGGTGTTAACGATACATATAAAGTTCATCGGGTTTGGAATCAAATTTCTCTATTTTTATGCCCTTTCTCTTATTATTCTCTTTTGCCTTATTAAATTGTGTTGAGGTAATTTCTATAACATCACCGGAATCCTTGTCGGGATCCGATTCATCGAAGAATTGGTAATCCTCCCAATACTTTGCTTCCTTGGCGGAAACACCATTGACCATAATTAACTTTGGTCGGTTGGTTGAGGATTTTCTTCTACTTAACCGTTTTATTATTTCCCCCACTGGTTCTATTTCTTCTTCCGGTTCCGATTCTTCTTCCGGTTCCGATTCTTCTCCCGGTTCCGACTCTTCTTCCGGTTCCTCTTCGGGAACTTGTGAATCAGTCCACGAATCATTCCAATTTACATTTGACTCTTCATTATTATTAGGTGAGTCAATGGGACTTGTTCTATAGGTAGACATCTATCACATAATATCAAACACGTTAAGAGATTAATATATCACATAATATTCACATGTTAAAAATATATAGTTTCCAACAAAATTTGTTAAGCAATCATTTTTCAAGTAAACACGGTCGAAGTCCAGACTCACTAATGCATCCTAACAAACTCGATAAGACACACTAATGCAAAATTCTGGTTCTCTAAGACCAACGCTCGGATACCAACTGAAATGTCCCGTTCTTATTGATTAAAAACGTTCCATATTAATTGATTTCATTGCGAGGTTTTGACCTCTATATGAGACGTTTTTCAAAGACTGCATTCATTTTAAAACAAACCATAACCTTTATTTCATCAATAAAGGTTTAAAAAGCATTACGTAGATTATCAAATAATGATAATCTAAAATATACTGTTTACACACGACCATTACATAATGGTTTACAATAAGAATATATTACATCAAAAATAAGTTTCTTGAATGCAGTTTTTACATAATATCATACAAGTATGAACTCCAAATCTTGTCCTTATTTTAGTATGAAACAGCGGAAGCTCTTAATAATCACCTGAGAATAAACATGCTTAAAACGTCAACAAAAATGTTGGTGAGTTATAGGTTTAACCTATATATTATCAAATCATAATAATAGACCACAAGATTTCATATTTCAATATACATCCCATACATAGAGATAAAAATCATTCATATGGTGAACACCTGGTAACCGACATTAACAAGATGCATATTTAAGAATATCCCCATCATTCCGGGACACCCTTCGGATATGATATAAATTTCGAAGTACTAAAGCATCTGGTACTTTGGATGGGGTTTTTTAGGCCCAATAGATCTATCTTTAGGATTCGCGTCAATTAGGTTGTCTGTTCCCTAATTCTTAGATTACCAGACTTAATAAAAAGGGGCATATTCGATTTTGATAATTCAACCATAGAATGTAGTTTCACGTACTTGTGTCTATTTTGTATATCATTTATAAAACCTGCATGTATTCTCATCCCAAAAATATTAGATTTTAAAAGTGGGACTATAACTCACTTTCACAGATTTTTTACTTCGTCGGGAAGTAAGACTTAGCCACTGGTCGATTCACGAACCTATAACAAATATGTACATATATATCAAAGTATGTTCAAAATATATTTATAACACTTTTAATACATTTTGATGTTTTAAGTTTATTAAGTCAGCTGTCCTCGTTAGTAACCTACAACTAGTTGTCCACAGTTAGATGTACAGAAATAAATCGATATTTATTATCTTGAATCAATCCACGACCCAGTGTATGCATATCTTAGTATTGATCACAACTCAAACTATATATATTTTGGAATCAACCTCAACCCTGTATAGCTAACTCCAACATTCACATATAGAGTGTCTATGGTTGTTCCGAAATATATATAGATGTGTCGACATGATAGGTCGAAACATTGTATACATGGTATCTCAAGATTACATAATATACAATACAAGTTGATTAAGTTATGGTTGGAATAGATTTGTTACCAATTTTCACGTAGCTAAAATGAGTAGTTTTTACCAATTTTGTTTTGCTCGCCATTTCTTCGTTTCTAATCCGTTTTGAGTGATTTAAGCGGCCACGGTTTCGTATTGAACTTGAATTTATGAAACTAAACAGAAAAGGTATAGGTTTATAGTCGGAAATACAAGTTACAAGTCGTTTTTGAAAGAGGTAGTCATTTCCGTCGAAAGAACGACATCTTGATGACTGTTTTGAAAAACATATTTTCACTTTGAGTTTAACCATGATTTTTGGATATGGTTTCATGTTCATAATAAAAATCATTTTTCCAGAAGTATAGCTTTTAAATCAAAGTTTTTCATAGTTTTTAATTATCCAAACCAAAACAGCCCCCGGTTGTAACTACGACGGCGTAAATCCGGTTTTATGGTGTTTATCGTGTTTCCGGGTTTTAAATCATTAAGTTAGCATATCATATAGATATATATTATGTGTATAGTTGATTTTAAAAGTGTAGTTAGAAGGATTAACTTTATTTGCGAACAAGTTTAGAATTAACTAAACTATGTCCTAGTGATTACTAGTTTACCACTTCGAATATGATAGCTTTTTATGTATGAATCTGTGATGACCCAGAAATTTCGACTAAATTTAAACTTAATCTTTGTATGATTAACATTTCCGACACGATAATCAAAGTCTGTAAAACTGAATCTCAAAATTTTTGAATTACTTTTATATATTTAAATACCCTTCGGTTGTTTTCGACGATTCGCGAACAATTATATGTAAATAGATACATATATACTATAACATGAAAAGGTAACAATGTATTAATTGTCTGATACCGTACATTAAACTTATTGGTTTAAATATCTATTTGAATGTATATGATAAGTTGAAATATTTATTATTAAAATTTATTTATAAATAACTTCCAATGTGTATTTAAAAACTGATTTATGTATATTAAAAAGATATATACATATATATAATAAACGATAGTAACATTCGTTTATTAATTCAATTGATATTTAGATAAGTTAACTAAAGCGTTTAAGATGAACCAGTTAAACATTAATTTGTTACAGTGTTTTCAAATTGCCACATTACTCAAAATGCTACAGTGTTTTTGAAAATCACTATTTGCTACAGTGAAATTGACTTTACTACAGTGAATTGCTACAGTAAAAATTGACTTTGCTACAGTAACTTTGCTACAGTGGTATATTTTATGGATGATTTAAGACTATATTTTGACAAAGGTACGATTCACGAAACGTAAAGTACAAGTTTTCTTAGCGTACGAAAGGGCGTTCGAAAAACCGGAACCGGGACATAAGTCGAGTGACAACGTACGACTTATCGGAACAAAAATTACAAGTCAACTATGCACGTGAATTTAATATAATATATAATTAATTAATTTAAATTATATATATTATATTTATATTTATTTTATATTATGTCGACAAGCTAGGAGCCAAAACAATGTGAGCTGTCCCTGGTCCTCATGCGAGTCGCATGGCCAGAAGGCCATTTCCATGCGAGTCGCATGACTCCAGATTCCAGGCCAGGTACTATAAATTCAGGTGTTTTGCTCGAATGAAAAATCAAACACACATACACAAATATATATTACTCCGTATAATATTTATTATTATTATTATTATTATTATTATTATTATTATTATTATTATTATTAAGATTATTATTAATCTTATTAATCTTATTAATCTTATTATTAGTATTATTATTTTTACGATACAAAAATAATAATGTACATAAAATATTACGACGGAGTACTGTCCAAGTAATTTTCAAAACGAGTTTCCGAGCGAGCTAGAGCTAAGGAAAATATGGGTTATTGCCAAGGAGGTTATGGGTAATGTTCGGGGATATTTTTGTGAATCAAACCTCGTGTTTATTATCTCCGATGCGTCTACATGCTTTCCTACAATATTGTATATCAATATTAAACAGTGAGTTTCATATGATCCCTTTTTACTCATTACATTTTTGGGCTGAGAATACATGCAAATGCTTTATTAACCGTTTTACAATATTTATATGCGTGAGTTTCATTTGCTCCCTTTTTAATTGCTTTTGCAATATATATTTTTGGGCTGAGAATACATGCACTTTATTTTAAACGCAATGGATACAAGTACATACTAAATTCTACACTGAGTTTGAACCGAAAATCCCTTAGCTTTGGTAACTGTTAACTGCCAGTTATAAGAACTGGTGGGCGCGAGTAGTAGTATATGGATCCATAGGGCTTGATATCCCCGTCCGAGCTAGAGCACTAGCCTTTTAACGGACGTATGCTATTTGAGAAGCGTACACGTTGGTTTGCGTGTATTATTAAGATGATTATACAAAGGGTACAAATTATATAAGCATTAAAGTTTAGTTACCAGGGTGCTCAATTTTGTAGAACCGATTGATAAACGTTTCGGATGAAACAACTGAAATCTTGTGATCCACCTTTTATGTAAAACCTATTGATAAACGTTTTGAATAAAACAACTGAACTTTTGTAATCCACATTGATATACGGATTATGTGTAATAATAAAACTATGAACTCACCAGCCTTTGTGTTGACACTTGAAGCATGTTTATTCTCAGGATTCTAGAAGTCTTCCGCTGTTTGCTTATACGTGATACAAGATATGTGCTTGGAGTCATACATGCTATATACAAGAAACTTGCATTCACCAAACCATTACCATGTATCTTATTTTGACTGTATTGTCAACAGATGTATTATTGTAAACCATTTAAATGGTGATTGTCTATACGTAGAAATCATCAGATGTTAAAAACCTGGAATTTATATATTCATTTATGAAATACCTTTTCAAACGAATACAATGTTACAAAATGTATCACATAGAGGTCAAATACCTCGCAATGAAATCAATGAATGACGTGTTCGTCCATATGGATTTGGAGCGATCGTCACAGAATCGAATGATGTTATGAACATCATTACTACCTTAAGTTCCTTGGATAAACCTTCTGGAAAAGAGAAAAATGGATCTAGCTTCAACGGATCCTTGGATGGCTCGAAGTTCTTCAAGCTGAATCATGACACGAAAACAAGTTCAAGTAAGATCATCACTTGAAATAAGATTGTTATAGTTATAGAAATTGAACCAAAGTTTGAATATGATTATTAACTTGTATTAGAAGGATAACCTACTGTAAGAAACAAAGATTTCTTGAGGTTGGATGATCACCTTACAAGATTGGAAGTGAGCTAGCAAACTTGAAAGTATTCTTGATTTTATGTAACTAGAACTTGTAGAATTTATGAAGAACACTTAGAACTTGAAGTTAGAACTTGAGAGAGATCAATTAGGTGAATAAAATTGAAGAATTAAAGTGTTTGTAGGTGTTTTTGGTCGTTGGTGTATGGATTAGATATAAAGGATATGTAATTTTGTTTTCATGTAAATAAGTCATGAATGATTACTCATATTTTTGTAATTTTATGAGATATTTCATGCTAGTTGCCAAATGATGGTTCCCACATGTGTTAGGTGACTCACATGGGCTGCTAAGAGCTGATCATTTGAGTGTATATACCAATAGTACATACATCTAAAAGCTGTGTATTGTACGAGTACGAATACGGGTGCATACGAGTAGAATTGTTGATGAAACTGAACGAGGATGTAATTGTAAGCATTTTTGTTAAGTAGAAGTATTTTGATAAGTGTCTTGAAGTCTTTCAAAGGTGTATGAATACATATTAAAACACTACATGTATATACATTTTAACTGAGTCGTTAAGTCATCGTTAGTCGTTACATGTAAGTGTTGTTTTGAGACCTTTAGGTTAACGATCTTGTTAAATGTTGTTAACCCAAAGTTTATAATATCAAATGTTATTTTAAATTATTATATTATCATGATATTATGATATATTAATATATCTTAATATGATATATACATTTAAATGTCGTTACAACGATAATCGTTACATATATGTCTCGTTTCGAAATCCTTAAGTTAGTAGTCTTGTTTTTACTTATGTAGTTCATTGTTAATACACTTAATGATATATTTAATTATCATTTTATATATAATATAACAATGTATTAATATGCTTCATATATATTTAGTAAGACGTGGTTATAACGATAATCGTTATATGTATCGTTTCGAGTTTCATACGTCAATAGTCTCCTTTTTAAGTATATAACTTATTGTTACTATTTTTAATGAGATACTTGATGATCATTATATCATGTTAAACATATATATTTATTCATTTATGTATCATCATGTCATATACAACTTATAGCGTTCGTGAATCATTGGTCAAACTGGGTAATCAGACGTTTACAAAAATTCCGTTTCAATTAACCAAGTCTTAACAAGTTTGATTGCTTACCATGTTGGAAACATTTAATCATGTAAATATAGTTTTCATTAAACATATAATCATAGAAAGGTTCAAAAAAGTTCGGGTCACTACATTGTTGGGTTTTATATCTTCTCTTATATTTTGATGTCTCTGCTTATGTCTTTCTGTAATCATTGACATCCAAAGTTAATACTCTCTCCAATTTACTGTGATATATACTCTCATTTATTTCAGATCTTCATTCTTTTGTTTTCTCTTCCCAACTTTAAATCTAGTGAATAATGGTCCAGAATTCGTAGGTATGAAATTCGGAATGAACATAATTAATGTTCTAAGAAAGATATTGTAATAGTACGATCTTGATTAGTTAAATTATCAGAATTCAAGAGAAAAGATTGAACCATCAAGAAATTATGTTCTTGATATGTATATATATTAGATAGAATGTAAGAGTCGTGTAACATGGCACATGATGACGTTATGGTCTGTGAATCATCACATCCCATTAGAAACTCAGCATGACTTACTGTAATATAATCACGTTGATCAAGTGTCATTATATTATACTAACTCATGCTTCAGTTCCCAACATTTCTTCAAAAACATTCATATTTTAAATTTGAATTTTTCAGAATTTAGAAACTAAAACAGTTTCCTTTCTGATGTAACACTGATATCGCAAAGAGATAAATGATTTCAGATAAGAATAGTTATGAAAATATCTTCAGAAATATCGAGGATATTTATAATGAAGATACAATGATATTTTAGAATTTTCTAATATCGAAGGATGATGAAGAAGATTTATTCGTAAAGATTTAGAGTCAGGAGCAAGGTATTCGTTAATGACTTCAGCAGACACTGGATCATTTAGATTCTTTGAAGGTAGGTTTAGTCTTTGTGATTTATTCACAGTCTCCTTCATGGTTTGCTCAATCCGTTTTCCAGTTTCAACTTATCAGAGCTTTACCAACATACCATTCTTTATCATCAAACTTTTGACGGTTAAGGTCGTTTACGGTTGTCTACAGTTTCTGCAGCTTCATTCAGCTTTTTCAATATCCAGAGTATTGATTTATAGACTGGGTAAAGAATTTCAGAATTGAAGATCATAATTCTAAGAGATAAATGTTATATGTATACATATAACTGTTGATGTAGACATGTTGCAAGATTTAAAATACTGATTGCTGATGTCCCGGTACTTGGTATGGAAATTCTCGTTACAAGATGCGGATGAGTATATGATAGGGTTTTAATGAACAAATATAATGGTTTTTCATAGAGACTTAAGCTAATGAGTAATGAAGTTGTTGGTAAGTTTACTGTTAAGGTGGTGGGATATAAAAGGTTTCCCGATAACGATAAAAGAGCACACATATATATATATCAAGGTAATAATAAGGTTGTTTCGAACGAAAAGTTGAAGTTGATTTGCTGAAGCTGTGACAAAATTGGCTAATTTGAAAAGGAATTGCAAAGTTATTTTCGGTAATAATAACGCCAAGGAGCTAGTACAGATACGTGTTAAACGTTTACTCAGGTTTCGAGTGTTTTCAGGTGCATAACTATATGCATCAATCTTTTCTTCCGTAGATGAAGTGCGGTTGGTTTATCCTCTCGATTGAGGTGTTTTTAAGAATCATGAAAGGTTTAAACGCAGACTGTAATCGTCAAGATACAAATGAGGTTTAAGATGAAATCAAGTGGCAAACTTGAAGAAATGTTTAGTTTCATATGTTATAATCAATATTTTAATTCATTTTAATTGTCCAATGTTATTAGTCCCCAGTTGATAGTCCACAGTTAACAATCCAATAATTCATATATAGTTTATAATATTCGAATTAATTAATACGTATCGTAACCCGTGTACATGTCTCAGACTCGATCACAACTCAAAGTATATATATATTATTATCGAATCAACCTCAACCCTGTATAGCTAACTCGATCATTACTGCATATAGAGTGTCTATGGTTATTCCAAATAATATATATAGATGTGTCGATATGATATGTCAAAATATTGTATACGTGTCCCGATATTTAAAATGCGTAAATAACAGTATTTAAATGACGATAAATAAAGTGCGTAAAATAATTAACATAAATTAAATTACAATAAATAAAATTGCGAGAATATAAATTGCGATAAATAAACTGCGATAAATAAATTGAGATAATAAAATGTAATAAGGAATTAATAGTTAGCTAGGAACAGTAAGCTAGGAACAGTTAGCGTGGATTCTTATCAAAATTCTTCTCATAGTTAAATTGTTTGTTTCTAACAAATTTTATTTTTGTCCAATGTTTTCTTCATTATGCCACTTATTGGATTCTGATAGGTCCAAATCCAAATATGAAATTGAATGAAAATGGTTATTCTGCAGTGAACGGATACGTATATCTGTGGGTTTAAGTAGGATAGTAAATGACTGTTGAATCAGATTCGAAGAATGTACAGTGTAACTTATTAATGTGAAATCTAAATATTTCTCGGGTATTACCTACCCATTAAAATATTTTCATCATTAATCGTTTGTACAAAAGAATTTTTAATTACAATCTTTATGAATATATATATATATATGCATATATATTTCTTCAGATGTAATCATGCATTAAATGAGTAGATATAATACTAACTCATTTAATTTACCGTTAGAACTAGAATGTATAATCTCTAAAGCACTAGAGATTACATAATCGCTATGTCGAACGAAGATAAATGATGTAGAACGTCATATAGAACGATGATTATACTCGAGGTACAGAATGAGATATCGAAGATGGTGATGCGGATGTTGTTGTTGGTGGCACTAGTGCTGTTGGTGCTGAGGCTGGTGATGTTACTGGTGTTGGTGATACTGCTGGTGATTGCAAATTGTGTACCGTACTCTCTAAAGTTAACACTCGAGCTCGGAGTTCTTTAACTTCTTCTACTAACCCTGGTTGGTTATCAGTGTGAGGTAGAGGTTGGATATCTTCTCTAGTTCTGTTAATGGTAGCCTCAAGATGAAAAAATCTTGCAAAAAGGGTATAAACGGTGTTGCGAACAGGTTCGCCGGTGAGCGGGTCAAGTACTCCAAGGTTAGGTGGTAGATTTGGTTCATGATATGGAGTACCTTCTTCCCCTCTCCATAGGTTGAGTATGTCGCGAACCCACCCCCATTTTATCCAGTAATTGAAATGTCCCGTTCATATTGATTATAAACGTTCCATATTAATTGATTTCGTCGCGAGGTTTTGACCTCTATATGAGACGTTTTTCAAATACTGCATTCATTTTTAAAACAACCAAAACCTTTATTTTATCTATAAAGGTTTAAAAAGCATTACGTAGATTATCAAATAATGATAATCTAAAATATACTGTTTACACACGACCATTACATAATGATTTACAATAAGAATATATTACATCAAAAATAAGTTTCTTGAATGCAGTTTTTACATAATATCATACAAGTATGGACTCCAATTCTTGTCCTTATTTTAGTATGCAACAGCGGAAGCTCTTAATAATCACCTGAGAATAAACATGCTTAAAACGTCAACAAAAATGTTGGTGAGTTATAGGTTTAACCTATATATTATCAAATCATAATAATAGACCACAAGATTTCATATTTCAATATACATCCCATACATAGAGATAAAAATCATTCATATGGTGAACACCTGGTAACCGACATTAACAAGATGCATATAAGAATATCCCCTATCATTTCGGGAAATCCTTCGGACATGATAAAAATGAATTCGAAGTACTAAAGCATCCGGTACTTTGGATGGGGTTCGTTAGGCCCAATAGATCTATCTTTAGGATTCGCGTCAATTAGTAGATCGATTTACTAATTCTTAGGCTACCAAGCAAAAGGGGCATATTCGGCTTCGATCATTCACCCATATAATGTAGTTTCAATTACTTGTGTCTATTTCGAAAAACATTTATAAAACTGCATGTATTCTCATCCCAAAATATTAGATTTTAAAAGTGGGACTATAACTCACTTTCACAGATTTTTACTTCGTCGGGAAGTAAGACTTGGCCACTGGTTGATTCATGAACCTATACAAATATGTACATATATATCAAAGTATGATCAAAATATATTTACAACATTTTTTTTTATTACGTTTTAATGATTTGGGTTTGTTAAGTCAGCAGTCCTCGTTAGTAACCTACTGCTAGTTGTCCACAGTTAGATGTACAAAAATAAATAAATACAAATTATCTTGGATCAATCCATGACCCAATGTATACAAGCCTCAGGCTAGATCACAACTCAAACTTTATATATTATTTTTGGAATCAACCTCAACCCTGTATAGCTAACTCCAACATTACCGCATATAGAGTGTCTATGGTTGTTCCAAAATATATTATATAGATGGGTCGATATGATATGTCAAAACATTGTATACGTGTCTATGGTATCCCAAGATTACATAATATATATTATAATACATGAATAATACAATATAAGTTTGTTAAGTTATGATTTGTATAGAATTGTTACAATATTTTCCGTAGCTACAACAATCAAAAAATATCCAATCTTGTTTTATCCATAACTTCTTCATTTCAAATCCGTTTTGAGTGAATCAAATTGCTATGGTTTTATATTGAACTCTATTTTATGAATCTATACAGAAAAAGTATAGGTTTATAGTCGGAAATATAAGTTACAAGTCATTTTTGTAAGAGGTAGTCATTTCAGTCGAAAGAACGACGTCTTGATGACCATTTTGAAAAACATACTTCCACTTTAAGTTTAACCATGATTTTTGGATATAGTTTCATGTTCATAAGAAAAATTATTTTCCCAAAAGAACAACTTTTAAATCAAAATTTATCATAGTTTTTAATTAACTAACCCAAAACAGCCTGCGGTGTTACTACGACGACGTATATCCGGTTTTACGGTGTTTTTCGTGTTTTCAGGTTTTAAATCATTAATTTAGCATATCATATAGATATAGAACATGTGTTTAGTTGATTTTAAAAGTCAAGTTAGAAGGATTAACTTTTGTTTGCGAACAAGTTTAGAATTAACTAAACTATGTTCTAGTGAATACAAGTTTAAACCTTCGAATAAGGTAGTTTTATATATATGAATCGAATGATGTTATGAACATCATTACTACCTCAAGTTTATTAGGTAAACCTACTGAAAGTGACAAGAAATGATCTAGCTTCAAAGGATCTTGGATGGCATGAAAGTTCTTGAAGTAGGATCATGACACAAAAACAAGTTCAAGTAAGATTTTTACTCGAATTAAGATAGTTTATAGTTATCTAAATTGAATCAAAGTTTGAATATGATTATTATCTTGAATAATAAAAATAACCTACTGTAAATAACAAAGGTTTCTTGATCTTAGATGATTACTTGGAATGGATTAGAAAGCTTGGATGTAAACTAGTAAACTTGAAAGGATTTTCGAAGTGTTCTTTCTAAGATGATTATAGCTTGATTCTTGAAGTAATTTTTGATGAAGATGATGATTAGCTACTGGAAAAATTCGTTCATAAGTGTGTGTGTGTGTGTGTGTGTGTGTGTGTGTGTGTGTGTGTGTGTGTTGAGAGAGAATTAGAAAGAGAATTGGAAGTGAAATGGAGTGAATGATGAGTGGTAAGTGGTGAGTGGTGAGTGGTGAGTGGGGTTAAAAGGAGTTCTAGTTAGTTGACTAGTTCATGGTAGAAGTTAAAATTGATTAGTCATACATGACATAATCAAGAGTGGAATCCCATGCTAGTTCCTATTGGTATATACCCATAGTAAGTACGTCTAGAAGCTGTGTATAATACGGGTATGAATACGACTAGAATTCTTGATGAAAAAAGAATGGGAATGTAACTATACCCATTTTTGTTAAGTATGAGTGTTTTGATATATGTCTTGAAGTCTTCCAAAAGTATATTAATACATCTAAATACACTACATGTATATACATTTTAACTGAGTCGTTAAGTCATCGTTAATCGTCACATGTAAGTGTTGTTTTGAAACCTTTAAGTTAACGATCTCATTTAATGTTGTTAACCCATTCTTTATTATATCTAATGAGATGTTAAATTATTATCTTATCATGATATTATGATATATTAATATATCTTAATATGATATATATACATTTAAATGTCGTTACAACGATAATCGTTACATATATGTCTCGTCTCGAAATTCTTAAGTTAGTAGTCTCATTTTTATGTATATAACTCATTGTTAATATACTTATGGAGATACTTACTTATCATAATCTCATGTTAACTATATGTATATTCATATATATATATCGTCATGTCATTTTTACAAGTTTTAACGTTCGTGAATCGCCGGTCAACTTGGGTGGTCAATTGTCTACATGAAACTCATTTCAAATAATCAAGTCTTAACAAGTTTGATTGCTTAACATGTTGGAAACACTTAATCATGTAAAAATCAATTTCATTTAATATATATAAACATGGAAAAGTTCGGGTCACTACAGTACCTACCCATTAAATAAATTTCGTCCCGAAATTTTAAGCAGATGGAGGTGTTGTCGTATCTTCTGGAAATAAGTACGGGTATTTCTTCTTCATCTGATCTTCTCGTTCCCAGGTGAACTCAGGTCCTCTAAAAGCATTCCATCGAACCTTAACAATTGGTATCTTGTTTTCTTTAAGTCTTTTAACCTCACGATCCATTATTTCGACGGGTTCTTCGATGAATTGAAGTTTTTCGTTGATTTGGATTTTGTCTAACGAAATAGTGAGATCTTCTTTAGCAAAACATTTCTTCAAATTCGAGACGTGGAAAGTGTTATGTACAGCCGCGAGTTGTTGAGGTAACTCAAGTCGGTAAGCTACTGATCCGACACGATCAATAATCTTGAATGGTCCAATATACCTTGGATTTAATTTCCCTCGTTTACCAAATCGAACAACGCCTTTCCAAGGTGCAACCTTAAGCATGACCATCTCTCCAATTTCAAATTCTATATCTTTTCTTTTAATGTCGGCGTAGCTCTTTTGTCGACTTTGGGCGGTTTTCAACCGTTGTTGAATTTGGATTATCTTCTCGGTAGTTTCTTGTATTATCTCTGGACCCGTAATCTATCTATCCCCCACTTCACTCCAACAAATCGGAGACCTGCACTTTCTACCATAAAGTGCTTCAAACGGCGCCATCTCAATGCTTGAATGGTAGCTGTTGTTGTAGGAAACTTCTACTAACGGTAGATGTCGATCCCAACTGTTTTCGAAATCAATAACACATGCTCGTAGCATGTCTTCAAGCATTTGTATCGTCCTTTCGCTCTGCCCATCAGTTTGTGGATGATAGGCAGTACTCATGTCTATACGAGTTCCTAATGCTTGCTGTAATGTCTGCCAGAATCTTGAAATAAATCTGCCATCCCTATCAGAGATAATAGAGATTGGTATTCCATGTCTGGAGACGACTTCCTTCAAATACAGTCGTGCTAACTTCTCCATCTTGTCATCTTCTCTTATTGGCAGGAAGTGTGCTGATTTGGTGAGACGATCAACTATTACCCAAATAGTATCAAAACCACTTGCAGTCTTTGGCAATTTAGTGATGAAATCTATGGTAATGTTTTCCCATTTCCATTCTGGGATTTTGGGTTGTTGAAGTAGACCTGATGGTTTCTGATGCTCAGCTTTGACCTTAAAACACGTCAAATATTCTCCTACGTATTTAGCAACGTCGGCTTTCATACCTGGCCACCAAAAATTTTTCTTGAGATCCTTGTACATCTTCCCCGTTCCAGGATGTATTGAGTATCTGGTTTTATGAGCTTCTCTAAATACCATTTCTCTCATATCTCCAAATTTTGGTACCCAAATTCTTTCAGCCCTATACCGGGTTCTGTCTTCCCGAATATTAAGATGTTTCTCCGATCCTTTGGGTATTTCATACTTTAAGTTTCTCTCTTTTAAAACTCCTTGTTGCGCCTCCTTTATTTGAGTAGTAAGGTTAGAGTGAATCATTATATTCATAGATTTTACACGAATGGGTTCTCTGTCCTTTCTACTCAAGGCGTCGGCTACCACATTTGCCTTCCCTGGGTGGTAACGAATCTCAAAGTCGTAATCATTCAACAATTCAATCCACCTGCGCTGCCTCATGTTCAGTTGTTTCTGATTAAATATGTGTTGAAGACTTTTGTGGTCGGTATATATAATACTTTTGACCCCATATAAGTAGTACCTCCAAGTCTTTAATGCAAAAACAACCGCGCCTAATTCCAAATCATGAGTCGTATAATTCTGTTCGTGAATCTTCAATTGTCTAGACGCATAAGCAATTACTTTCGTTCGTTGCATTAATACACAACCGAGACCTTGCTTTGAGGCGTCACAATATATCACAAAATCATCATTCTCTTCAGGTAATGATAATATAGGTGCCGTAGTTAACTTTTTCTTCAACAATTGAAACGCTTTTTCTTGTTCATCCTTCCATTCAAATTTCCTCCCTTTATGCGTTAATGCAGTTAAGGGTTTTGCTATTCTGGAAAAGTCTTGGATGAACCTTCTATAGTAACCAGCTAGTCCTAAAAACTGGTGTGTGTGTTTTGGAGTTTTCGGGGTTTCCCACTTTTCAACGGTTTCAATCTTTGCTGGATCCACCTTAATACCTTCTTTGTTCACTATGTGACCGAGGAATTGAACTTCTTCCAACCAAAATGCACACTTTGAAAACTTAGCGTACAGTTTTTCTTTTCTCAGCAACTCTAGCACTTTTCTCAAATGTTCTTTGTGCTATTGATCATTCTTCGAGTAAATAAGTATGTCATCGATGAAAACAATGACAAACTTGTCAAGATATGGCCCACACACTCAGTTCATGAGGTCCATGAACACAGCTGGTGCGTTAGTCAATCCAAACGGCATAACCATAAACTCGTAATGACCGTAACGCGTCCTAAAAGCAGTCTTCGGAATGTCATCTTCTTTCACCCGCATTTGGTGATATCCAGAACGTAAATCGATCTTCGAATAAACCGACGAGCCTTGTAGCTGATCAAATAAGTCGTCGATTCTCGGTAATGGGTAACGGTTCTTAATGGTAAGTTTGTTCAACTCTCGGTAGTCGATACACAACCTGAATGTACCATCTTTCTTCTTGACAAACAGAACAAGAGCTCTCCATGGTGATATACTTGGTCGAATGAAACCACGCTCTAAAAGTTCTTGTAGCTGACTTTGTAATTCTTTCATTTCGCTGGGTGCGAGTCTGTATGGAGCACGAGCTATTGGTGCAGCTCCTGGTACAAGGTCTATTTGAAATTCAACAGATCGATGTGGGGGTAATCCCGGTAATTCTTTTGAAAATACATCGGGAAATTCTTTTGCGACAGGAACATCACTGATGTTCTTTTCTTCAGGTTTATCTTCCTCGATGTGTGCTAGAATGACGTAACAACCTTTTCTTATTAGTTTTTGCGCCTTCAAACTACTAATAAGATTTAATTTCGCGTTGTTCTTTTCTCCGTACACCATTAAAGGTTTTCCTTTTTCACGCATAATGCGAATCGCATTTTTGTAAAAAACGACCTCTGCTCTCACCTTTTTCAACCAGTCCATGCCAATTATTACATCAAAACTTCCTAACTCGATTGGTATTAAATCAATTTTAAACGTTTCATCCCCAGTTTAATTTCTCTCTCCCGACATATATTATCTGCTGAAATTAATTTACCGTTTGTTAATTCGAGTAAAAATTTACTATCCAAAGGCATCAATGGGCAACTTAATTTAGCACAAAATTCTCTACTCATATAGCTTCTATTCGCACCCGAATCAAATGAAACATAAGCAGATTTATCGTCAATAAGAAACGTACCCGTAACAAGCTCCGGGTCTTCCTGTGCTTCTGCTGCATTAATATTGAAAACTCTTCCACGGCCCTGCCCATTAGTATTCCCCTGATTCGGGCAATTTCTAATAATGTGGCCCGGTTTTCCACATTTATAACAAACAGCGTTGGTATTACTTGCTCCGACACTATTCGTTTCGGCATTACTTGTTCCGACATTATTTGTTCCTTTAGTTCTGTTAAACTTTGGTCCGTAGACCTCACACTTTGTCGTGCTATGACCATTTCTTTTACACCTGTTGCAAAATGTGGTGCAAAACCTCTGATGATTTTCTTCACGCCTATGACATGGCTGTTTTTGGTTTTTGTTGTCGTTGTTGTTATTGAGGTTGTTGTTGGGATTATTATTGTTGTTGAAACGGTTATTGTAGTCGTTGTTATTGTTGGGATGTTTGTTGTAGTTATTGTTAGGATTGCGGTTATTGTTGCGATTGTTGTTGAGGTTGTTGGGATAGTTGTTGCGATTGTTATTGTAATTGTTGTTGTTGTTGTACTGGTGACTCTTGTCACCGTTTTCCTCCCACTTCCTCTTGAGTTGTTTCGTGTTGACTTCTTCGGCCGCCTGCTCTTTAATTCTTCCCTCAATCTGATTTATGAGTTTATGAGCCATTCGACTTGCCTTCTGTATAGAAGCGGGCTCGTGTGAACTTACATCTTCTTGAATGCTTACTGGTAACCCTTTTACAAACGCGTTGATCTTCTCTTCTTCATCTTCGAATGCTCCCGGACACAATAGGCACAATTCTGTGAATCGTCGTTCATATGTGGTAACGTCGAACCCTTGTGTTCGTAACTCTCTAAGTTCTGCTTTGAGTTTATTGACTTCGTTTCTAGGATGGTACTGCTCGTTCATCAATTACTTGAACGCCGACCATGGTAGTGCGTAAGCAGCATTTTGTCCTACCTGTTCAAGTTAGGTGTTCCACCACGTTAACGCAGTACCTGTGAAGGTATGCGTAGCGTACTTAACTTTGTCCTCTTCAGTACACTTACTTATGGCAAACACCGATTCGACTTTCTCGGTCCACCGTTTCAATCCAATTGGTCCTTCGGTTCCATCAAATTCCAAAGGTTTGCAGGCAGTGAATTCTTTGTAGGTGCATCCTACACGATTTCTTGCGCCGTTAGCTGCATTGCTAGATTCAGAGTTATTGTTGGTATGTAGCACAGCCTGTACTGCAGCTATGTTTGCAGCAATAAAAGTACGACATTCCTCTTCGCTCATATTCATGGTTTGTTGAGTAGTTGGTGCTATTTCCTTCAAAATAGTCAACTGAATCGAGTTAATCATACAGAATATTAAGAGTAGTCAATAGTATTTCGTAGCATAATATGAACTCATTTATAAAAGCTTTTTCTTCATATTAGCGTTTTATAAGTTTAAATTCGGGTACTACCTACCCGTTAAGTTCATACTTAGTAGCTAATATACAATTCAACTACTACAATTCCATATGAAAAACTGATTATTATAATATATCACATACAAATATTCTTCAAACTTACAACTTCGCTATATTACATATAACATGAAATATAGTACACTTTGATACAGGACAGTTTTGAAGATAAATCTAGTTAATACGCAAGTTTTTCAGCAAAGGAAATAAAGACACGTAATTCATAAGTCCAGAAACAAGTCATGCATTCCGATTTTACTAAGACGACTTCCCATCCTTGGTCTTGTGGAAAATAACCGTTATGACCATTGGCTAGGCAGCATGTTGTAATGTCGTCAAAAGGACGAGGGTTTCGTAATGTCCAACAGCCCTGTAATAATATAAAAACCTTGTTTCTCACCTCAACTACTGAATCCGTCACTTGTGAAAAGGTTTTATTTAAAAGTTGTAATCCGATATTCTTTTTCTCACTTTGGTAAGAAGCGAACATCACTAACCCGTAAGTATAACATGCTTCTTTATGTTGCATGTTAGAAGCTCTTTCTAACTCGCGAAATCCTATGTTGGGATATGTTGAGTCAAAATAGGTTCTTAACCCGTAGCGTAATATTGCATTTGGGTTCCCCGCATTTAACGCTTTAAAGAAAACACGGCGTAACTTACGGTCTCCCCAATTTGATATACCCCACCTATCAAAGGAAAGCCTTTTATAAACTAAGGCATTTCTGGAAAGTCTTTCAAATGTTTGACAAGTTAATTTTGCCATAACTAAATGTGCTGATGAATTCTGACCGACTCTAGACAAGATTTCCTCAATCATATCCTCTGGTAGGTCTTCTAAAATATTCGGTTGTCTACCCTTAACGTCCATTTTGTTTTTATACTGTAAAATAGACAAGGATTAGATTCATAAAAGATAATTAACAAACAATACAAGCAATTTTTACATAGAACATAAAAGTACAAGCACACTACAATACATATAATACACAACATGATTACAACTCCCTAATCTGAATCACTGGTTTCTTCTTCTTCGGACTTGGTTTGCTTTCCTAATTTTCTAGGGATATATGGTGTTCCTCTAATACGAGCCGTCATTTTCCACAATGGTTTAGAAAAACCTGGTGGTTTAGAGGTTCCCGAGTTATTGTTACACTTTAGGAAATACGGATGTTGCCGATACATATAAAGCTCATCGGGGTTGGAATCAGGTTTCTCTATTTTTATACCTTTTCCCTTATTATTTTCTTTTGCTATATTAAATTGGGTCGAGGTGATTTCTATAACATCATCGGAATCCTCATCGGGATCCGATTCATCGGAAAATTGGTAATCTTCCCAATATTTTGCTTCCTCGGCAGAAACACCATTGACCATTTTTAACTTTGGTCCGTTGGTTGAGGATTTTCTTTTATTTAAATGATTTACTGTAGGTATCACTATTTCTTCCTCCGGAACCTCTTCTTCTTCTAGTTCCTCCTCTTACGATTCATCATCTTCTGGTTCCTCTTCTTCCGGTTCCTCTTCTTCCGATTCCTCTTCGGGAATTTGTGAATCTTTCCAAAATATATTCGACTCTTCATTATTATTAGGTGAATCAATGGGATTTGTACTAGAGGTAGACATCTATCACACAATATCAAACACATTAAGAGGTTAATATATCACATAATATTTACATGTTAATAATATATAGTTTCCAACAAAAGTGTTAAGCAATCATTTTTAAAGAAAACACGGTCGAAGTCCAGACTCACTAATGTATCCTAACAAACTCGATAGGACACACTAATGTAAATTTCTGGTTCTCTAAGACCAACGCTCTGATACCAACTGAAATGTCCCGTTCATATTGATTATAAACGTTCCATATTAATTGATTTCATCGCGAGGTTTTGACCTCTATATGAGACGTTTTTCAAAGACTGCATTCATTTTTAAAACAACCATAACCTTTATTTTATCTATAAAGGTTTAAAAAGCATTACGTAGATTATCAAATAATGATAATCTAAAATATACTGTTTACACACGACCATTACATAATGGTTTACAATAAGAATATATTACATCAAAAATAAGTTTCTTGAATGCAGTTTTTACATAATATCATACAAGTATGAACTCCAAATCTTGTCCTTATTTTAGTATGAACCAGCGGAAGCTCTTAATAATCACCTGAGAATAAACATGCTTAAAACGTCAACAAAAATGTTGGTGAGTTATAGGTTTAACCTATATATTATCAAATCATAATAATAGACCACAAGATTTCATATTTCAATATACATCCCATACATAGAGATAAAAATCATTCATATGGTGAACACCTGGTAACCGACATTAATAAGATGCATATAAGAATATCCCCTATCATTTCGGGAAATCCTTCGGACATGATAAAAACGAATTCGAAGTACTAAAGCATCCGGTACTTTGGATGGGGTTCGTTAGGCCCAATAGATCTATCTTTAGGATTCGCGTCAATTAGTAGATCGGTTTACTAATTCTTAGGATACCAAGCAAAAGGGGCATATTCGGCTTCGATCATTCACCCATATAATGTAGTTTCAATTACTTGTGTCTATTTCGTAAAACATTTATAAAACTGCATGTATTCTCATCCCAAAATATTAGATTTTAAAAGTGGGACTATAACTCACTTTCACATATTTTTACTTCGTCGGGAAGTAAGACTTGGCCACTGGTCGATTCACGAACCTATAAAAATATGTACATATATATATCAAAGTATGATCAAAATATATTTACAACATTTTTTTTATTACATTTTAATGATTTGGGTTTGTTAAGTCAGCAGTCCTCGTTAGTAACCTACAGCTAGTTGTCCACAGTTAGATGTACAGAAATAAATAAATATAAATTGTCTTTGATCAATCCACGACCCAATGTATATAAGCCTCAGGCTAGATCACAACTCAAACTATATATATTATTTTTGGAATCAACCTCAACCCTGTATAGCTAACTCCAACATTACTGCATATAGAGTGTCTATGGTTGTTCCAAAATATATTATATAGATGGGTCGATATGATATGTCAAAACATTGTATACGTGTCTATAGTATCCCAAGATTACATAATATATATTATAATACATGAATAATACAATATAAGTTTGTTAAGTTATGATTTGTATAGAATTGTTACAATATTTCCCGTAGCTACAACAATCAAAAAATATCCAATCTTGATTTACCCATAACTTCTTCGTTTCAAATCCGTTTTGAGTGAATCAAATTGCTATGGTTTTATATTGAACTCTATTTTATGAATCTATACAGAAAAAGTATAGGTTTATAGTCAGAAATATAAGTTACAAGTCATTTTTGTAAGAGGTAGTCATTTCAGTCGAAAGAACGACGTCTTGATGACCATTTTGAAAAACATACTTCCACTTTAAGTTTAACCATGATTTTTGGATATAGTTTCATGTTCATAAGAAAAATTATTTTCCCAGAAGAACAACTTTTAAATCAAAGTTTATCATGGTTTTTAATTGACTAACCCAAAATAGCCCGCGGTGTTACTATCACAGCGTATATCCGGTTTTACGGTGTTTTTCGTGTTTTCAGGTTTTAAATCATTAAGTTAGCATATAATATAGATATAGAACATGTGTTTAGTTGATTTTAAAAGTCAAGTTAGAAGGATTAACTTTTTTTTGCGAACAAGTTTAGAATTAACTAAACTATGTTCTAGTGATTACAAGTTTAAACCTTCGAATAAGGTAGTTTTATATATATGAATCGAATGATGTTATGAACATCATTACTACCTCAAGTTTAGTAGGTAAACCTACTGGAAGTGACAAGAAATGATCTAGCTTCAAAGGATCTTGGATGGCTTGAAAGTTCTTGAAGTAGGATCATGACACAAAAACAAGTTTAAGTAAGATTTTTACTCGAATTAAGATAGTTTATAGTTATAGAAATTGAATCAAAGTTTGAATATGATTATTACCTTGAATAAGAAAGATAACCTACTATAAATAATAAAGGTTTCTTGATCTTAGATGATTACTTGGAATGGATTAGAAAGCTTGGATGTAAACTAGTAAACTTAAAAGGATTTTCGAAGTGTTCTTGAAGTGTTCTTCCTAAGATGATTATAGCTTGATTCTTGAAGTAATTTTTGATGAATATGATGATTAGATACTGGAAAAATTCATTCATAAGTGTATGTGTATGTGTGTGTGTGTGTGTGTGTGTGTGTATGTTGAGAGAGAATTAGAAAGAGAATTGGAAGTGAAATGGAGTGAATGATGAGTGGTGAGTGGTGAGTGGGGTTAAAAGGAGTTCTAGTTAGTTGACTAGTTCATGGTAGAAGTTAAAATTGATTAGTCATACATGACAAAATCAAGAGTGGAATCCCATGCTAGTTCCTATTGGTATATACCAGTAGTAAGTACGTCTAGAAGCTGTGTATAATACGGGTATGAATACGACTAGAATTTTTGATGAAAAAAGAATGGGAATGTAACTGTACCCATTTTCGTTAAGTATGAGTGTTTTGATATATGTCTTGAAGTCTTCCAAAAGTATATTAATACATCTAAATACACTACATGTATATACATTTTAACTGAGTCGTTAAGTCATCGTTAGTCGTCACATGTAAGTGTTGTTTTGAAACCTTTAAGTTAACGATCTCATTTAATGTTGTTAACCCATTGTTTATTATATCTAATGAGATGTTAAATTATTATCTTATCATGATATTATGATATATTAATATATCTTAATATGATATATATATATATACATTTAAATGTCGTTACAACGATAATCGTTACATATATGTCTCGTTTCGAAATTCTTAAGTTAGTAGTCTCATTTTTATGTATATAACTCATTGTTAATATACTTATGGAGATACTTACTTATAATAATCTCATGTTAACTATATGTATATTCATATATATATATATCGTCATGTCGTTTTTACAAGTTTTAACATTCGTGAATCGTCGGTCAACTTGGGTGGTAAATTGTCTACATGAAACTCATTTCAAATAATCAAGTCTTAACAAGTTTGATTGCTTAACATGTTGGAAACACTTAATCATGTAAAAATCAATTTCATTTAATATATATAAACATGGAAAAGTTTGGGTCACTACAGTAATCACGGTAGTTGATTGGTTGGTGTGCTCCTGTCACGCTGTCTTCGGAGTCAGAGGAACGTGGTCGATTCGTAGAGACCATCTTACGTGATCACAGAAAAGATTTTTGGTATGAAGAGTTTAGTGACAGCAATTGATAGTTGGATGGTATTCTCAATGCATAATATGCATAGATATATATAGTACCAAGATCCCTTAAATTACGGAGAAATTTACGAGAGATGTCAGGCAAAGTCTACAGTAATATATACGCTAAGATATGAATTTTTTCTATACACTATTCATGCAATCATTGCAGTATGATGTGTCTAGACTAAAAATGATAAGCAGGTAATTTTCGACAAAAATGATAAGCAAATCTTTTGACATGCAGACATGGTCGAAGTCCAGACTCACTAATGCATCCTAACGACTATCAGTTAGACACACTAATGCAGACCTGGTTCGCTAAGACCACCACTCTGATACCACATGTCGTGACCCATCCTAATCCATAAGGACGAATACAATAACATATGATTACATCGCGAGGTATTTGACCTCTATATAATACATTTTATAAACATTGCATTCGTTTTTAAAAGACAAACTTTCATTACATCTAAAGTTGATGGCATGCATACCATTTCATAATATATCCAACTATAATTGACTTAATAATAATCTTGATGAACTCAACGACTCGAATGCAACGTCTTTTGAAATATGTCATGAATGATTCCAAGTAATATCTCTAAAATGAGCAAATGCACAGCGGAAGGTTTCTTTAATACCTGAGAATAAACATGCTTTAAAGTGTCAACCAAAAGGTTGGTGAGTTCATTAGTTTATCGTAATCAATCATTTCCATAATTTTAATAGACCACAAGATTTCATTTTCATAAATAACCTTACACTCACAAGTGTAATAAAAATCCATTCATATGATGAACACCTTGTAACCGACATTAACATAATGCATATAGAATATCGCCCACATACTCGCAAGTATGCCATAATATTGGCAATCGCAATCACCATTTAAATCGAAGTATTAAAGCATTCCAAATTTCAGAATGGGGTTTGTTAGGCCCATAGATCTATCTTTAGGATTCGCGTCAATTAGGGACCATTTCCCTAATTCTTAGGTTACCAGACTTGAAGGGGCGATATTCGATATAGTAATCCAACCATACAATGTAATTTTGATTACTTGTGTCTATTTCGTAAAACATTTATAAAAGCAGCACATGTATTCTCAGTCCCAAAAATATATATTGCAAAAGCATTTAAAAAGGGAGCAAATGAAACTCACTATACTGTATTTCGTAGTAAAAATACATATGACGACATTGAACAATGCAGGGTTGGCCTCAGATTCACGAACCTATATCATTTATATATATATATATATATATTAAAACGTATACTGAAAATCACATAATTTCATTTATTAGTTACATAATATTTATATATCTTTTTTAGTTATATAGAATTTATACTAAATTCCATTAAAAACAAATATTAATATTATATCTTAAATTATAGGTTATATATATATATATATATATATATATATATATATATATATATATATATATATATATATATATATATATATATAATATTTAATATCTATATAATTAGTTATTTTAATATATCTATATATGTATGGTTAGTATTATATAAAAAATAATCATTAGTTTGTTATATATAAGTATTTATATAAAAAAATGTTAACATGTTTGATATATAGGTATATAAACTATTAATATAATTATAATATACGTATGAAGTATATTTAGGTACAAAATAATTATTTGTAACAAAAATGATAGTTTTTGATAATAATGATCTACTAATAATAATAACTTTCTTAATATCGATAATACTAATAATAATAACGATATAGTTAAAATTAGTACTTATGTTAATAATAATAATAGTAATACTAATAGTTACAAAAATGATATTAATACTAATATTAGTGAAAATAATAATAACTTATATTATTTTTATAATAACGATAATAATAATCCTAATCATAATCATAATCATAATAATAATAGTAGTACTAAAATGATAAATTAATAATGATAATATCATTAATAATACTTATAGTAATAATAATGATAATTGTTACAACACTTATTATGATACAAATAATAATTATTATGATACTTATAATAATAATAATAATAATAATAATAATAATAATAATAACAACAATATCAATAATCATAGTAATAATAATAATAATAATAATAATAATAATAATAATAATAATAATAATAATAATAATAATAATAATAATAATAATAATAATAATAATAATAATAATAATTATAATAATAATTATAATAATAATAATTATAATAATAATAATTATTATAATAATAATAATAATAAAATAGAAATAAAAATAAGAATGTATACCCTCTAAGAGCATTTCTAAAAAAATTGCACCAAACGGGACTCGAACCCACGACTTCTCGATAACCCGACACTCTCTTAAACCATTGATCCAATTCTATTTTTCTCTTTTAATGCACAACCCATTTATTATTAAACCGATCTTATTTCTGTTTCACTTTTCTTCTTCTTCTTTCAAAACTAACACTGGATCGACCAAAATTACACAATCCTTGCAAAGCTTTAAAATGGATTGATTTTAGGATTTAGTATTCAGTACCAAAATAATTATAAGTGAGTAATTTGATTAACACAAAAAAAAAACAAATAAAACAGTTGTAGCTGTTCGTCGGCTGAAAACATAAAAAAAAAAAATTTTATTTTGATTACGGGCACGTTTTAAATAATAGTTCCTAAATAACATAAGTTCTAAATCGTTGTTGAAAACTATCTTGATCATCAATTGAACCTATAACATCAAAACGATTTCAAATTTCTCTATGAACAAAATTGTTGACTTTTTCATTATGAACTTTGACTCTACAATTCGAATTCGTTTTAAAGAGTTGGAAGCTGAAATTTTGAAGATATTTTGAGTAAAAGATTCCTAACAAAGCTACGTTAATGGATTCTAACAATTTATTTTTTTTTCGATTTCGAATTTTGGTAGTATGCCAGTTAGAACAGAGGTTTTGCTGAAAAAGAAGAAAGAAAAAATAAAAATAAAATAGCATCTGTTTCTTTAAATCAATTTGCAGAAGTGGGTTATAACCTGTTGTTCGAAAGATTGATTCCAAAAAAAATAATTGATCAAGGTCTTGTGGTAGGGTTCCATTTTCACGGATGTAACAGAAAATATAGATAATAAGAAGAAAACAACAAAAAAATAAAGATTCAGATAGTGATATACTAATAAATACGCGTATGTATCTGTTTTTATATAATACATATAATTAGTCTTTATTATCTATATATATATATATATATATATATATATATATATATATATATATATATATATATATATATATATATATATATATATATATATATATATTTGTATTTAATTGTATTTATAAATTATCTGCATTTATGTATTTGTATTTATATATTATAATTAATCTTATTACTTAACAAATATAACCATAATAATATTACTCTTAATATTATAACTAATAAAATTTCTTTAATAATATCCTAGTAGTAATAATATTATTATTAATGATAATAATAATATGAATAACTATAACAATTTATATGTATCAAAATTATACCTATAGATTATATATTTAAAATAATAATATTAATATCACTAGTATTGGTTTTAGTATTGAATTTGGTATTAGTATTGAAAGTAATAATTATAACAACTTATATTTATAATTAAATTTAATATATTGGTATTATATTTTATTGATTATACTATATAATATGCATTATGTAATAACTTATATTGAGTAATAATTTCTTATAAATTTTAATGCATATACATTGTACATATAATAATCATGTACCGAAATCATATATATATTTATATATAAATTCATGTTAGTAATAACTTAATTATATTATTTTACTTATTTAATTCAGATGATTTAACTGCATTCTATAATTCCAAATCATTATATGTACTTATTTTTATATTTATATATACATATATATACATATTTACTTACAACATATGTTCGTGAATCGTCGGAATCAGTCAAAGGTTAAATGAATCCATCTAAACAGTTCAAAAATTTTAGGACTCAACTTTACAGACTTTGCTTATCGTGTCGAGATCATATAAAATTAAGTTTAAATTTGGTCAAAAATTCCCGGGTCGTCACAGTTTGTATAAATCTTAGGGTGCGTTTGATAAAACTGAATGGTTAAACACTGAATGAGTCAGAATCTGAATGATTCAAAGGTTCTGAATGATTTTGATATGAATGACAATAAGATGTTTGAAAATTATTTTGAAATTGCAATGTTAATGATGTAAAAGTACTTTATTAACCTTTTTATGAATAATATCTAGAACATAGTTGTTTAATAAGTATTTTTGACATAATTTAAAGAAAATATTACATAAAATGTATGTGGTTAATGATTAGGAGAGTATCTCAGTTCTGAATGGTTCAACACTGAATATGTGAACCATTCAACATCATATGTCATTCAGATGTCAGAAACAAACGCGCTGAATGCTGAATGGTTCAGCATTCAGCGCTGAATAATTTCATTAAGAGGTAGACAAATACACATTTACTAATTATGTCAGATATGTTTAAATTCAAATTTTATAAATTACAGTAAACATAAAAAAAAAATTTACTAAATTCAACTATAGAAAGTCATCATAAAAAATAAGAGAAAGTTACTACTACCTCCGTCCCAATTAGATCGTCCTGTTTTTCCATTTTGGAATGTCCCAAATTAATAGTCCACTTCCATAAATATAAAGGAAATAGGATATTTGATTGGTGGATCAGGAGAGATAAAATATTTCATTGGTGGATAAATGAAGTTAGTGGAATTTTTTAAAACTGTGTGCCCTTTTGTCTGTGGACTATTAAATTGGGACGGAGGGAGTATGTAAGTGTTCATTTCATTTCCTCTTTCAATCAATTTAATATGTCTAAGAGATCTGATTGGTTGAATAAAGTTACAAAATTTTATGACCAAAACTAAACGTGGTACCAAACGTGAGCTAGTTACCAAAAGAAACAAAACATGAATCACCTTGAATAAAAAGTCAAGTAGGAATTTTAAGATGGTGATTGCTAGGACAATATTGGGCAATCAATGACTAAATTGAAAGCGATAGATTTCACCTCCCCTCACACATCCATATATATACGGTTGAGTGTTCTATTATAATTCGCATAATTTTGTGCTCACACCATAAATAATTCTCGATTCTAAAGGGATCACAAGTTGTTTTGTCACCTTTCATGCCGTTACGTAAAAAGATTGATCATACTCGTCTCCTTCAAAACGTGCATAACATTGTTATTCGATTTCGTCTATTTGCCGTAGTTTAACATAACGTTCCACATCGAATAGAGAAAAAAAATTGGTTCCCTATAAGCTTAAAGTTGTGACTAACTAATATCGTTCACCATGATTTTTAGCTGAAATCTGAAGATACCCTGTTAATTCCTAGTTTTGGCTTGTGAGGGACGATTATCTCGTGCATCTCATGGGGTATGGATCTCGTGTAACACCCCATTTTTCAGTTACATGTTATATTGGACGTCGTTTGAGTTACAAGGTAGACAATCGTATCTTTTGACCTCAAATAAAGTATGAGTTTGTGACAACCCGGAAATTTCTGACCAAATTTAAACTTTATCTTTATATTATTCCGACACGATAAGCAAAAGTTGTTAAGTTGAATCTCAAGAAGTGTAAACTGTATTCATACATTCATTTAACCTTGACCAAACCCTGACAATTCACGAACCATTATAATTGGATTGAAAAATATACGTGTATATATATATATATATATATATATATATATATATATACAAAAATATAATATTAACTTAGTCGTAAAACGTTTTGAATTTAAAATAGTATTATTATAATATATATTGTTAAATTACGAGACGTCGATTTATAGAAGCAAATGACCAAAACACTCAAATGAATAAGTTACACTTTGAGTGGGATAACTTTTCATTGATTTGAGTCTTGTTATTGATAAAGGTACATTACACGAAACGTAAAGTACCAGTTTTCTAAGCGTACGAAAATGCGTTCGAAAAACCGGAACCGATACTTAAGTCGAGGGTCAACGTACAACACATCGGAGTAAAAATTACAAATCAACTATGCACGAGAATATAATATAATATTTAATTAATTCTAAAGATTAAATATATTATATATTAAATAATATATATTAATATATGTACATGAAAATGGTGTCGGCAAGAATTTTGAGTGTGTATGAGCTGTATATTAAGGCCATGCGATCGCATGGCCATGAAGACCAAACCCCATGCGATCGCATGGGTATGGTTGGTGGGTGAAGTGCTATAAATCGAGCGAATTCGTTTTTGTTCAATCACAATGCAATTCATTCTCAATCTCTCTATCTAATATATGTACTCCGTATATATTATTTATTTTATTTAAATTATTAATATTATTATTATTATTATTAAGATTAATATTATTATTAATCTTATTATTATTATCAGTAGTATTAATATTATTATTATTAGTATTATACATAAAATATTACGATGGAGTGTTGTCCAAGTGATTTCAAAATGGTTTTTCGAGTAAGTCAAAGCTAAGGAAAATATGAGTTATAGCTATGGGAGTTATGGGTATGGTTCGGGAGTATTGCTCGTGAGTCAAACTAGTGTTTATCATCTTCGTTGCGTCTACGTACTTTCCTGCAATATTGAATCACAATATTGATATGTGAGCATTCATATCTTATCTTTTATATATTAATAGTGTATCCATGTCTAGTGCTCGAGTATATATGTTTATGCATGCTTGTATGCTTTAATTTTGTCGTTAGATAGTTTATGATGAATCACGAATTTGATACATATGTTATTGATAAAAGGTATATGATATGCATGTCGTTGGAAAGCTATCGAAAAATTAATAACTTTTCATTTAGAAATCGTATGCTTTCGATGAACGGATTAAAAGTTATAGTCAACTGAATTATGATTAACATTAATTGGAATTGCTTCTGAATCTGCAATTAATATTTAAACAACTTGTCTATGAGATTGATAAATTTGATTTTTAGATATTACTAATCGAATAACCGAATTTCTATATAAGGCACGTCTCGTTTTGCTGAACGATTATCAAAGTTGACTGTCTTATCATGTTTTAAAGCTTTATAAACACTATAATCTGATTTTACAAGTATTGGAAAACTATGTGAAATAATAAAACATGTTCGATTGCCATGATAATTCAAATATAATATAGCTCCTGAAATGAATAATATTTTGAGTTTGATAAACTATAAATTCGTTCAATTATCAAGGCTTATACTATGTTAATAAACATGTATAGATTTAAAGATCATATTGGGTCAGGTTGACTTTTGAGATGACTTTTGTTAACTTTTGCATGTCGATCTCGAGCATTAGGATTGTGATACACTATGACCCGACCTAGCTTATTAGACATGTATTGACCAACATATGTTCTCTAGGTTGAGATCTACGGTTATTTTGCATTCCAAGTTTCGGTCACATTTCGGTGAATGAATTTATGTGCTGTTAAGGTGAGTTTCATATGCTCCCTTTCTAATTGCTTTTGCAATCTATATTTTTGAGCTGAGAATAAATGCACTTTATTTTAAACTCAATGGATACAAGTACATACTAAATTTTACACTGAGTTTGAACCGAAAATCCCTTAGCTTTGGTAACTAGTAACTGTCAGTTATAAGAACTGGTGGGCGCGAGTAGTTGTATATGGATCCATAGGGCTTGATATCCCCGTCCGAGCTAGAGCACTAGCCTTTTAACGGACGTATGCTATTTGAGAAGCGTATACGTTGGTTTGCGTGTATTATTAAGATGATTATATAAAGGGTACTTATTATATAGACGTTAAAGTTTAGTTACCAGGGTGCTCAATTTCGTAGAATATTATGATAAACGTTTCTGGATGAAACAAATGAAAACTTGTGATCCACCTTTATATACAGATTATACGCAACATTAAAACTATGAACTCACCAACCTTTGTGTTGACACTTTTAAGCATGTTTATTCTCAGGTTCCTAGAAGTCTTCCGCTGTTTGCTTATACGTTATACAAGCTATGTGCATGGAGTCATACATGCTTTATTCAAGAAAACGTTGCATTCACAAAATCATCACCATGTATCTTATTTTGACTACATTATCAACGGATGTAGTATTGTAAACTATTAATTACAATGATTGTCTATATGTAGAAATCATCAAACGTCAAAAACCTTGAAATTTGATATTCAATTATGGTGTGTCTTTTCAAAAAAATGCAATGTTTACAAAACGTATCATGTAGAGGTCAGTACCTCACTGTGAAATCGATGAATGATGTATTCATTCAAAAGGGATTTGGACGGGTCATCACAGAGTTAATGTTCTAAAACCTTACAACGGGAAAGTAGACCTTATTACGTTTCCAACGGTATTTAATTCATCAAAAACGGAGTTATGGTCTAAAAGTTACTACCAAAAAAAGTTTCACAAAATATTGATTTCGCCTTTTACGCACCGCGCAAAATTATGCGCACCGCGTAAATTTGGCTGACATAATTTGGTGGGTTTGCAATTTTGAGAAATTAAAGAGGACACTTTGATTTTTTCACTTGTGGACTAGTTTTATACCCCAAAACTGATCTATATCTCATTGTATCCCCATTTTCACCAACCAAACTCTAGAGAGAGATGAGGGTTTTAGAGAGAGAAAGCTTCAATGGAAGATGAAGATGGTGATTTCTACTCAAATTGAAGTTCATCTAGGTGTGTCTAGCCTCTAGACTTCTCATTGATGCTTGAGTTAAACCCTAATCCAAATTGTGTTGTTTAATTTCCATTTTAGTTAGGTTTTGAGTTAGTGTTGAAGTATAAACCCCATTTCCTTTGAAATTGGAGTTTTTGGTCTATGATTTGGGTAAAGGAACCCTAAAATTGTAAGTTTAGGGTTAGATAACGAAATTGGTTATGTTTGCCATGATTTTGGGTGTTAATTACTAGATTGGATGTGTGTTGGTGTTTTTGATGTTCTTAAGAAGAAGTATTGGTCAAAATGGGTGTTGACTTTGATTTAGTGTCAAACTAAGATTTGAGTCAAGTTTTGGTATTTCAAGTATGTAAATACTTGAATTATTTATTAATTGGTGTTTTGAGACATAATCAGTAGCTATTAGTGATTATGGGTGTGTTTGACATAAGTCAAATGTGGTCAAGGGCAATATGGATCAATATTGCACATATTGTAAGAACTGGTGTAAATGACATTTTAATATGATAACTAACTAGCTAGTGATCTAGTGTCGGAACCTAGTTTGGTCTAATTGGTGTCAAATATAATTTGGGTTAAATTGTACTTTGTAGAGTGAGTTGAATTACCACCCAAAGTGGTAATTGAATTGTGTCCATTAAGTGTTAAATAGGCGGGTTTTGACGAGCAAGGTGTGATCCATCGGCTAAGGAATGTTTGTGTCGAGTTCTCTTTTAAAGAATGACTATTTATGTGTATATTGTACCTATGTGTGATATAGGTGGTTACTTGTTCGGATTTGAGGACGGAGATCGTGTTATACATGACTTTGCGGACATTCCAAGATGAGAGGAATAATTATGCATGTATGTATATAGTGTATTTGTTTGTGTGTTATGGTATGAATCAAAGAGCCGGTAGTACCATAGCATGTGTGAATTGATGTTATGATGTGAACCAAAGAGCCGGTAGCACTATTGCATGAGTTGTTAAGGTGTGAACCAAAGAGCCGGTAGCACCTTAGCGTGAGTATGACTCAGTGTTATGATGTGTACCAAAGAGCCGGTAGCATCATGACAAATGCGTAGTAGCGTAAACCAAAGAGCCGGTAACGCCATAACATTTAATGTATGGTGTGAACCAAAGAGCCGGTAGCACCATAGCGTGGGTATGGTTAACCATATTGTGTGTGTTGTTTATTTAGCATTTTATATTGTGATGCTAGCTTATTGTGAATTGTGAGTATTTAGCATTATACATTGTAATTGTATGCTAATTAGATTGCTAGCTCCTATGCGGTATTTATGTAAGTGTTTGCATGTAAGTGGATTATATATGTATGTGTATAATTATTGCATTCACTAACCGTAAGCTTACCCCTCGTTGTTGTTACCTTTTTATAGGTACCATTTGTTAAGGAGAAGACTACTAGTTGCTAGACTAGTTGTTTTTGGGTTGCTTGAGCTTGATGGGGCAATTTTTGGATATTCGAACGTGGATTGGGTAATTGGTAAATCCCCGGAATTATTCTCTTGGTATGGGGTTGGGGTATAGAGTCCTAACTCGTCTAAATGTACATTTGGGTCGAAATTACACCGTTTAGTTGTATGGGTTGTTGAAACCCTCTTGTAAATTTATATGCATTCGTTGTACGTTGACTTTGTACGTCGTCAAACAGACATTGGTATAATGAAATTGCTTTGTTGGAAAAATTTGGCGTTTACCATAAAATGTTGCTGATTCTGTTTTGTATAAAAGGTGCGCGTCGCGCTATTGTGTCTGGTTCTAAACATATAAAAAAAAAGAAACGTGTGTTTTCTCATGTTACGTTTTGGGACGTTTCATCTCGGATAGGGGAGTTTTTAACTTAAACTTGAAGATACCCGGTTATTTGTCGTTGAAGAATCAAATCTGACTACCACCACGTCTTTTTTTATGAACGCATCACTACTAACCTTGTTTTCAACCGACACTTGACACGCCGAACGTAATTACGCTTTATGTGTCAGATAACAGCGAGGTTAGTACTTCATAAAAATGAGACAGAATTAATGGTAGTGGTAGTGTGATTTAATTATTTTGAATTTGAAAGTAATCGTGATTCAATAATTATAGAGGTAAGTTTAAATTGTCAATATGATCACGAAAGTGGTTAAGTCCCCTCTGGGTGATGTCGATATCATCATTCAAAAAGAAAATTGTGAATAACAGAAAAAAATAGATGTATATTCATCAAAACCTTTTTCTAAGAGAAGTGTCAGGCCAATATATTATCACTCGAGTGAAGGATAACTTGACAATTTGCTTATAATATTATTATAATAATAAGTACAATTAAATTCCAATAATCATGGGGTAGGAACGTACTGTTTTTTATTAATAGGCAGCCGGGGAAAAATAGCGTGTTTGTCTGTGACGTTTTTTGATGAATCGTGTATATCCAGAGGATATTCATACGTATAATTGTACAGGGTTTCAGTGATACGGTTTTTACTTAGTCGCGTCCAACATTTTTCTGGATGGAAAAGTACTAAGAGCTCTAAGAATGAGCGACGGCCCAACGAAAAAGCAAGTAGAGACACAGTGATCTTATATCCCCTACTACGCTTTCGCCACTGAATAATTTCGCCTGCGCTACCTTGTTTCACGGGGTTTTTTTTTTTTAATATTTTCTCCTTTTAAGTGTATGTATTTGTTCTTGTAAAATTTTGCAGAAAATTGTTCAAAAACTTATTATGAAATACTTTTAATTGGTGGTGTTTTCTAGGTTAATTTTCAGGGTTTTTGATGTTGCAAGATTCAACTGTACTTCCTACAATCCTAGAAGATCTACTGTTAGCTAGTTCAAAGGCTGGTTGGGAGGATAATTGACTAAATTTCAAGGGATGTTTTGCTGTACATGGAAAAGTCAAGGGAGTCCTTTTGTTGTGTTTCTACTTTCTATATATAAGAGGAGCGTGTTACAGTTTAGGCCTTAGGGTTAATCTAAAAACCCTATCGATTGTAAGATTGATTAAGTTTTTTCTCTCATTTCGTTTTGATCTATTGATTGTAAGATTCATTCACATCTTGTGCTTCAATCATTAGCTAGTTTTTCCTTTAACCTTGATACTCTACAGATCATTGTGTATTTGTTTCTGTTTCTATTAGACTTTTGATTTTGAATGATTTGATTCTAATAACGATATTTGGGTATTGTTTGATTCTAATGGTGTAGTAGAAGATTATTAAATTTAACATGTTATCAGAGCGGATGCCTGATTATATGTGACAACCCGGAAATTTCTGACCAAATTTAAACTTTATCTTTAAATGATTTAATATTTCCGACACGATAAGCAAAGTCTGTAATATTGATTCTCAAAATTTTTGAACTAATGTTATATATTCAGTTAACCTTTGACTATTGACCGATGATTCACGAACATCTATATATATATATATATATATATATATATATATATATATATATATATATATATATATATATATATATATATATACAATAAGTTGGAATATTAATTATTAAAATTATTCATAAATAACTTGCAATGTGTATTTAAAAACTGATTTATGTATATTAAATAAAGATATATACATATATATAATTTCAAGTTATTTAGTAAACGATAGTAACATTCGTTTATTGATTCGATTGATATGTAGATAAGTTAACTAAAGCGTTTAAGATGAACCAGTAAAACACTAATTTGCTACAGTATTTTCGAATTGCTACAGTACCCGAAAAGCTACAGTGTTTTTGAAAATCACTATTTGCTACAGTAAAAAACTTTGCTACAGTAACTTTGCTATAGTAAAACACTATTTCAAAATAAAAAATGTATATATGTATATGTATATACTACGAGACGATGATTTATAGAAGCAAATAACCAAAACACTTAATTGATTAAAGCTACACTATGAATTCAAAACTGTACTAGAACATCATATATATACATATAACATTCATCTTTTAGAATTATGAGCTTTCATTCTGAAATTCTGAAAAGCAACCAGTCTACGAATCAATACTCTGAATGTTGAAAAAGCTGATGAAGCAACAAAAACTGTAAATGAATTTAACAGCCAAAAGTTTGATGATAAAGAATAGTGTGTTGGCAAAGCTCAGAAAAAGAGAAGGTTTGGAACTGGAAAACGGATTGAGAAAACCATGAAGGAGACTGTGAACAAATCACAAGGACTAACCCTGTACTTAAAGAATCCAGATGATTCTGTTTCTGATGAAATCTTTAGCGAATACCTTACTCCTTAATCGCTCTAAATCATTGTGAATGAATTTCTTCATCACACTTTGAATATAAAATTCTAAGGTATTATCGTATCTTTCATTGTAAATATCATCAATATTTATGAAGATATCTTCAGAAATATTCTTGTCCAATATTATTTTTCTCTTCACGTTATCTGTATTATATCATAAAGGAAACTGTTTAGTTTCTATATTCGGTAAACCTTCGAGTTTAAATTATGGATATTTTTGAAGTAGTGTTGGGAACTGAAGCATGAGGTAGTATAATATAATGACACTTGATCAACGTGATTATATTACAGTAAGTCATGCTGAGTTTCTAATGAAACGTGATGATTCACAGATCATAACGTCATCATGTGCCATGTTACACGACTCTTACATTCTATCTAATCTATAAATATATCAAGAACATATTTTCTTGATAGTTCTATCTTTTCTCTTGAATTCTGGTAATTTGACAAGTCAGATTGTGCTATTATCATTCCTTTCTTAGATCTTAGAAAATTAACTCTGTTCATTTTGAAATTCATATATACAAATTCTGGATCATTATTCGCTTGACTTGAAGTCGGGAAGAGAAAGCAAAAGTATGAAACTCCGAAATATAAAGGAGAAAATAAAGCCCGATAACAACACATAAATTACAAACCATGTATATCAATGTTTATCGCAACATAAAGACACGGGAGAATTAAAAATACTATAACCCCAAGGGCAAAGTAGAAGAAAATAGATTCCTTAGGTGAAAGTTGGAAAAGGAGAATGATTGTTGCGATAGTAAGGATAAGGACAAGGATCAGAACTGGATTAAGCATTTTCACAATATTTTGGATGTACGAACAAAGAAAGAAAGTATAGGAATGGTGAAAATAATGGAACGAAAAAAGTTTAATTTATAATGGAAATATCAGACAGAGTAATCAAGGCAGATTGCCGTATTTAATTATAGAGATCTTAATTTCCTTAATTACCGAAGAATCAAATCTTATTACGAAGATTTTCTCCAAATCTCTTGAACTTCGGAAATCAACCCATCTACGTCAAAAGATATGACGAATCTACATTTATTCATTTCACTCTTTTGTGATAACTTCACTCGTACTCTTCACAAAATCGAATTATTTTATCTATATTACTCAATGATGATAAAACTCTAATTTTCAGCTCGTATGCGTCATGAATACTTATTGTCAGCCATGATCATCCCAATCAAATTTCGGGACGAAATTTCTTTAACGGGTAGGTACTGTGACAACCCGGAAATTTCTGACCAAATTTAAACTTTATCTTTAAATGATTTAATGTTTCCGACACGATAAGCAAAGTCTGTAATATTGATTCTCAAAATTTTTGAACTAATGTTATATATTCAGTTAACCTTTGACTATTGACCGATGATTCACGAACATCTATTTGTGTATATATATATATATATATATATATATATATATATATATATATATATATATATATATATATATACAATAAGTTGGAATATTAATTATTAAAATTATTCATAAATAACTTGCAATGTGTATTTAAAAACTGATTTATGTATATTAAATAAAGATATATACATATATATAATTTCAAGTTATTTAGTAAACGATAGTAACATTCGTTTATTGATTCGATTGATATGTAGATAAGTTAACTAAAGCGTTTAAGATGAACCAGTAAAACACTAATTTGCTACAGTATTTTTGAATTGCTACAGTACCCGAAAAGCTACAGTGTTTTTGAAAATCACTATTTTCTACAGTAAAAAAACTTTGCTACAGTAACTTTGCTACAGTAAAACACTATTTCAAAATAAAAAATGTATATATGTATATACTACGAGACGATGATTTTTGTAGAAGCAAATAACCAAAACACTTAATTGATTAAAGCTACACTTTGAGTGACATAGTTTGTCAATGATTAAGTTTAATTTTTGATAAAGGTACATGTCGCGTAACGAAAAGTACTAGTTTTCTAAGCGTACGAAAATGCATTCGAGAAACCGGAACCGGGACATAAGTCGAGTGACAACGTACGAGTCATCGGACCAAAAATTACAAGTCAACTATGCACGTGAATATAATATAATATATAATTAATTATATAAATTAAATATATTATATATAATTTAATAATATGTCGACGAGCTATGAAACAAAAACATGTGAGCTGTCATGGGCACCCATGCGATCGCATGGGATTTACCCCTTCAAGCCATACGATCGCATGGCAGGGTTGGTGAGGCCAGGTTCTATAAATTGATCGAATTCTGCTCCGGTCTCATTCATTTTCATATACTCCGTAATCATTTACTTATTTATATTATTATTATTATTATTATTATTATTATTATTATTATTATTATTATTATTATTATTATTATTATTATTATTATTGTTATTATTAATTATTATTATTATTAGTATTAGTATTATTAGGAGTGATATTATTAGTATTATACATAAAATACTACGACAAAGGTACGAGCGAGTTATTTCAAACGTATTTTTCGAGAGTAATAGAGCTAAGGAAATTATGGGTTATAGCTATGGAGGTTATGGGTATGGTTCAGAGGTATAGCTCGTGAGGTCAACCTAGCGTTTATCATATCCGTTGCGTCTACGTACTTTCCTGCAATATTGAATCTCAATATTGATACGTGAGCATTCATATCTTAACTTTTATATATTAATAGTGTATCCCTGACTAGTGCTCGAGTATTTATGTTTTGCATGCTTGTATGCCTTAATTTTGTCGTTAGATAGTTTATGATGAATCACGAATTTAATACATATGCTACTGATATAAAGTATATGATATGCATGTTTTTGGAAAGTTGGCGAAAAATTATTAACTTTTCATTTAGAAATCGCGTGATTTCGATAAACGGATTAAAAGATATGGTCAACTGAATTATGGTTGACGTTAATTGAAATTGTGTTTGAAACTGTAAATTAATATTTAAACAACTTGTCTATGAGATTGATAAAGTGGATTTTTTTGATATTACGAATCGAGTAAATGAATTTCTATATAAGGTACGTTTTGTTTTGTTGACCAATTATCAAATTTGACTGTCTTATCATGTTTTAAAGCTTTATAAACACTATAATCTAGTTTTACAAGTATTGGAAAACTATATGAAATGTTAAAATATATCCAATTGCCATGATCATTCAAATACAATATAACTCTTGAAATAAATAATGTTTTGAGTCTGATAAACTATAAATTCGTTCAACTATCAAGACTTATACTATGTTAATATAATAAACATATATAGATTTAAAGATCATATTGGGTCAGGTTGACTTTTGAAATGACTTTTTTTAACTTTCACATGTCAGTCTCGAGCATTAGGATTGTAATACACTATGACCTGACCTAGCTTGCTAGACATGTATTGACCAACATATGTTCTCTAGGTTGAGATCTAAGGTTATTTTGCATTCCGAGTTTCGGTCGCATTTCAGTGAATGACCTTATGTGCTGCTAAGGTGAGTTTATAGATCCTTTTTAATTGCTTTTGCAATCTATATTTTTGGGCTGAGAATACATGCACTTTATTTTAAACGCAATGGATACAAGTACATACTAAATTCTACACTGAGTTTGAACTGAAAATCCCTTAGCTTTGGTAACTAGTAACTGCCAGTTATAAGAACTGGTGGGCGCGAGTAGTTGTATATGGATCCATAGGGCTTGATATCCCCGTCCGAGCTAGAGCACTAACCTTTTAACGGACGTATGCTATTTGAGAAGCGTACACGTTGGTTTGCGTGTATTATTAAGATGATTATACAAAGGGTATAAATTATATATACGTTAAGTTTAGTTACCAAGGTGCTCAATTTCGTAGAATATTTTGATAAACGTTTCTGGATGAAACAACTGAAAACTTGTGATTCACCTTTATATACAGATTATGCGCAACATTAAAACTATGAACTCACCAACCTTTGTGTTGACACTTTTAAGCATGTTTATTCTCAGGTTTCTAGAAGTCTTCCGCTGTTTTCTTATGCGTTATACAAGCTATGTGCATGGAGTCATACATGCTTTATTCAAGAAAACTTTGCATTCACAAAATCATCACCATGTATCTTATTTTGACTACATTGTCAACGGATGTAGTATTGTAAACTATTATATACGGTAATTATCGATACGTAGAAATCATCAGACGTTGAAAACCTTGGATTTATATATTCATTTATGGTGTGCCTTTTTAAAAGAATGCAATGTTTACAAAACGTATCATATAGATGTCAAAATCTCACTATGAAATCAATGAATGATGTATTCGTCCAAATGGATTTGGACGGGTCGTCACATTATATGTGGTTTTTTGATGATTTCGATTATCTTATCGAAATGTGGGTTTGATACCAATCAGTGCTATTTCCTCTTAGATTCTTCGTTTAAGAGTTGATTCTGTATGTGTTAGTTCGTTTACGGCTTGTGGTTCTGGAATAACTGATAATTCCAAGAAAACCCTGATGTGTGAAAATTAGGGTTTCAAGTTTAGGATGATTGTTCATCACATACTTCTGGTTTCTTATTCTTGCGCTACTTTTTTTCTTTAGAAGATTACTTTGTAAGTCTCCTTTTTCTTTATCTTCTTCATTTGAGTCTCACTCGTGAATTCTAAGGGAATTGATTATCCTTGACCAATCAAGTTGATTGATTCGGAATCTCATTGATTTGAAATCATGTCACTAGCCACTTCAGTCTGTAGTCTTTGCAGGATTTGGAGCTGTCTATTTGAGATTAATCTCATTATACCTTGTAGCTTTATTCTGTATGTTTTTGTGTCTTTTTTAGTCATATATTCTTACAGTATTGCAGGGCTTGCTTCACTGGAGTTTTTGGGTTGTTACTGTTTCTCTCCTTTATACTAACTCTTGTAGGGCTGGTATTGTTAATTTTTCTGTTTTCTTGTGTGTGTTTTTAATTGATTCTCATTTTTTAGCTGCTTAGTTGTTATTATGGCTGACGATGATGATTCTGGTACTAGTAATGCTATAACTTTAATTAATAAGCTAGATTTTGGTGATTCTTTATATTTGTATGCTAGTGACGTTACTGGTACACCTTTAATAACTTTAAAATTAAAAGGCACTGAAAAAACTATATCATATGGACTAGACCTATGTTACTTGCTTTAGTCACTAAGAATAAAACTGGTTTCATTGATAGTTTTGTGGTTAAAAATGTTGGTAATCCCGTTCTTGCTTTCCAATGAAAATATGCAACTATGTTGTTTTATCATGGATTCTTAGTTATGTTTCTCATGACTTGTATTCGGGACATATGGCTTCATCTTGTTCTTGAAGATTTATCGATAACTTATTTGCTTGCATTCCACATGAAGATTCATCTTGAGGTATTGTTTGATTCTACTAGTGAATGAGAAGAAGATTAATAGTTTTAACAAAAATTAATCAAGTTGTTTTTTATTCTTGGCTTCTTGCTTTTTGGGCGGAAATTGCTGAAATTTTCAGGCTACGAAGAGAAAAGAATGGAAGGTGTACTTCTAAATTTTCTGTTTTACTAACAGGGTTTTTAAAGTATTTTTAAAATTATTATTTGGTTCGAGTTTTCCGGCTAAATTTTTTGTTTCATGGGCTAAAATTTTCAAATGTAAATAATATTTTATAATACTGTTTCATTCTACTAGGAGTGTTCATCGGTTCGATTTTTGGTTTTTCGGTTTTTTTGGTTCAGTTTTTTCGGTTTTGAAACTTATAAAATCATAACCGAAAACCAAACCCGAAAACCAAACCGAATCCAAATTTAAATATCAAAACCATAACCAAAACCGAACTGAAAACCGGATTTGATTTCGGTTTGGTTTCGATTAAAACCGTAAGTCACTAAAAATAAAAATCATAACCAGCATAAACTTACATATAAATTAGAAATTACGGTTGTGAAATTAATTTAAATATACAAGGTGTATAACATGTTTATTGTTTAATAAAAATATTATAAGACATCAAATATAGTATAAATATATAAATATAAATATGTTATTAATATGTTATTAATTTGAATTCGGTTTTTAATTTGGTTTTCGATTAACCGAATTTAAAATTTTCAAAACCGAATTACGAAATAGGTTTAGGTTTTGATCGATCCGAAAACCGTTTAAAAAATTCAGTTTATTATTATTATTTTTTTTATTGGATTCGATTCGATATTTGATTTATTCGGTTTGAAAAAAAATAGTGCACACCCCAACATTCTACTAATCTCCTTATCATTTTGAGATCATGACATGAAGTGATATGCATTCCGAAAAAACAGCTTTTTCATGAATTAGATGGTTGGCTGGCCCTTAAAAGATTATATATGTTGACATTTCATGTCGTGATGAAATAATGGGATGGGTTTCTTCGATTTGTGTGTAACAGGAGGAGCTGATATAGCAGTAATAGTAGTAGTAGTGCTTTTTAAATTGATCAATTATTATTCTCTGTCTTTTGCCTTCAACTTCAAGTGGTGCAAGAGAGAGTACCACTCAACTTCATAATTTCAAATTATGCTTTGACTTCCACTTTTCAAACTGAACTTTTCAATTGTTTGTAAGGTTATCTTATCTTTCCCCAAAATATCAATTACTCCGTGGTCCGTATTTGTTACTGAGTATTTGCATACACCATAGTGCGTTTACTTAGAGAGTGTTTACAACAACAATACTCCGTAATATTTAATTTCATAAATGTAAAATGTAATAGAGTTGAAATGTAAACTATAGTTCCTCTACTCCATGTCATATATTAATTCTAAATTTCTAAAGCGCCGAAGGTTCCAAAAATGTAAATTTGGAGATAATTGTGAACTTGAAGAACCATAAGAGTTTTGGTGGTCAAGTTCAACTCGGTGATCAAGTTGAAGTTGATTATATAAAGGAATGCTAAACCTTTATTCCAACGTGCACCAAAACAATTTACTTTATGACTTTGTGTGAGATAAAGTCTTTGTATGAGTATAATTGGTTTAAGAGAGAAAAGTAGATAGTGGTCTATCGGGTATTTGGTAGTGGTCTATCGGGTCTATGTCAATGTAACAATTTGTGATAAAGCGTATTTCTCTTTTTTAGAGGCCCGTGATTCGCATGAGTAGACTAGGACTTGTGTAAGAGTACACGAGGACTTGTGTACAGACACCGGGCGAACACGTCGAGTTTTTCACGGTTGAAATAGGTTTACACCACTAATCGAACCTTACTCAAATTTAAGTTGCTTAGAGGGTGTTTGAGATTGTTCATCGCCACATAATTAATAAGCGGATATTCGGTATTTAAAGAGTATTGTCTTTTGGGTAAAAGGTTTTACCCGTTGAATTTTATTTATAAAAATAATACAGTAAAATATACTATTAAGGTCAATGACCAAAAGCGGACCTTAAAGCATCACTAACAACCACAAAAACAAGTTAGAACCTACACACCCATAGAACTATCAAAACCAAGACACCTAACCACCTACCAAACCAAGAAAATGACCTATAACCAGCCCGATTTCATGCAACCGTAATTCTCCATTTAGTCAAAGTTTTCGCTGTCATAAACTCGGTTGTTTCCTCTTGATCAGTTCCAACATCGCTCTCTTCATCAATTATGTTATATGCATCTTTATTCAGTGAATATGTCATCTAAGGAAAGATATTGTCATCAAACAATATTGTCATCAAATTATTTTGCGGTTAAAACAATATGTAAGTTAAGGAAAGGTACTGTGTTGTGAATTTATATAATCAAAACACGTACTTACTTCACGTATAAAAAACAACCTCTCAATGTCAATATTACCTTTGAGAATTCGAAATAACGAAATATACTTATTCAATATATTGAAGTCCACAGATTTTCTATCTTTGAAGTCACAATTAAGATTCTCACCTTATGACACTGGTAGTACAATATGTAGTACATCGATTGATATCACCTAACCAAATTTTTAAATTCCTTCTCTAACTATACTAATAACAATTTATACTTTTTGATATAGATATATAATTCATTCAAAGTGTTAACTTAGTACTGTTTGTTTTTTAAGATGTTTTTGTGTGAAGATTTGCAGATCATGTTCTTAAAGAATATGTGGTCTAAAGGTCTGTATGCTAAATACTAAAGTCTGTTTGTTTATATGTCTGCAAAATAACTTAATCCTGTCTGCGGTACTTAGAAGCACATTTATAAGTCTGCGAGATTGCAGACAGAATAAGATATTATTTTATCTTATGTATTAAGAAAAACAAACAGTCAGTCTTGAATAAAAACGTCTATGAACACGCAAAAATAAGACATAATGAGGTCTGCAGACTGAAAAACAAACGACACCTTAATCATAATCATAAAAGTAAATAACGGCCAAAACTGATTTTTAAGAGCCGCTCATTGTTTTTTAAGGCAAACTAACACACCCTAAATGAATATTTTTATCAACATTAAGTCATTAACATGTTTATATATGACTCAAACTCATAACCCCTTAATTCGGTGAGTTTTTTAAATATATATCAATATAGCTAGCCCTGTTGGCTTTTATAAACCACTCAATGTTAAAAAGATAAATGTTGAAATATGTTGACATTCGAAGTCACCTTTTTATAAATCTTAAACAGTAAACTAAAAGGTATGCATACTTTATAAATAATGCGACGACACGACAATGAAAAGTTACAAAGCATTTCCATTATTTCATATCCATATCTATATTATTATATATGAGATATATGAGATGAGATATGCTACTGTAAAAATATGGATTATGGATTTTCTCTTATAATAATAGGTAGATATAAATATTAAATTAAATATATGATATATAATAATTATGATTATACTTACATTAGAGGAGGATTCTGTAAGAATTAGACATTTAATTAAAATACGGGTAATTGTGTAAAATTCGGCAGCTTTCACGTAACCGAATCCACAATGAAAAATCTACGCACAATTTCCAAACAACAAATCACATTAAATTTTAACCTAATTTTCTAAATTTGAAATCAAATTACGTTAACAATTAATTGAAATTATCACAAATTCTCAATTTATTGCCACGTACAATTTTCAAACCATAAATCACATCAAATGGAAACCTAATTCACTAAATAGAAATCAAATTACTCTAAAAATATTTTTTTTACGGCACGTTAACATATATCAACTTTATATGATAGCTGATTATCATACATCTGATCAGATGTATGATAATTTGTTATCATACATCTAATTTGTATGTTAATATGCTTTAAAATAATATTTTTTTATTTATTTTTTTCTGAATCTACACAATGATTACTAGCTCCAGAAATAAAAAAATCTAAATTTTAAACTCTAATTTGAATGTTATGAAAAATAACAAATTACTTATCCCCTTATTTCAAAAAGGTGTTTATCATTTGATCTCTTATATATATATATATATATATATATATATATATATATATATATATATATATATATATATATATATATATATATATATATATATATATATATATATATATATATATATATATATATATATAGTAATAACAAATTTAATAATTTATAATCATAAAACACATGCTAACGACATACATACATACATATATATATATATATATATATATATATATATATATATATATATATATATATATATATATATATATATATATATATATATATATATATATATATAGTTTACTAAACCTCTAAAATGATGATGTCATCATTAAACTTAATTTTCATAATGATGATGTCATAATTATATATTGATTTAATTTAAAAAATAATACAAAATCTTTTATAAAAAGAAATATTAATCTCTCCTAAATTGTAATTTTATTTTTCTAAAAAAATCTAAAAGACATTTATTATTATTATTATTATTAAAAATATAAATATAAATACTCAACTTTGAGCGAACTTTATGCTTGAAAAATCAACGACAAGTTTCTTAGTCATAATCCGTGGTTCCACGGGGCAATAAATGTGATGACCCGGGAATTTTCGACTAAATTTAAACCTGAATCTTATTTGATTTCGATACGATAAGCAAAGTCTGTAACGTTGAGTCTAAAATTTTTGAACTATTTCATATATGCATTATTACCTTTGACTATTCCCGACGATTCACGAACAGTTCTGTATAAATAAATAAATATGTATATATATAAATATAAATATAAATATAAATATAATAGTTTGAATTAATAAAGTACACTTAATCAATTGAAATTAAAAATGTAAGATAATAAATAGAATATTTAAATTACTAATATATGAATATATAAAGGTATATATAGGATATGATTATGAATCTATATATATATATATATATATATATATATATATATATATATATATATATATATATATATATATATATATATATATATATATATATATGATTGTTATAAATAAATTATTATTATATTATAAAATATAAATTTTCAATACTCAATATACGTTATTAAATATGTATAAAATGTTACATGATTAATAACCTATAATATTAATATATTTAAGTACAAGTTAAAATAAATATTTTATTAATATTTTTACTTTCATTATTAATATTGATATTTGTATTATTAATTTAATATATAATATATAAATATGAGATTGATTATTATGGTGGATGATATGCGGTGGAGATTTTATGAGTTACTCCATATCTTTTAAGAACTTTCTCAAGTTGATTATTACAGAAATGAGTACCCCGATCACTTATTAAAGCTTTCGGTGTTCCAAACCTTGCAAAAAGACGTTTTAAAAAGTTGACTACAACTCGTGCATCGTTAGTTGGGAGAGCTTGTGCTTCCGCCCATTTAGATACATAATCAATGGCTACGAGTATATATAGATTATTATGAGATTTTGGAAATGGACCCATAAAGTCAATACCCCAAATGTCAAATACTTCACATACTTGGATGACATTTTGTGGCATTTCATCACGTTGACTTATTTTTCCGGCCCTTTGACATGCATCACAGGATTTGCAAAGAAGGTGTGCGTCTTTGTAAATTGTAGGCCAATAGAATCCAGCTTCATAAACTTTTCTTGCTGTTAGTTGAGGCCCATAATGCCCTCCTGTTGGTCCTGTGTGACAATGGTTTAAAATTTTACTAGCTTCATCTCCAAATACACATCGGCGTATTATTCCATCGGGACAACTTTTAAACAGATGTGGATCTTCCCAGAAATAGTGTTTTATATCACTGAAGAATTTCTTTCGTCTTTGGTACGATAATCCTTTTTCAAGGAATCCACAAACTAAGTAGTTTGCATAGTCTGCAAACCATGGGATTTCTTTATAATCTATCTTCAATAGATATTCATCAGGAAAGTTGTCTTTTATGGCCGATTCATTCAGAACTTCTAATTCGGGATTTTCAAGACGAGAAAGATGATCAGCGGCGAGATTTTCTGCTCCTCTTTTATCTCGGATTTCAATATCAAACTCTTGTAAGAGTAAGATCCAACGGATTAATCTTGGTTTAGCATCTTATTTTGAAAATAGGTATCTAAGAGCAGAATGGTCTGTATAGACCACCGTTTTTGCTAGAACGAGATATGATCGAAATTTGTCAAATGCAAAGACAATAGCAAGGAGTTCTTTTTCAGTAGTTGTATAGTTCGTCTGTGCTCCTTGTAATGTCTTACTAGCATAATATATAGGTTGAAATCGTTTTTCAATCCTTTGTCCTAAAACGGCTCCCATTGCAAAATCACTTGCATCGCACATTAGTTCAAATGGTAGATTCCAATTTGGTGTTATCATGATCGGCGCATTAGTGAGTTTTTCTTTAAGAATATTAAAAGATTTGATACACTCATCTGAAAAGATGAATTGCGCATCCTTTTCTAGGAGTTTATTCATAGGAGTGGCAATTTTAGAAAAATCTTTTATGAAACGTCGGTAAAAACCGGCATGCCCTAGAAAACTCCTAACTCCTCTTACATTTGTGGGATGTGGAAGTTTAGCAATTACATCTACTTTAGCTCTATCCACTTCAATTCCTTCTTTTGAAATTTTATGTCCAAGAACGATGCCTTCTTTCACCATGAAATGGCATTTCTCCCAATTAAGTACTAGATTTGATTTTTCGCATCTAATTAGCATTCGTTCCAGGTTAACTAGACATGATTTAAATGTATCACCGAAGACTGAAAAGTCATCCATGAATACTTCCATGCATTCTTCTATCATGTCGTGAAAAATCGCCATCATGCACCTTTGAAAGGTTGCAGGGGCGTTACAAAGTCCAAATGGCATGCGTTTGTAAGCAAAAGTACCATAAGGGCACGTGAATGTGGTTTTCTCTTGATCTTCGGGTGCTATTGGAATTTGAAAATATCCGGAAAATCCATCTAGAAAACAATAGTAACTATTTCCGGCTAATCTTTCCAACATTTGATCTATGAAAGGTAAGGGAAAGTGATCTTTTCTGGTGGCGTCATTTAATTTTCTATAATCAATACATACACGCCATCCTGTTACAGTCCTAGTAGGAATAAGCTCATTTTTCTCATTTGTGATGACAGTCATGCCACCCTTCTTAGGCACGCATTGAACTGGGCTTACCCATGGACTATCAGAAATTGGATATATCAAACCTGCATCTAGCAGTTTAATAATCTCTTTCTTAACTACATCTTGCATATTAGGATTTAGTCTTCGTTGGCGTTGCACATACGTTTTATGACCTTCTTCCATAAGGATTTTATGTGTGCAATACGAAGGACTTATTCCTTTAATATCATGAATCTTCCATGCAATGGCTGGTTTATGAGCTTTCAACACAGAAATGAGTTGTGATTTCTCATTTTCAGTAAGAGAAGACGATATTATTACAGGTAATTCAGATTCACCATGTAAATAAGCGTATTCCAAATGGTTTGGAAGTGGCTTTAACTCTAATTTCGGAGGTTCTTCTATCGATGATTTATATCGATATCTGTCTTCTTCTTTTAGCATTTGAATTTCTTCTGTTGTTGGTTCATATCCATTAGCTATAAGTGTAGCTAACATTTCAGCTTCATTAATTGGTTCATTACCTTCTCCTAAAGAACATTCTCCTGTTCCTTGTAATTCTGGAAATTCTTCTAACAATTTTGCATGTGCATCTATAGTTTGAATATAATAACATGTATCATCTGCAGATTGCGGTTGTTGCATTGCTCTATCAACTGAAAAGGTAACACTCTCATCCTCTATACTTAGGGTCAGTTTCTTACCGAACACGTCTATCATTGCTTTAGCCGTGTTTAAGAATGGTCTTCCTAATATGAGAGGAACTTGAGAATCTTCTTCCATGTCCAAAACAACAAAATCTACTGGAAATACTAAAGTGCCAACTTTAACTAGCATGTTCTCCATTATCCCTCTAGGATATTTTATTGATCTATCGGCTAGTTGTATGCTTATTCTGGTTGGTTTCAATTCTCCAAGGTCTAGTTTAGCGTATAGTGAATACGGCATTAGATTTATACTAGCACCTAAGTCTGCCAATGCTTCTATTGAACTAAGACTACCCAGAAAACATGGAATTGTGAAACTTCCTGGATCAGATAGTTTTTCTGGTATCTTATTCAATAACACTGCTGAACAATTAGCATTCATAGTAACAGCCGAGAGTTCTTCCATTTTCTTTCTATTCGTGATTAGATCTTTCAAGAATTTAGCATATCTAGGCATTCCTGAAATCACATCAATGAAGGGAAGATTTACATTTATCTGTTTAAACATATCCAAAAATTTGGATTGCTCGGCTTCAAGTTTCTCTTTCTTCATTTTACTCGGATAAGGAAGTGGTGGTTGGTATGGTTTAACATAAGGTTTATCCTTAACTGTGTTATCTTTATTAACCTTTTCAACTACCGGTTCTTTTTCCTTATTTTGATCGGGTTGTGGTTCTTGTGGAGTAGGAATAATTTCATCAGAAGTTACAGGTATTTCAGGTGATTTAAGTGTTGTACCACTTCTTGTGGTAATAGCTTTAGCTGTTTCATTCCGGGGGTTAGCATTTGTATCGCTAGGTAGACTTCCCGGTTTTCTTTCACCTATTAACCTTGCTAGGTTACTTACTTCTTGTTCCAGATTTTGAATAGAAGCTTGTTGATTTCTAAATGCTTGAGCATTTTGTTCATTTGTTTGTTTCTGAGATGTGAAAAACTGTGTTTGAGTTTCAACTAGCTTCGTCATCATATCTTCTAAATTCGGCTTTTTATCATCGGTTTGTTGTGGTGGTTTGTTTTGAAAATTAGGTCTTTGCTGATTATAAGTATTATTGGATACTTGTTGATTGCTAGGACCTTGTTGGTTGTTGTATGGAATATTTCGGTTATAATTCTGGTTTTGATTGTAAATCGGTCTTGGCGGTTGATAATTATTCTGATAATTATTTCCAGGCCTTTGGTTTATGTATGAAATATTCTCTCTTTGTTCCATTGTTAATTCAATACTGAGACAATCTTTTGTCAAATGTGGTCCTCCACACTGCTCACAACTAATTCGTATAGTATGAATATCCTTAGTCATCTTTTCCATTCGTCTCTCGAAAGCATCTATCTTTGCGGAAATGGAATCTAAGTCATGGCTAGAATCGGCTCTAGCTGCTTTAGATGATCTAATGATATCTTTTTCTTGGTGCCACTCATGCGAGTGGGAAGCAGTGTTATCAATAATTTTGTAAGCATCAGTTTCGGTTTTCTTCATAATAGAACCACCAGCTGCTATATCTATGTCTTTTCTTGTAGTGATGTCGCATCCTCGGTAGAATATTTGTACTACTTGACAGGTGTCTAAACCATGTTGCGGACATCCTCTTAATAACTTTCCATATCTTGTCCACGCCTCATATAGAGTTTCATTTGGCTTCTGTGTGAACGTAACAATTTCTGCTTGAAGTCTTACGGCTTTAGATGCAGGAAAAAATTGTTTAAGAAATTTGTCAACTAAAACATCCCATGTATCGATCGCCCCTTCAGGTAACGATTCCAACCAATCTTTGGCTTCTCCCTTTAAAGTCCAGGGAAATAACATGAGATATATCTGTTCATCCTCCACTTCTCGGATTTTAAATAGTGTGCAGATCCTATTAAAGGTACGTAGATGTTCATTTGGATCTTCCTTCGGCGCACCACTAAATTGGCATTGATTAGTCACCATGTGTAGAATTTGTCCTTTGATTTCATAATCTGGCGCATTAATGTCTGGATGAGTAATTGCGTGACCTTGGCCAGTGCGTTTAGCTCTCATTCGGTCTTCCATACTTAAAGGTTCCAGATTCTCCATAATTGAATTTGTTGAATCGGTATCACTAGATGATTCTGTTTTAATGGTTCGTTCCTCAACAATCTCTGTTTGAATGATTGGTGGTTCCGGAGGAAAGTTTAATGGTTCAGGATCTACGAACCGTTCCTGAATATTTTCCGGATTCTCAATTGTGAGGTCAGGTTCAAAAAATGGATTATCGGAAATTTGAACTGAAGTACTTGGTCGACTGGATGACGATTCTAAAGAAAAATCAACGGCGGTTATATTTGTTAAACGATGTCTTGATCTAGTTACAGGTGGTGAACGTACAAAAGGTGATGAACGTCTTGCTCGGTGCATTCACTGAATATCCTATTAGTTTTAAAAAGGAAAGAAAAATTATAATAAGTTATCCAATCAATAGACTTTTCTGATTTTGCCCACGTTTCGAATAGCCAAAAGATGCAGCAGAGGGGCAGGATTCGTTTGGTCTCAATATAATTGAGGACTGTTTGGCTCCAATAACCCGGTCCACGTACAAATCCAACTATTACTACGAACCAGAAAATTTTGATGTCTATCAATTTAACCACTCAAAATAAATTTTCGTAATTTTAAGAAATTTAGATAAGAAGTAGAAAAAAATTCTAAGTCCTAAAACTAGATTAGCGAGAAATAAGAGAGAAAAAGAGTTCGTCGCAAAAGGTCGAAAAAGAAAAAAAAATGGTTGAAAAATAAAAGGTGACGGAAAAATAAAAGAAACTTATAAAAACTTAAAAATATTTAACTAACCTAACCTTATTACTACAACTAACTTAAAATTATAATCGCAAATTGAAATTATTAATTGGAATGGTAATTGGTACATATTAAAAGGTCTAAAAATATTAAAGCTTACAGGAGAAACTAAATCCCAAATGGAAATAACTTAAAAAGAAACTAAAACTTAAAAAGGCGTCGCAAAATTCTAAAGCACCTAAATCTTAGTCTAAAAAAAAACACTTAAGGAATTCTACGGCAAAGCCTAAAAATCTAGGAGTAAAAATAACTATAGCAAAAACTAAGTTTAAAATTAAATATGAGCTAAAAATACAAATATTACGCTACAATGATTAAAAAGGGACAAAATATTAAAAGAAATAAAAAGTGATAAAAAAAATTCAATTTTTATTAAAATATTATTTTTATATTAATTATATTAAAGTATTAAATTTTAAATATAATAAAACTAATTAAAAGTAGTTAAAATTAATTAAACTAAAAACTTAATTAATAATAATAAAATCAAATTAGGGTTTAATTAATAATAATAAATTAATATCCGTAATAAATGCGTTTTTAGGGTTTGTTTGTGGCCCTGTCAGACCCCTCATGCGAGTCGCATGATTTAAGGGGGTGGTTCATGCGAGTCGCATGGATACCCTGAACTGGTTCAATTGGACTGGTTCAAATGACAGGTCACGTAATATTTAATATTTTATTTTCTTTTTTTTCTGTTTTAAATTTAAATAAAATATATATATATATAATTAAAATAAAAACTTAAAAATAAACTTAAAATACTTTATAATTTTGTAAAAATAAAAGAAAAACTTAAAAATATACTTAAAATATTTTTTTTTTCTTTTTTTTCGATTTTAAAAGCTCTTTTTTTTATATTTTTTAATTTTTAAACAAAAATATAAATTTTACAAAAACTAATTATAACTTAAAAATTAAAAATATGGCGTTTCGCTTCGGCGAACATCCCCGGCAGCGGCGCCAAAAATACTTGATGTTATGCGAGGTGTATATAAAATAGTTTATTATTTTACTAGGAAAACACTATTAAATACGATACAATTTTACACAAGATATTTATTTATTTATAGAATGGATATACTTAAACCTTGCTACAACACTTATAGGCAGTGTACCTAATCGTACAGTAGTGTAGTTTTTAGTAAGTCCGGTTCGTTCCACAGGGAAATCTTTAAACAAAGCTCAACGCTATATTAGTTCACTTTTATAAAAATACAAATATATATATAAGTAATATTATTATTATAAAGGGGGGTTTTTACCGTTTAATGACCGGTTTGTCGATTTTAAAACTTTAGTCGCAGTTAAAACCTAATGTAAAATATAAAATAAATACAAGACTTAAATTAAAGCATAAAGTAAATAACGATAATGAAATTGCGAATAATAAAAGTGCGATAAAATAAACTTGCGATAATTAAAAATTATGATAATTAATAGTGCGAATAAATAAAAGTGCGATAATTAGAAGTGCAATTAAATATAAAATAAAGGAAATTAAATATGAAATAAAAGAATTATGCTTATTTAAACTTCCGTAATCATGATGTTTGACGTGTTGATTTTAGTTTTATGCCCATGGGTTAATTGTCCTTTGTCCTGGATTATTTAATATGTCCGTCTGGTTTTTGTCCATAACAGTCCATCAGTCATAAATATAAATTGCAAGTGTCCTTGTCAAATTATTATTATACCCGAAGTTAAATATTCTAACTAATTGGGGATTCGAATTGTAACAAGGTTTTAATACTTTGTTTGATGAATACACCAGGTTATCGACTGCGTGTAAACCAAGGTTTTACTACTTTGTTAACAATTACACCAATTACCCTTGAATGTAATTTCACCCCTGTTTTAATTATTCTAGTGGCTATTAATCCATTCCCGTGTCCGGTTAAATGAACGATTATTCGTACATATAAATACCCCACCCATCGTGTCCGATCGAGTGTATATGGTAATTTATAGGGACGCCCAATTGTAAATCTTTATATTAACATTAACAAACTTTCATTTAGTTAAACAAATATAAAGCCCATTAATAGCCCATAGTCTAGTTTCCACAAGTGTCGTTCTTTTATCCAAACCCCAATTATGGTACAAAGCCCAATTACCCAATTTTAGTAATTAGCCCAACATCATGATTACTTCGTTTTAAATAAGCATAATAATAACTTAGCTACGAGACATTAATATAAAAAGGTTGAACATAACTTACAATGATTAAAAATAGCGTAGCGTTACACGGACAGAATTTCGACTTACACCCTTACAACATTCGCTAACATACCCTTATTATTAGAATTATAATTAAAATTAAAATTAAAATATAAATTATATATATATATATATCGTATATATTGAGAGAGATTAAAATTATGTGTATAAAACTCGGCAGAAAACTGGCTTTATATAGGACCTGACCAACATTTTCACTCCATGCGACTCGCATGGATTTGTGCCTCTGGCCATGCGAGTCGCATGGCCACCCTGGATCCAGCCAAATTGCTTTGTTTTCTTCTTGCCGACGTAATATAATAATAATATATATATAATATATAATTATATATAATTATATATATATTATATTATATTCTTGTGCATAGTAGACTAGATATTTTTGGTCCGTTGCGTCGGGCGTTTCTTCTTGGCTCAGGTCCCGGTTCCGGATTTTCGGACGTCTTCGCGTATTATTTTATATCGTGTACTTTGCGTCTTGTAACTTGTACTCTTGTCATTTTGAGACGTTCCTCATCAATATTTTGAACCTTTTTAGTTGAATCTTGTACTTTTTAGCTCTTTGGACCTTTTTGTCTTCAATTTGTCGAACCTGCCTTTTGTCTTCACTTTTTAATATTTAAACGAATATTGCTTGTAAATTGAACAATACCAACTAAAATCTTGTCTTTCTTGGGGAATAATGCTATAAAATATATGTTCCTTTTTAGCCTTATCAGTTGTCAACTTTCGATGTAATGAAAGATTGTCTTTTCAAAAACGAATGCAATGTTTGTAAAATGTATCATATAGAGGTCAAGTACCTCGCGATGTAATCAACTGTTGTGAATCGTTTATAATCGATATGGACTTCGTCCGGATGAATTAGAACGGGTCTTCACAATAAACTAAATGACTCTTAATACGTAAAACATGTCATTAAACCGTTTCGTTTAAACAAACCCGTGTTTTCACGGGTCATTTCACTAGTATATATATATGTACTCCTAAAAAGTTTATTAATGAAATTTAAAGAGTTATTTTTAAATTAAAAATAAAAACTTAATACATTTTGTGAAAAGTAAGATTATGTTGAGATGTAAATAACTATAACTAATAATAATAATAATAATAATAATAATAATAATAATAATAATAATAATAATAATAATAATAATAATAATAATAATAATAATAATAATAATAATATAATGATAATAATAATAATATAATGATAATAATAACTAGTAAAAGGGGCCCGCGCGATGTCGCAGGGTCTTTGGGTTGCACATCCATAGTTAACGTAGCGTTATGTAATTAGAGAAATAAAAACGTTTTGTTACGGGTGTTTTTAGATACACGTAGTTAGTACCTAGTATACTTAATGGCCTATGCATTTTTAACGCCAGGAAGATTGCGTAAAAAAAGGGAAACAGAACCATCGATATGATGTAGTTAGTTTGGGTAGTTTATTATAGGTTTATGTATATGTATTGAATATAGTCCGAGGTATTTAGCATTTTTTAAAAGTGTCCGTTTCGCGTATAGTTAGTCCCGTTGTGTTCGTAAGATTTTTTTGAGTTGAACGGTGGGTTCGGAAAATTTAACGCAAGGCGAGTGGGAAGATATGTCCCGTTGAAAATATGGGTAAAGTTGGGTTAAGTTTTTTAATTATATAATAATTTTACATTTTGCACCCCTGATTTGGGGGATGAACTAAGTTGTTTAAAGTTTGAGGGGGTGTTTGGTTCTTTTTTTCAATGTCGTTTGGTAGGCATGAAGGGTTAAAAACGACCAAAAACCCCATGCCTTTTAGTATATAGATAAATAAATAATAATGGTTACTATTTATCACATATGAAAAAATAATATAATATATAGGGTTTATCTATTGTTTGCCCCAAGGGCATAGGTTAATAGGTGATTACATCATTAGAAACAACTAGTTTTCAAACCTTCGCTTCGCTCTGAGAGTTCAGTTTTCAATGTATTTTATTGCGTTTAGTTTGTAAAATTATTTCGTGGTTAACGATGATGTCGTTGAAGCGCAACTCGAAGGTGTAATCCGTCAAAGATTTAAATGTTATTTTAAATTAACAATATATGTGTATCTCCGCGTTTCGCTATGAGATTGTTAACTTTTAAAAATTTAACGCAATTAAGCCGTTATCTTATATTAACACTTCGTATGATTTAAGAGTAGAAGATTTACTGAGATATATCCAAAAAATACTAAATAATTAAAAAATAATAATAAGACCCATATGGGTTTGTTGTTAATTGATAAAAATAGTTACGGAGCCTGCGAGTGAAAAATCAACGTGTATGAAAAGTACCCCAGATATTTAGCGTTTTTAAAAAGAATCCGTTTTGCGTATAGTTAGTGACATTGTGTTCGTAAAATTATTTCGAGTTTAACGATGGTGCCGGAAAAATTTAACTCGTTGCAAGCGAGAAGATATGACCCGTTGAATATTTGGGTGAAGTTTATTTAAGATTGTTTATGAAAATGTTGATTTGACACTTTACCCCATGTTTGGGGGGGACAATTTTAATTTTTGAACAAAGTGTGAGAGCTTTTTTGGTGAAATGGAATTTACTAAAAAGAAGGTGGAAATGACGAAAATGCCCTTATTACTATTCATCATTTTTGTCTAATAGTTAATATAGTAATTATCCAAAACAAATTTTAAAATATTTCAAACAATTATTCAAAACAAAATTTAAGGTTAACTCTGCCCTGTGTAGGATTTACTATAATAAGGTACATTCCATTGATTGTAAATCAAGTTTTGTTTCTGTTTTTTGGTCTATAATTGTTATATATGTTTATAAATATAATAGACTTCTTAAGGTTTTACACTAAATTGTGAAGCCATTGTATTTTGTGATTCTTGTTTATCTCTAACATATTTATTATCGAAAAACCTTGATTTATGTTTTCTAGGATTACACCTTAGAAACGCCAAGTAAGTCTTGAACTCTACATAAGAGAAATAGAATAGAAAATCGAACTCGAATTGTATTTGATAACTGAATGCTAAACACGAGTACAATTGTTGAGAAATTACGGCCTCACTAATTCCCAACACCCAGTCCAATAATAACAGTAAAGAAATAAGAACAATACACAACACAAGACTTAACGTGGAAACTCCAAAACAGGAGAAAAATCACCGGCCCCCAAAGAGAGAAATACACTATATCACAAATTGTTACAATGATATAGACGACTCTCTTAAGCCAACTACACTCTCCAAAATATTTAACTAATACAACTTTCAAACAAGGGTAAGAAAGAAAGAAATAATCAAATACTTAAAGTGTATTGATTGGTGCAAATTGGAATGAAGACTTAGTCCTCCTTTTATAACCAAGTCACCTACCTCCAACTTTCTCCTCCCACCTATGTGGGATAACATCCTTCACAAAGTAACCATATCAATTTTTTCTATCAAAAAATAAAACCAACAAATCTCCACATTTTTGATAGAAAAAGATAACCATACTTCAACATTATAAGGATAACAGATATAGATGCTTCCTCGACGACAACTTCAAGATCCTCATCTTCATGCCGATGACATTATCTCCCAAGAGACAAAACTTGCATCTTTACCGAACATTGTCTAAACCGACAATCATTGTCATCACAGACAATCATAACTCTTAACAAGAATTATCATACTCCACCATTAAGAGTATAGCACTTAGAATATCACATTCCAAGCATTTCACCTCGGCACATGTTGTTGAACAACCAGCTGAAACTTTATGGTGCAACTTCCCTGTTTGGCTTTCCCAAAAGTCCCATAAGCTACAACATCAGTTTCCACCACACAACCTGCATCAATGCCAAACCAATGCCCATGTGTAATTGTGAAACCGCTAACGAACATCCCTTTCCACGGTGGCGCGGACACACCATGAGGATGGTGTGACTTCAGAGGAATTCGTCACTCTCCGTAACAACGGAGACAATGTTAGCGTCTTTGGAGCCATTTACCAGATTAGCTCCACCTGGACAATTAGCCCTTACATGCCCAGTCTTCCTGCACCTCCAGCATACCAGATTCTTCCCAGAGTTTCTCTTTCGCCTATCCGAACACAACACTATCATATCTCCTGATGACAAGACCCCGTTACCTTCCAGTCTTTCTCCTCGGATGGGAGCTTGCTAGTAACGTCTTCAAACTTCAGAGTTTTCTTCCCATACATCAAAATAGGTTTCATGTGTTCATAAGACGATGATAAAGATAATATCAAACTCAAAGCTTTATCTTCATCATCCGTTTTAACTCCAATAGCCTCCAGTTCTGAAACAATATCGTTAAGAATACTTAGATGATATAAAATCTTTGAACCCCCATCCATACGCAGAGTATGAAATTGTTCTTTAAGACACAACCGATTTGAGATGCCCTTGCCCTGGTACAACTGCTCTAGTTTAACCTAAAGCTCCTTTGCCGTTGATAACCCGTGCACATTTGCAAGCACGTTCTTTACAAGACACAAACGAATCGCACTTACTGCCCTCAAATCCATATCATCCCATTCTTCATCATCGAACTTACTGCTAGAATCACTACCTGGAACAAAGGTGGGTTTACCTTTCAATGCCTTGTGTAACCCGGACTGAATCAACACATCCTTGACTTGAACCTGCCATAAGCAAAAATTGATCATCCTATCAAATTTCTCTACATCAAAACTCATTGGACTGAACTTCGACATCGTATCCGTATCCTATAAACAACACTTTCTCTGATTTTGCTCACGTTTCGAATAGCCAAAAGATGTAGCAGGTAGCCAGTGTGACGACCAGGAAATTTCTGACCAAATTTAAACTTAATCTTTATTTGATCTCGACACGATAAGCAAAGTCTGTAATATTGAAGCCTCAAAAACTTTTAACTGTGTTCACATATTCATTTACCCTTCTGTGACGCCCCGTACAAAACCATCGTGTACGATTCGTCAATAACAGGATCTTTACACGGTCAAGTACTACATGCTATTTGAAAACCATTTTTGCATTCATAAAAGACATAGCGTTTGTAGTGACCCGAACTTTTCCATGTTTATATATATTAATTGAGAGTGATATTTACATGATTAAATGTTTCCAACATGTTAAGCAATCAAACTTGTTAAGACTTGATTAATTGAAATATGTTTCGTATAGACAATTGACCACCCAAGTTGACCGGTGATTCACGAACGTTAAAACTTGTAAAAACTATACGATGACATATATATGGTTATATATATAGTAAACATGTTTTTATTATAAGTATGTATCTCATTAGGTATTTTAACAATGAGTTATATACATAAAAATGAGACTATTAATTTAAGAAACTCGAAAACGATATATATAACGATTATCGTTATAACAACGTCTTACTAGGTACATATGAATCATATTAAGATATTGATACACTTGGTTAATTATGTTAAATGATAAGTAAATATATTATTAAGTGTATTAACAATGAAATACATATGTAAAAATAAGACTACTAACTTAATGATTTCGAAACGAGACATATATGTAACGATTATCGTTGTAACGACATTTAACTGTATATACATCATACTGAGATATATTATATATCATAATATCATGATAATATAACAATTTAACATCTCAATTGTTATAATAAACAATGGGATAACAACATTCAACAAGATCATTAACCTAAAGGTTTCAAAACAACATTTACATGTAACGACTAACGATGACTTAACGACTCAGTTAAAATGTATATACATGTAGTGTTTTAATATGTATTCATACACTTTTGAAAGACTTCAAGACACTTATCAAAATACTTCTACTTAACAAAAATGCTTACAATTACATCCTCGTTCAGTTTCATCAACAATTCTACTCGTATGCACCCGTATTCGTACTCGTACAATACACAGCTTTTAGATGTATGTACTATTGGTATATACACTCCAATGATCAGCTCTTAGCAGCCCATTTGAGTCACCTAACACATGTGGGAACCATCATTTGGCAACTAGCATGAAATATCTCATAAAATTACAAAAATATGAGTAATCATTCATGACTTATTTACATGAAAACAAAATTACATATCCTTTATATCTAATCCATACACCAACGACCAAAAACACCTACAAACACTTTCATTCTTCAATTTTCTTCATCTAATTGATCTCTCTCAAGTTCTATCTTCAAGTTCTAAGTGTTCTTCATATATTTTACAAGTTCTAGTTACATAAAATCGAGAATACTTTCAAGTTTGCTAGCTCACTTCCAATCTTGTAAGGTGATCATCCAACCTCAAGAAATCTTTGTTTCTTACAGTAGGTTATCATTCTAATACAAGGTAATAATCATATTCAAACTTTGGTTCAATTTCTATAACTATAACAATCTTATTTCAAGTGATGATCTTACTTGAACTTGTTTTCGTGTCATGATTCTGCTTCAAGAACTTCGAGCCATCCAAGGATCCGTTGAAGCTAGATCTATTTTTCTCTTTTCCAGTAGGTTTATCCAAGGAACTTAAGGTAGTAATGATGTTCATAACATCATTCGATTCATACATATAAAGCTATCTTATTCGAAGGTTTAAACTCGTAATCACTAGAACATAGTTTAGTTAATTCTAAACTTGTTCGCAAACAAAAGTTAATCCTTCTAACTTGACTTTTAAAATTAACTACACACATGTTCTATATCTATATGATATGCTAATTTAATGATTTAAAACCTGAAAACACGAAAAATACCGTAAAACCGGATTTATGCCGTCGTAGTAACACCGCGGGCTGTTTTGGGTTAGTTAATTAAAAACTATGATAAACTTTGATTTTAAAGTTGTTATTCTGAGAAAATGATTTTTGTTATGAACATGAAACTATATCCAAAAATTATGGTTAAACTCAAAGTGGAAGTATGTTTTCTAAAATAGTCATCTAGACGTCGCTCTTTCGACTGAAATGACTACCTTTACAAAAATGACTTGTAACTTATTTTTCCGACTATAAACCTATACTTTTCTGTTTAGATTCATAAAATAGAGTTCAATATGAAACCATAGCAATTTGATTCACTCAAAACGGATTTAAAATGAAGAAGTTATGGGTAAAACAAGATTGGATAATTTTTCTCATTTTAGCTACGTGAAAATTGGTAACAAATCTATTCCAACCATAACTTAATCAACTTGTATTGTATATTATGTAATCTTGAGATACCATAGACACGTATACAATGTTTCGACCTATCATGTCGACACATCTATATATATTTCGGAACAACCATAGACACTCTATATGTGAATGTTGGAGTTAGCTATACAGGGTTGAGGTTGATTCCAAAATATATATAGTTTGAGTTGTGATCAATACTGAGATACGTATACACTGGGTCGTGGATTGATTCAAGATAATATTTATCGATTTATTTCTGTACATCTAACTGTGGACAACTAGTTGTAGGTTACTAACGAGGACAGCTGACTTAATAAACTTAAAACATCAAAATATATTAAAAGTGTTGCAAATATATTTTGAACATACTTTGATATATATATATATATATTGTTATAGGTTCGTGAATCAACCAGTGGCCAAGTCTTACTTCCCGACGAAGTAAAAATCTGTGAAAGTGAGTTATAGTCCCACTTTTAAAATCTAATATTTTTGGGATGAGAACACATGCAGGTTTTATAAATGATTTACAAAATAGACACAAGTACGTGAAACTACATTCTATGGTTGAATTATCGAAATCGAATATGCCCCTTTTTATTAAGTCTGGTAATCTAAGAATTAGGGAACAGACACCCTAATTGACGCGAATCCTAAAGATAGATCTATTGGGCCTAACAAACCCCATCCAAAGTACCGGATGCTTTAGTACTTCGAAATTTATATCATATCCGAAGGGTGTCCCTGAATGATGGGGATATTCTTATATATGCATCTTGTTAATGTCGGTTACCAGGTGTTCACCATATGAATGATTTTTATCTCTATGTATGGGATGTGTATTGAAATATGAAATCTTGTGGTCTATTATTATGATTTGATATATATAGGTTAAACCTATAACTCACCAACATTTTTGTTGACGTTTTAAGCATGTTTATTCTCAGGTGATTGTTAAGAGCTTCCGCTGTCGCATACTTAAATAAGGACGAGATTTGGAGTCCATGCTTGTATGATATTGTGTAAAAACTGCATTCAAGAAACTTATTTTGTTGTAACGTATTTGTATTGTAAACCATTATGTAATTGTCGTGTGTAAACAGGATATTTTAGATTATCATTATTTGATAATCTACGTAAAGCTTTTTAAAACCTTTATCTATGAAATAAAGGTTATGGTTTGTTTTAAAAATGAATGCAGTCTTTGAAAAACGTCTCATATAGAGGTCAAAACCTCGCAACGAAATCAATTAATATGGAACGTTTTTAATCAATAAGAACGGGACATTTCAGTTGGTATCCGAGCGTTGGTCTTAGAGAACCAGAATTTTGCATTAGTGTGTCTTATCGAGTTTGTTAGGATGCATTAGTGAGTCTGGACTTCGACCGTGTTTACTTGAAAAATGATCGCTTAACAAATTTTGTTGGAAACTATATATTTTTAACATGTGAATATTATGTGATATATTAATCTCTTAACGCGTTTGATATTATGTGATAGATGTCTACCTCTAGAACAAGTCCCATTGACTCACCTAATAATAATGAAGAGTCAAATGTAAATTGGAATGATTCGTGGACTGATTCACAAGTTCCCGAAGAGGAACCGGAAGAAGAGTCGGAACCGAAAGAAGAATCGGAACCGGAAGAAGAATCGGAACCGGATGAAGAAGTAGAACCGGTGGGGGAAATAATAAAACGGTTAAGTAAAAGAAAATCCTCAACCAACCGACCAAGGTTAATTATGGTCAATGGTGTTTCCGCCAAGGAAGCAAAATATTGGGAGGATTACAAATTCTCCGATGAATCGGATTCCGACGAGAATTCCGATGATGTTATAGAAATTACCCCAACTGAATTTAAAAAGGCAAAAGAAAATAATAAGGGAAAGGGCATAAAAATAGAGAAATCTAATTCCAACCCCGATGAACTTTATATGTATCGTCAACCCCCGAAGTCCTTAAGTTGTAACAATGACCCGGGAACCTCTAAACCACCAGGTTTTTCTAAACCGTTGTGGAAAACGACAGTTAGTATTAGGGGAACATCATATATCCCTAGAAACTTGGTAAAACGAACCAAAACCGAAGAAGAAGAAACGAGCGAGTCGGAATAAGATAGTTGTATTCGTGTGGTGTAATATATGTAATATAGTGTGCTTATGCTTTATGATATATGTTAAAGTTGCTTGTATTAATAAGTATTTTTTTTTTGAATCTAACTCTTGTCTATTTTACAGTTTAAAAACACAAAATGGATAGACAACCCAATATTTTAAGAGACCTACCCGGAGACATGATTGATGAAATCTTGTCTAGAGTCGGTCAGAATTCCTCGGCACAACTATTTAAGGCAAGATCAGTTTGTAAGACATTCGAAGAACGTTCCAAGAATGTCTTGGTTTATAAGAGACTTTCGTTTGAAAGATGGGGGATATCACATTGGGAAACCCATAAGTTACGATGTATTTACTTTGACGCATATATTGCGGGGAACCCAAATGCTATTTTACGCAACGGGTTAAGAAATTATTTTGACACAATATATCCGAATATTTGACTTCGTGATTTAGAAAAAGCGGCTAACATGCAACATAAAGAAGCATGTTATGCTTACGGATTAGTAATGTTCGCTTCTCACCAAAGTGAGAACAAGAACATCGGGCTACAACTATTAAATAAAACGTTTCCACAAGTGACGGATGTGATGACCCGGAGATTTCCGAACAAATTTAAACTTTAACCTTTATATATATCCGACACGATAAGCAAATCTGTAATGATTAAGTCTCGAAAGTTTTGAAATTATATTCATTTAATTAAATACCCTTTGACCATGCCAAGCGATTCACGAACAATTACGTGTAAATAAATATATATGTATATATACATGTGTGCTTATTAGATTGATATATATTATAAAACATTGAACGGATTAGTTGATATGAACATAAGCTATGAGATCTATTTTATGAACTTGGAAATGCTATCAAGGTATTGAATAGATAATACTTTACATGAACGTATTTGTTCGATGTAAGTTTATCGAGGTGATTAAAAGATAATATCAAATGATTGAATTATCGGATACATTGAACTATGATTATGAGTCTCTGTTATGAGGTCCACTTTGAATTAGGAAACCCTTAATTTTAACGGTATTCGGAATAAATGGTAAAGTGATTTACAAGTAAGAACAAAGTATCACTTATTGGGAGTTAGACAAAAGTTAGTGGAGGGTTGAATTTCATAACACTTGGTTGATAACTTGCAACGTATATAGAACGTGATTATGTATATTAGATATATTAGTTAGGTAAAAGATAGTAACCCTTGTTCATTGATTCGATTTATAATTAGATATATTAACTAGAGTGTTTGAGAAATTAAAGTAAATATTGGCGCATAAATAAGTTATATCAGATTAAGTTTTTGAGCATAACCGTTAGGTGATATAACAATATCTGGTATTCACATGACTTTAATGTTATATATATATTGGTCTTTGAAATATAATTAATTTTGAAAAGTGAAATATTATATTATTAGATAAATATTTCAAACATAGGTATTATGTATAAATTTATAAATTTTAAATGTACATATATTTTATTTTAGTCATAAAACGTTTTGATTCAAACTAATAAGATTACATATATATTTTGTTATATAACGAGACATCGATTTATGAAAGGAAATGACCAAACCACTCAAAAGATTAAGTTACACTTTGAGTGGGTTAGTTTTTAATTAATTTAAGTCTAGTTATTAATAAAGGTACATGTCACAAAATGTTTAATTTAAAATAAAATATTTTGATAAACAACGAGTCACTGATTTAAAAAAGTAAATGACCACAACGCTCAATTTTATAAGTTACATTTTTTATAAGGTAATTTATTGATAAGTAAGTCAAATTATTGATAAAGGTACACGTCGCGTAACGTAAAAGGCTAGTTTTCTAAACGTACGAAAGTGCGCCCGAAAAACCAAAAGTAGTACATGAGTCGTGAGACCACGACCGTGTCATTTTTGTAAAAATTATATTTTTACCATGAGCGTAAATATAATATAATATTTAATTAATTCTAAAGATTAAATATATTATATATTAATTAATATATAAATAAACTTATGTTACGTATCATATCATATGTGTTACAATCGAGTGTCGGCAGCCTAGATAATGCGATGTGAGCTGGAGAGTTGGTGGCACCAGTGTATAAAACTCGACGAATGTGATTCATTTGTTACCAACTTCAACCTTTCCTCTCATTATCATATTACTCTGTAGTAATTTTACTTATTTTAATAATTATTATTAATCAAAATATATTATTAGTATTATTATTATTATTATTATTATTATTATTATTATTATTAGTATTATTACATAAAATATTACGACAAGGTTCTGCTCGCGTGTTTTCAAAACGAGTTTTATGAGTAGGATAGGGCTAAGGAAATTATGGGTCATAGCTATGGAGGTGATGGGTAATGTTCGAGGGGTATGCTCGTGAGGTCAATCTAGTGTTTATTGTCTCCGTTGCATCTACGTACCTTTCCTGCAATATTGAATCTCAATATTGATACGTGAGCACTCATAACTTAACTTTTATTTACTAATAGTGTATCCCTGACTAGTGCTCGAGAAAATAGAATTATGCATATTTGTATTTTTGATATTGCCCTTAGATAGGTTATGTTGAATCCTGAATTAGTTACACCTACGGTTGAGATAAGGTATAAGATATGCATGTCCTTGGAAAGCTAGCGAAAAATTAAAAACTTTTCATTTAGATATCGAATGGATTCGATGAACGGTTAGAAAGTTATGAATTAAACAATTAATTTCGTAATTAAAAATGCTGATAATAATTAGTGAACTAATTTTCTGGGTAATAAAAAGTGGTTATTTGGATTCTACTCGTCGAGTAGATGAATTTTCATATAAAGCACGTCTCGTTTCGTTGAACGGTTGTCAAGTTATGGATAAAAGAAGTTTTGTAAATTTTGATGAAACGTCGTTACGGAAACTGAAATTCTCGTTGATCTGCGTTGTTTCAGATTAAAACAAAATTATCACTGAATTCTTTGCTGTAAGATGTAACAAACGACTCTGGTCGTTTGTCAATTCGAGTCTCGACGATTTTTCTAAAAATCGTCAAAGTTGACTGTTTGGTCACATTTTAAAATTCTAAAAAGAGCTGAAACTTTTTTATTAAAAATGTCAGTTTTGTATCAGTTGTCATGGTCGGCCTGATATGTGTTTACTTTTGCCAAAAATCATGTTATATCTTTGTGGTAACGAGAATTTGAAGGCTTTGACCGTTTGTCAATCCGAGTTTCGAGGAATTTTCTAAAAATCTCCAAAGTAGGCTACTCGGTCACTTTTGTAAATTTATTAAAGCTGAAAAATTAACTTTGAAACACCGAAACCGCGTTGGCAACTACGAGTTGTCTAGGTTTAGTTTACTTCTGTAAAAATTTATGCTTAATCTTTTTGGTAATGTGTAACTTTTATCTTTGGCCGTTTATCAATCGGAGTTCCGATAATTTTTCTAAAAATCGCTGAAGTGGCCGTTTAGTCATGTTTGACCGAAAAATCATTTTTGTATAAGTTATTATATTTTTGCATGCGACCTCGTTTTTACTTTAACCTTTGACTTTTGCACATTAGTCTCGAGCATTGGGATTGTGGTACACTATGACTTGGCCTAGTTTATTAGACAAATATTGACAAATACATAAATATATATAATTACTATAGGTTCGTGAATCCGAGGCCAACCCTACACTTGTTCAATGATGTTATATGTATTTTTACTACAAAATACAGTATGGTGAGTTTCATTTGAATCCCTTTTACTCTTTATATTTTTGGGCTGAGAATACATGCGCAATTTTTATAAATATTTTACGAAATAGACACAAGTAATCAAAACTACATTATATGGTTGAATGATCGAAATCGAATATGCCCCTTTTTATTAAGTCTGGTAATCTAAGAATTAGGGAACAGACACCCTAATTGACGCGAACTCTAAAGATAGATCTATCGGGCCCAACAAGCCCCATCCAAAGTACCGGATGCTTTAGTACTTCGAAATTTATATCATGTCCGAAGGAGGATCCCGGAATGATGGGGATATTCTTATATATGCATATTGTTAATGTCGGTTACCAGGTGTTCAATCCATATGAATGATATTTTTGTCTCTATGCATGGGACGTATGTTTATGAGAAATGGAAATCTGAAATCTTGTGGTCTATTAAAATGATGGAAACGATTGTTTAAGTTAAACTAATGAACTCACCAACCTTTTGGTTGACACTTGAAAGCATGTTTATTCTCAGGTTTGAAAGAGATCTTCCGCTGTGCATTAGCTCATTTTAAAGATATTACTTGGAGTCATTCATGACATATTTCAAAAGACGTTGCATTCGAGTCGTTGAAGTTCATTAAAGATTATTATTAAGTAAATGACAGATTAGGTCATTTATAGTTTGGATATTATGAAATGGTATGCATACATGTCAACTTTCGATGTAATGAAAGATTGTCTTTTAAAAATGAATGCAATGTTTGTAAAATGTATCATTTAGAGGTCAAGTACCTCGCGATGTAATCATATGTTATTGTATTCGTCCCTATGGATTGGGTCGGGTCGTCTCATGTGGTATCAGAGCGGTGGTCTTAGCGAACCAGGTCTTGCATTAGTGTGTCTTACTGTTAGTTGTTAATATGCATTAGTGAGTCTGGACTTCGACCGTGTCTGCATGTCAAAAGTTTTGCTTATCATTTTGTGTCGGAAATCATCTACTTATCATCCTTAGGAAATTATCTGCTTATCATCTTAAGTCTAGACGCGTTTTCCTGCATTTATTGCATAATAGTGTATAGACGAATTCTTATCTTAGTGTATCTGTTACTGTGAACTTTGATTAACATCTTTCAAAGATTTTCCCTAATTTATGGGATTTTGGTGTTATATATACATATGCAAATTATGTAATTGAAGAATACCAAATTTAAATCCTACAATCTATTTCATAACAAAATTCCTCCCCTAATCATACGAGATGGATCCCTCAACCAGTTCGAACTCCTCAGATTTCGACAGCTATGTCGATATGGATTTCCATTCGAGCTCTGAAAACAGTGTGACCGGAATGGATCAACCAATCAGTCATCATCTATTCTGGATGAAATGGGGATGGGTTCGTAGCCTCCTCAATTATTGGAGACAAGAAGAAGGTGATCCTTTCCATCCACCAAATTGCCCTATTGGCGATGAACCTGAAGCACTTACCGGCGAACCTGTTCGTGAAACCATTTTCTCTCTCATTTCCAGAGTATCTCGTCATGATTATATACTACACCAAATTCTAGATTATATATATCCGCTCGTCCGAACTACTGATCACCCCGGCGTAATAGAAGAAGTCAACGAGCTTCGCGCTCGGGTAGTCACTTTGAAGAATACGGTACGAACTTTACAAACACCATCAGCAGCACCAGCAGCGTAACCAGTACCGCCAGTAACATCCACATCCCAAGCCTCAATACTAAAAGCACCAACAGCATCACCGGCATCAACAGCAACCACCATTATTAACATCAACAGGATCATTACCACCACCCACAATTACATCCGCATCACACACCTCAATACCCCAATCTGTATATCGGATATCAACGTCACACACACCATAAATACCAAGGAGTACTAACAACAACAAATGATGAAGTATTGATTCATAACCTCATCGGAGAAATATTCTGCGGTGATTATGTAATCTCTAAAGACATAGGGATTATATACTTCAGCTTTAACCATAAACCAGATGAGTAGACAGAAATGATAAAAAGGAAGAATAGAAGCTCTGATAAGAAGGGTGCGTAAAGTACAAGCTAGACTTGTTTTACCAACAGCATCAGCAGTACCCTTAGCCTCATCAACACAGTCTGTGTTGTCAACATCGTTAGAATCGTCAGCACCTCTAACCTCACAAGCTCTGCCAGTTCAGGAAATCACTGTGGAAACCATTACGAATTAATAACGAGTATATTGTATCAACGAGTTATGAAGTATTAACTCAGTTCCTCCGAAGAATTTATATGTATATCCTATATATATATAAAAATTTTAAACCATAATAAATTCTTCTGTACTAAGCTATTATGTATGAAACTTAACTATCTGGTTAATTCATATTACTAATATGCTATGATGTACATCCTTCGTTAGCAACGTAACCATCGTTAACTACAACCTCTATTTCAATTAAATGAATTCGGTTTCATAATAAATCAAGTGTATCATTCAATAACATGTTTGATTTTACACTTTCATCTTCGATGTACTCGAAATTTACTGGAAAACAACATTCGTATCTTGCGAAGTTAACAAAAGTTCTATAAACATCAGCATGATTCACTAAGGAAATACTTATAAATATTGAAGTATTGATTACATTAGTGAAATACTCCGCAAAAATTACGTAATCTCTAATGTTTTAGAGATTATTCATTTCTAATTCAAGCCGAAAATCAAATGAGCTTAGTATGATATCAACTCATTGAATCTGTATTACATCTGAAGAAAATATACCCACATATATTTTTATAAGGATTGTAATAAACACTCTGGTTCAAAATATTATTTGTGAAATTTTTTAACGAGTAGGTAATACCCGAGAGATATATAAAATCACAATTAATATGTTACGTTCTTCAATTCTGATTCAACAATCATCAACTATACCAATATGCATTCCTCTATAGAAATCAAAACAACCATACTCATTCGAATCTAATTACATATTCTGATTTTGGAAATTTCAGAATTCAACTCGAGATACAACCGAAATCATCGCTCTTAGATCCTTATATTTTTCAAAGCTATACTTTGACTTCAAAAATGTGATAGCACATCATTTTTAATCGTAACACTCAGATGAATATGAAAATCATTCGGGAGTCAGGACAATTCCATCATTTGGATATTGACTATGACAATTTGCATTTAAAACCCTTCGAAATTCCGGAAGACACTTCAAACATTGAACAATCGAGATGATGATCCAATCGCACATTATCCGAAGTTTTGTACCTGAAAAACTCTCGAAACCAAAGTCATAATCTAACATGTACCTGCGTCGAATTCTTCTAGCAAAAACAACATTTCGATTCCTTTTCAAAGTAGCCAATTTTGTCACAGCTCCAGCAAGTCAACTTCGATTTTTCAGTCGGACCAGTCTTATTATAACCCTGATAGATACATTGCCCTTTTGTCATTATTACTGGAGAACCTTTCATATTCCACCATATTACCACCAGCGTTTAATCATCTAAAACACGATTCTTCTGATATCACCTCGGATTGAAAATCAGTGATTCAGATATTATAGCATTAAATGCAGAGGAAACATAAATATGGTAGATGAGTTAAACAGTCAAAAGTTTGATGATAAAAGATAGTGAGTTGGTAAAGCTCAGAAAAAGAGAAGATTTGGAACTGGAAAACGGATTGAGCAAAGTATGAAGGAAGCCGTGGACAAATCACAGGGACTAAATCTGCCTTCAAAGGATTCAAATGATTCAGTGTCTGCTGAAAACGTTAGCAAACACGTTACCCCTTATTCTAAACCTTCACAGACAGATATTCTTCATCATCATCTTACCTTAGATATTATAAGGTATCTTCGTATCTCCCATTATACATATTCTCCATATTTCTGGAGATATCTTCACCACTATCCTTATCTGAGATCATTTATCTCTCCGTAATATCTGCAACATAAAAGAAACTGTGTTAGTTTCTAAATTCTGAAAAATTCAAATATGAATGTTTTGAAGTAGTGTTGGGAACTGATACATGGGTTAGTATAATATAATGACACTTGATCAACGTCATTATATTACAGTAATTCATGTTGAGTTTCTAATGGAACGTGAGGATTCACAGAACATACCGTCATCATGTGCCATTTACACGACTCTTACATTCTATCTAATCTTTAAATATATCAAGAAAATATTTCTTGATGATTCGGTCTTTTCCAGGGTATTCTGGTAATTTAACAAATCAGGATTTACCATTATCCTTTCCTTCTTAGAACAATTACTATATTCCTTCTGAAATCCATACATACGAATTCCGGACCATTACAAGAGTTATTTAATTGCAAGAAGAAGAAACGAAAGTACAAAGCTTCGAAATAGAAAATCAGGGTATAAACCGCAGCAAATCGAAGAGAGCCTTAACTATGGATGTCGATGACTATAGAAGACAGAAGCAGGGACATCGAAATATAAGGGAAGGTGTAAAATCTAACAACAACCCGGAAATTACAACCCATATATATCGATGCATATAGCAATGTAAAGACATGGGAGAACTAGAAACACTATAAACCCAAGAGTATAGTAGAAGTAAATAGATTCTTCTGGTGGCAGATTAAAAAGAAGAATGACAGATATGCAAGTTAAGAGGATATCAAGGATCAGGATGGGATGGAGCATATTAACGAATACTTTAAAGTAGGAATTGAGGAAGAAAGAATAGAAGGTGTGAGTTGTAAGGAAATGGAGAGGGTGGATTTATAGGAAAAAAAAAAAAAAAAAAAAAAATAAAAAAAAAAAAAAATTCGACACAGCAATCGAAGCAGATTATCGCGTTTAATCAAAGAAGATCTGAATCTCCTTAATTACCGAAGAATCAAATCTTAATATGAAGATTTCTTCTAAATTCCTTAAATTCCGGAAATCAATCTTGACTACGACACCGGTTAAGTCAAACTTACTTTTATTCATTTTCACTCTTAAGTGATAGCTTCATTCGTGCTCTTCACAAAACAAATCATTTTATCTATATTAATCAATGATGATAAAACCCTAATTATCAGTTCATATACGTCATGAAAACACTCTTACTGTTAGCCATGACGACCTCTATCAAATTTCGGGACGAAATTTCTTTTAACGGGTAGGTACTGTGATGACCCGGAGATTTCCGAACAAATTTAAACTTTAACCTTTATATATATCCGACACGATAAGCAAATCTGTAATGATTAAGTCTCGAAAGTTTTGAAATTATATTCATTTAATTAAATACCCTTTGACCATGCCAAGCGATTCACGAACAATTACGTGTAAATAAATATATATGTATATATACATGTGTGCTTATTAGATTGATATATATTATAAAACATTGAACGGATTAGTTGATATGAACATAAGCTATGAGATCTATTTTATGAACTTGGAAATGCTATCAAGGTATTGAATAGATAATACTTTACATGAACGTATTTGTTCGATGTAAGTTTATCGAGGTGATTAAAAGATAATATCAAATGATTGAATTATCGGATACATTGAACTATGATTATGAGTCTCTGTTATGAGGTCCACTTTGAATTAGGAAACCCTTAATTTTAACGGTATTCGGAATAAATGGTAAAGTGATTTACAAGTAAGAACAAAGTATCACTTATTGGGAGTTAGACAAAAGTTAGTGGAGGGTTGAATTTCATAACACTTGGTTGATAACTTGCAACGTATATAGAACGTGATTATGTATATTAGATATATTAGTTAGGTAAAAGATAGTAACCCTTGTTCATTGATTCGATTTATAATTAGATATATTAACTAGAGTGTTTGAGAAATTAAAGTAAATATTGGCGCATAAATAAGTTATATCAGATTAAGTTTTTGAGCATAACCGTTAGGTGATATAACAATATCTGGTATTCACATGACTTTAATGTTATATATATATTGGTCTTTGAAATATAATTAATTTTGAAAAGTGAAATATTATATTATTAGATAAATATTTCAAACATAGGTATTATGTATAAATTTATAAATTTTAAATGTACATATATTTTATTTTAGTCATAAAACGTTTTGATTCAAACTAATAAGATTACATATATATTTTGTTATATAACGAGACATCGATTTATGAAAGGAAATGACCAAACCACTCAAAAGATTAAGTTACACTTTGAGTGGGTTAGTTTTTAATTAATTTAAGTCTAGTTATTAATAAAGGTACATGTCACAAAATGTTTAATTTAAAATAAAATATTTTGATAAACAACGAGTCACTGATTTAAAAAAGTAAATGACCACAACGCTCAATTTTATAAGTTACATTTTTTATAAGGTAATTTATTGATAAGTAAGTCAAATTATTGATAAAGGTACACGTCGCGTAACGTAAAAGGCTAGTTTTCTAAACGTACGAAAGTGCGCCCGAAAAACCAAAAGTAGTACATGAGTCGTGAGACCACGACCGTGTCATTTTTGTAAAAATTATATTTTTACCATGAGCGTAAATATAATATAATATTTAATTAATTCTAAAGATTAAATATATTATATATTAATTAATATATAAATAAACTTATGTTACGTATCATATCATATGTGTTACAATCGAGTGTCGGCAGCCTAGATAATGCGATGTGAGCTGGAGAGTTGGTGGCACCAGTGTATAAAACTCGACGAATGTGATTCATTTGTTACCAACTTCAACCTTTCCTCTCATTATCATATTACTCTGTAGTAATTTTACTTATTTTAATAATTATTATTAATCAAAATATATTATTAGTATTATTATTATTATTATTATTATTATTATTATTATTATTAGTATTATTACATAAAATATTACGACAAGGTTCTGCTCGCGTGTTTTCAAAACGAGTTTTATGAGTAGGATAGGGCTAAGGAAATTATGGGTCATAGCTATGGAGGTGATGGGTAATGTTCGAGGGGTATGCTCGTGAGGTCAATCTAGTGTTTATTGTCTCCGTTGCATCTACGTACCTTTCCTGCAATATTGAATCTCAATATTGATACGTGAGCACTCATAACTTAACTTTTATTTACTAATAGTGTATCCCTGACTAGTGCTCGAGAAAATAGAATTATGCATATTTGTATTTTTGATATTGCCCTTAGATAGGTTATGTTGAATCCTGAATTAGTTACACCTACGGTTGAGATAAGGTATAAGATATGCATGTCCTTGGAAAGCTAGCGAAAAATTAAAAACTTTTCATTTAGATATCGAATGGATTCGATGAACGGTTAGAAAGTTATGAATTAAACAATTAATTTCGTAATTAAAAATGCTGATAATAATTAGTGAACTAATTTTCTGGGTAATAAAAAGTGGTTATTTGGATTCTACTCGTCGAGTAGATGAATTTTCATATAAAGCACGTCTCGTTTCGTTGAACGGTTGTCAAGTTATGGATAAAAGAAGTTTTGTAAATTTTGATGAAACGTCGTTACGGAAACTGAAATTCTCGTTGATCTGCGTTGTTTCAGATTAAAACAAAATTATCACTGAATTCTTTGCTGTAAGATGTAACAAACGACTCTGGTCGTTTGTCAATTCGAGTCTCGACGATTTTTCTAAAAATCGTCAAAGTTGACTGTTTGGTCACATTTTAAAATTCTAAAAAGAGCTGAAACTTTTTTATTAAAAATGTCAGTTTTGTATCAGTTGTCATGGTCGGCCTGATATGTGTTTACTTTTGCCAAAAATCATGTTATATCTTTGTGGTAACGAGAATTTGAAGGCTTTGACCGTTTGTCAATCCGAGTTTCGAGGAATTTTCTAAAAATCTCCAAAGTAGGCTACTCGGTCACTTTTGTAAATTTATTAAAGCTGAAAAATTAACTTTGAAACACCGAAACCGCGTTGGCAACTACGAGTTGTCTAGGTTTAGTTTACTTCTGTAAAAATTTATGCTTAATCTTTTTGGTAATGTGTAACTTTTATCTTTGGCCGTTTATCAATCGGAGTTCCGATAATTTTTCTAAAAATCGCTGAAGTGGCCGTTTAGTCATGTTTGACCGAAAAATCATTTTTGTATAAGTTATTATATTTTTGCATGCGACCTCGTTTTTACTTTAACCTTTGACTTTTGCACATTAGTCTCGAGCATTGGGATTGTGGTACACTATGACTTGGCCTAGTTTATTAGACAAATATTGACAAATACATAAATATATATAATTACTATAGGTTCGTGAATCCGAGGCCAACCCTACACTTGTTCAATGATGTTATATGTATTTTTACTACAAAATACAGTATGGTGAGTTTCATTTGAATCCCTTTTACTCTTTATATTTTTGGGCTGAGAATACATGCGCAATTTTTATAAATATTTTACGAAATAGACACAAGTAATCAAAACTACATTATATGGTTGAATGATCGAAATCGAATATGCCCCTTTTTATTAAGTCTGGTAATCTAAGAATTAGGGAACAGACACCCTAATTGACGCGAACTCTAAAGATAGATCTATCGGGCCCAACAAGCCCCATCCAAAGTACCGGATGCTTTAGTACTTCGAAATTTATATCATGTCCGAAGGAGGATCCCGGAATGATGGGGATATTCTTATATATGCATATTGTTAATGTCGGTTACCAGGTGTTCAATCCATATGAATGATATTTTTGTCTCTATGCATGGGACGTATGTTTATGAGAAATGGAAATCTGAAATCTTGTGGTCTATTAAAATGATGGAAACGATTGTTTAAGTTAAACTAATGAACTCACCAACCTTTTGGTTGACACTTGAAAGCATGTTTATTCTCAGGTTTGAAAGAGATCTTCCGCTGTGCATTAGCTCATTTTAAAGATATTACTTGGAGTCATTCATGACATATTTCAAAAGACGTTGCATTCGAGTCGTTGAAGTTCATTAAAGATTATTATTAAGTAAATGACAGATTAGGTCATTTATAGTTTGGATATTATGAAATGGTATGCATACATGTCAACTTTCGATGTAATGAAAGATTGTCTTTTAAAAATGAATGCAATGTTTGTAAAATGTATCATTTAGAGGTCAAGTACCTCGCGATGTAATCATATGTTATTGTATTCGTCCCTATGGATTGGGTCGGGTCGTCTCAACGGAGTCGGTAATTGGGGTAAGAAATGAGGTTTTTAGATTATTACGGGACTGTTGGACATTACGTAACCCTTGTCCCTTTGACGACGTTACAACACGCTGTCTTATCAACGGCCATAATGGTTATGTTCCACAAGACCAAGGATAGGAAGTAGTCCTAGTAAAACCAGAATGCATGACTTGTTTCTGGACGTATGAATTACGTGTCTTTATTGCCTTTGCTGAACGACTTGTGTACTAGCTAGAATTATCTTCACAACTATCTTGTATCAAAGTTATTGTGTGCTATATTTCATGCTTTATGTAAAATAAGCGGTATTGTAAGTTTGTAAAATATTGTATAAAAGTTTGAACGCGAAATATTATTATAATCAGTTTTTCATATAGAATTGTAGTAGTTGAATTGTATATTAGCTACTAAGTATGAACTTAACGGGTAGGTACTACCCAAATTTAAACTTATAAAACGCTAATATGAAGAAAAAGCTTTTATAAATGAGTTCATATTATGCTACGAAATACTATTAACTACTCTTAATATTCTGTATGATTAACTTGTTCCATTTGAATATTTTGAAGGAAATGGCACCGACTACTCGACACACCGTGAATATGAATGAAGAGGAATTCCGTACTTTTCTAGCTTCAAACATAGCCGCAGTACAGGCTGCGCTACATACCAACAATAACCTTGGATCTAGTAGTACAGGAAATCGTGTAGGATGCACCTACAAAGAATTCACTGCCTGCAAACCTTTGGAATTTGATGGAATCGAAGGACCGATCGGATTGAAACGGTGGACCGAGAAGGTCGAATCGGTGTTTGCCATAAGTAAGTGTACTGAAGAGGACAAAGTGAAGTACGCTACGCATACCTTCATAGGTTCTGCGTTAACATGGTGGAATACCTATCTAGAGCAAGTGGGACAAGACGATGCGTACGCACTACCGTGGTCAGCATTCAAGCACTTGATGAACGAGAAGTACCGTCCCAGAACCGAGGTCAATAAGCTCAAGACAGAACTTAAAGGGTTACGAACCCAAGGATTTGATATTACCACGTACGAAAGACGATTCACAGAATTGTGCCTATTGTGTCCGGGAGCATTCGAAGATGAGGAAGAGAAGATCGACGCGTTTGTGAAAGGATTACCGGAAAGAATCCAAGAAGATATAAGTTCACACGAGCCCGCCTCTATACAACAGGCATGTAGAATGGCTCACAAACTAGTGAACCAGATTGAAGAAAGAATTAAAGAACAGACTGCTGAAGAGGCCAATGTGAAGCAAGTCAAAAGAAAGTGGGAGGAAAACGGTGATAAGAATCACCAATACAACAACAACAGCAATTACAACAATAATCGCAACAATTATCCCAACAATCGCAACATCAATCGCAACTACAACAAACGGCCCAACAACAACAACAACAACAACAACAACAGCAACAGCAACTACAACAATCATCCCAACAACAATAATAATCGCAACAACAACAACAATCAGAAGCAGCTATGCCAAAGGTGTGAAAAGTATCACTCGGGGTTCTGCACTAAATTTTGCAACAAGTGTAAAAGAAATGGTCATAGCGCGGCGAAGTGTGAGGTCTACGGACCAGGGGTTAATAGAACGAAAGGAACAAATGGTGTCGGAACGAGTAATGGCGGAGCAAGTTATGCCAATGTAGTTTGTTATAAATGTGGAAAACCGGGCCACATTATTAGAAATTGCCCGAACCAGGAGAACACGAATGGACAAGGCCGCGGAAGAGTTTTCAATATTAATGCGGCAGAGGCACAGGAAGACCCGGAGCTTGTTACGGGTATGTTTCTTATTGACAATAAATCTGCTTACGTTTTATTTGATTCGGGTGCGGATAGAAGCTATATGAGTAGAGATTTTTGTGCTAAATTAAGTTGTCCATTGACGCCTTTGGATAGTAAATTTTTACTCGAATTAGCAAATGGTAAATTAATTTCAGCAGATAATATATGTCGGAATCGAGAAATTAAACTGGTTAGCGAAACATTTAAGATTGATTTGATACCAGTAGAGTTAGGGAGTTTTGATGTGATAATCGGTATGGACTGGTTGAAAGAAGTGAAAGCAGAGATCGTCTGTTACAAAAATGCAATTCGCATTATACGAGAAAAAGGAAAACCCTTAATGGTGTACGGAGAAAAGGGCAACTCGAAGCTACATCTTATTAGTAATTTGAAGGCACAAAAACTAATAAGAAAAGGTTACTATGCTGTTCTAGCACACGTTGAGAAAGTAAAAACTGAAGAAAAGAGCATCAATGATGTTCCCATTGCAAAAGAATTTCCCGATGTATTTCCGAAAGAATTACCGGGATTACCCCCACATCGATCCGTTGAATTTCAAATAGATCTTGTACCAGGAGCTGCACCAATAGCTCGTGCTCCTTACAGACTCGCACCCAGCGAGATGAAAGAACTGCAAAGCCAATTACAAGAACTTTTAGAGCGTGGTTTCATTCGACCAAGCACATCACTGTGGGGAGCTCCTGTTTTGTTTGTCAAGAAGAAAGATGGTACATTCAGGTTGTGTATCGACTACCGAGAGTTGAACAAACTTACCATCAAGAACCGCTACCCACTACCGAGAATCGACGACTTATTTGATCAACTACAAGGCTCGTCTGTTTATTCAAAGATTGACTTACGTTCCGGGTATCATCAAATGCGGGTGAAAGAAGATGATATTCCAAAGACTGCTTTCAGAACACGTTACGGTCATTACGAGTTTATGGTCATGCCGTTTGGTTTAACTAATGCACCAGCTGTGTTCATGGACCTTATGAACCGAGTGTGTGGACCATACCTTGACAAGTTTGTCATTGTTTTCATTGATGACATACTTATTTACTCAAAGAATGACCAAGAACACGGTGAACATTTGAGAAAGGTGTTAGAAGTATTGAGGAAGGAAGAATTGTACGCTAAGTTTTCAAAGTGTGCATTTTGGTTGGAAGAAGTTCAATTCCTCGGTCACATAGTGAACAAAGAAGGTATTAAGGTGGATCCGGCAAAGATAGAAACTGTTGAAAAGTGGGAAACCCCGAAAACTCCGAAACACATACGCCAGTTTTTAGGACTAGCTGGTTACTACAGAAGGTTCATCCAAGACTTTTCCAGAATAGCAAAACCCTTGACTGCATTAACGCATAAAGGGAAGAAATTTGAATGGAATGATGAACAAGAGAAAGCATTTCAGTTATTGAAGAAAAAGCTAACTACGGCACCTATATTGTCATTGCCTGAAGGGAATGATGATTTTGTGATTTATTGTGACGCATCAAAGCAAGGTCTCGGTTGTGTATTAATGCAACGAACGAAGGTGATTGCTTATGCGTCTAGACAATTGAAGATTCACGAACAAAATTATACGACGCATGATTTGGAATTAGGCGCGGTTGTTTTTGCATTAAAGACTTGGAGGCACTACTTATATGGGGTCAAAAGTATTATATATACCGACCACAAAAGTCCTCAACACATATTTAATCAGAAACAACTGAATATGAGGCAGCGTAGGTGGATTGAATTGTTGAATGATTACGACTTTGAGATTCGTTACCACCCGGGGAAGGCAAATGTGGTAGCCGATGCCTTGATCAGGAAGGACAGAGAACCCATTCGAGTAAAATCTATGAATATAATGATTCATAATAACCTTACTACTCAAATAAAGGAGGCGCAACAAGGAGTTTTAAAGGAGGGAAATTTAAAGGATGAAATACCCAAAGGATCGGAGAAGCATCTTAATATTCGGGAAGATGGAACCCGGTATAGGGCTGAAAGGATTTGGGTACCAAAATTTGGAGATATGAGAGAAATGGTACTTAGAGAAGCTCATAAAACCAGATACTCAATACATCCTGGAACGGGGAAGATGTACAAGGATCTCAGGAAATATTTTTGGTGGCCGGGTATGAAAGCCGATGTTGCTAAATACGTAGGAGAATGTTTGACGTGTTCTAAGGTCAAAGCTGAGCATCAGAAACCATCAGGTCTACTTCAACAACCCGAAATCCCAGAATGGAAATGGGAAAACATTACCATGGATTTCATCACTAAATTGCCAAGGACTGCAAGTGGTTTTGATACTATTTGGGTAATAGTTGATCGTCTCACCAAATCAGCACACTTCCTGCCAATAAGAGAAGATGACAAGATGGAGAAGTTAGCATGACTGTATTTGAAGGAAGTCGTATCCAGACATGGAATACCAATCTCTATTATCTCTGATAGGGATGGCAGATTTATTTCAAGATTCTGGCAGACATTACAGCAAGCATTAGGAACTCGTCTAGACATGAGTACTGCCTATCATCCACAAACTGATGGGCAGAGCGAAAGGACGATACAAACGCTTGAAGACATGCTACGAGCATGTGTTATTGATTTCGGAAACAGTTGAGATCGACATCTACCGTTAGCAGAATTTTCCTACAACAACAGCTACCATTCAAGCATTGAGATGGCGCCGTTTGAAGCACTTTATGGTAGAAAGTGCAGGTCTCCGATTTGTTGGAGTGAAGTGGGGGATAGACAGATTACGGGTCCGGAGATTATACAAGAAACTACCGAGAAGATCATCCAAATTCAACAACGGTTGAAAACCGCCCAAAGTCGACAAAAGAGCTACGCTGACATTAAAAGAAAAGATATAGAATTTGAAATTGGAGAGATGGTCATGCTTAAAGTTGCACCTTGGAAAGGCGTTGTTCGATTTGGTAAACGAGGGAAATTAAATCCAAGGTATATTGGACCATTCAAGATTATTGATCGTGTCGGACCAGTAGCTTACTGACTTGAGTTACCTCAACAACTCGCGGCTGTACATAACACTTTCCACGTCTCGAATTTGAAGAAATGTTTTGCTAAAGAAGATCTCACTATTCCGTTAGATGAAATCCAAATCAACGAAAAACTTTAATTCATCGAAGAACCCGTCGAAATAATGGATCGTGAGGTTAAAAGACTTAAGCAAAACAAGATACCAATTGTTAAGGTTCGATGGAATGCTCGTAGAGGACCCGAGTTCACCTGGGAGCGTGAAGATCAGATGAAGAAGAAATACCCGCATCTATTTCCAGAAGATTCGTCAACACCTTCAACAGCTTAAAATTTCGGGACGAAATTTATTTAACGGGTAGGTACTGTAGTGACCCGAACTTTTCCATGTTTATATATATTAATTGAGAGTGATATTTACATGATTAAATGTTTCCAACATGTTAAGCAATCAAACTTGTTAAGACTTGATTAATTGAAATATGTTTCGTATAGACAATTGACCACCCAAGTTGACCGGTGATTCACGAACGTTAAAACTTGTAAAAACTATACGATGACATATATATGGTTATATATATAGTAAACATGTTTTTATTATAAGTATGTATCTCATTAGGTATTTTAACAATGAGTTATATACATAAAAATGAGACTATTAATTTAAGAAACTCGAAAACGATATATATAACGATTATCGTTATAACAACGTCTTACTAGGTACATATGAATCATATTAAGATATTGATACACTTGGTTAATTATGTTAAATGATAAGTAAATATATTATTAAGTGTATTAACAATGAAATACATATGTAAAAATAAGACTACTAACTTAATGATTTCGAAACGAGACATATATGTAACGATTATCGTTGTAACGACATTTAACTGTATATACATCATACTGAGATATATTATATATCATAATATCATGATAATATAACAATTTAACATCTCAATTGTTATAATAAACAATGGGATAACAACATTCAACAAGATCATTAACCTAAAGGTTTCAAAACAACATTTACATGTAACGACTAACGATGACTTAACGACTCAGTTAAAATGTATATACATGTAGTGTTTTAATATGTATTCATACACTTTTGAAAGACTTCAAGACACTTATCAAAATACTTCTACTTAACAAAAATGCTTACAATTACATCCTCGTTCAGTTTCATCAATAATTCTACTCGTATGCACCCGTATTCGTACTCGTACAATACACAGCTTTTAGATGTATGTACTATTGGTATATACACTCCAATGATCAGATCTTAGCAGCCCATGTGAGTCACCTAACACATGTGGGAACCATCATTTGGCAACTAGCATGAAATATCTCATAAAATTACAAAAATATGAGTAATCATTCATGACTTATTTACATGAAAACAAAATTACATATCCTTTATATCTAATCCATACACCAACGACCAAAAACACCTACAAACACTTTCATTCTTCAATTTTCTTCATCTAATTGATCTCTCTCAAGTTCTATCTTCAAGTTCTAAGTGTTCTTCATATATTTTACAAGTTCTAGTTACATAAAATCGAGAATACTTTCAAGTTTGCTAGCTCACTTCCAATCTTGTAAGGTGATCATCCAACCTCAAGAAATCTTTGTTTCTTACAGTAGGTTATCATTCTAATACAAGGTAATAATCATATTCAAACTTTGGTTCAATTTCTATAACTATAACAATCTTATTTCAAGTGATGATCTTACTTGAACTTGTTTTCGTGTCATGATTCTGCTTCAAGAACTTCGAGCCATCCAAGGATCCGTTGAAGCTATATCCATTTTTCTCTTTTCCAGTAGGTTTATCCAAGTAACTTAAGGTAGTAATGATGTTCATAACATCATTCGATTCATACATATAAAGCTATCTTATTCGAAGGTTTAAACTCGTAATCACTAGAACATAGTTTAGTTAATTCTAAACTTGTTCGCAAACAAAAGTTAATCCTTCTAACTTGACTTTTAAAATTAACTACACACATGTTCTATATCTATATGATATGCTAATTTAATGATTTAAAACCTGGAAACACGAAAAATACCGTAAAACCGGATTTACGCCGTCGTAGTAACACCGCGGGCTGTTTTGGGTTAGTTAATTAAAAACTATGATAAACTTTGATTTTAAAGTTGTTATTCTGAGAAAATTATTTTTGTTATGAACATGAAACTATATCCAAAAATTATGGTTAAACTCAAAGTGGAAGTATGTTTTCTAAAATAGTCATCTAGACGTCGCTCTTTCGACTGAAATGACTACCTTTACAAAAACGACTTGTAACTTATTTTTCCGACTATAAACCTATACTTTTCTGTTTAGATTCATAAAATAGAGTTCAATATGAAACCATAGCAATTTGATTCACTCAAAACGGATTTAAAATGAAGAAGTTATGGGTAAAACAAGATTGGATAATTTTTCTCATTTTAGCTACGTGAAAATTGGTAACAAATCTATTCCAACCATAACTTAATCAACTTGTATTGTATATTATGTAATCTTGAGATACCATAGACACGTATACAATGTTTCGACCTATCATGTCGACACATCTATATATATTTCGGAACAACCATAGACACTCTATATGTGAATGTTGGAGTTAGCTATACAGGGTTGAGGTTGATTCCAAAATATATATAGTTTGAGTTGTGATCAATACTGAGATACGTATACACTGGGTCGTGGATTGATTCAAGATAATATTTATCGATTTATTTCTGTACATCTAACTGTGGACAACTAGTTGTAGGTTACTAACGAGGACAGCTGACTTAATAAACTTAAAACATCAAAATATATTAAAAGTGTTGCAAATATATTTTGAACATACTTTGATATATATGTATATATTGTTATAGGTTCGTGAATCAACCAGTGGCCAAGTCTTACTTCCCGACGAAGTAAAAATCTGTGAAAGTGAGTTATAGTCCCACTTTTAAAATCTAATATTTTTGGGATGAGAATACATGCAGGTTTTATAAATGATTTACAAAATAGACACAAGTACGTGAAACTACATTCTTTGGTTGAATTATCGAAATCGAATATGCCCCTTTTTATTAAGTCTGGTAATCTAAGAATTAGGGAACAGACACCCTAATTGACGCGAATCCTAAAGATAGATCTATTGGGCCTAACAAACCCCATCCAAAGTACCGGATGCTTTAGTACTTCGAAATTTATATCATATCCGAAGGGTGTCCCGGAATGATGGGGATATTCTTATATATGCATCTTGTTAATGTCGGTTACCAGGTGTTCACCATATGAATTATTTTTATCTCTATGTATGGGATGTGTATTGAAATATGAAATCTTGTGGTCTATTATTATGATTTGATATATATAGGTTAAACCTATAACTCACCAACATTTTTGTTGACGTTTTAAGCATGTTTATTCTCAGGTGATTGTTAAGAGCTTCCGCTGTCGCATACTTAAATAAGGACGAGATTTGGAGTCCATGCTTGTATGATATTGTGTAAAAACTGCATTCAAGAAACTTATTTTGTTGTAACGTATTTGTATTGTAAACCATTATGTAATGGTCGTGTGTAAACAGAATATTTTAGATTATCATTATTTGATAATCTACGTTAAGCTTTTTAAAACCTTTATCTATGAAATAAAGGTTATGGTTTGTTTTAAAAATGAATGCAGTCTTTGAAAAACGTCTCATATAGAGGTCAAAACCTCGCAACGAAATCAATTAATATGGAACGTTTTTAATCAATAAGAACGGGACATTTCAGCGTTTACAAAAGATAACGTGACACAAAGGTCGTTACAAAGTCATTATTTGAAAATAACATAAACTACGAATGCAAAAGAAAAAGTTCCATGATTGAGACATCTCTAAGATTATGCAGCGGAATTCTAGCACAGCAGGTCCTTAACAGCAAGTCTAAACACCAAGACATCAAGTCTAAATAGCGGAAGCAACAAACCTCTAAGCACCTGAGAAAACATGCTTAAAAACGTCAACAATAATGTTGGTGAGCTATAGTTTAAGTTGTAACAGTAATGTAAGGTAGGCCACGAGATTTCAGTGCTTCAAATAGCGTTTCAAAACAGTATGAAAAGTATATGTTTAACCGTGGGCACTTGGTAACTAACTTAACGTTTATAACCCCCTAAAAGTACACTTAGCGAGTGCGTATGTTTACGAAGTATTAAACACCCATTAAATGCTAGCGCGACTAGCCCGAGTGGGGATGTCAAACCCTATGGATCCATATCTAATATTCGCGATCACCGGTTCAAAAACCAATGACTAAACGTTACCGAGCTAAGGGGAAAGTTTATGCCGTTGTATAACCCACATATATATAAAGTTTAAGTACTCGTGCCTAGTATGTAAAACGTAAAAAGCGCATGTATTCTCAGTCCCAAAATAATTAAAGTAAAAAGGGATGCTATAACTCACAGTGATAAGAGCGGTAAAGTCGATAATGAAAGTATGCAAGTAGTAAGTCGATCCGAAAGGTCGTCAACCTAAGTCAAAGGTTGCTAGGTCAGCATGTTATCCTCATAAGTTTTAATAGTGCATAAAATAAGTTTAAGTGTCATCATCATCATCGTTCATCATCATAAAAGCTAAGTAAGTTTGACAAGAATAGAGATCGAAACAATAGGCTGACTTCGGTCAGCTGCTACGACCTCTACGAAAATCGAAAAGATGCGTAGTCAGTGGATATGGCTCCGTATATGAGTCCCCTAACCGCTGACCAATTTTCAGAACCTAACTCTTCTTTGTTTGACCGTGGCCACGATTTAAGTGCGAGTAGGTCAGAAATTTCAGCACAATGTTAATAGGGTGTAGTGACTTTCGGAAGGCCATAAATCCTAAACCGTAACTCGGATTAAGACGAGGTCTAAACGGAAAATCATCTAATCGAACCGAACTAATTGAAAATTAACTTTTCAGTAGCCCAGGTGGTCTTATCAGATCCCGAAAACAGTATGTAAGGTGCTCCGGTGGGATTCTTAGTGCTTGATGCTCATCACGGTTCTCATCCTTGATGCATGTAGCTTCAAGTGTACAACTCGTTGATGGTTTAGCATCACCTTGACAAGATTATACCATCAACACACAATATATTAAGACCAAGTAAGAACACAACTCATTTAAGAGTTTTAGATGGATGATGAACCAAGGTTACATCATATCCTTAGTCTTAACACAATTACAAGTTACATTTACAACTAAAGCTACAAACTTTACTTCAATCAAGCAAGTATGAACATAATCTAAGTCAAATGAAGTGATGAAACCCTAAGCTAGAGAGCTTGGATCCCTTTCACACAAGTTATAAGGTCACAAAGCTAGAAAGCTTGAACCTTTAGTGTTCTTGAAGAACTTGAAGCATAAAGCTTAGATCTTTAAGTTAAATGAAGACCATAAACACAAGTTTTGATCTTTATAACAAAATAATGAGATCATAAGTTAGGAAACTTAGATCCAATAAAAGATATGAAGATTCAAGCTAGAAAGCTTGCATCTTGGTTGTTCTTGAAGATCTTGAAGCATAAAGCTTGGATCTTTAAGTTACATGAAGATTACAAACACAAGTTTGAATCTTTATAACAAAATAACAAGATTTAAAGTTAAAAGATATAGATCTACAAAGTAGGTGAAGATTCAAAGCTAGAAAGCTTGAATCTTCCATGTTCTTGAAGGATTCAAATCCATGTTTGAATCTACAAGATGTAATCAAGATCAAAAGCTAAAAAGCTAGACCCATGATGATGATGATGATGATGAATTCGTGATGATGAGAAGGAGAGGAAGAAGAGAAATTCAAAATACTTACACTTTTAGAGAGAGAAAGACTAGAGAGAGAATTAGAGAGTGAGTGTGTGTGAATTACAAATGAAAGCAAGTGTAAAATGGATGGAATAAGGCTAGTATTTATAGGTGAATGGGGGTGTGGGAGGGGGGTGGTGGCCGTGAATTGGAGGGGGGACAAGGGGGACAAAAGTTTGCTTTTTGGTTAATGGTTGTCTAAAGTTGGTGCTTATGTTGGGATCTCATGCAACATTAAGGATAATACTAGACATAAATGCTAGTATGTTCCTTCTAATAAATGTGCATTTGTCTTACATATTAATGGGTCATTAGCTAATAATAATTGGGCTAATTAAATAGTCCACTAACTAGTGTAGGGTGGGCTAAGGCCCAACAAGGTAGAAAGTCCAACAAGACTAACTAGTAAGCATAAGTAAATTACTACGCGTAATTAAGCATCCAATAACCCAAGTAATTATTATTATAAAATAATAATTAAGATTTCATAGTCATAATATTCCGATTACGACAAAAGTTAAACGTGTACGCAGTACGCAGTTTGTTCGTAACGTCACGTGACACTAACGGTCATAAAGGTTTCTGGTGACCAAGTTAAGTAACCTACGTACTTAAAGGCACGTTTTAACACATAAATGAAAGTAAGCCATGTGTATAAAGATTCCAGAGTATAAAGTAACACAGTACGCACAAATACGCAGTTTCGCAAAAACACAAGGCACAAAAGCAAGTCGAAAAAGTCGGGTCGTTACACCTTCGACTAATTCTAATGATTCACGAACAATTATTATAGTTAGATATGTGTGTGTGTGTGTGTGTATATATATATATATATATATATATATATATATATATATATATATATATATATATATATATATATATATATATATACTATAACTTGAAACCATAACATATAATCTAGTTGTTAGAATTATTGATGCGCGATAATTTATGGTTTAAAATAAAGATTTGTAATTAAAATGTAATTATATATATAATATTTTGAAATATATAAATTTTGATTATTTTATTTGGAAAAATATGTTTTAATTTTTTCTTATTTAATAACGAATGTTTATATATACAATTGTGGGTTAGTATATATAAAATACATACAAATTTTTATACATGATTATTATATGTATATTATAATGTGTGTGTGTATATATATATATATATATATATATATATATATATATATATATATATATATATATATATATATATATATAAATTTATAAATTAGCTTATAAATATTACATGTAGAAATTTATAACATTTCATTCTATATGAGTATGTATGTGTTAATAATAAATTGTTATATAAATATTAGTAATATTATTACTATTATTATTATTATTATTATTATTATTATTATTATTATTATTAGTATTTCTATTCTTATAATTAATAACAAATGTTATTAATATAATTTTTATTAGAATTATTATTATAACTTACACATATAGTTATTATTAATATTGTTTATCTGCTTTACAAATATAGATATAAATATATACAAATATGTATAAATATAAAACAGATAAATAATTAACTACAGCTATAAAAAAATATACAGATAACGCGTAAATTCAGTCCCCTATCCCTATCAATTTTTATTTTTTCCTGCTCTTTTCTTTCTGCTCGTGATATATGGTCGATTCAATCATCACTCTAGTACGACCTGCAATCAAATCTTGTAACTACTTCAATTATTCAGAATCCTCTTTAAACCTTTTCAGTATCGCAAATATAATCAGATGAAGAACAAAATTTCTTTTAAAAAGAAAAACCGACAGTTCCATGTATTATCCATTTTTGGCTAAAAATCAAAATCGAAAGAATTAACAAAATCCAGGAATGCAGTCTTGTTAGAACTCCTTTACTCAAACTACTCGAAAAATCTCAACTTCCAATTCCTTATATCAAGCATGAATTTGCGAGTCAAAGGTAATTTCTAAAAAGTCAAAATTTATGTTCATCATAAAATTCGTAACAGTTTTGGTGTCTTAGGTTTAATTGATGATTCATATAGTTTATAATTTTGATTTAGAATTTTTTTTCATTTAAAACTCGTGATCCAAAACATCCAAAAATTTAAATTTGATGTTAGAGTTCATGATGTTCTTGACCTGTGATAACTACCAGCTCAAAATCAAATAATTTTTCAAAAACTAAAAATGCAATTGTGTTAAGAATCCTCTAATAGATCTTTCTGCAAAGTTTTAACTTCTAATTTTTTTTATCGAGTTGGAATTTGAGAGTCAAAGTTCAAGAACAAAAAGTCAAACAATTGTTTTTTTAACGAATTCGAATTTTATGTTATGAATTAAGTTAAATTGATAGTTCCTAAAGTTTCTAGGATTGAATTGGAATGTAATTCCTTCAGGTATCATGGTCTATAACGTTTTTTAAATTCGAGTTTGATTTTAAATCAAAACATGTTCTTCAACGTATAATATATTATGATTTTTTTTCTTCTCTGTTTTAATTAATTTAAACGATCTTTAATGGTTCTGTATAAGTGGTAAATCCTAAAAACAAGTCAGTAAATCATCTTATTGTTGAATTCGATCTCTGGTCAATTGATGTCGAAATTGGAGAAGGAAGGGAAGCAGACAGGGAATGGATAAATATAATTTGAATCTAATATAATTGAGAAAAGCAGAATTGGTGCCATGGTCGAGGGTGTTTGGTGTGTACAAGAGGTCTCAGGTTCGAGTCTTGCCTTGGGCAACTTTTTTTTAGAAAAGCTCTTTTTAAGGGTATACACTTTATTACTTTTATTATTATTATCATTTTTATAATTATTATTATTATTATTATTATTATTATTATTATTATTATTATTATTATTATTATTATTATTATTATTATTATTATTATTATTATTATTATTATTGTTATTGTTATGATTGTTAGTGTTATTATTTATCATAAATGTTATAAACATTATTATCATTATCACATGTATAAGTATTATAATTATTATAATTATTATTATGACAAGTATTAATCATATTATTATTAGTAATAACCTTATCATTTTATTATTATTATTATTATTATTATTATTATTATTATTATTATTATTATTATTATTATTATTATTATTGTTATTATTATTATTATTATTATTATTATTATTATTATTATTATTATTATTATTATTATTATTATTATTATTATTATTATTATTAGTATTATGAACTTAGTTATTTTAATAGAATAAGTATTATTATAATTATGGTTATGATTAAGATTATTCTTATTATATAATCATTAACAATGTTATTACTATTATTATTTATATTAAAATCAATAAAAGTATTTTTATTAAAACCTTAGAATTTCTAATATAATTAATATAGGTATTACCATTACCACTATGATTATGAATATTAAAATTATTATTATTTTCATTAATATTAATACCATTTTATAATTATAAAAATTATTATTAATATTACAAATATAAGTATCATTATAAATATTATCATTATTATTATTAATAATATAACTACCACTATTAATATTGTTATTAATAAAAATTTTATCATTTTTAACCAACACCATTTTAATATCACTAAAGCAATCTGTATTATTATTAATAGTATTATCAATTATCAATATTATTAACATCAAAATTATTATGAAAACAGAAGTTTTAAAGATAATATTAAGGTTATAAGTATGATTTAATCATATTAACAAAATTTATATAAATATCCATATATAACAAGTTAGAATTTTTATTAAAATACTAATCAAATATATATAACTATATTAATATTAAACATTTTGAATATATACACAAATTAAATATATATAATATATAATTTAAGATATAATATATAAACTTGTTCAATTACGATTATACATTTTAATATATATATACAAATGATATAGGTTCGTGAATCCGAGGCCAACCTTGCACTTGTTCAATGATGTTATATGTATTTTTACTACAAAATATAGTATGGTGAGTTTCATTTGCCTTTTTTTACCCTTTATATTTTTGGGCTGAGAATATGAAATGTCCTGTTCTTATTGATTAAAAACGTTCCATATTAATTGATTTTGTTGCGAGGTTTTGACCTCTATATGAGACGTTTTTCAAAGACTGCATTCATTTTTAAAACAAACCATAACCTTTATTTCATAAATAAAGATTTAAAAAGCTTTACGTAGATTATCAAATAATGATAATCTAAAATATCTTGTTTACACACGACCATTACATAATGGTTTACAATACAAATATGTTACATCGAAATCAGTTTCTTGAATGCAGTTTTTACACAATATCATACAAAAATGGACTCCAAATCTTGTCCTTATTTTAGTATGCAACAGCGGAAGCTCTTAGTATTCACCTGAGAATAAACATGCTTTAAACGTCAACAAAAATGTTGGTGAGTTATAGGTTTAACCTATATATATATATATATATATATATATATATATATATATATATATATATATATATATATATATATATATATATATATATATATATCAAATCGTAACAATAGACCACAAGATTTCATATTTCAATACGCATCCCATACATAGAGATAAAAATCATTCATATGGTGAACACCTGATAACCGACATTAACAAGATGCATATATAAGAATATCCCCATCATTCCGGGACACCCTTCGGATATGATATAAATTTCGAAGTACTAAAGCATCCGGTACTTTGGATGGGGTTTGTTAGGCCCAATAGGTCTATCTTTAGGATTCGCGTCAATTAGGGTGTCTGTTCCCTAATTCTTAGATTACCAGACTTAATAAAAAGGGGCATATTCGATTTCGATAATTCAACCATAGAATGTAGTTTCACGTACTTGTGTCTATTTTGTAAATCATTTATAAAACCTGCATGTATTCTCATCCCAAAAATATTAGATTTTAAAAGTGGGACTATAACTCACTTTCACAGATTTTTACTTCGTCGGAAAGTAAGACTTGGCCACTGGTTGATTCACGAACCTATAACAAATATGTACATATATATCAAAGTATGTTCAAAATATATTTACAACACTTTTAATACATTTTGATGTTTTAAGTTCATTAAGTCAGCTGTCCTCGTTAGTAACCTACAACTAGTTGTCCATAGTTAGATGTACAGAAATAAATCGATAAATATTATCTTGAATCAATCCACGACCCAGTGTATACGTATCTCAGTATTGATCACAACTCAAACTATATATATATTTTGGAATCAACCTCAACCCTGTATAGCTAACTCCAACATTCACATATAGAGTGTCTAAGGTTGTTCCGCAATATATATATAGATGGGTCGACATGATAGGTCAAAACATTATATACGTGTCTATGGTATCTCAAGATTACATAATATACAATATAAGTTGATTAGGTTATGGTTGGAATAGATTTATTACTAACTTTCACGTAGGTAAAATGAGTAGTTTTTATCAATCTTGTTTTACTCGCCATTTCTTCGTTTCTAATCCGTTTTGAGTGATTCCAGTGGCCACGGTTTCGTATTGAACTTAAATTTATGAATCTAAATATAAAAAGTATAAGTCTATAGTCATAAATACAAGTTACAAGTCATTTTTGAAAGAGGTAGTCATTTCCGTCGAAAGAACGACATCTTGATGACCATTTTGAAAAACATACTTTCACTTTGAGTTTAACCATGATTTTTGGATATAGTTTCATGTTCATAAGAAAAATAATTTTTCCAGAAGTATAGCTTTTAAATCAAAGTTCTTCTTAGCTTTTAATTATCCCAACCAAAACAGCCCCCGGTTTTACTACGACGGCGTATATCCAGTTTTATGGTGTTTATCGTGTTTCCGGGTTTTAAATCATTAAGTTAAGATATCATATAGATATATAACATGTGTTTAGTTGATTTTAAAAGTCTAGTTAGAAGGATTAACTTTATTTGCGAACAAGTTTAGAATTAACTAAACTATGTTCTAGTGATTACAAGTTTATAACGTTGAATAAGACAGCTTTTTATGTATGAATCGAATGATGTTATGAACATCATTACTACCTCAAGTTCCTTGGATAAACCTACTATAAATGAGAAAAATGGATCTAGCTTCAAAGGATCCTTGGATGGCTTGAAAGTTCTTGAAGCAGAATCATGACACGAAAACAATTTCAAGTAAGATTTACACTCGAAATAAGATTGTTATAGTTATAGAAATTGTATTAAAGTTTGAATATGATTATTACCTTGTATTAGAAAGATAACCTACTGTAAGTAACAAAGGTTTCTTGATCTTGGATGATTACTTGGAATGGATTTAGAAAACTTGGAAGTAAACTTGCAATCTTGGAAGTATTCTTGATTTTATGAAACTAGAACTTTTGGAATTTATGAAGAACACTTAGAACTTGAAGATAGAACTTGAGAGAGATCAATTAGATGAATAAAATTGAAGAATGAAAGTGTTTGTAGGTATTTTTGGTCGTTGGTGTATGGATTAGATGTAAAAGATATGTAATTTTGTTTTCATGTAAATAAGTCATGAATGATTACTCATATTTTTGTAATTTTATGAGATATTTCATGCTAGTTGCCAAATGATGGTTCCCACATGTGTTATGTGACTCACATGGGCTGCTAAAATCTGATCATTAGAGTGTATATACCAATAGTACATACATCTAAAAGCTATGTATTGTACGAGTACGAATACGGGTGCATACGAGTAGATTTGTTGATGAAACTGAATGAGGATGTAATTGTAAGAATTTTTGTTAATTAGAAGTATTTTGATAAGTGCATTGAAGTCTTTCAAAAGTGTATGAATACATATTAAAACACTACATGTATATACATTTTAACTGAGTCGTTAAGTCATCGTTAGTCGTTACATGTAAATGTTGTTTTGAAACCTTTAGGTTAACGATCTTGTTAAATGTTGTTAACCCAATGTTTATAATCTCAAATGATATTTTAAATTATTATATTATCATGATATTATGATGTACGAATATCTCTTAATATGATCTATATACATTAAATGTCGTTACAACGATAATCGTTACATATATGTCTCGTTTCAAAATCATTAAGTTAGTAGTCTTATTTTTACATATGTAGTTCATTGTTAATACACTTAATGATATATTTACTTATCATTTAACATAATTAACCAAGTGTATCAATATATTAATATGATTCATATGTACCTAGTAAGACGTTATAACGATAATCGTTATATATATCGTTTTCGAGTTTCTTAATTTAATAGTCGCATTTTTATGTATATAACTCATTGTTAAAATGCCTAATGAGATAAATAATTATAATAAAATCATGTTAACTATATATATAACCATATATATGTCATCGTATAGTTTTTACAAGTTTTAACGTTCGTGAATCACCGGTCAACTTGGGTGGTCATTTGTCTATATGAAACCTATTTTAATTAATCAAGTCTTAATAAGTTTGATTGCTTAACATGTTGGAAACACTTAATCATGTAAATATCAATTTCATTTAATATATATAAACATGGAAAAGTTCGGGTCACTACAGTACCTACCCGTTAAATAAATTTCGTCCCGAAATTTTAAGCAGTTGGAGGTGTTGACGTATCTTCTGGAAATAAATGCGGGTATTTCTTCTTCATCTGATCTTCTCGTTCCCAGGTGAACTCGGGTCCTCTACGAGCATTCCATCAAACCTTAACAATTGGTATCTTATTTTGCTTAAGTCTTTTAACCTCACGATCCATTATTTCGACGGGTTCTTCGATGAATTGAAGTTTTTCGTTCATTTGGATTTCATCTAACGGAATAGTGAGATCTTCTTTAGCAAAACATTTCTTCAAATTCGAGACGTGAAAAGTGTTATGTACAGCCGCGAGTTGTTGAGGTAACTCAAGTCGGTAAGCTACTGGTCCGACACGATCAATAATCTTGAATGGTCCAATATACCTTGGATTTAATTTCCCTCGTTTGCCAAATCGAACAACGCCTTTCCAAGGTGCAACTTTAAGCATGACCATCTCTCCAATTTCAAATTCTATATCTTTTCTTTTAATGTCAGCGTAGCTCTTTTGTCGACTTTGGGCGGTTTTTAACCGTTGTTGAATTTGGATGATCTTCTCGGTAGTTTCTTGTATTATCTCCGGACCCGTAATCTGTCTATCCCCTACTTCACTCCAACAAATTGGAGACCTGCACTTTCTACCATAAAGTGCTTCAAACGGCGCCATCTCAATACTAGAATGATAACTGTTGTTGTAGGAAAATTCTGCTAACGGTAGGTGTCGATCCCAACTGTTTTCGAAATCAATAACGCATGCTCGTAGCATGTCTTCAAGCGTTTGTATTGTCCTTTCGCTCTGCCCATCAGTTTGTGGATGATAGGCAGTACTCATGTCTAGACGATTTTCTAATGCTTGCTGTAATGTCTGCCAGAATCTTGAAATAAATCTGCCATCCCTATCAGAGATAATAGAGATTGGTATTCCATGTCTGGAGACGACTTCCTTCAAATACAGTCGTGCTAACTTATCCATCTTGTCATCTTCTCTTATTGGCAGGAAGTGTGCTGACTTGGTGAGACGATCAACTATTACCCAAATAGTATCATAACCACTTGCAGTCCTTGGCAATTTAGTAATGAAATCCATGGTAATGTTTTCCCATTTCCATTCCGGGATTTTAGGTTGTTGTAGTAGACCTGATGGTTTCTGATGTTTAGCTTTGACCTTAGAACACGTCAAACATTCTCCTACATATTTAGCAATATCGACTTTCATACCTGGCCACCAAAAATGTTTCTTAAGATCCTCGTACATCTTCCCCGTTCCATTATGTATTGAGTATCTGGTTTTATGAGCTTCTCTAAGTACCATTTCTCTCATATCTACAAATTTTGGTACCCAAATTCTTTCAGCTCTATACCGGGTTCCGTCTTCCCGAATATTAAGATGCTTCTCCGATCCTTTGGGTATTTCATCCTTTAAATTTCCCTCTTTTGAAACTCCTTGTTGCGCCTCCTTTATTTGAGTAGTAAGGTTAGTGTGAATCATTATATTCATAGATTTTACTCGAATGGGTTCTCTGTCCTTTCTGCTCAAGGCGTCGGCTACCACATTTGCCTTCCCCGGGTGGTAACGAATCTCAAAGTCGTAATCATTCAACAATTCAATCCACCTACGCTGCCTCATATTCAGTTGTTTCTGATTAAATATGTGTTGAAGACTTTTGTGGTCGGTATATATAATACTTTTGACCCCATATAAGTAGTGCCTCCAAGTCTTTAATGCAAAAACAACCGCGCCTAATTCCAAATCATGCGTCGTATAATTTTGCTCGTGAATCTTCAATTGTCTAGACGCATAAGCAATCACCTTCATCCGTTGCATTAATACCCAACTGAGACCTTGCTTTGATACGTCCCAATAAATCACAAAATCATCATTCCCTTCAGGCAATGACAATATAGGTGCCGTAGTTAGCTTTTTCTTCAATAATTGAAACGCCTTCTCTTGTTCATCCTTCCATTCAAATTTCTTCCCTTTATGCGTTAATGCAGTCAAGGGTTTTGCTATTTTGGAGAAATCTTGGATGAATCTTCTGTAGTAACCAGCCAATCATAAAAATTGACGTATATGCTTCGGAGTTTTTGGGGTTTCCTACTTTTCAACGGTTTCGATCTTTGCCGGGTCCACCTGGATACCTTCTTTGTTCACTATGTGACCGAGGAATTGAACTTCTTCCAACCAAAATGCACACTTTGAAAACTTAGCGTATAGTTTTTCTTTCCTCAATACTTCTAGCACTTTTCTCAAATGTTCTTCGTGCTCTTGATCATTCTTTGAGTAAATAAGTATGTCATCGATGAAAACAATGACAAACTTGTCAAGATATGGCCCACACACTCGGTTCATAAGGTCCATGAACACAGCTGGTGCGTTAGTCAATCCAAACGGCATAACCATAAACTCGTAATGACCATAATGCGTCCTAAAAGCAGTTTTTGGAATATCATCCTCCTTTACTCTCATTTGATGATATCCAGAACGTTAATCGATCTTCGAATAAACTGACGAGCCTTGTAGTTGATCAAATAAGTCGTCAATTCTCGGCAGTGGATAACAGTTTTTGATGGTAAGTTTTTTTCAACTCTCTGTAGTCAATACACAACCTAAATGTACCATCCTTCTTCTTGACAAACAAAACAGGAGCTCCCCATGGTGATGTGCTTGGTCGAATGAAACCACGTTCTAATAGTTCTTGCAGTTGGCTTTGCAGTTCTTTCATCTCGCTGGGTGCGAGTCTATAAGGAGCACGAGCTATTGGTGCAGCTCCTGGTACAAGATCTATTTGAAATTCAACAGATCGATGTGGAGGTAGTCCCGGTAATTCTTTTGAAAATACATCGGGAAATTCTTTTGCGACGGGAACATCATTGATGCTCTTTTCTTCAGTTTGTACTTTCTCGACGTGTGCTAGAACAGCATAGCAACCTTTTCTTATTAGTTTTTGTGCCTTCAAATTACTAATAAGATGTAGCTTCATGTTGCCCTTTTCTCCGTACACCATTAAGGGTTCTCTTTCTTCTCGTACAATGCGAATTGCATTTTTATAACATACGATCTCTGCTTTCACCTTCTTCAGCCAGTCCATGCCAACTATTACTGATAAGGCTAAAAAGGAACATATATTTCATAGCATTATCCCCCAAGAAAGACAAGATTTTAGTTGCAATTGTTCCATTTTCAAGTGATATTCGTTTATATTAAATAAGTGCGAAGACAAAAGGCAGATTCGACAAATTGAAGACAAAAAGGTCCAAAAAGCTCAAAAGTACAAGATACAATTAAAAAGGTTCAAATTATTGATGAAGAACGTCTAAAAATGACAAGAGTACAAGTTACAAAATGCAAAGTACACGATACAAAATAGTACGCAAGGACGTTCGAAAATCCGGAACCGGGACATGAGTCAACTCTCAACGCTCGACGCAACGGTGTAAAAATTACGAGTCAACTATGCACAAGAATAAAATATAATATTTAAATAATTCATAATAAGAATAATATTAAATAATAAAAAGTTGTTAATTTAGCATAGTTCAGGGGTCGTAAATGAAAATTCAATTTCATATTTTGCCTATAAAAGGCGATGATTATCGATCAATTTAAAAGCATCCCTTTTTCTATCCTAAAAATCTATTATCAATATCAATATCTAAAAATCTCTATCATAATGTTAATGTAATAAGATATAACAATAATCTTAATTTTAATTTTAAATTATGATAATAATAAGATTTATGATAGAGATCGTTTGAGTGTGTAAGTCGAAATTCTGTCCGTGTAACGCTACGCTATTTTTAATCATTGTAAGTTATGTTCAACCTTTTTATATTAATGTCTCGTAGCTAAGTTATTATTATGCTTATTTAAAACGAAGTAATCATGATGTTGGGCTAATTACTAAAATTGGGTAATTGGGCTTTGTACCATAATTAAGGTTTGGGCAAAAGACCGACACTTGTGGAAATTGGACTATTGACTATTAATAGATGGGGGGTATTGTCTAATTGAGTGACAACTCATTGGAGTCTGTCGAACCTATCTTCAAATTAATTATCCTAATAATTAATAATGATTATGGTTGTCCTATTTAGTGACGTTCATATGGAATCTATTATAATCATTTAATTAATTATTCGGATTGGGTAATTGATTATTCAAACTGATCAAGTGGGTAAATTAATATTCATATCTAATCAAAACAGGGGTAGATTACATACAGTGATAACTGGTGTAATTGTTGACAGAAGTGATAACTGCGTCACAGTTTAAATCCTTAATTAGTTGGAATATTTGACTTCGGGTATAAGGGTAATTTGACGAGGACACTCGCACTTTATATTTATGACCGATGGACTATTATGGATAAAAACCAGATAGGTATCAAATAAACCATGACAAAGGACAATTAACCCGAGTAACAATTAATTAAAATCAAAACGTCAAACATCATGATTACGGAAGTTTAAATAAGCATAATCCTTTTATTTCATATTCTATCGCAATTTTATTTATTGTTATTTTATTTATCGTCATTTATTTATTTTACGCACTTTAATTATTGTCATTTATCTTTACGCTTAAAAATATAAAATCGACAAACCGGTCATTAAACGGTAAAAACCCCCCTTTTATAATAATATTACTACTTATATATATATATTTATATAAATATAGTTTTATAAAAATATAGTACGTAATCACTAGCTCCCTGTGGAACGAACCGGACTTACTAAAAACTACACTACTCTACGATTAGGTACACTGCCTATAGTGTTGTAGCAAGGTTTAGGTATATCCCATCCGTAAATTAATAAAACTTGTGTCATATTTTGTAGTATTTCCTAGTAAAAATAATACTATTTCGTACCCTCACGCTACATCATCAAGTTTTTGGCGCCGCTGCCGGGGAGCGCTAAAACGCTATATTTTTAATTATAATAATATTGAAATAAAATATAATAATATAATAATATTGAAATAGAATATAATAATATAATAATATTAAAATAGAATATAATAATATAATAATATTTTAGAATCAAAATTTGATACGTAAAGTTTTAAAAAGTCGTATTTATTAAATACTTCAGGGGTATATTATGTAACTTGTAATTAATAATTTCTATCATATCGCTTTCATGTGAATAGTAAATTAATTAATTTCTTTTCATTTACTATTCAAGAATAGTAAATGAATTAAAAAAAAAAGTTTTGAAAAAAAATAATAATTATAAAAAAATTATTAATTTGTAAAAAAAAATCGTTTTTAAAAAAAAAAAAAACGTAAAAAAAAAACAAAAACGTAAAAAAAAAAATGTAAAAAAAAAAAAAAATTATTAAAAAAAATATATTTTTTTAAGATTTTGTCTATAAAAAAAATGTTTTTTTTAGTTTTATTACCTATTGATTTTTAGACTATAGTCGCAACTTTTAGTATTAAGTTTAGTTTTGCCATAGTTATTTTTACTTCTAGAATTTTTAGGCTTTGCCGTAAAATCCCTTAAGTGCTTATTCCTTAGACTAAGTTTTAGGTGCTTTAGAATTTTACGACGCCGTATTTCGCACTACTTTCTTATTTTTATTTTTCGACGCCTATTTTTCGACCTTTTATTTTTCGACCTTTTTCGACGAACTCTTTTTCTTTCTTATTTCTCGCTATTCTAGTTTTAGGACATAGATTTTTATTCTACTTCTTATCTAAATTTCTTAAAATTACGAAAATTTATTTTAAGTGGTTAAATTAATAGACATCAAAATTTTCTGGTTCGTAGTAATAGTTGGATTTGTACGTGGACCGGGTTATTGGAGCCAAACAGTACTCAATTATATTGAGACCAAACGAATCCTGCCCCTCTGCTGCATCTTTTGGCTATTCGAAACGTGGGCAAAATCAGAAAAGTCTATTAATTGGATAACTTATATAATTTTTCTTTCCTTTTAAAAACTAATAGGATATTCAGTGAATGCACCGAGTAAAACGTTCACCACCTTTCATAAGTTCACCACCTATAACTCGATCAAGACATCTAGCCAATATTGTCGCCGTTGATTTTTCTTTAGAATCATCATCCAGTCGACCAAGAACTCCAACTCAAATTTCCGATAATCCATCTTTTGAACCCGACCTCACAATTGAGAATCCGGAGAATATTCAGGGACAATTCCAAGATCCAGAACCACTAATCATTCCTCCTGAACCACAAACCATTAAATCAGAATCTTCTAGTGATTCGTATTCAACAAATTCAATTATGGAAAATCTGGAACCTCTAAGTATGGAAGATCGAATGAGAGCCACACGCACGGGCCAAGGTCACGCCATTATTAAGCCAGAAGTTAATGCGCCAGATTATGAAATCAAAGGACAAATTCTACACATGGTAACTAACCAATACCAATTCAGTGGTGCACCGAATGAAGATCCTAACGAACACCTTCGTACGTTTAAAAGAATTTGCACACTATTCAAAATCCGAGAAGTGGAAGATGAGCAGATCTATCTCATGTTGTTTCCCTGGACTTTAAAGGGAGAAGCCAAAGATTGGTTAGAATCGTTACCTGAAGGGGCGATTGACACATGGGATGTTTTAGTTGAAAATTTTCTTAAACAATTCTTTCCGGCATCTAAAGCCGTGAGACTTCAAGGAGAAATTGTTACGTTCGCGCAAAAGCCAAATGAAACATTATATGAGGCGTGGACAAGATTCGGAAGGATGTTGAGAGGATGTCCTCAACACGGTTTAGACACTTACCAAATAGTACAAATATTCTACCAAGGTGTCAACGTTGCTACACGAAAAGACATCGACATAACAGCTGGTGGTTCCATTATGAAGAAAACCGCAACTGAAGCTTACAAAATTATTGATAACACAGCCTCCCACTCTCATGAGTGGCACCAAGAGAAAGATATATATCGTTCATCTAAAGCGGCTAGAGCCGATTCTAGCCATAACTTTGATTTCGTTTCCGCAAAAATAGATGCTTTCGAGAGACGAATGGAAAAGATGAATAAAGATATTCACGCAATACGAATTAGTTGTGAGCAATGCGGTGGACCACACTTAATGAAAGACTGTCACATTGAACAAACGATGGAACAACGTGAGAATGTTGTCTACATGAACCAAAGGCTGGAAAATAGTTATCAGAATAATTATCAACCGCCAAGGCCAAACTTCAATCGAAATCAAAACATTCTTTACAATCCAAAAGGACCCGACAATAACTCGTATAACCAACAAGGTCCGAATAACCAACCAACTCAAAACAACACTTTCAATCAACAAAGACCTGGCTTGTATAAACCACCACAACAAACCGACGAGAAGAAGTCAAATCTGGAAGAAGTGGTATTTAAGCTAGTTGAATCTTAAACACAATTTATTGAAACTCAAACCCAAACGAACGAGAGATTTGATCAGTCATTAAGAACTCAACAAGCTTCCATTTTGAATCTAGAAAAACACGTAGGTACTCTTGCTAGCATGATGAGTGAGAGGAAACAAGGAAAGCTACCGAGTAATACTGAAGTAAATCCTCGGAATGAGAATGTTAACATGATATCAACAAATTCTGAAAAACCAATACCAGAAGTTGGGGAGGTTTTAGATGTAAGTAACAATGAAGAAGTTACACCACCACCACCACCCGAGTATGTAAAGCCAGTGGTGGCACCATACAGACCACCCATCCCGTTTCCAAGAAAAGGAGTTGAGTATGAGCAAGTAATAGGTAATAAAGTTTGTGATACCTCTGGAAAGAAGAAGAAGAAGAATAAAAAAGTGCAAGAAACAAAAACAGTAGAAGTAAACCCGGTGAAGACAGTTCCACCAAATCCTCCACCTAGGGTAGGTGATTCGGGTGAATTTATTGTTCCTTGTCTACTTAGTGACTGTGTCATGTATGATGCACTAGCAGATTTAGGTTCAAGTGTGAGTGTTATGCCTCTTTCATTATATAAGAGATTAGGTGTAGGTGAGTTAACTCCAACGGATATGAGTGTTTGACTCCTTGATCAAACCATTAAGCACCCAGTTGGAATTGCTGACAACCTACCCGTTCAAGTAGGTAATTTAACCTTTCTAGTCGAATTCATTGTCATTGACATAGAAGAGGACTCAAACGTTCCTCTAATTTTAGGTCGACCATTCTTAGCGTCCACCGGGGCGTTATTTGATGTAAGAAAGGGTAGAATGACACTTAGTAATGATGAGAAATCGATCACCTTTATGATTCGACAGTCTAAATATCCACAAACCAAAACCGTTGAACCGACAAAAACGATTGGTAAGAACCATGTTGTTTTACCAACTCCAACGGTAATGCTTAACAATAATAGAACGCCTAAGTGTGGGTAAAATGAAGTAACACCTAATGATGACTTGATAATAAAGAACCCCATAGTTGATACGAAATTAAATAACCCCGTTATTAACAGTTCAATGAAGAAACTTTTTAAACGGGTTATTGATGCTAAAAGTAAGGGAAACTTTAAGTTATATAACCGGTTAATATCCAATCTGTCGCCTAAAGAAAAGGCGAAGCTAGTTGAATTTGTGGATATTACGGAAAAAGCTGGTCACTGGCTTAAAGCAAAAGTCACAGATATGCAAGTTGATTATGGACCAAGAGAAATTAACGATGAAGTTAATCACAATTTTGACACCACGGCTACCTAAGTGTGGGGAGATTCAAATGTTCTAAAAAGAAAATGCTATCTAGAGTTAGTTGTTCTGTTCTCGTGTAGTTCCGAGAATGGAACCCGATTGGTCTTTTTCGCTAGCAGACACTAAAGAACTAGTTTTCTCCCTCCATTCTGAATTTTTGTTTTGTAGGTTTTTTTTTATGAAATTAATATGCATTTTAATTTAAGTTTTTAAAAACAAAATTTACTTTAATTCATTAAGTTTAAAAAATGATTTCTAAAATTCGTCGTGAGTTAAAGACTAGGTCGTTGAGCCGAAATTGCTTTACCCGAGGGCGGGGCGACAAATTTTGTTATCATTTAATTTTATTGATCTAAAGTATGCAAAAAAAAAAAAAATATTATATTAATTTTTGAACGTAGGGGTTATATACCAAACTTCAAAAATATGTATATATGTTTGTATTTTATGTTATGTACACAACAGGGTAAAACAGCGCACTTTCAAAGACTGTCATTAAGTTCAACAAAAAGCTACTAATTTTGATGACAAGGCGCAAAATATCAAATGTGATGTAAAATAATATGCTTACAAACTGGGTATTTTTAATCACTTTTCTACACTAATCACCCTCATGAATTTATAATTATAGTCTGATTTCATGCAAATGAGGGCATTGCATGATCTCAAGTGTGGGGAAGGGTTATAAATTCTCTCGGGTTTACACTTAGTTTATTTGCCAAATTTTGTGAAAATTTGAAAAATTTTCAATTAAATGAACTCAAAATCATGTTTATACATATTTATGAACGATGAAAACTAGGTGATAATACCGAAATTATCGTTACAAGATACGGACATAAATTGAGAAACACCCTAAAACGCTTGAATTCATTTAAAATGAAATAGAAGAAAATAAAAAGGCAAAGAAAGAAACTAAGTGTGGGAAGAATGTACCAAGTTATTCAATTTAAAACATATATCACATATTTTTGTACAAGATTATTGCAGGTACTTTTGCTTTGGACGATACTAATCAGTTTTACCCGGTTTACTGTAATACATTTGAAAGAAAGATGGATCTACACGATGAATCAATTCCATCATTAAAAGGAAGTAAAGTCTTCCGAAAAAGACACGCGCTTCTTGATTTAGGTCATGAAGTTGTCGTCCAGACCAGCTGTAGGTTGACGAAAAATCTAGAAAAGTCATCACTAAAATCAGCAGGAAATCCACGGACCTCAGCATCAAACAGGGTCGCCAAGTGGTCAGATTTATCCTAACCATGAGAAGGATTTATCTCGTACAATGGGGAGGCACCGTGCAAATTAGCTTGATAAGACTAATGAATCAGATCCCCAGAAAAGGATAATCTCCTTAAAGATTAAAAATCAGCTTTTAAGACTGATATTACTCAATCCTAGAGATTGACCTTAAAGATTGAGAATTCAAACTCATGGAATTCGATGATATCTTAACTCGAGCATGAACGAGAAAATATTTTGATCAAAAATACAAACCGATTTGTTTTCTGAAAAACCATTTTCAATGCGTTCATTACCATTGAACGTAAAATTCTAAGAAATTCACCTGGAATTCATTAGGTCACCTGAACCAAATCGGGTGTCAACCGTAAGAACGGTGGTTGCATAGCATGGTCGGAGACAGGACCTTGTGCCAGACCGAAAAATTATAGGATGATCTTTACTATCGCTCCTACCAAGGATAGTTCTAGCATCCGACACGTTAATAAGACCATAATCATCTGCATGTCACGGGACATTGCCTTAACAGTTTCTTGTTCATCGCTTTCCTTTACAACCGGACGGTAGTTTACCGAAAGGTAATATACGGAACAAGTAAACTGGATGTGTGCTTTCCGATACCGGGATAGCAGTGGATTACACGAACCTAAAAGTTTTAGCCAAAATATTGATCCACAAATATATTTTGCAACACCGATGATGGATCAAATCAGAAAACTTATCTAGGGTAAAAGCTAGAATGAATTTTCAAAAGATCAAATGTTTTCATAAAGATCCAATTTCCTTAATGGATCTAAATTTTTATAGTCATGTGGGACTGTAAACCATATCATTACTACCATTGTTTATACCGCCATATCAAAATCACTGATGTACAAAGTGTGAAGAATAAAGAAGTGATTCTAGTATTTCAAGACTATATTGCTTGAGGACAAGCAACGCTCAAGTGTGGGGATATTGATAAGGCTAAAAAGGAACATATATTTCATAGTATTATCCCCCAAGAAAGATAAGATTTTAGTTGCAATTGTTCCATTTTCAAGTGATATTCATTTATATTAAATAAGTGCGAAGACAAAAGGCAGATTCGACAAATTGAAGACAAAAAGGTCCAAAAAGCTCAAAAGTACAAGATACAATTAAAAAGGTTCAAATTATTGATGAAGAACGTCTAAAAATGACAAGAGTACAAGTTACAAAACGCAAAGTACACGATACAAAATAGTACGCAAGGACGTTCGAAAATCCGGAACCGGGACATGAGTCAACTCTCAACGCTCGACGCAACGGTGTAAAAATTACGAGTCAACTATGCACAAGAATAAAATATAATATTTAAATAATTCATAATAAGAATAATATTAAATAATAAAAAGTTGTTAATTTAGCATAGTTCAGGGGTCGTAAATGAAAATTCAATTTCATATTTTGCCTATAAAAGGCGATGATTATCGATCAATTTAAAAGCATCCCTTTTTCTATCCTAAAAATCTATTATCAATATCAATATCTAAAAATCTCTATCATAATGTTAATGTAATAAGATATAACAATAATCTTAATTTTAATTTTAAATTATGATAATAATAAGATTTATGATAGAGATCGTTTGAGTGTGTAAGTCGAAATTCTGTCCGTGTAACGCTACGCTATTTTTAATCATTGTAAGTTATGTTCAACCTTTTTATATTAATGTCTCGTAGCTAAGTTATTATTATTCTTATTTAAAACGAAGTAATCATGATGTTGGGCTAATTACTAAAATTGGGTAATTGGGCTTTGTAGCATAATTAAGGTTTGGGCAAAAGACCGACACTTGTGGAAATTGGACTATTGACTATTAATAGATGGGGGGTATTGTCTAATTGAGTGACAACTCATTGGAGTCTGTCGAACCTATCTTCAAATTAATTATCCTAATAATTAATAATGATTATGGTTGTCCTATTTAGTGACGTTCATATGGAATCTATTATAATCATTTAATTAATTATTCGGGTTGGGTAATTGATTATTCAAACTGATCAAGTGGGTAAATTAATATTCATATCTAATCAAAACAGGGGTAGATTACATACAGTGATAACTGGTGTAATTGTTGACAGAAGTGATAACTGCGTCACAGTTTAAATCCTTAATTAGTTGGAATATTTGACTTCGGGTATAAGGGTAATTTGACGAGGACACTCGCACTTTATATTTATGACCGATGGACTATTATGGATAAAAACCAGATAGGTATCAAATAAACCATGACAAAGGACAATTAACCCGAGTAACAATTAATTAAAATCAAAACGTCAAACATCATGATTACGGAAGTTTAAATAAGCATAATCCTTTTATTTCATATTCTATCGCAATTTTATTTATTGTTATTTTATTTATCGTCATTTATTTATTTTACGCACTTTAATTATTGTCATTTATCTTTACGCTTAAAAATATAAAATCGACAAACCGGTCATTAAACGGTAAAAACCCCCCTTTTATAATAATATTACTACTTATATATATATATATATTTATATAAATATAGTTTTATAAAAATATAGTACGTAATCACTAGCTCCCTGTGGAACGAACCGGACTTACTAAAAACTACACTACTCTACGATTAGGTACACTGCCTATAGTGTTGTAGCAAGGTTTAGGTATATCCCATCCGTAAATTAATAAAATTTGTGTCATATTTTGTAGTATTTCCTAGTAAAAATAATACTATTTCGTACCCTCACGCTACATCATCAATTACATCAAAACTCCCTAACTCTACTGGTATCAAATCAATCTTAAATATTTCGCTACCCAGTTTAATTTCTCGATTCCGGCATATATTATCTGCAGAAATTAATTTACCGTTCGCTAATTCGAGTAAAAATTTACTATCCAACGGCGTCAATGGACAACTTAATTTAGCACAAAAATCTCTACTCATATAGCTTCTATCCGCACCCGAATTAAATAAAACGTAAGCAGATTTATTGTCAATAAGAAACGTACCCGTAACAAGCTCCGGGTCTACCTGTGCCTCTGCCGCATTAATATTGAAAACTCTTCCCCGGACTTGTCCATTCGCGTTCTCCTGGTTCGGGCAATTTCTAATAATGTGGCCCGGTTTTCCACATTTATAACAAACTACATTGGCATAACTTGCTCCGACACTACTTGCTCCGCCATTACTCGTTCCGACACCATTTTTTCCTTTCGTTCTGTTAACCCCTGGTCCGTAGACCTCACACTTCGCCGCGCTATGACCATTTCTTTTACACTTGTTACAAAATTTGGTGCAGAACCCCGAGTGATACTTTTCACACCTTTGGCATAGCTGCTTCTGATTGTTGTTGTTGCGGTTGTTATTGTTGTTGGGATGATTGTTGTAGTTGCTGTTGTTGTTGTTGTTGTTGTTGTTGTTGTTGTTGTTGGGCCGTTTGTTGTAGTTGCGATTGATGTTGCGATTGTTGGGATAATTGTTGCGATTATTATTGTAATTGCTGTTGTTGTTGTATTGGTGATTCTTATCACCGTTTTCCTCCCACTTTCTTTTGACTTGCTTCACATTGGCCTCTTCAGCCGTCTGTTCTTTAATTCTTTCCTCAATCTGGTTCACTAGTTTGTGAGCCATTCTACATGCCTGTTGTATGGAGGCGGGCTCGTGTGAACTTATATCTTCTTGGATTCTTTCCGGTAATCCTTTCACAAACGCGTCGATCTTCTCTTCCTCATCTTCGAACGCTCCCGGACACAATAGGCACAATTCTGTGAATCGTCTTTCGTACGTGGTAATATCAAATCCTTGGGTTCGTAACCCTCTAAGTTCTTTCTTGAGCTTATTGACCTCGGTTCTGGGACGGTACTTCTCGTTCATCAAGTGCTTGAATCCTGACCACGGTAGTGCGTACGCATCATCTTGTCCCACTTGCTCTAGATAGGTATTCCACCATGTTAACGCAGAACCTGTGAAGGTATGCGTAGCGTACTTCACTTTGTCCTCTTCAGTACACTTACTTATGGCAAACACCGATTCGACCTTCTTGGTCCACCGTTTCAATCCGATCGATCCTTCGGTTCCATCAAATTCCAAAGGTTTGCAGGCAGTGAATTCTTTGTAGGTGCATCCTACACGATTTCCTGTACTGCTAGATCCAAGGTTATTGTTGGTATGTAGCGCAGCCTGTACTGCGGCTATGTTTGAAGCTAGAAAAGTACGGAATTCCTCTTCATTCATATTCACGGTGTGTCGAGTAGTCGGTGCCATTTCCTTCAAAATAGTCAAATGGAACAAGTTAATCATACAGAATATTAAGAGTAGTTAATAGTATTTCGTAGCATAATATGAACTCATTTATAAAAGCTTTTTCTTCATATTAGCGTTTTATAAGTTTAAATTCGGGTAGTACCTACCCGTTAAGTTCATACTTAGTAGCTAATATACAATTCAACTACTACAATTCTATATGAAAAACTGATTATAATAATATTTCGCGTTCAAACTTTTATACAATATTTTACAAACTTACAATACCGCTTATTTTACATAAAGCATGAAATATAGCACACAATAACTTTGATACAAGATAGTTGTGAAGATAATTCTAGCTAGTACACAAGTCGTTCAGCAAAGGCAATAAAGACACGTAATTTATACGTCCAGAAATAAGTCATGCATTTTGGTTTTACTAGGACTACTTCCCATCCTTGGTCTTGTGGAACATAACCGTTATGGCCATTGATAAGACAGCGTGTTGTAACGTCGTCAAAGGGACGAGGGTTACGTAATGACCAACAGTCTCGTAATAACCTAAAAACCTCATTTCTTACCTCAATTACCGACTCCGTCACTTGTGGGAACGTTTTGTTTAATAGTTGTAGCCCGATGTTCTTGTTCTCACTTTGGTGAGAAGCGAACATTACTAATCCGTAAGCATAACATGCTTCTTTATGTTGCATGTTAGCCGCTTTTTCTAAATCACGAAATCCAATATTCGGATATATTGAGTCAAAATAATTTCTTAACCCATTGCGTAAAATAGCATTTGGGTTCCCCGCAATATATGCGTCAAAGTAAACACATCGTAACTTATGGATTTCCCAATGTGATATCCCCCATCTTTCGAACGAAAGCCTTTTATAAACCAAGGCATTCTTGGAACGTTCTTCGAATGTCTTACAAACTGATCTCGCCTTAAATAGTTGTGCCGAAGAATTCTGACCGACTCTAGACAAGATTTCATCAATCATGTCTCCGGGTAGGTCTCTTAAAATATTGGGTTGTCTATCCATTTTGTGTTTTTATACTGTAAAATAGACAAGAGTTAGATTCATAAAAAAATACTTATTAATACAAACAATTTTTACATATATCATAAAGCATAAGCACACTATATTACATATATTACACCACACGAATACAACTATCTTATTCCGACTCGCTCGTTTCTTCTTCTTCGGTTTTGGTTCGTTTTGCCAAGTTTCTAGGGATATATGATGTTCCCCTAATACGAGCCGTCGTTTTCCACATTGGTTTAGAAAAACCTGGTGGTTTAGAGGTTCTCGGGTCATTGTTACAACTTAAGGACTTCGGGGGTTGACGATACATATAACGTTCATCGGGGTTGGAATTAGATTTCTCTATTTTTATGCCCTTTCCCTTATTATTTTCTTTTGCCTTTTTAAATTCAGTTGGGGTAATTTCTATAACATCATCGGAATTCTCGTCGGAATCCGATTCATCGGAGAATTGGTAATCCTCCCAATATTTTGCTTCCTTGACGGAAACACCATTGACCATAATTAACCTTGGTCGGTTGGTTGAGGATTTTCTTTTACTTAACCGTTTTTTTATTTCCCCCACCGGTTCTATTTCTTCATCCGGTTCCGATTCTTCTTCCGGTTCTGACTCTTCTTCCGGTTCCTCTTCGGGAACTTGTGAATCAGTCCATGAATCATTCCAATTTACATTTGACTCTTCATTATTATTAGGTGAGTCAATGGGACTTGTTCTAGAGGTAGACATCTATCACATAATATCAAACGCGTTAAGAGATTAATATATCACATAATATTCACATGTTAAAAATATATAATTTCCAACAAAATTTGTTAAGCAATCATTTTTCAAGTAAACACGGTCGAAGTCCAGACTCACTAATGCATCCTAACAAACTCGATAAGACACACTAATGCAAAATTCTGGTTCTCTAAGACCAACGCTCGGATACCAACTGAAATGTCCCGTTCTTATTGATTAAAAACGTTCCATATTAATTGATTTCATTGCGAGGTTTTGACCTCTATATGAGACGTTTTTCAAAGACTGCATTCATTTTTAAAACAAACCATAACCTTTATTTCATAAATAAAGATTTAAAAAGCTTTATGTAGATTATCAAATAACGATAATCTAAAATATCCTGTTTACACACGACCATTACATAATGGTTTACAATACAAATATGTTACATCGAAATCAGTTTCTTGAATGCAGTTTTTACACAATATCATACAAAAATGGACTCCAAATCTTGTCCTTATTTTAGTATGCAACAGCGGAAGCTCTTAGTATTCACCTGAGAATAAACATGCTTTAAACGTCAACAAAAATGTTGGTGAGTTATAGGTTTAACCTATATATATATCAAATCGTAACAACAGACCACAAGATTTCATATTTCAATACACATCCCATACATAGAGATAAAAATCATTCATATGGTGAACACCTGGTAACCGAAATTAACAAGATGCATATATAAGAATATCCCCATCATTCCGGGACACCCTTCGGATATGATATAAATTTCGAAGTACTAAAGCATCCGGTACTTTGGATGGGGTTTGTTAAGCCCAATAGATCTATCTTTAGGATTCGCGTCAATTAGGGTGTCTGTTCCCTAATTCTTAGATTACCAGACTTAATAAAAAGGGGCATATTCGATTTCGATAATTCAACCATAGAATGTAGTTTCACGTACTTGTGTCTATTTTGTAAATCATTTATAAAACCTGCATGTATTCTCATCACAAAAATATTAGATTTTAAAAGTGGGACTATAACTCACTTTCACAGATTTTTACTTCGTCGGGAAGTAAGACTTGGCCACTGGTTGATTCACGAACCTATAACAAATATGTACATATATATCAAAGTATGTTCAAAATATATTTACAACACTTTTAATACATTTTGATGTTTTAAGTTCATTACGTCAGCTGTCCTCGTTAGTAACCTACAACTAGTTGTCCACAGTTAGATGTACAGAAATAAATCGATAAATATTATCTTGAATCAATCCACGACCCAGTGTATACGTATCTCAGTATTGATCACAACTCAAACTATATATATATTTTGGAATCAACCTCAACCCTGTATAGCTAACTCCAACATTCACATATAGAGTGTCTATGGTTGTTCCGCAATATATATATAGATGGGTCGACATGATAGGTCGAAACATTATATACGTGTCTATGGTATCTCAAGATTACATAATATACAATATAAGTTGATTAGGTTATGGTTGGAATAGATTTATTACTAACTTTCACGTAGGTAAAATGAGTAGTTTTTATCAATCTTGTTTTACTCGCCATTTCTTCGTTTCTAATCCGTTTTGAGTGATTCCAGTGGCCACTGTTTCGTATTGAACTTAACTTTATGAATCTAAATAGAAAAAGTATAAGTCTATAGTCAGAAATACAAGTTACAAGTCGTTTTTGAAAGAGGTAGTCATTTTCGTCGAAAGAACGACATCTTGATGACCATTTTGAAAAACATACTTTCACTTTGAGTTTAACCATGATTTTTGGATATAGTTTCATGTTCATAAGAAAAATCATTTTTCCAGAAGTATAGCTTTTAAATCAAAGTTCTTCTTAGCTTTTAATTATCCCAACCAAAACAGCCCCCGGTTTTACTACGACGGCGTATATCCAGTTTTATGGTGTTTATCGTGTTTCCGGGTTTTAAATCATTAAGTTAGCATATCATATAGATATAGAACATTTGTTTAGTTGATTTTAAAAGTCTAGTTAGAAGGATTAACTTTATTTGCGAACAAGTTTAGAATTAACTAAACTATGTTCTAGTGATTACAAGTTTATAACGTTGAATAAGACAGCTTTTTATGTATGAATCGAATGATGTTATGAACATCATTACTACCTCAAGTTCCTTGGATAAACCTACTAGAAATGAGAAAAATGGATCTAGCTTCAAAGGATCCTTGGATGGCTTGAAAGTTCTTGAAGCAGAATCATGGCACGAAAACAATTTCAAGTAAGATTTCCACTCGAAATAAGATTGTTATAGTTATAGAAATTGAATTAAAGTTTGAATATGATTATTACCTTGTATTAGAAAGATAACCTACTGTAAGTAACAAAGGTTTCTTGATCTTGGATGATTACTTGGAATGGATTTAGAAAACTTGGAAGTAAACTTGCAATCTTGGAAGTATTCTTGATTTTATGAAACTAGAACTTTTGGAATTTATGAAGAACACTTAGAACTTGAAGATAGAACTTGAGAGAGATCAATTAGATGAATAAAATTGAAGAATGAAAGTGTTTGTAGGTGTTTTTGGTCGTTGGTGTATGGATTAGATATAAAGGATATGTAATTTTGTTTTCATGTAAATAAGTCATGAATGATTACTCATATTTTTGTAATTTTATGAGATATTTCATGCTAGTTGCCAAATGATGGTTCCCACATGTGTTAGGTGACTCACATGGGCTGCTAAAAGCCAATCATTGGAGTGTATATACCAATAGTACATACATCTAAAAGCTATGTATTGTACGAGTACGAATACGGGTGCATACGAGTAGATTTGTTGATGAAACTGAACGAGGATGTAATTGTAAGCATTTTTGTTAAGTAGAAGTATTTTGATAAGTGTCTTGAAGTCTTTCAAAAGTGTATGAATACATATTAAAACACTACAAGTATATACATTTTAACTGAGTCGTTAAGTCATCGTTAGTCGTTACATGTAAATGTTGTTTTGAAACCTTTAGGTTAACGATCTTGTTAAATGTTGTTAACCCAATGTTTATAATCTCAAATGAGATTTTAAATTATTATATTATCATGATATTATGATGTACTAATATCTCTTAATATGATCTATATACATTAAATGTCGTTACAACGATAATCGTTACATATATGTCTCGTTTCAAAATCATTAAGTTAGTAGTCTTATTTTTACATATGTAGTTCATTGTTAATACACTTAATGATATATTTACTTATCATTTAACATAATTAACCAAGTGTATCAATATATTAATATGATTCATATGTACCTAGTAAGACGTTATAACGATAATCGTTATATATATCGTTTTCGAGTTTCTTAATTTAATAGTCTCATTTTTATGTATATAACTCATTGTTAAAATACCTAATGAGATACATACTTATAATAAAATCATGTTAACTATATATATAACCATATATATGTCATCGTATAGTTTTTACAAGTTTTAACGTTCGTGAATCACCGGTCAACTTGGGTGGTCATTTGTCTATATGAAACCTATTCCAATTAATCAAGTCTTAATAAGTTTGATTGCTTAACATGTTGAAAACACTTAATCATGTAAATATCAATTTCATTTAATATATATAAACATTGAAAAGTTCGGGTCACTACAGAATACATGCGCAATTTTTATAAATGTTTTACGAAATAGACACAAGTAATCGAAACTACATTATATGGTTGAATGATCGAAGCCGAATATGCCCCTTTTAGCCTGATAATCTAAGAATTAGGGAACATCACTAATTTTGAGAATTAGTGCACCCCTAATTGACGCGAATCCTAAAGATAGATCTATTAGGCCTAACGAACCCCATCCAAAGTACCGGATGCTTTAGTACTTCGAATTCGTTTTTATCATGTCCGAAGGATTTCCCGGAATGATAGGGGATATTCTTATATGCATCTTGTTAATGTCGGTTACCAGGTGTTCAATCCATATGAATGATTTTTGTCTCTATGCATGAGACGTATATTTATGAGAAATGGAAATGAAATTCTTGTGGTCTATTAAAATGATGGAAATGAATGATTATGATAAACTAATGAGCTCACCAACCTTTTGGTTGACACTTTAAAGCATGTTTATTCTCAGGATTGAAAGAAATCTTCCGCTGTGCGTTTGCTCATTTTAAAGATATTACTTGGAGTCTTTCATGGCATATTTCGAAGAACGTTGCATTCAAGTCATTGAGTTCATCAAAGATTATTATTAAGTCAATTTATAGTTGGATAGTGGATATTATGAAATGGTATGCATGCCGTCAATTTTCGATGTCAAGAAAGTTTGTCTTTTAAAAACGAATGCAATGTTTGTAAAATGTATCATATAGAGGTCAAATACCTCACGATGTAATAAACTATTGTGAATCGTTTATAATGTATATGAACGGGTCCTTTCAGCCAGGACCCTTTAAATCAGAAATCCACAACTCGCCACTAACAAATCCAACTATTACTACGAATCAGAAAAAATATTGTCTAACCAGATACCCTATACGATCAATAGAACTCGTTTCTGATGTGGACGATCCACTCCCGTGGCAACCACAGAGCATACTCCGACTCCTATAACCGAGACCCCCGTCAAACCTGACGCTCTGATACCAGTTGTTGGGAAATTACGGCCTCACTAATTCCCAACACCCAGCCCAATAATAACAGTAAAGAAATAAGAACAATACACAACACAAGATTTAACTTGGAAACTCCAAAACAGGAGAAAAACCACCGGCCCCCAAAGAGAGAAATACACTATATCACAAATTGTTACAATGATATAGACGACTCTCTTAAGCCAACTACACTCTCCAAAATATTTAACTAATACAACTTTCAAACAAGGGTAAGAAAGAAAGAAATAATCAAATACTTAAAGTGTATTGATTGGTGCAAATTGAAATGAAGACTTAGCCCTCCTTTTATAACCAAGTCACCTACCTCCAACTTTCTCCTCCCACCTATGTGGGATAACATCCTTCACAAAGTAACCATATCAATTTTTTCTATCAAAAAATAAAACCAACAACAATAAAGAAGGGAAATAACAAGGGTGTTTAAACACGCTATCACAATAATTCAAATCTCATTACAAATGAACTATAATGCTCTTATTTCCACTTAAGATGAAAAGGGGTTGAGCGGTCATGTGCCTTGCACATGACTAGTAAATAATACACGATCATCTCCATTCTTTCAAAATATGTCTGTGTAGAAGCATGTGGAGCATTTATGTCCGACGCTAGTTATAAGTCACGTGCCTTGGACATGACTAGTAAATGATACATGACAATATTTTCCCGGTCAAAAACAAACGGTTAACAAACCTAGTAGGTTTTCCCTAGTAAAAAACAAGCATGCGATTGGCGACAATAGTTCCTTGAGTATGTTTTCTTTAGTCTTCCAATTAGGCCATAAATGCGTTTCAACCTTCCTCATGAGTCGCGCCTTATTGTACTTGACTTGGTCGAACTTAATAAATTGAATTAACCATGTCTGGATGATGAAAATATTTTGTTGTCTAAACTCGGAAGAACCCTTGGATTCAGGGGCGAAAATTAATGGGGACAGAGGGGGGCATCCGCCTCCAGTGGATTTGCAATTTTCAGTGTAAAAATTTTGGAATTTCGATTTTACCCCTGTGTAATTTTTTTCATGCCCAAAAGTATTTATATTTTGTCCCAAAACCTCTATATTTTGCTTTAAACCTACAAATTTTGCCCCAAAACTTTCATTTTTGTCCAAAAAAATTCTATGCTTTTTAAAAAAATTTCGCCCCTGTGAAAAAAATTCCTGCTTCCGCCAGTGCTTGGATTCCGTCACATTATATAAAAGAGTGCATGACTCTAGTATGTGTTGCCACTTATTCCAACATCTCATCGCATGTCCACCTCGCAAATTATTGTTAACCTGATTGCAAATTTCTTTTTGTACGTTACTATTGTCGGACAAAACTCATGTCGTTCGTCTTTTACATTTAGAATTGAGCTTATGAAAATAACAGATATAATTCATTAGCAACTTCATAACTGTGTAATTTGCATACGCATTAAGCTTTTCGTTTCCATCTTCTCTAACGTTTCGTCATCGCACAATTTTGACTCCCATGTTAGCACGTGGAATACATCAGTATCAATTGTTTCAGTACCACCCATAAGCATCTCATCATTTGTTTTGGTATGCACCGTTTCCACATAATGCATTTATAGAAATGTGTGGTATAACTTCGTTGCTTTCATTTGGCTTGTCCACCACGACTTCTTACTTACGTTTTACTTCGTTAACATATTTTACTATATATATATATATATATATATATATATATATATATATATATATATATATATATATATATATATATATATATATATATATATATATATATATATAGTAAAATATGTTAACGAAGTAACATATTTGTCACAGTGAAGGCACAAATTATTCACCAACTTTTCTTGTAACTCTTTGTGTTAACTGCCTCTTATTCGAAGACATAATGTACATTTCCAGTACTTTATCATGTAGTTTTGTGTTGTGAGCCACCTGAGTGCTAATTTACGGTACACTTACTGAATACATTGCACATAACAAGTGAGATACATCTTTTGTGTTATGGACACTCGGTGTTGAGACAAAAAGAGTAGCTGCATTCTTACATGCAACTCTATTCATATCTTCTTGCAATTTAGCCAAACTATATGTATTATAAGGGTTTTAGGATTGTGCATCTTAACATTATTAGAAATTTCGTTTTGCAACCCTGAAATGAAGATAATAATGACAAATGATTCTATAAAATCCTTCTTTTTGGCTCATAAATCAAATTTGACACAACACTCTTCAACCGTCCCATCTTGTGTGGGAGTACATTAGTTGTCAACCGATGATTAAGTTCCTCAATTGATTTTCTAAAAGCTTCCATTCTGTTAGTGCATTTACGTTAGTCCCAAGTTCATTATAAGAGTATTCGTAGAGGTTAATATACGATGGGAAATAGTATAAGTGTTTGTATATATTTAAAGTTAATTTGCTCACCATTTGTGCAATCGCACGGATGCATTCTCACGGTTGCATCATGCAACTGCACGGTTGCAAGTGCAGACTGTATTTAAGGTTGATTTCAGTTCATTGTTAGGGTTACGAATTCTAAACCTTTCATAGCCGTGAAATTGATCTCCACATGTTCTAGCACTCAGTTTGGTTGATCTTTAACATCCTAAAGTCGTTTTACTTAATAAGATCATTGTTTCGATTATTGTTTTTGATATAAAACCCAATATCGAGTTATTCCGCACTCGATATTGAAGTCTAGATCGATTAATTCCGTTTACTCGATCCTACACATTGCAGTCGCTTCACAACTAGTATTATATGTTGATATTACCAAAATAACTCTCGTACCCGTTAATCAAAGTCAAGAACTTCTACACGCATGTTATCTCAGCAATCAAAAGTGTCCAAAGTAGTGAAATAAAGACAAACAATAAGAATATGAACAACAAATTGAAATAGAACTAGTAATGGAAATAGTGAAAGTAAGTATTTTACAACCTGTTTACAGTCGTACAAATGTGAACTTCGTACGGAAGTTTATCAGATTCGTATAAACGTGAGTCTGAATCAGCCCAACAAAAATTAAACCAAGTTTACTTCTCATTTAATGTAGCCTATAAAGAATATAGGCTCACCATTATCCATCGCCAACCAAAATGCGAGGCCCAATTAAATGAGTTCAAATCAACCGATTTAATTAGGTCCAATAATACGAACTCAATCCAACAGATACTCAGATAAACATAGGAATCACCGAATCGATGCTTTCCAAAACATTAATCTGTTTCATCATCAAACCAGTCCATTTTATTTGGGAATTGATATTTGCACTATGTGTTTTACTTCTTTCACCTAAATTGTCTAAACTGCTCTTAATGATAGACTTACACAAAAATTTTAAAAATTTTAAAACTTTTTATTATAATTTACTAAGGGATATTTTACCTATATACTAAAACCCATGGCCAAAATCGTACTTTCAGTTCAATTTGATTGTCGTTTTGAGTTTGCGTTCACACTACAAAGGGTCCATCAATTTCGGCTTAATTTACACAACGGCCTCTCAAGTTTCCACTTTTTCAGAGGTAGAAAGCTTAAATATATAACTTTATTAAAATAAAAGAAATTAATTACACCCGAATTTTTAACGGGCCCTATCTTCTCGCTCGGTCCGAGTTAAATTTTTTTGAGGTCATCGTTCAACTCAAAAAAATCAGACTTTCCCAACGGGACTAACTATACGCGAAACGGACATCGTTAAAAAACATTAAATAACGGGCCCTATATTCTCGCTCGGTACGAGCTAAATTTTTCCGAGACCACCGTTCAACTCGAAATAATTTTACGAACACAACGCGACTAACTATAAACGAAACGGACATCGTTAAAAAAACACTAAATATTTCGGGCTATATTTCATACATATGCATACACGTCCAACAAACAATCCAACCTACTAGATATATTACTAGATATATTAGGTACAAAAAAACGTATATACAAATTTGACCGCGCGTTGAATAAAACCGCAGCAACGCGCGCGGTCGATTTTTTTTTCTAGTTTTAGAGAAAAAACATGAAATAGTGGTGTAACAAGTAAAAATATATCTCCCATTTTATTTCTTTCATTTTCATCTTCATCGTACCACCGCTGTCAAAAATTAGGGTTCCAACAATTCTTTGAGATCAGCAAGTGGATTTTAACTGATACCAACAAATCACTTTTAATCAATTCGTTACCAACCAACGTAATCGAACTCCGCCACCGCCGGCAATCAAACTCCGTCACCAATTGTACTCCGCCACAGCCGGTAATTGAACTCAAGCAACCGCAGGTACTCGAACTCCGTCACCGCCGGTAGTCGAACTTTGTGTGTAACTTTGATATATTAAATGAATAAATTAAGGTAAGAAAACAATGTCGGGTGAGATTCATTGTGCTTTGCTTGAAGCTGAATAAAAACGTTGTATCGATATTACTTTCACTTTGATACTTATAGATCAGCAGATTATGAAATTGTATGGATCTTTCGTGTATTGTTATATCTTTCGTACAAGAATCGCATCCTTTTGTGTCTATGATATTGGGCTCCTTATCAAAGTTCTGAGCCCATTTAGAGTAGTAGCGTAGCCCAATATATGCAGCAACAACATTTACGAAAATTAAACTTACTCACTCCGTCACAACATCTGCTCTGCGTGTTTTCTACTCAACTTCAAGTCTACAGCAGCTCTGTTTACCAAGTAATGATATTCTCCATTTAAAAAAAAAAAAACTATTTCAAACAATTATCCAAATCAATTTTTTAGGTTAAATCTGCCCTTAATTTCTGTAATAAGCTATGTCCCTTTGATTTTACTCTTTATCGTGAAGCCATTGTATGTTGTGATTAATGTTTTCTCTTTAGCATACTTGTTATCGAAAAACCTAATGGTATCATTTAAAATGTTTTGTGTTAGGTTGAAACTATTAAGGAGTATTTGAATTTGAATTCTATTATTGCAGTGTTACAGGAATTTGAAGGCTTTGATTTAACTAATATCATTGCGTCTGTATATTCATGTATTTGTAAGTAAACCCTTTAGTTTAATTTAATTACCATTTATTTTATAAACCTCCAAGCAAGCTTATTGAAAATTTTAACTACTAGTCCAAATTTCGTTAAATTTGAAATAATTTATTTGTGAATCAAATTGAGCATAACAGAGTTTGTAATCCGTTATTTTGATATGCTGATGATAATTAATCATGCTACTGCGTTGCGACTAGGATGCTGAACCCAAGTAGTTTATCTTACAACGGTCCCACCCATCAAGTTGGTGTTACTTCAGCCTTTTGTTGCAATCGAAGTTCTAGAGTTGGGTTTAAAGCCTACAGAAACTCTTCGTGCTCTTCTTCATGTTCGATGATCAATCAACAAACTGCTCGTTCCATAACTTGTCGTGCATCCATGGATAGTGATGTTGCCCAAAGGTTATACTTATACTACATTATATGAATGATTTAGGTGTAACATTTCAAGTATTTGATTGATAAATGTGGTAATTGTTATTATTACTCATTACATTTACTGTTAACATTAGGAAGGAGAATACGGCTACAAGTTATGGACTTTCGGAAAAAGTTGTCGGCGTTTTGGGCGGTGGACAGTTAGGGCGTATGCTTTGCCAAGCCGCTTCTCAAATGGCGATTAAAGTCAACGTCTTGGATCCCATGGTCAACTGTCCTGCTTGTTCCATATCCCATCATCATATGGTGGGAAGCTATAATGATAGTACTACAGTTGAAGAATTTGCTAAGACGTGTGAAATACTCACAGTTGAAATCGAGCATGTCGATGCAGATACTTTGGAGAAACTTGAAAAACAAGGGGTAGATTGTCAGCCTAAAGCTTCTACCATTCGAATTATCCAGGTATTATGATTGTTCTTTTGTCATTTTTGACATAATCTGGATAGTTTTAGATATTGGGTTTTAAATAAATCTGTGCAGTATCAATGTTACAGTGGTTTTTTATATCAATAAAAACATGTCACTATCTCAGTACATAATACACTTGGTTTTACTACATATTTCCGCTTTATACTTGATTTCGGCCTTCTAACTGTCGCCTCAGATCATCAAGATCTTATATGTATAACTGTTTATGTATATCATCTGGGAGAATATCATTATATTACGATTCATGTGTAGTTTTTTTTTATGGCTAGTATTTATATCTAGTGTTTTCTGTTGTGAAGTTTACCTTTTTAAATTGAATCTTAACATTTTATCCACAGGACAAATATATTCAGAAAGTTCACTTTTCTCGGCATGACATACCGCTTCCCAAGTTCAGGCAGGTTTGGAACATCATGAAAACTTTAATGAGCAATCTTATTACTCAATAAATGATACTTTGCAACGTTATTTAGTTATTTGGCTTCAAAATTTATTGAAACAGATAGATGATCTAGAAAGTGCAGAAAAAGCTGGTCAAGAATTTGGTTATCCTCTTATGATAAAGAGTAAAAGATTAGCCTATGATGGTCGAGGTAATGCTGTTGCTAAAACTGAAGAGGCACTCACTTCTGCAATAAACGGTATGTGATCTACTAATCTTGTTTTAGTTATAAAAATTTGTATGCTTGATCTTATATTTTCGTATTATTTATTTTTAATCTAACCTGTATCGAGCCTTGTAGAACTAAATTTTTACATTTAATATTTTAATCTTTATAAGAAGCTTTAACTACTTAGTGTATTTGGGTCATTTAGGTGGTACCGATATTTATATTTTCTTAAGAGTCTTCATTTTCACATAATCTATGTGAGTGATTAATTAGAGTTCTTGTGGTATTATATAATGTTTTGTCACTAACAAGTTCAAATATTTTCTTCGTTTTTAGCTTTAGGAGGATTTGGTCATGGTTTATATGTTGAACAATGGGCTCCTTTTGTTAAGGTTAGCATCAAATCACTATAATAGCTTCTTAAATTTTTTTATTATTTCTTTCATATTCGTTGTATTATTATTTTTCATTAAATGTTTTTTTCTTTTATGTGTTTTAGGAGCTTGCTGTCATTGTTGCAAGAGGAAGAGACGATTCTATATTGTGCTATCCCGTTGTTGAGACTGTACACAGGCAATAATTTATTCTAATGTCATTATGTGTATTACATTTTGTTTAACATATTTAATCTTTTATATTATGACAGGGAAAACATTTGTCACATTGTTAAGGCACCAGCAAACGAGTCATGGAAGATTTTGAAACTTGCAACTGATGTTGCCTCACGAGCCATTGCTTCGTTGGAAGGTGCTGGTGTGTTTGCCGTGGAGTTGTTTTTGACAGAAGATGATGAGGTTAATACCATTTTTTCTTAATGCTCTTTTGTTAAATTTTTCTCTATGTTTTTCGTTTGTGAATATATTATTTTGTATATGAAGTTGTGTTTCAAAATACAGATTTTACTAAATGAAGTTGCTCCTCGACCGCATAACAGTGGGCACCACACTATTGAATCTTGCTATACTTCACAATATGAACAACATTTGCGGGCTGTTGTTGGTCTTCCACTTGGTAATCCATCAATGAAGGCTCCAGCTGCCATGATGTACAACATACTAGGTGAAGATGAGGTAATAACCATCTATTTTTTTACTTAATATTCTTGTGTAATATCTGTTGAGGTGTAGGCTTCGGTATTTAAGCCCAATAAATTGGCCTGGAGTTTACTTGGTGACCAAGTCAGGGTCTGGCCAACCCTAATTGGTTGGGCCGACTTTATTTGTGTTTCTTAGTCTATATATAGTCTCTCATTGTACATGTATTGAAACACCTCCAAAATTAATAATACTCTCTAGTTCCAAAGTGGATGTAGGTTTCACCTAGAAACTGAACCACTATAATTCTCGTGTTCTTTTATTCTGTGCTTATATTTTCGGCTATTGCTTGTTTGTGATTGCTATTCGATTAGGGTTTCTACTCTGATAAGAGGCAGATTCTAGCCTTAACAATATCTGTTCACAATATTACTCATAAAACTACTTGTTTTTTTTTGGCTAAAATCTGATCTATTTATGATAAGTATTGTGTGTTGCTAAAGGTTGAAAAAGACGCGAGACGGGGCCGAAACGGTAGCGACCTCAAAACGTCGCAACGGAAAAAACGGGGCCGAGACGGGGTCGAAACGGATGCTGACTAATGTTGACTTTATATATATAAATATATATTTATACATATTTTAGAGCTAAAAAACCTTTATTGACAAGTTTGTACCTATAATTGCTACCAGCGTTAATATAATACAAAATGGAATATTAAACTAAGTCAATTTTGATCGATTTGACCGACTTATGACCGATTTTAACAGAATTTCTGACTTTTGACCGGCGTTGACCCAAGTTTTCCTGCATTTGACCCGACTTTTGACCGTTGACCGGCTAATATGAAAACGGGACGGGGTCGAAACGGTTTAGTCAGCAAAACGCCGCAACGGGCGTCGCAACGGACGCAACGGACGCCGTTTACAACAGTGGTTGCTATTATGATAAGTAACTTGAGGTTTAATTGTATGTTTACTGTAGGGGGAAGCAGGTTTCATTATGGCCCATCGAATTATTAAACGGGCATTATGTACTCCCGGGGCCACCGTCCATTGGTACGATAAACCAGGTTAGTATTTACTATTTAATCATTTCTCCACTTTAATATCATAACCCAATTACTAAAAAATGTAAATATTCGTGACTGCAGATATGCGAAAGCAACGGAAGATGGGGCACATCACTGTTGTTGGTCCTTCTGCGGGTGTTGTCGAAGCACGGGTGAAATCGTTTCTAAAAGAAGAAAGTGTAGAAGAGATTCAAGGTCCTGGCTAATTTTTAATTAATATTCAATTATTTAATTTAAATAAACTGGCGTAATGGAATGTGTCTTTTGAAAATTCCAAAATATAACTAATATATTAAACATTTACCCTCAGACGGCTGTTTTCTTTTGAGTGTCTTATAACTTAATTAAAAGGTCATGTGAATTTTTGGAACAATTTATTTAGTGTTATATCTCTGATAGAGTCATCATCTTCTTGGCGCAGTTGCTCCACGTGTTGGAATCATTATGGGTTCCGATTCTGATCTTCCAGTGATGAAAGAAGCTGCTAAAGTTCTAAGTGATTTTGACGTGTCAGTTGAGGTAATTTCTTAACCTTTTATTTTACCTTATAAGTAAAGGTGGCAACATGGGTGGGTCGAAGGAGTGGGTCAAACAGTTTAAAATTGGTGTAGTTCAAAACAAGTTCATGTTTCACTATAGCTTGAAACAGTTTGTTTTTAGATCCTGAGGTTTTCCCTAGCTTTTAAGAGAATAAATTATGGTAAACTAATTAAATCTTTACTATATGGCTCTAGTTATTGAGTCGACAACAAGCGTCGATTTATTGGCGACTTGACTGACTCTTAGAGCCTAAATTAAATTTAAGGCAGGATTTAAAACCCATGAAAATTTGATTTTACCATTTTCATGGCGTCTCAATTTTATTTTTTTATTTTTATTTTTTTTTAATTTTTCTTTCCTACTTATTGGCCGGAGGTCCACTCGGAAGCAATTTCTCTATCCGTCGAATAGAGGGATGACTTTCTCTACTTTTGAGAGTGTTTTCACTCTGGGTGGGTGGAGAAATGACTTGTCTCTACTCTCGGATAGGGGAAGGATTCTCTACATCTCACCTCCCCCATACACCACTTATGTGGTATTGGGTTTTGTTGTAATTAAATCTTTACTATAGCTTGAAACAGTTTGGTTTTAAAACTGTTGCTTTGTGTCGTCAGATCTGAAAACAAGAAGTTTCATGCAGGTTCGAATAGTGTCTGCACACCGGACACCTGAACTGATGTTTTCTTATGCTAAATCTGCTAGAGAACGAGGTGTTCAGGTTATCATTGCTGGTGCTGGTGGTGCAGCTCATTTGCCAGGTTTTTAGCCTTTACTCTTTTTTCATTAACAAACTTAAATTTTGGTTATATATAATGTGCATGCCATGAGTAACTTCTAAGTTTGTACATGATCAGGTATGGTAGCTGCATTGACACCCTTACCCGTCATTGGGGTTCCTGTACGTGCTTCCACATTAGATGGCCTTGATTCCCTTCTCTCCATAGTGCAGGTACATAAGTATAAGTTTTAGCTAGAGGTGGCAATTTCGACCCATTTTGCTTATGAATGATATATTTTTGGGTTATGTATCCTCTTATAAGGTCAAATGGGGTTATTCGAAAGAGTAACTACTAATAAACTGGGGAAAACATGTTGAAAGCGGTTAGGAGATTATTAAAATGTTGAATTACTCCGCAATCACCTTATTGAAAAAAGTTTAGGTGTTGTTCGTTTCAAGATTCTAACATCCTGGCATCTAATATTCTACAGGAATTGAAATACTTGGGGATTCAAATAGTAGGATTTGAAAGCATTTAAAGTGTTTTGACTTTTTAAAGATCAAATGGAGGATGTGAATGTAGATAATAGAAATTAACCAAATTATTTTTTAATAAAATTTTAGAAATATTCATATTCTTAGCCAAGTCTAGTTCATTTATGTGCAACTACGCTTTGTATATTACATTAGCAAACAAATTGTATAATTTAGTATGTGTTTGGTGCCCAAAATGTTACTTGCAACTCCAACTCCAAAAGCAAGTTTTAAACAATTTAATAATATACATCTGTTGTGTGCTAGCTATCATTGGTGTAGGATTTGACTTCGAAATTGATACTCATTAAAATTGTTCAATTAACAAATAAAACATCTTTTAGAAGCAGCTACAAATAATGATTTCTAGAATTCTAGGGTTTAGAAGTAAAGAGCAAAAGGGGGTATAATAGTTGTTGGGGTTTTGATAGTTGTTAAAAGAATCAAATCGGAATGAAAACAAAACTTGAACATCCATCATCAATAAGTTCCAGATATGGAAAAAATCAGATCGATGTATGGAAGAGAATCTAATTGTTTCATATGTTTAATTAGATTTTACTGTCTTGGATTTAAACACGCCGAACAGCGCATGGCCCTCAACTGTTATCTGTTATGTTATGCAGATGCCTAGAGGTGTTCCTGTTGCGACAGTTGCAATAAACAATGCCACTAATGCAGGTTTGTTGGCTGTCAGAATGTTAGGGGTGGCTGATACTGCTCTTCAAGCAAGGTCACGATTTTTCTCCCCTTTGCACACACACACACACACACACACACACACATATATACTTGCACATACACACATACTTGAGGTAACAAAGTAAATGTATTGAATAATTGGTCAAGCCATATAATTATTTGCGTTGTCATGATACAGTCAAAACAGGTCAGTTTGGGTAGTGTCAACCCAAACCTCTTTTTCTTTAACAATTGTAATTTTACTATAATCAGTGCATCAAATATGCTATATGAGGTTTTTATGTGCTTTTTTGTTTTGGCCCAGTCAGCGCGTTGTCTTTTAAGCTCTTTTACTGACTTATGTGTTAGAGATAACATATATATATCCGGCTATGATCAATTTTAACTGGATGAAATGCACTAGTTAGACATATTAAGTTGAGTTAAAAGCATAGAATGCTATATTATGATACTCATGGAAACTTGATTGATTGACGTATACAGGATGGCACAATTTCAAGAAGACGCTAGGGATACTGTATTGGAAAAGACCGAGAAGCTTGAAAAAGTGGGCTGGGAAGATTACTTGAATTCTCGAGAATAATTTGGTATATCAGGTATCACAATTTTGATTCTACCCATACTTTTAACCTCAATAAAGACTTGTGTAAAGCTTGTTCATCTATAAGAAACAGTTGGCAAGTGTTTCTTACGTAAGTTTGCTTGAGGGTTTTTGTTCGTTAGATCTGTAGTTCAATTCTCATGTTGTATGATTACTCGATTAAGATTTTTTAGTTGTTATATTGAACAATTTGAAATGAATGGAAATCATAAAACTCATGTTGGAAATATAATTTAATTGTATGGTAGTATATAATACAGTTTAATATTTTTTAGCGACAACTCTCGGCGTGAATAAAAGTATTGTACATGACGCTTAAACTTTGAGTTTAAGGTGATGGTTATTGAATTGAGATTTGAATCCTTTGAAGTTATATTTTAACATGATGGGTTATGTTGTAGCCTTGTAGGTTTCGTGTGTAAGATTGTAGAGGGTCATATATTATAATATTTATTTATTTTATTATTATATTTGTTTACTCACAAAAAGTAACTTATTTTTTTTCAACGGCGAGGAATACTTTTTATTAAGCTTCTGGCAAAAATTAGAGGACAAAAAAATAAGAAATTTTTGGTCAAATTACGTGAGATAATCTATCCCATTGGATTGTATTGTACTTTTATGCGTGTTAAACACAACATGTCGTTAGTTAAGTTTAAGATTCATATAAAAATGTATACATGTACAATTTTATCATACAACTCAAATCAGTTTTGATCATTTAGATCTCTCAACTCTGCCGATAATGATACCGCAACCCGCATGCGCACCCCATATGCATGCGGGCGCTTAATAGTGTGCGTATGCGTGTGCTTGTGTGCGCTATGCGGTATGCGGATTGTATCTGATTCCTTTGTTCCCGGTACGGCGGTTGCTTAGCTGTCAAGTAAATATCTTTTCCATAATTATATCCGTGATTCGGGGGAGTCAGTTATGGATGAGATTAACGTGATCTGGGACGGTTCTAGAATTAGGGTTTGCCTATAAATACAAACCCTAATCATCATTTACCGGACACAGCACATTACGTAACCATCACATTCGATACGCATTACGTAAAACAACATCATTCAACATCTTTTCAAGGTTAACAGGTTAGTCTTTTGTAAGCTAGTACCTACGACCTTATTTGGGGCCTCTTGATCGACGATCGTTATCGGAGGTGGACTTAATCACTTGGCCACCCCGCCGACATCATCATGTCGGCCAGGGTTATTCATGGTAGCCGGACCGGAGAGCCACGTTCTAAGATCCTTAAACCCCTCTTTACGTATTGAGCAGGCATATTAAACCCCACGGTTAAAATATGCATGATCAAGTGGTGCTTTCATTGAGAGTCGAATTAATTCAAGACTGTTTAATTGCTTTTTCTTTTAAGGTTTTGAATTGTATGACTCGTTATTTACAAAATTTTTGAATTTTTTCTTTAACAGTATCATGACTTCCGAGGAATCATCAGAACATACCCAAACAGATGTTCAGAACGCACCGTCTGGTAGTCAACATACACCGGTTATGACTACGGGGGCCGCTATTCAGGCGGGGCACACGATATACCCTCCACCTATATCCGGCGAACCCTTTCAGAGGTACAAGCCGATATATTCAGACGGGGTTACACCGCCAAGAGCAAACTCACCAGTCACAACCACGAGGCTGGACTTTTCGTCAGTGGATCCAAGGGCCATCTTTGCAGGCACTAGCGGTGGAACAACGGGGCCGCATGTGGTTTGCTGCGGCCAGGTACCTATTTACAGTACCACTGTTTCAATACCTATGCATACGCAGGGCATTCACCAGAATTCGTCATTTACACCGTTGCAACCTTGGCAACCACCGCGCCCAGTTTCACAATTTTTAACTCCTGCGGATGCGCAGGCGTTACTTAATAGTTGGGGATTTGGTGTCATCCCAGATGCAAACTCTCATTTGGCGCTGATAACTGCGCAGCAGCAAAGCACAGCGCATACAGTTGGGCTTTTAAGTGTGTATCCTCAAGTTTCGCAGATATCTGCGCCACAGGTTTCGCTTCCTTTACAGCCACCTGTGTACTCTGCGTCTTCAAGTTATCCCTCTTTTCCAACGCAGCAGCCTTGGTTATATCCGCAGACGCAGGGTCAACCTTGGCAAAATGTTCAAGGGCAGGCAAATCTTGCAAGTCAATTCATGCAGGCCGCACCTCCTGATATGGTTCACTTATTTTCACAACCTGACTTTGTTCAGGACATGATGAAGCGTTTCTTTCTAAACTTGAAAGGGGATCCTGTTAAACCACCCTTCGAGCTACCGACTACCTTTGACAAGTTTCCTCCGCATATATCCGCATACCCGTTTCCATCAGCACCAAAGATACCTAGCACGTTGGGTACTTACAATGGCCTGACCGATCCAGATGATTTTTTACAGCGTTTCGAAGGCGCAATGCGCACTCAAGGCTGGGTGGATCCGGTTGCGTGTCAGATATTTCCTATGACACTACAGGGTATTGCTCGTGAGTGGTTTAATAAGTTACCGGCGGGTAGTATTGCCGGGTTTATGGATCTGCGGACAAAGTTTTTGCTGCAATATCAGAATCAGAGACCACGCAAGCGCACTCACATTGAATGCCATGACATCGTGCAGAAGTCCAAGGAATCTTTGGGCGAATTTCTCACAAGGTATACTAATGAGTGCCTGCGTATACCAGATCTCAAACCAGAGCAACAGATTTCCGGACTCATACATGGTATAAACTCAGAACGTCATCCAACACTGGTAAGGCGTCTGCGCCATACAGTCCCAACAACTTATGCTGAGGCGCTTAATGAATGCCACGACTATATGCGGAGTGGCGAAGATAATGACATTCCAACAGCTAGCTCACGCAACGAGAGGAAGGACGATGATGATCGTTCACGCGATCAAAATCGTGGTAACAACTCTCGCGGAAGGTATCCTAGCGGTGGTCCTATCAGGAATGATAAAGGGAAATCAGGTGGCAATTATCGAAACAATAATCAGCGCGGCATCAATAATCAGAACTATGCGCTACTCAAAAGTTTGTCCAAAACGCCCAAGGAAATTTTGGCAACGGAGCCAGTATGCGCGACCTTCGCGGTTCCAACTCCGCTTACAGAATTTGGCAAGCGGGACAAAACAAAGTATTGTGAATTTCATGACGATTATGGTCACGACACCAATCGGTGTAAAAACTTGATGGAACGGGTTCTGGAAGCGCTTCGCGCGGGCAAATTGGATCATCTAAAACCACCTAAAAAGGACAAGGGAAAGGCCGCAGAAGAGGCTTCGAAGTCTAAGACTTTCGCGTGGCAGAAAGTTGACAAAGCGAAAAATTCCGACTTAACCATTAACATGGTTGACGCAGAGAAAATCAGCCAGCGGAGAAAGTACAACGATCACCAGGATTGGGAGCTTCTCCCGATCACTTTCCCTCCTGTAATGTCAATTGATTCTATTAATGAGCCCATTATCATCAAGTGTCGCATCCCCGATTGCGGAATCCAGGTTAAGCGCATGCATGTTGACACTGGCAGCGGTGTCGATATTATGTATGAGCATTGTTATCGTTTCCTTCCAGCAGAAGTCAAAGCGCAGTTACGCCAGCCTGATATTACGCTATCAGGGTTTTCTGGAGAAAACTCGTGGCCGCTAGGCCGAATAGAATTAATGATAGAGCTTGCGGATGACAGGAACCCGCAGATGATCAGGCGTGAATTGGTAGATTTTTATGTGGTTCGTTCAACTTCACGATATAACGCACTGCTAGGAAGAAACTTCATACGGCGTTTTAACATTATCCCATCGGTAGTGCATGGTTTGATTAAGTTTCCCACAGTAGGAGGCGTTGCCACAGTTGCGTCACATCAAGCAACCGAGCTGTGTGGTTCTGTCGCGTCTGTAAGCGCTCCTAGCGTAGGAGAGCAACTTGCAAACTGTGCAGTAATAGCAAACCGCTTGCATCCGGATAAGCGAATTAAAATCGGCGCAGGCTTGCCAGCCGAAACGAAGGGCAAGTTGCATGGAATACTGTCAGCTAACGCAGATATTTTCGCATGGCGCGAGTCAGACATGACAGGGGTTCCGCGGGATATTGCGGAACATAAGTTAAACGTTAATCCATCATTGACACCCGTTAAGCAAAAGAAGCGGCATATGGCCCTAGACCGCAGTGATTGGTTGTGCGCAGAGGTGGACAACCTTGTCAAAGCAAACATTCTGCGGGAAGTGCGTTATCAGACGTGGGTTGCAAATCCTGTGTTGGTAAAAAAGGCTGACGGTAACTGGCGAATGTGCGTTGATTTCAAGGACATTAATAAGGCATGTCCCAAGGACAACTACCCTCTTCCGGAGATAGACTGGAAGGTAGAATCACTATCGGGATTTAGGTACAAGTGTTTTCTGGACGCATACAAGGGTTATCACCAAATCTTAATGGCTGCGGAAGATGAGGACAGGACTGCTTTTCATACGCCGCAGGGTATTTATTGTTACACGAAGATGCCTTTCGGTTTAAAGAATGCGGGCGCGACCTATCAGCGTGTAATTGACGCAGCATTCAAGCACCAAATCGGTAGAAATCTTGAAGCGTACGTCGACGACTTGGTAATTAAAAGTAACACCGAAGAAGACATGCTCACGGACATCCTAGAAACGTTTGCATCTCTGCGCAGGATCAACATGAAGCTTAACCCGCTTAAATGTAGTTTTGGGGAAGAGGAAGGCAAGTTTTTAGGTCATGTGGTGACAGCGCGGGGTATCAAGGCCAATCCCAAAAAGATTGAAGCCATTGATAATTTGCCATCTCCGAAGACAAAGAAAGATGTGCAGAGTCTAACGGGGAAGCTTGCGGCTATCACGCGGTTTCTGTCGAAAGCCGCAGAACGACAGTTACCATTCTTCAATACTTTGAAAAATTGTTTGAAGAAAAAAGACTTCGTATAGACTCAGGAAGCAGAATCAGCCTTTCAGGAGATGAAAAAGGTGCTTGCAGAATTACCAACACTTACTGCGCCAGTATCAGGAGAAACGCTAACGCTGTACCTCGCGGCATCGAAGGAAGCTGTCAACTCAGTCCTCATCGCGGATCGCGGAAAGGTAATCCATTAATTTACATGCTTTATTTATATCGCAGAAATGTAACGACTGAGGTTTTTCTCAGACGCAAATGCCGGTCTACTTCGTAAGCAAGACGCTGACATCAAGCGAAGTAAACTACTCACCAATAGAAAAGCTTGTATATGCACTGGTCCATACGGCGCGACGTTTGCGCCGATATTTTTAAGCACATCCAATCGTGGTTCTAACTGATCAACCAATCAAACAGGTTGGTAAACACCTACTTTGCGGCAATGACCGGGGTTACCGCATTGACTAACGCAATCATTTTTCTTTCAGGTGTTATACAAGCCTGAGATTTCTGGCCGAATGGCTAAGTGGGCAGTTGAATTTGGTGAACATGAAATAAATTTTTCTTCGCGCAGTGCGGTTAAGGGTCAAATACTTGCTGATTACCTAGCAGAATTACCTGCAGATGTCGAGGCATCAGCAGAACATCAGGATCCACCTGCACCAACTTTGTCACCATGGGAATTGTACACCGATGGTGCGTGCAGCGCATCTGGTGCAGGTGCGGGTGTAATTTTAACAGGCCCGGATGGCGAAGAGCATACATACACACTGCGGTTTAATTTTGCTGTTACAAAAAACGAAGCAGAGTATGAGGCTCTGTTAGCAGGTATGCGCATTGCGCATAAGTTAAATGTTAAAATTTTGCACGCTTATGTGGATTCAAAGCTAGTATGCAGTCAAGTCAGCGGGGATTTCGAAGCGCATGACATAGCCATGCAGCAATATCTATCGCTTGTTCTCAACCTCGCTGACCAGTTTGAAGCTTTTCAAATCTCCCACGTGATGCGGGGGCAAAATAAGAAAGCGGATGCGCTAAGCAAACTGGCTGCCTTGGCTTTTGATCATATGGGGAAGAAAGTTCTAATAGAAGAACTCAATGCGAAATCCATTGTTATGATGCCTTTAGTGGCACCAGTTGAGGAATCAAGCTCAACATGGATGACGCCCATTGTGGCTTTTCTGCGGGATGGCACATCTCCTGCTGATTCCGCTGATGCAAAGAAAGTCCGCGTTAAGGCACCGCTGTATGCCCTTGAGGGTGACGTCCTATATCGAAAAAATTATTTGGGACCGCACTTAAGGTGCATTGGCCCGAAAGAGGCAGAGGAAGTTGTACGCGAGGTGCATGAAGGTGCATGCGCACTCCATTCGGGGCACAGGTCCATTGTGTCAAAAATAATGCGGCTAGGATATTATTGGCCCACCATGTACGCGGATACTGCGCGCATAGTTAGGCAATGTGAATCATGCCAAATACATGCACCTATTAGCAGAGCACCTGCGCATCCAATGATACCAGTCTCCTCACCGTGGCCATTCTGCAAATGGGCAATCGACATAGTCGGACCATTCCCAAAAGGCCGAGGTAATTTTATCATTTATTTTCTAAACATGCTACTCACATCAGTATCTTACGCACATTCTGCGCACGCAGGAAACATCAAATTCTTGATTGTTGCAATTGACTATTTCACAAAGTGGGTCGAAGCGAGACCGCTGGCAGCAATCTCAGGAAAAAGGGTGCGAAATTTTGTATGGGAAGACATCGTCTGTCGATTTGGTATACCAAACGAAATTGTTAGCGATAACGGTACGCAGTTCGCGGGTGACCCTTTTCGCAGCTGGTGCGCGGAGCTTAATATTAAGCAAACTTTTACATCTGTTGCGCATCCGCAGGCGAATGGCCAGTGCGAAGTCACCAACCGGGATATAGTAGCTGGAATCAAATCTAGGTTGGGTCATGGTCGCGTTGGTTGGGTGGATGAACTACCGAAGGTTTTGTGGGCGCATAGAACAACACCCAAAGCAAGCACTGGTGAGACCCCGTTCAGTTTGGTCTATGGATCTGAAGCTGTTGTACCCGCAGAAATTGGGGTACCAACGTTCCGCATACAAAATTTTGATAAGCAAAATAACTCTGAAGCTTTGCGGGAAAATCTTAATTTGCTGGAAGAGCGCAGAGACTTTCTGCGGCTGTCAGCGAAGCAAATAACAAGCAAAAAATTGCAAAGTACTATAATCAGCGTGTGCGTTCGCGCTCTTACAAGTGCGGTGACTTGGTTTGGCGTCAGAACGACGCAAGTCATGCGGAGGATACTGGGAAACTGGGCCCCCGTTGGGAAGGTTCATACAGGGTAGCGAAGACAAACAATACCGGGGCGTACCATCTCGAGACATTAGATGGAAAACCTGTGAAACGCACTTGGCATGCGACGTTATTGAAAAAATGTTATATGTAGCTAGGTGGACCTGATCACTCCAGTTTATTGTAGCACATTATTTTTTCTATGTATTTTCCGTCCGTTTGGATGTGTCGCGGTTGTAATTGTGATTAATGCCAATTAAATATTTACTCGCGCATACTTTTGTTGTTTAAATCTTTTTTGTATGCGGTTCCTGCCTACTTAAGGGGTGTCCTCTAGCCCCCGTGCGGCAGAAGCCTGTTTGGTTACAAGGCTAGACGATAACGGCAGGCAAAGGGAATTGGTTTTCCCCTAGCCAAGCGCCACGCAGACTAGATGGCTGCAAAGTCGACTTAAAAAATTACAAGCATTGGTTTGCTTGTGCGTAATTACTCTCGCATTGGTTTGCTTGAGGAACTCAAAGCATAAAAACATTGGCTTGTTTTTAGTTGCGTTGCTTACCATACAGCTATAGTGCACCTCTAGTACATGACAAAGCGATAACGCAGTAGCTTTCGAGTCTAAATTATTAAAGGGTAATTGTTAAAGTATTGGTTTATTTTACGCAGTAATACCCGCATACGCATGAGTTTTGGTTAACTATGCGCATGGGCATGCGGTTCACATTTTGTTTTGATTCGCGATATATAAACAAATAAACACACTACGCATGCATATCAGGAATATATATACATCCAATTAAGTTGTTACATACGAGGTAATTGTTTGTAACGCCTGCCCAACACGGGACTTGTAGTGACCCGAACTTTTCCATGTTTATATATATTAATTGAGATTGATATTTACATGATTAAATGTTTCCAACATGTTAAGCAATCAAACTTGTTAAGACTTGATTAATTGAAATATGTTTCATATAGGCAATTGACCACCCAAGTAGACCGGTGATTCACGAACGTTAAAACTTTTAAAAACTATATGATGACATATATATGGATATATATATGGATATATATATATAGTTAACATGATACTATGATAAGTAAACATATCATTAAGTATATTAACAATAAACTACATATGTAAAAACAAGACTACTAACTTAATGATTTTTAAACGACACATATATGTAACGATTATCGTTGTAAAGACATTTAATGTATATATATCATATTAAGAGATATTCATACATGATAATATCATGATAATATAATAATTTAAAATCTCATTTGATATTATAAACATTGGGTTAACAACATTTAACAAGATCGTTAACCTAAAGGTTTCAAAACAACACTTACATGTAACGACTAACGATGACTTAACGACTCAGTTAAAATGTATATACATGTAGTGTTTTAATATGTATTTATACACTTTTGAAAGACTTCAAAACACTTATCAAAATACTTCTACTTAACAAAAATGCTTACAATTACATCCTCGTTCAGTTTCATCAACAATTCTACTCGTATGCACCCGTATTCGTACTCGTACAATACACAGCTTTTAGATGTATGTACTATTGGTATATACACTCCAATGATCAGCTCTTAGCAGCCCATGTGAGTCACCTAACACATGTGGGAACCATCATTTGGCAACTAGCATGAAATATCTCATAAAATTACAAAAATATGAGTAATCATTCATGACTTATTTACATGAAAACAAAATTACATATCCTTTATATCTAATCCATACACCAACGACCAAAAACACCTACAAACACTTTCATTCTTCAATTTTCTTCATCTAATTTATATCTCTCAAGTTCTATCTTCAAGTTCTAAGTGTTTTTCATAAATTCCAAAAGTTCTAGTTTCATAAAATCAAGAATACTTTCAAGTTTGCTAGCTCACTTCCAATCTTGTAAGGTGATCATCCAACCTCAAGAAATCTTTGTTTCTTACAGTAGGTTATCATTCTAATACAAGGTAATAATCATATTCAAACTTTGGTTCAATTTCTATAACTATAACAATCTTATTTCAAGTGATGATCTTACTTGAACTTGTTTTCGTGTCATGATTCTGCTTCAAGAACTTCGAGCCATCCAAGGATCCATTGAAGCTAGATCCATTTTTCTCTTTTCCAGTAGGTTTATCCAAGGAAATTAAGGTAGTAATGATGTTCATAACATCATTCGATTCATACATATAAAGCTATCTTATTCGAAGGTTTAAACTTGTAATCACTAGAACATAGTTTAGTTAATTCTAAACTTGTTCGCAAACAAAAGTTAATCCTTCTAACTTGACTTTTAAAATCAACTAAACACATGTTCTATATCTATATGATATGCTAACTTAATGATTTAAAACCTGGAAACACGACAAACACCGTAAAACCGGATTTACGCCGTCGTAGTAACACCGCGGGCTGTTTTGGGTTAGTTAATTAAAAACTATGATAAACTTTGATTTAAAAGTTGTTATTCTGAGAAAATGATTTTTATTATGAACATGAAACTATATCCAAAAATTATGGTTAAACTCAAAGTGGAAGTATGTTTTCTAAAATGGTCATCTAGACGTCGTTCTTTCGACTGAAATGACTACCTTTACAAAAACGACTTGTAACTTATTTTTCCGACTATAAACCTATAATTTTCTGTTTAGATTCATAAAATAGAGTTCAATATGAAACCATAGCAATTTGATTCACTCAAAACGGATTTAAAATGAAGAAGTTATGGGTAAAACAAGATTGGATAATTTTTCTCATTTTAGCTACGTGAAAATTGGTAACAAATCTATTCCAACCATAACTTAATCAACTTGTATTGTATATTATGTAATCTTGAGATACCATAGACACGTATACAATGTTTCGACCTATCATGTCGACACATCTATATATATTTCGGAACAACCATAGACACTCTATATGTGAATGTTGGAGTTAGCTATACAGGGTTGAGGTTGATTCCAAAATATATATAGTTTGAGTTGTGATCAATACTGAGATACGTATACACTGGGTCGTGGATTGATTCAAGATAATATTTATCGATTTATTTCTGTACATCTAACTGTGGACAACTAGTTGTAGGTTACTAACGAGGACAGCTGACTTAATAAACTTAAAACATCAAAATATATTAAAAGTGTTGTAAATATATTTTGAACATACTTTGATATATATGTATATATTGTTATAGGTTCGTGAATCAACCAGTGGCCAAGTCTTACTTCCCGACGAAGTAAAAATCTGTGAAAGTGAGTTATAGTCCCACTTTTAAAATCTAATATTTTTGGGATGAGAATACATGCAGGTTTTATAAATGATTTACAAAATAGACACAAGTACGTGAAACTACATTCTATGGTTGAATTATCGAAATCGAATATGCCCCTTTTTATTAAGTCTGGTAATCTAAGAATTAGGGAACAGACACCCTAATTGACGCGAATCCTAAAGATAGATCTATTGGGCCTAACAAACCCCATCCAAAGTACCGGATGCTTTAGTACTTCGAAATTTATATCATATCCGAAGGGTGTCCCGGAATGATGGGGATATTCTTATATATGCATCTTGTTATTGTCGGTTACCAGGTGTTCACCATATGAATGATTTTTATCTCTATGTATGGGATGTGTATTGAAATATGAAATCTTGTGGTCTATTATTATGATTTGATATATATAGGTTAAACCTATAACTCACCAACATTTTTGTTGACGTTTTAAGCATGTTTATTCTCAGGTGATTATTAAGAGCTTCCGCTGTCGCATACTTAAATAAGGACGAGATTTGGAGTCCATGCTTGTATGATATTGTGTAAAAACTGCATTCAAGAAACTTATTTTGTTGTAACATATTTGTATTGTAAACCATTATGTAATGGTCGTGTGTAAACAGGATATTTTAGATTATCATTATTTGATAATTTACGTAAAGCTTTTTAAAACCTTTATCTATGAAATAAAGGTTATGGTTTGTTTTAAAAATGAATGCAGTCTTTGAAAAATGTCTCATATAGAGGTCAAAACCTCGCAACGAAATCAATTAATATGGAACGTTTTTAATCAATAAGAACGGGACATTTCAGTTGGTATCCGAGCATTGGTCTTAGAGAACCAGAATTTTGCATTAGTGTGTCTTATCGAGTTTGTTAGGATGCATTAGTGAGTCTGGACTTCGACCGTGTTTACTTGAAAAATGATTGCTTAACAAATTTTGTTGGAAACTATATATTTTTAACATGTGAATATTATGTGATATATTAATCTCTTAACGCGTTTGATATTATGTGATAGATGTCTACCTCTAGAACAAGTCTCATTGACTCACCTAATAATAATGAAGAGTCAAATGTAAATTGGAATGATTCGTGGACTGATTCACAAGTTCCCGAAGAGGAACCGGAAGAAGAGTCGGAACCGGAAGAAGAATCGGAACCGGAAGGAATCGGAACCGGATGAAGAAATAGAACCGGTGGGGGAAATAATAAAACGGTTAAGTAAAAGAAAATCCTCAACCAACCGACCAAGGTTAATTATGGTCAATGGTGTTTCCGCCAAGGAAGCAAAATATTGGGAGGATTACCAATTCTCCGATGAATCGGATTCCGACGAGATTTCCGATGATGTTATAGAAATTACCCCAACTGAATTTAAAAAGGCAAAAGAAAATAATAAGGGAAAGGGCATAAAAATAGAGAAATCTAATTCCAACCCCGATGAACTTTATATGTATCATCAACCCCCGAAGTCCTTAAGTTGTAACAATGACCCGGGAACCTCTAAACCACCAGGTTTTTCTAAACCAATGTGGAAAATTACGGCTCGTATTAGGGGAACATCATATATCCCTAGAAACTTGGCAAAATGAACCAAAATCGAAGAAGAAGAAATAAGCGAGTCGGAATAAGATAGTTGTATTCGTGTGGTGTAATATATGTGATATAGTGTGCTTATGCTTTATGATATATGTAAAAATTGCTTGTATTAATAAGTATTTTTTTTTATGAATCTAACTCTTGTCTATTTTACAGTATAAAAACACAAAATGGATAGACAACCCAATATTTTAAGAGACCTACCCGGAGACATGATTGATGAAATCTTGTCTAGAGTCGGTCAGAATTCTTCGGCACAACTATTTAAGGCGAGATCAGTTTGTAAGACATTCGAAGAACGTTCCAAGAATGCCTTGGTTTATAAAAGGCTTTCGTTCGAAAGATGGGGGATATCACATTGGGAAATCCATAAGTTACGATGTGTTTACTTTGACGCATATATTGCGGGGAACCCAAATGCTATTTTACGCAATGGGTTAAGAAATTATTTTGACTCAATATATCCGAATATTGGACTTCGTGATTTAGAAAAAGTGGCTAACATGCAACATAAAGAAGCATGTTATGCTTACGGATTAGTAATGTTCGCTTCTCACCAAAGTGAGAACAAGAACATCGGGCTACAACTATTAAACAAAACATTTCCACAAGTGACGGAGTCGGTAATTGGGGTAAGAAATGAGGTTTTTAGATTGTTACGGGACTGTTGGACATTACGTAACCCTCGTCCCTTTGACGACGTTACAACACGCTGTCTTATCAACGGCCATAACGGTTATGTTCCACAAGACCAAGGATGGGAAGTAATCCTAGTAAAACCAGAATGCATGACTTGTTTCTGGACGTATGAATTACGTGTTTTTATTGCCTTTGCTGAACGACTTGTGTACTAGCTAGAATTATCTTCACAACCATCTTGTATCAAATTTATTGTGTGCTATATTTCATGCTATATGTAAAATAAATAATCAGTTTTTCATATAGAATTGTAGTAGTTGAATTGTATATTAGCTACTAAGTATGAACTTAACGGGTAGGTACTACTCGAATTTAAACTTATAAAACGCTAATATGAAGAAAAAGCTTTTATAAATGAGTTCATATTATGCTACGAAATACTATTAACTACTCTTAATATTCTGTATGATTAACTTGTTCCATTTAACTATTTTGAAGGAAATGGCACCGACTACTCGACACACCGTGAATATGAATGAAGAGGAATTCCGTACTTTTCTAGCTTCAAACATAGCCGCAGTACAGGCTGCGCTACATACCAACAATAACCTTGGATCTAGCAGTACAGGAAATCGTGTAGGATGCACCTACAAAGAATTCACTGCCTGCAAACCTTTGGAATTTGATGGAACCGAAGGACCGATCGGATTGAAACGGTGGACCGAGAAGGTTGAATCGGTGTTTGCCATAAGTAAGTGTACTGAAGAGGACAAAGTGAAGTACGCTACGCATACCTTCACAGGTTCTGCGTTAACATGGTGGAATACCTATCTAGAGCAAGTGGGACAAGACGATGCGTACGCACTACCGTGGTCAGCATTCAAGCACTTGATGAACGAGAAGTACCGTCCCAGAACCGAGGTCAATAAGCTCAAGACAGAACTTAGAGGGTTACGAACCCAAGGATTTGATATTACCACGTACGAAAGACGATTCACAGAATTGTGCCTATTGTGTCCGGGAGCATTCGAAGATGAGGAAGAGAAGATCGACGCGTTTGTGAAAGGATTACCGGAAAGAATCCAAGAAGATATAAGTTCACACGAGCCCGCCTCCATACAACAGGCATGTAGAATGGCTCACAAACTAGTGAACCAGATTGAAGAAAGAATTAAAGAACAGACTGCTGAAGAGGCCAATGTGAAGCAAGTCAAAAGAAAGTGGGAGGAAAACGGTGATAAGAATCACCAATACAACAACAACAACAATTACAACAATAATCGCAACAATTATCCCAACAATCGCAACATCAATCACAACTACAACAAACGGCCCAACAACAACAACAACAACAGCAACTACAACAATCATCCCAACAACAATAATAACCGCAACAACAACAACAATCAGAAGCAGCTATGCCAAAGGTGTGAAAAGTATCACTCGGGGTTCTGCACCAAATTTTGCAACAAGTGTAAAAGAAATGGTCATAGCGCGGCGAAGTGTGAGGTCTACGGACCAGGGGTTAATAGAACGAAAGGAACAAATGGTGTCGGAACGAGTAATGGCGGAGCAAGTAGTGTCGGAGCAAGTTATGCCAATGTAGTTTGTTATAAATGTGGAAAACCAGGCCACATTATTAGAAATTGCCCGAACCAGGAGAACACGAATGGACAAGGCCGTGGAAGAGTTTTCAATATTAATGCGGTAGAGGCACAGGAAGACCCGGAGCTTGTTACGGGTACGTTTCTTATTGACAATAAATCTGCTTACGTTTTATTTGATTCGGGTGCGGATAGAAGCTATATGAGTAGAGATTTTTGTGCTAAATTAAGTTGTCCATTGACGCCTTTGGATAGTAAATTTTTACTCGAATTAGCAAATGGTAAATTAATTTCAGCAGATAATATATGTCGGAATCGAGAAATTAAACTGGTTAGCGAAACATTTAAGATTGATTTGATACCAGTAGAGTTAGGGATTTTTGATGTGATAATCGGTATGGACTGGTTGAAAGAAGTGAAAGCGGAGATCATTTGTTACAAAAATGCAATTCGCATTATACGAGAAAAAGGAAAACCCTTAATGGTGTACGGAGAAAAGGGCAACACGAAGCTACATCTTATTAGTAATTTGAAGGCACAAAAACTAATAAGAAAAGGTTGCTATGCTGTTCTAACACACGTCGAGAAAGTACAAACTGAAGAAAAGAGCATCAATGATGTTCCCATTGCAAAAGAATTTCCCGATGTATTTCCGAAAGAATTACTGGGATTACCCCCACATCGATCCGTTGAATTTCAAATAGATCTTGTACCAGGAGCTGCACCAATAGCTCGTGCTCCTTACAGACTCGCACCCAGCGAGATGAAAGAACTGCAAAGCCAATTACAAGAACTTTTAGAGCGTGGTTTCATTCGACCAAGCACATCACCGTGGGGAGCTCCTGTTTTGTTTGTCAAGAAGAAAGATGGTACATTCAGGTTGTGTATCGACTACCGAGAGTTGAACAAACTTACCATCAAGAACCGCTACCCACTACCGAGAATCGACGACTTATTTGATCAACTACAAGGCTCATCTGTTTATTTAAAGATTGACTTACGTTCCGGGTATCATCAAATGCGGGTGAAAGAAGATGATATTCCAAAGACTGCTTTCAGAACACGTTACGGTCATTACGAGTTTATGGTCATGCCGTTTGGTTTAACTAATGCACCAGCTGTGTTCATGGACCTTATGAACCGAGTGTGTGGACCATACCTTGACAAGTTTGTCATTATTTTCATTGATGACATACTTATTTACTCAAAGAATGACCAAGAACACGGTGAACATTTGAGAAAGGTGTTAGAAGTATTGAGGAAGGAAGAATTGTACACTAAGTTTTCAAAGTGTGCATTTTGGTTGGAAGAAGTTCAATTCCTCGGTCACATAGTGAACAAAGAAGGTATTAAGGTGGATCCGGCAAAGATAGAAACTGTTGAAAAGTGGGAAACCCCGAAAACTCCGAAACACATACGCCAGTTTTTAGGACTAGCTGGTTACTACAGAAGGTTCATCCAAGACTTTTCCAGAATAGCAAAACCCTTGACTGCATTAACGTATAAAGGGAAGAAATTTGAATGGAATGATGAACAAGAGAAAGCGTTTTAGTTATTGAAGAAAAAGCTAACTACGGCACCTATATTGTCATTGCCTGAAGGGAATGATGATTTTGTGATTTATTGTGATGCATCAAAGCAAGGTCTCGGTTGTGTATTAATGCAACGAACGAAGGTGATTGCTTATGCGTCTAGACAATTGAAGATTCACGAACAAAATTATACGACGCATGATTTGGAATTAGGCGCGGTTGTTTTTGCATTAAAGACTTGGAGGCACTACTTATATGGGGTCAAAAGTATTATATATACCGACCACAAAAGTCTTCAACACATATTTAATCAGAAACAACTGAATATGAGGCAGCGTAGGTGGATTGAATTATTGAATGATTACGACTTTGAGATTCGTTACCACCCGGGGAAGGCAAATGTGGTAGCCGATGCCTTGAGCAGGAAGGACAGAGAACCCATTCGAGTAAAATCTATGAATATAATGATTCATAATAACATTACTACTCAAATAAAGGAGGCGCAACAAGGAGTTTTAAAAGAGGGAAATTTAAAGGATGAAATACCCAAAGGATCGGAGAAGCATCTTAATATTCGGGAAGACGGAACCCGGTATAGGGCTGAAAGGATTTGGGTACCAAAATTTGGAGATATGAGAGAAATGGTACTTAGAGAAGCTCATAAAACCAGATACTCAATACATCCTGGAACGGGGAAGATGTACAAGGATCTCAAGAAACATTTTTGGTGGCCGGGTATGAAAGCCGATGTTGCTAAATACGTAGGAGAATGTTTGACGTGTTCTAAGGTCAAAGCTGAGCATCAGAAACCATCAGGTCTACTTCAACAACCCGAAATTCCGGAATGGAAATGGGAAAACATTACCATGGATTTCATCACTAAATTGCCAAGGACTGCAAGTGGTTTTGATACTATTTGGGTAATAGTTGATCGTCTCACCAAATCAGCACACTTCCTGCCAATAAGAGAAGATGACAAGATGGAGAAGTTAGCACGACTGTATTTGAAGGAAGTCGTCTCCAGACATGGAATACCAATCTCTATTATCTCTGATAGGGATGGCAGATTTATTTCAAGATTCTGGCAGACATTACAGCAAGCATTAGGAACTCGTCTAGACATGAGTACTGCCTATCATCCACAAACTGATGGGCAGAGCGAAAGGACGATACAAACGCTTGAAGACATGCTAGGAGCATGTGTTATTGATTTCGGAAACAGTTGGGATCGACATCTACCGTTAGCAGAATTTTCCTACAACAACAGCTACCATTCAAGCATTGAGATGGCGCCGTTTGAAGCACTTTATGGTAGAAAGTGCAGGTCTCCGATTTGTTGGAGTGAAGTGGGGGATAGACAGATTACGGGTCCGGAGATTATACAAGAAACTACCGAGAAGATCATCCAAATTCAACAACGGTTGAAAACCGCCCAAAGTCGACAAAAGAGCTACGCTGACATTAAAAGAAAAGATATAGAATTTGAAATTGGAGAGATGGTCATGCTTAAAGTTGCACCTTGGAAAGGCGTTGTTCGATTTGGTAAACGAGGGAAATTAAATCCAAGGTATATTGGACCATTCAAGATTATTGATCGTGTCGGACCAGTAGCTTACCGACTAGAGTTACCTCAACAACTCGCGGCTGTACATAACACTTTCCACGTCTCGAATTTAAAGAAATGTTTTGCTAAAGAAAATCTCACTATTCCGTTAGATGAAATCCAAATCAACGAAAAACTTCAATTCATGGAAGAACCCGTCGAAATAATGGATCGTGAGGTTAAAAGACTTAAGCAAAACAAGATACCAATTGTTAAGGTTCGATGGAATGCTCGTAGAGGACCCGAGTTCACCTGGGAGCGTGAAGATCAGATGAAGAAGAAATACCCGCATCTATTTCCAGAAGATTCGTCAACACCTTCAACAGCTTAAAATTTCGGGACGAAATTTATTTAACGGGTAGGTACTGTAGTGACCCGAACTTTTACATGTTTATATATATTAATTGAGATTGATATTTACATGATTAAATGTTTCCAACATGTTAAGCAGTCAAACTTGTTAAGACTTGATTAATTGAAATATGTTTCATATAGGCAATTGACCACCCAAGTAGACCGGTGATTCACGAACGTTAAAACTTTTAAAAACTATATGATGACATATATATGGATATATATATGGATATATATATATAGTTAACATGATACTATGATAAGTAAACATATCATTAAGTATATTAACAATAAACTACATATGTAAAAACAAGACTACTAACTTAATGATTTTTAAACGACACATATATGTAACGATTATCGTTGTAAAGACATTTAATGTATATATATCATATTAAGAGATATTCATACATGATAATATCATGATAATATAATAATTTAAAATCTCATTTGATATTATAAACATTGGGTTAACAACATTTAACAAGATCGTTAACCTAAAGGTTTCAAAACAACACTTACATGTAACGACTAACGATGACTTAACGACTCAGTTAAAATGTATATACATGTAGTGTTTTAATATGTATTTATACACTTTTGAAAGACTTCAATACACTTATCAAAATACTTCTACTTAACAAAAATGCTTACAATTACATCCTCGTTCAGTTTCATCAACAATTCTACTCGTATGCACCCGTATTCGTACTCGTACAATACACAGCTTTTAGATGTATGTACTATTGGTATATACACTCCAATGATCAGCTCTTAGCAGCCCATGTGAGTCACCTAACACATGTGGGAACCATCATTTGGCAACTAGCATGAAATATCTCATAAAATTACAAAAATATGAGTAATCATTCATGACTTATTTACATGAAAACAAAATTACATATCCTTTATATCTAATCCATACACCAACGACCAAAAACACCTACAAACACTTTCATTCTTCAATTTTCTTCATCTAATTTATCTCTCTCAAGTTCTATCTTCAAGTTCTAAGTGTTTTTCATAAATTCCAAAAGTTCTAGTTTCATAAAATCAAGAATACTTTCAAGTTTGCTAGCTCACTTCCAATCTTGTAAGGTGATCATCCAACCTCAAGAAATCTTTGTTTCTTACAGTAGGTTATCATTCTAATACAAGGTAATAATCATATTCAAACTTTGGTTCAATTTCTATAACTATAACAATCTTATTTCAAGTGATGATCTTACTTGAACTTGTTTTCGTGTCATGATTCTGCTTCAAGAACTTCGAGCCATCCAAGGATCCATTGAAGCTAGATCCATTTTTCTCTTTTCCAGTAGGTTTATCCAAGGAAATTAAGGTAGTAATGATGTTCATAACATCATTCGATTCATACATATAAAGCTATCTTATTCGAAGGTTTAAACTTGTAATCACTAGAACATAGTTTAGTTAATTCTAAACTTGTTCGCAAACAAAAGTTAATCCTTCTAACTTGACTTTTAAAATCAACTAAACACATGTTCTATATCTATATGATATGCTAACTTAATGATTTAAAACCTGGAAACACGACAAACACCGTAAAACCGGATTTACGCCGTCGTAGTAACACCGCGGGCTGTTTTGGGTTAGTTAATTAAAAACTATGATAAACTTTGATTTAAAAGTTGTTATTCTGAGAAAATGATTTTTATTATGAACATGAAACTATATCCAAAAATTATGGTTAAACTCAAAGTGGAAGTATGTTTTCTAAAATGGTCATCTAGACGTCGTTCTTTCGACTGAAATGACTACCTTTACAAAAACGACTTGTAACTTATTTTTCCGACTATAAACCTATAATTTTCTGTTTAGATTCATAAAATAGAGTTCAATATGAAACCATAGCAATTTGATTCACTCAAAACGGATTTAAAATGAAGAAGTTATGGGTAAAACAAGATTGGATAATTTTTCTCATTTTAGCTACGTGAAAATTGGTAACAAATCTATTCCAACCATAACTTAATCAACTTGTATTGTATATTATGTAATCTTGAGATACCATAGACACGTATACAATGTTTCGACCTATCATGTCGACACATCTATATATATTTCGGAACAACCATAGACACTCTATATGTGAATGTTGGAGTTAGCTATACAGGGTTGAGGTTGATTCCAAAATATATATAGTTTGAGTTGTGATCAATACTGAGATACGTATACACTGGGTCGTGGATTGATTCAAGATAATATTTATCGATTTATTTCTGTACATCTAACTGTGGACAACTAGTTGTAGGTTACTAACGAGGACAGCTGACTTAATAAACTTAAAACATCAAAATATATTAAAAGTGTTGTAAATATATTTTGAACATACTTTGATATATATGTATATATTGTTATAGGTTCGTGAATCAACCAGTGGCCAAGTCTTACTTCCCGACGAAGTAAAAATCTGTGAAAGTGAGTTATAGTCCCACTTTTAAAATCTAATATTTTTGGGATGAGAATACATGCAGGTTTTATAAATGATTTACAAAATAGACACAAGTACGTGAAACTACATTCTATGGTTGAATTATCGAAATCGAATATGCCCCTTTTTATTAAGTCTGGTAATCTAAGAATTAGGGAACAGACACCCTAATTGACGCGAATCCTAAAGATAGATCTATTGGGCCTAACAAACCCCATCCAAAGTACCGGATGCTTTAGTACTTCGAAATTTATATCATATCCGAAGGGTGTCCCGGAATGATGGGGATATTCTTATATATGCATCTTGTTATTGTCGGTTACCAGGTGTTCACCATATGAATGATTTTTATCTCTATGTATGGGATGTGTATTGAAATATGAAATCTTGTGGTCTATTATTATGATTTGATATATATAGGTTAAACCTATAACTCACCAACATTTTTGTTGACGTTTTAAGCATGTTTATTCTCAGGTGATTATTAAGAGCTTCCGCTGTCGCATACTTAAATAAGGACGAGATTTGGAGTCCATGCTTGTATGATATTGTGTAAAAACTGCATTCAAGAAACTTATTTTGTTGTAACATATTTGTATTGTAAACCATTATGTAATGGTCGTGTGTAAACAGGATATTTTAGATTATCATTATTTGATAATTTACGTAAAGCTTTTTAAAACCTTTATCTATGAAATAAAGGTTATGGTTTGTTTTAAAAATGAATGCAGTCTTTGAAAAATGTCTCATATAGAGGTCAAAACCTCGCAACGAAATCAATTAATATGGAACGTTTTTAATCAATAAGAACGGGACATTTCAGGACTTAGGGCTGCAAAAATACAAATGCCTGCCTAAGCATAGGACTTACGGCGCAATCCAACACAAACTAATAATCCTCCTTTAAAAATCCATCGATCGACATGTTCGGGTCCGCAGCGAATGCGTTGATTAGGGGGATAGGGATGGACTTGATGGCTTCTTCCGCCTCCATTAACGCTGCAGCCGTTCCCTCTTTTAGCTTCTTTTGGACGATGTCGGGGAACGGCGGTGCTAGACCGCAAGCTTGGATTACCTCCTGCACAGCCTTGTTGATTTCATGGTCCCTGACCGCATCAACGTAGGCATTGAACTTGTCGGACACGGGCTCCGAGTCCATCACCTTTTGCGCAATGGTGGGGAGTGCAGTGCGCAGCTTCGCCAGATCCGCCTCTGCCAGCTCGCGGTTGGTTACCGCGTCATCCCTTTCCCTCGTCACCCTTTCCAGCTCCACCCGCAGACACTCCGCCTCCCCCTTGGACTGGTCAACCGCACCAACCAGCTCGCGGTTTTTCTTTCTCTCTTCAATCAGTGCAGTTTTGGTTTCCGCCGCGGTTAACTCCACCGCCTTGCGCGCTTCTTCTGCGGCGTCTCTGTCTTTCTTCACCTGATCAACCCCCGCTTGCAGCAGCCCTAGCTCTGTTTCTTTCTGCAAGGCCACTTGATACAAGTTAGTCGAACGGCGGGCTTGATCTGCAACCATGCCAAAAAAGACAAGGCCGTTTTGGACGAAGGCGTTGAGCGCCTGATTAAAAGGCAGTGCGGCTAGTTGGTTGCGGAACTCAGCCGGGAAGATTTTTTGAAGGAAGGCGGACTGCTCTGCGGCGTTTTCCGCCGATATCTGGGTGAGCTGCGCCAGGTTTGCCAATCGGAAGCTACCGTGTGGCGGGGTTGGTGTGGACTCGGAGTCCAGGTGTATCGTCTTATCCTTTGACTCGGCAGTAGCTTCGAGGTCCGGATTGACCCGCGGTGGGGTGTGATGAGTTTCTTCCGCATGCCCTGCGTGTTAATAAATGGTTATATAAATGCAAACTTAAATGTGCGGTATGCGCGAAAGCTGAGCTCTTACCAGAGGATGGGGGAGGTAGATCCGCAGAACGGGGTTCGATGGGAACGAAGTTATCGTTCCGCTTGTCCTCCCTCTGTTTGGGAGTGAGTTTCTTCTTCTTCTGTTGGGATTGGGAGGCTTCGGCGGCCTTGCGTTTATTGCCGGAGGTGGCAGGTGCATTCTCGCCAGTCTCCTGCTCTAACGGCTGGTTCACATTCTGTTTGTGGAAGGCGATGCCCGCAATCTCCTCCGCAGTCAGTACTCTCTTCATCTTCATCTCTGCAAACATGCACGCATGCGTTAGAACACATAAATAGCAAACTGTTGTTAGTACGTGATTATACTATTCCTACCCTTTCCATCCGGTCCGACTATGGCTGGACGCACATCCTCCCATGGCCAGTGTGCGGATATCTTCCCTAGCCGCAACATCACGTTCCCGTATGACCGGTGCACCAGCTGTGCGTTAGCGCACTCCGCTAACAGCTTTGTTTCCTCGTCATCAAGGACCGGGGTTTTATTCACATCCTTTTCCACCTTCTCGCACCATATAAGCGTTTGCGGAAAAGCGGTACCAACTACAATTTGGTCAATGAAAAAGAAAGTTTCTTTCCAGTTACCCGCATTCGACTTTGGGGTTTTGGTGAAATTTTGTCGGGCGAAGAAGGTGAACCAAGATTTGTGGTGATTGGCTAGGCGGTATAGATGACAGAAAACTTTAACCAACGGTACCCTGTCGATTGCGGCGCACCACATTTCAAACAGAACTATTTTACCTATGGCATACGGGTGTAGTTGCCCTAATCCCACTCTGAAGTGATCTAATACACCTAAGAAGAAGTCAGAGGGAGGAACCCTAAAGTTACCATGCTTGAACGCATGTTCATAGATGGCCACTTTCTTCTCCGGTGGCTCGTGAGCACGCTGATGGGGTAGGCGTGGCACCGGATTGTATTTGGCTAAGGGAGGATATTGTTTCACTAAGTAATCTATGTGCTTCTGCTCTATAACAGACTCTACGCTATCTACATACGTCTCGTTAGCTTTAGTCATTTTCTAGGAGTAATCGGATGAATACTAACCTTTAAATGATGGCCGGAATGTTTGATTTTTGATCGGAATTCAAATTGGCAGCGTAACGAGGAAGCTTGAAGCAGGAAAGTGGAAATGAGCTGCAAAATGGGGTATTTATAGGGAAGATTGGGAGTCATGGATGGAGTAGTGTGATCGTGGCTGTACACGTGTTACGCAATCGACGGCCAGCACTTTATTTATGCGCGTGGATGCCAGTTGGGTATGATTACATGTACGCGCGTGGTTGGCACGCGCCTGACACACTGTCACTTTATGTCATGTCCGCCGAATGGGCTTCTGCGATTGTGACATGCATTTAATGGCATCGAGGCGCACGCGGAATATTAAATGCTAGCCGTTTTCTTATTTTTTCTTTCGCTTAATAGTTTGATATCATACGCCTCGCGCCATATAACATCAAAATGGGGGGGACATAATGATACCGCAACCCGCATGCGTACCCCATATGCATGCGGGCGCTTAATAGTGTGCGTATGCGTGTGCTTGTGTGCGCTATGCGGTATGCGGATTGTATCTGATTCCTTTGTTCCCGGTACGGTGGTTGCTTAGCTGTCAAGTAAATATCTTTTCCATAATTATATCCGTGATTCGGGGGAGTCAGTTATGGATGAGATTAACGTGATCTGAGACGGTTCTAGAATTAGGGTTTGCCTATAAATACAAACCCTAATCATCATTTACCGGACACAGCACATTACGTAACCATCACATTCGATACGCATTACGTAAAACAACATCATTCAACATCTTTTCAAGGTTAACAGGTTAGTCTTTTGTAAGCTAGTACCTACGAGCTTATTTGGGGCCTCTTGATCGACGATCGTTATCGGAGGTGGACTTAATCACTTGGCCACCCCGCCGACATCATTATGTCGGCCAGGGTTATTCACGGTAGCCGGACCGGAGAGCCACGTTCTAAGATCCTTAAACCCCTCTTTACGTATTAAGCAGACATATTAAACCTCACGGTTAAAATATGCATGATCAGCCGACTTATGATGGTTTCATGTTTGAGCCTTTAGAGCGTTAAATTGTCGTACATCTTGATAACTTTCATTTTGAAAGTGACTAAAAATCACTATTTACAATTATTCGATGCATGTTAGTGACACCTTTTAGGACTGTCGTTAGCAAAATCCAAATAAAAATAAGAAAATTTCTAACGACAACTTCAAAGGCTGTTGTTAATGTGCATAACTAGTGTACAATCAGGTGTCGTCAACATGCATGGCTATTCTACAATCAGGTAACACGCCAACAAGGTTATCTACAATTGTTTTATGTTCTTTTTTTTTTTTTTTTTTTTGACAGCGATTGGGATCACCCGAGGAGGACTAAACTACCCGTTGCGATCAATCTCCCATTTCGACTATGCCGATGCAGCGATAATAACCCCGCCCCCATCGCTGCCCGGGAGGAAACCTTGAAACCGATCCAAGGGCACGGCCAAGTAAAACCCCCTCCCCTTTAACCCCCCAAACGATATGATAAAGGTGTCATGGGTAGATACTTCATGGCACAGATGAAATTGTGCTTTTAATATGTAGCCAACGGGGGTCGAACTCATGACCTCCCTTAAAGGAGGCAGACCACCAACCGCAGGACCACATCACAACTTCTATGAATCCAATTTGTTATATCATGAATTATATCTTGATCCAAGATTTCCTGTAAACTATTTGTTAAGTTAAAATCATTTTATAGATCTGATGAAATGGTACAATAAAACTTGAATGGTGCATTCGTACTTGCATATTCTAAAGGTAGAAGAAGATGCAATATGGGGTACCTTTTAATTTTTTTAATTACATTCCTACAAATGGGATGCTTAAACTTTACTCATAAGTTTGTTGCAAGAAAGTAATATATCGGGGATGGGTTCGGGTTGGAATTGCTGATTTGGGGATGGGTTTTAGTGACCAGGATGTTTACGGAATTGCGATTTTGGATTAAATATACAAAAAACTAACGATGGAATATACGTGAAAACTAATGGATATTTAGTTTTGTTGATCTTCTTAAATTATGTCGTACGGAGTATATTTTACTTTATAAATAACTCAAGAAAATTGTAAATGTCCTTTAATCATATAACCTTAATACATTATGAGATTTGCTACACTAACTTAACTTTCACACAAATTTATCACACAATGACATACTTTTGAAAGACATTTAATGAGTTGAATCATTGAATTGACATACATTTTTACTATTCAACGCCTTTATTTTAAATCTAAATTACTTATTAAACAATTATCTTATTTTATTTATTTATGTACATAGTTAATATAATAATTTTACAGAAATAATTATTATTAACCTGAACGTGTTGGTGTATTTAATGACCCGACTACCTATAACAGAGGTCAGTGATTCGATTTCCATGAGCTTCAAAATATTATCCTTGAGGTTACCGACTATTTCATGCGCCTTACAGGTTGCGAAAATCTTGCGTTCGAGCCTCACTCGAGGGGTTTTACTACACACGATGCCTCTATGGATTTGCCATTGGAGTATATTTTACTGTAATGTTCGTCCGAAAAATGATTGGGTGAGTGAGTTCCAACATCACGTTCGGACCCCGTCAGTAACTCTAACTGCCGTTGGAGAAAAAGAAGAATAATTATTATTAATAGTTTATTATTGTTCAAAAGTAACTTCAATAAAAATATTTCAAATAAATCTTTGCTTGCTTTTCTAAATAAAAAAGAAAAAATTAAAATTATTTACTGCTTATTATTTTGTATCAAAGCCTTTCTAATTTTTTTTTATTTTATTTTGTATCAAAAGGAACCTAACTACACAAAGTCATTTTTTTAAAGGGTTAAATTCATAAATAGGTCATATACTTTCAGTTTTGTCCCAATGTAGGCTATATACCCAAAAAAATACCAATATAGGTCATATACTTTTAAAAGTTGTATCGATGTACACAAATTTAACAAGTTACCTGCTGAACCGGTAAACTTAATTATTTAACATTTTTTTTGCATTTTATATGGCTACAAATAGGTCATATACTTTCAGTTTTGTTCCGATGTAGGCTATATACTTTCAGTTTTGTTCCAATGTAGGCTATATACTTTCAGCTTTGTTCCGATGTATCACTAACGTCATTCTCCACGTAGGATGCCACATCATCGTTTAGTTGTTTATCCGGTTAATAAGTTTTGTTCGTTCATATTAGTACACTTTATGAAAGTATATAGCCTACATTGTTATTTTTCGGAGTATATAACACAAAAATGAAAGTCTTTACCTTTTTTAAAAAGACAAAAAAATGTTATCCCAATTCCCAAACATTAAATATCGTAACCGCAGCTCTACGTCGCTAGTAGCCGGCTCGTAGTAACATCCAATCAAAACCTTTCACGTGTCACCCATGACACAGTTCACTGACATGTTAATCTCTCATTCGTCCACATCATCCTACACTTCACACGTAGATTCCACCTAATCTAAAAAACTCGATGCAAATCCTAACGTGATTACCAAAGATAAATCACATATATAAACCCTACTCTGATCTTAGTCTCACGCACAAACACACTTACTCTGTGTATCGATGGCGGATCGAATCTTAAACCCTAGCTCTCTCGCTATTCTCTCTCTACTGTTACTCTTCTCGATCGCTTCTGCTAAAGTGTTCTTCGAAGAACGATTTGAAGGTAATCACCACTTTGTACGAGTTGTTAGCTATGAATTTACTCGCATTTTGGATCTGAAATGATTACTTGTTTATATTTAATCAGTTTGCTTTATGTGATTTTACTTATATCCGATTACTATAACCTGGTCTTATTTTATGTGATTACTTACTAGATTCATGATTTTGATTCCGTGAATTAATTTGATTATGTTTTAGCTTTAATTAACTTTATTTTATGTGGATTTTAACTAGATTCATAATTTTGATTTCATGTATTAATTTAATTTTGTGTTAGCTCTTGTTAATTATGATGATGTCACTTGATGCGACTTGAAGTAGTATAATTGATATAGTTCTCGAGATCAGAGTCAGTTGTTTTTATATATCTGTAAACAGAGTTGAATGTGCTCAGATCGGAGCTTAATTGTAAATAGATCTGTTTCTGTTTACCACTGATATATCAGGGAATGCTAGTCTTAGCAGTAAATTATCTTCAGCAGATTGTTACAGTAGCATTTAGCATGTGGATTGTGAAATTTGTAGTTCATATATAAATTTAAATTTCCATATTAATGTATTAATGTGGCTAATAATCTTTGATGTATGATGTAAATTTTTGTTGTATTGATGTATATGCATTTTGTTCAATATTTTATTTCAGCTGGATGGGAAAGCCGGTGGGTTAAATCCGATTGGAAGAAAGATGAGAACATGGCAGGGGAGTGGAATTACACTTCTGGTAAATGGAATGGAGATGCCAATGATAAAGGTAGTCTTCTCCCTAGTGTTGGTTTTAAACTGTTACAAGACATATAAATAAATGATGTATCACTCTATATATCATATACTCTGTATATCATTAAGTTTATAAGAAGCTGATATGAATTGCTTTCATTTGTTATCATAGGTATCCAGACGAGTGAAGACTACAGATTTTATGCTATATCAGCTGAGTACCCTGAATTCAGTAACAAGGATAACACTCTAGTCTTCCAATTTTCCGTCAAACACGAGCAGAAACTTGACTGTGGTGGTGGCTACATGAAATTGCTCAGTGGTGATGTTGACCAAAAGAAGTTCGGTGGTGATACCCCATACAGGTTGTTAATCTATTATTCACTTGTTTGTGTGGATTTTTTAATTTTTGGATTTGGTGTTATAGCTAACTTATGATCTTACTGTTAACAACAGCATCATGTTTGGACCTGATATCTGTGGGTATGCAACAAAGAAGGTTCATGCGATCCTTACATACAATGGAGAAAACAAACTGATTAAAAAGGATGTACCTTGTGAGACTGATCAGCTTTCACATGTTTATACCTTCATCCTTCGTCCTGATGCAACCTACATTATTCTCATTGATAATGTTGAGAAACAGACAGGAAGTTTGTACTCTGATTGGGATCTTCTCCCTGCAAAGCAGATTAAGGACCCAGAGGCCAAGAAGGTAAATTTAAACACACAGGCAGTAGTTTGCTTATGTAATTATTATATTTTTCTTATAATGCTCACTCAAATTCAAATTGACATTTGCAGCCTGAAGATTGGGATGACAAGGAGTTTATTCCTGACCCTGAAGACAAGAAACCTGAGGTAGTAAAACCAAGGATTCTGAATTTCTGTTTTAAAATTCAAATGGGAACCTTAAACTGAATGTTTTTTTTTATATCAGGGTTATGATGATATCCCAAAGGAGATCGCCGACCCAGATGCCAAAAAGGTTTGCATTTCTTATTTTACATTTTGACTGATTTGAGCTTAGGCTGTCATTAACTAGTTATTGATTAAGATAAGCTAAAATTTTCAGCCTGAAGATTGGGATGATGAGGAAGATGGTGAGTGGACTGTCCCAACTATTCCAAACCCAGAGTACAAGGGTCCATGGAAGGCAAAGGTTTGTAGATTTCTGTTTTTTCAGTTTGAACTGCATTTTACACTCGCGTTTCCTAAATTGTTTTCCTGCTGACAGAAAATCAAGAACCCGAACTACCAAGGAAAGTGGAAGGCACCTATGATTGACAACCCAGGTATTTGTCATTTTCTCTGAAGTTTTTGCATATTTTGTTTCTTTTCAATTTTGACTCCTTGTTTGTACTAATTTTTTTCTATACTTTAGATTTCAAGGATGACCCTGATTTGTATGTTTTCCCCAAGTTGAAGTATGTGGGTATCGAGCTTTGGCAGGTAATTGTTTTATAATTTTAAATTTATACCAAGTTTGTGCAAATATGCATCTATGAGGTTCTAGTGCTTTATCTAATATTATGCTTTCTTTTCAGGTAAAATCTGGAACTTTGTTTGACAACGTTTTGATATGTGACGATCCTGAATACGCCAAACAAGTGGCTGAAGAAACCTGGGGAAAACAAAAAGATGTATGTTGCTTCTATAAGTTTGCCAACTGTTATTATTTTCTCTTGCTTTTTATTCTTATTGTTATTGTTATGTTATATTTCTTATTTCATAGGCTGAGAAGGCACAATTTGAAGAGCTAGAAAAGAAGAAAGAGGAGGAGGTATGATTGTTGCATGCTTTTATGCTCAAATTTCTCACTGTTTTCGCATTTCCAATCTATCTTTAAATTTTACGATACCTTGAAATGTTGACACATCGACTTTCAATAAGTCAACTTTTAGTTATGTTTGATGACTTAATCTTTAGCCTGGCAGATATTTTCAAAAAAGTTAAGCTAATAAGTGAATGGGTCAAATGGTTGGAACCTCCCTTCAGTGTTAAAACAGTATTTATGGAATGTTAAAGCTTTTTGTAATCATATAACAACACAAATAAGATATAGAAAATATTAGAAGTTGGACAATCGGTGTTATGACCTCATTTGAGCTACAAAGACATTGAGTTAAAGAAGTCTAACAAAGAAGGTAAACGGTCAAATTTCTTTTGCTTACTTCTTTTTCTTTTTTATCACTTTCAGGAAGCAAAGGATGACCCAATTGATTCGGATGTAAGTCTTTTTCTCTTCTGTCCTTTTACATTACACATTAATTTATACCCACCAAAAAGTAATTTATCCGCAACAAATAACTGTCATATGATGATTTTACACTCACATCATAGAAGATGGTCTAAAAATTGTTTGAGGGAAAATAGTTAAAGTACAATTGGTAAATAAGAAAAGCCTTTTTTTTTTTCTTCTTGCTTTTTTATAAAGTCTTTTAAATCTTAAGGATGATAGTTAATGTGATAATACGTGGTTCAGGCGGAGAATGATGATGCCGAGCCAGAGGATGAGGAAGAATCTGATGATAGCGATGTCAAGGTACAGAAGATTCAAAGTTTCACATGAGTTGATACAATTTTGCTTACATAACAAGCATTTTAATCTTCTGTTTATAACTTAAGTACTAGTACTAACACTATTGTTTAATTGTGCAGGATGAGCTATAGATGGGCCAAAAATGCTTAAAATCTGAGCTATGAGCAGCTAGAATTTTTATGATTTTTTTTTTCTCCTTTATGACTGTTTTAGGCCCTTTTTAACTAGAGATATAAAAACAATTGGGAAGTGTAACGCAGTTTTTCTGCCCTTCATTTGAATTGCTTGGAGCATTAACTATCCGAATATCGTTAGAAAGATATCAATATCAATGAGAACATCTGTGTTTTTGTTTGTCCGTATGTTTCAAAGCCTACAGCACATCAATATCTATATAGCTGGCTTTACCATTGATCAGGTTAGGTTTTGTGTATGCTGATAGTGACGATAGCGTACATGAAATTGACCAGTATTGCAAACATCATAATCATACCAATGATGTCACTAATGTCAATGTTCAGTTGATCCAACTATGGATGAAGTAGTTGGATCCTTGTAAGTTATGATTGGTGATCAAAATTGACTTCAATAATCGAAATCTGTAATTCGGATATCTATCAAATATGAAATCGTAACGCATCTGGAGATCATGACTGGTCTGAACATCTATATTCAGTTATCGGTCAGCTGTAAAACCTCATGAGAGTTTTACACAGTAACAAATATAAACAAGGATCCTTGTTTTGTTACTGTGCAAAAGAAACTAAAATCCAAACAACAATCTTTATAATACAATTCGAAGTATCCTAATCACGACATCCAATACTTTATCTGTAGCAACTGTCACTTCACAACTGGTAGCTTAACTGTGCAATTTGGTGTAGAATACGTTTCATATTTTAACCCATTGACACAGTTCTAAAATCTCACAATATTATGATGTTTTGCATGGTCGATTCTTCAAGTTTTAAACATTTACGTTCATAATAAAATTATAAAACTAAAACAATCATAAATTAAATTTGGAATTTTTGAAACGAAGTTAACACGTTTAAATTAACTGTACATCGTATGAAAATACCATAAAATTATGTGTGATATTCACTGATCACATCTACTTCTCTTGAAGATAACATACGTTTGCGTAAAGAAAAGATTGGTTCGTTTAAAGAAGGAGAAGAAGAAAAAAAGAAGGATTGTTGGTAAAACGTAAAGTAGAATAGAATGAAGATAAGACTTTACTAGTGTTGATTGCTCGTAATGAAAGAACATATTGCGACTGTGAGGCCCCTTCGTGCGAAGTTTTTGTAATTCGTGATACGTCTTGAATAAGAAATCTTTCAAGAGGTTTAGTTGATGTAGCTAATCCGCTATCAAGAAAAAGGCGGAAGAGGCTTCCACTTCGGGTACATATAAGCTAAAAGATAACATTAATTACTTGGATTATGCCGACGCAATTAAAAACTTGTTTATGTGTTCTCAAGACGATATAAATGGCGGTTCATCGGCAAACGGGAAAGAATCAATGTCCGTGGAGGCTTTCGCAGCATTTGATGAAATGATGGGACACTTGGCCGAGGATAGCGAATTGTGTGATGGATCCGCCAATGTATTATCTTACATGATAGAGAATCGGTCTGGGAAGAACATTTTGAAAGAGATGGTTAATGGTAAGTAATAAAGGGCGGGACCTAACAGGTTGATAGGTTGGGCTCGTCTCGTGTTTTTTTGTTTAGTTTTTTGTTTTTTTTGTTTTTTTTTTTTTCCTTTTGTTATTTTCACTTGGTTCGTTTGATTTGATTCTTATTATTATCCTTTAGCATTTGGTCTTGTATTCGTCGGTTTATTTTAAGGTTTTTCGAGTTGTTATTAGACCACCATTAAAGCGGCGTCGGTGTAACGACCCGGATTTTTCCGATCGTTTTACACTTATAAGATTAATATTTACATAAATTAAAACTTACCAACATGATAAGCAATCTAAATTGTTGAGATTTATGATTTTGAAAAGAGTTTTACATAACGTTTAACCGTCTAGTTTGACCGATGATATCACGAACTATACAATATATGTTAATTATACGTTTGTGTATATATATGTATATATACATATTTAACATGATTTAAGGATGTTTAAATATCTCATTTTGTATTAATAACAATAAGTTATAAGTATATTTTGAAACTATTAACTTAAGCTTTCAAAACGATAACTATACGTAACGTTATTTGACATAAATACTTACGACCTATAATGTTTATACATATATCGTATATATAATGTATTTAATCACTTTTAAAGACTTAAATACATAAAACAATATAAGTATATTCACAAAAGATAGCTATATTTGAATCCTCATTCCATTTTTCACAAGATTTCTATACGTATATCTAGAGTATATGTACTCGTATCATACCCAAGATTTCTATACGTATATCTAGAGTATATGTACTCGTATCATACCTAGCTTCTATACGTATTTACTATTGGTATATACACATCAAATCACCACCAACCAGCCCTTGTTCATGCCTTATGTATAAGGTAACTACTTTTGTTATTTAGTATGACAATTTCACATGATTAAAAGATCTTTTCACAAAATTACAAATTTATACACCTTTTACACCACCATAAATACATGCATCCATTTTCAATTTTTGGAACATCATTTCTCTAGCTAAACACACACACTTACTAGCCTCATGTCTCTCTAAGAAATCCAGCAAAAATCCTTTCAAGAATCACCTTAAACACCACCATAAAAAGATCAACAAAAACACTACAAAAATACAACTTTCAATTCAAGTTTATGTCTTAAGTTGCTTCCAATCTTTCATCCAATTTCATCACTCTTTTGGTTCTAGGCTTTTACTCCTCTTTTACAGCAATCTTGTCCAAGTAACTTGAGGTAGTAACTTTGTTCATAACCTTATTCGATTCATATATATATAGCTATCTTATTGTATGGTATACAATTTTAACAACAAAAACATAGTTTGAATGATTTCAAACTTGTTTGCAAACTAAATAGATCCTTCTAACTTAACTTTTAAAATACTTCAAGACCTGTAATATAACTTAAATATATGCTAATTTAACAAGGTATAACTTGGTTTTTCAAAGAATACCTTAAAAAACTGTTTTTATGACGTCGGAGTGCAACCGGGGGCTGTTTTGGGTTGGATAATTAAAAACCATCTTGAACTTTGAATTGGAGGTTTATATTCTGGAAAAATGATATTTCTTATGAATATGTTAACACATAAAAATTTCATGATTTAATTCATAGTATAAGTATTTTTAGAAAAATGGTCATTAAATGATGTTTTTGTAACAAAAATGATTAACTTCATAAGTTTCACCAAAATTTGACCTATGACCTATGATTTCGAATACAAACTAAGGTATTTACAGTTCATATTCTTAAAGAGGGACTCGAACCAAGGAAGTGGCAAGTTGAACCAACGAAAACGGAGTTGTAACGAAGAAACTATGACCAAAACAAAATCGGATATCCAAGACTAGTTTAGCCACGAAAATAATTGGAGAAAAATTAAATAAATCACATCTTTCTAAAATAACATGATATTTTATATATATGTACTCATAATTTAATTTTATATGGTTCAGGATCACCCGTAAACAATACGAGAAGATTAATCATAAGATCCCATGATTGTACGCAACACGTCATTTGACAACACCGGTACTTTATGTACGCAACACGTCATTTGACAACACCGGTACCGTGGGTCAAGATTAATCTCGACCAATACATATACGATGGGGGTTTTATTGATTTCATTGGGGGTTTATTAAACACCTAAAAATGAACCATTAAAATTGAATTACTAACATCGGACTGCTAACTACGGACTAAGGAATTATTAAAAGTATTATAAGTATATATATATGTGACGATTGTTTTAAAAAGAAAAAGTATTGATATATTATATATGGATAGGTTCGTGATATCAATCGGAGACCAAGTCGAAATTACATATCTTCAAGACAAAAGTGAGTATATAGTCCCACTTTTAAACTCTAAATATTTCGGGATGAGAATACATGTATTTTATGTTTTACGTTATGGACACAAGTAACTGAAAAATATATTCTACGTTGAGTTGTACCACTGGCATACTTCCCTGTAGCTTGGTAACTGTTATTTACAGCGGTATTGTAAACGCGAATCCTGTTGATAGATCTATCGGGCCTGACAACCCCAACCGGACTGGACGACCAGTATTCAACGGTTGCACAGTACTTCGTTTCGTGACTACACTTGGTACGGTGTAGTAAGATTTCATAATAAAGGGAATATGCGACGTGATTAAATGTTAAGTATGGTTACCAAGTGCTCAACCACTTAGAATATTTTTATTAAAATGTTTATATATGAAATCTTGTGTTCCATTGTTATAACGCTGCTAGCATCAAACCTATATATCTCACCAACTTTATGTTGACGTTTTAAAGCATGTTATTCTCAGGTATGAATTAAGTCTTCCGCTGTGCATTAGCTCATGTTAAGGATACTACTTGGGACCTTTTAAGCCATGATACAAAGACGTTGCATTCGAGTCATTGGAGTTCAATAGAGAATATTAATAAGTAAATGACAGATTAGGTCATTTGGATATTATGAAATGTTAGACGAAAATGTCAAATATTGATGTAATGATAGTTTGCCTTTTAAGAATAAATGCAACGTTTGTAAAATGTATCATATAGAGGTCATGTACCTCGCAATGTTATCATATGTTATTGTATTCGTCCCTATGGATTGGGTCGGGTCGTCTCATGTGGTATCAGAGCGTTGGTCTTAGCGAACCAGGCCTTGCATTAGTGTGTCTAACTGGTAGTTGTTAGGATGCATTAGTGAGTCTGGACTTTGACCGTGTCTACATGTCAAAAGTTTTGCTTATCATATCTAGTCGAAAATCATCTGCTTATCATCCTTAAGAATTGCCTGCTTAGTATTCTTAAGTCTAGACACGTCTTACTGCATTTGGTGCATCGATAGTGTATAGACAAAATTCGTATCCTAGCGTATCTGTTGCTATAGACATTGCCTGACGAATTTCAAAGATTCTCCGTAATTCACGGGATTTTGAGTATTATAAATACATATGTAAATTATGTATTGAAGAATACCAAACCCAACTCCTATAATCTATTCCAAACCAAAAATTCATTTCCCCGACTGTACAAGATGAACTCCGCGTCCAGTTCGAATTCCTCCGACTCCGACAGCTACGCTGATATGGATTTCCATTCGGGCTCCGAAGGCAGCGTCACTGGAATGGATCAACCAATTTCTCATCATCTATTCTGGATGAATTGGGGATGGGTTCGTAGTATACTAAATTATTGGAGACAAGAAGAAGGTGATCCCTTTCACCCACCGAATTGCCCCATTGGCGACGAACCTGAAGCACTTACCGGCGAACCTGTTCGAGAAACCATTTTCTCTCTCATTTCTCGAGTATCTCGTCACGATTATATCCTATCCCATATTTCAGATCTTGTTCATTCGCTCACTCCAACCGCCAATCATCCTGGTGTACTAGCAGAAATTAACGAACTTCGCGCTCGTGTGATGGCTTTGGAGAACACGGTGCGAAGGTTACAAACACCAGCAGCAGCACCAGCAGCATAACCAGTACCGTTAATAACATCAACCTCGCAATCTTCAGTACCAGTAGCATCATCGACGTCAACGACATCATCAGCATCAACACCAACCGTATCATTACCACCACCAACAATCACATCCGCACCACGTACCTCAACATCATCATCTGAACTTCGAATATGATCTTTGTTCTACATATCATTCTGCACCGATTACCTCTTCTTTACGTATCGTTCTTCGTTCGACATGACGATTATGTAATCTCTAATGTTTTGGAGATTATGTAATCTAGTAATAACGATAAATCAAATGAGTTGAATATTTTATTGACTCATTAAATTCATAGTTACCTCCGAAGAAAATATATATGCAAATATATTTTCATAAAGATTGTAATTAAAAATTTCATTCGTACAAACTGTTAATGATGAAAATATTTTAACGGGTGGGTAGTACCCAAGGAATATTTAGAATTCACATTAACAAGTTACACTGTACATTCTTCGAATCTGATTCAACGATCATTTATTATCCTACTTACAATTACCGATATACGTATCCGTTCACCCCAGATTAACCATTTCCATTTAAATTTCATATTTGGATTTTTACCTATCCGAATCCAACAAGTGGCATAATGAAGAAACATTGGCAAAATAAAAATTGTTAGAAACAGATGAATTAATTAATTGAAATTGTGATAGGATTACACGCTAACTGTTCCGGCTAACTGTTCCCAGCTAACTGATTAATATTTAATTTATCGCAATTTACATTCTTGCAATTTTAATTTCTGTACTTTACATACCGTCGGGACACATGTACAACAACACGTCGGATTAATTCTGAGACAACACGTTGTATAATGGGTCATGATATATATTTATTTATTTTACGCATTTTAAATAACGGGACACGTATACAAGGTTTCGACTTATCATATTGATCCATCTATATATATATTTCGGAACAACCATAGACACTCTATATGTGAAGGTGGGAGTTGGCTATACAGGGTCGGAGTTGATTCCAAAATATATATATACTTTGAGTTGTGATCGACACCGAGACCAGTACACGGGTCACGATACGTATTAAGTAATTCGAATATTATATATTTAGTTCATATATGAATTTATTGAACCATTGGACAATCGGACTATTGGACTGCTAACTTTGGACAATTAAAAATGAGTTAAAATGATGATTATTACATATGAAACTAAACAATCCTTCAAGTTTGCCACTTGATTCTATTTTAAACCTCATTTGTATCTTGACGATTACAATTCGCATTCACAACTTTTCATGATTCTTGAAAACATCTCGATCGAGAAGTTCAACCAGCTGCACCTCGTCTACGGAATAAAGATTTATGCATACAGTTATGCACCTAAAAATTTTTGAACTCGAAGTTATAGTTAAAACGTATCCGCATCGAATTCCTTATCATCCATTAGCAAAAACAATCACGCGATTCCTTTTCAATTAACTAATTTTGTCACAGCTCCACTTCGATATCTCAGTAAGACTACTCTTATTACAATCTCGATATATATATATATACGTTGTTCTTTCGCCATCGTTACCGGAGAACCTTTTATATTCCATCATATTACCATCAGCGGTTAATCATCTAAAAATACAATTCTCCTTAAACCATCTTGGTTTGATAACCAATGACCCAGATCCGATAACTTTGAAAATACTGACGAAGCAGCATGTTGTAGAAGGTCTTAATGACCAAATGTTGATGATAAAAGAAGGAAGTGTTAGGAACGCTCGATAGAAAATTGGTACTGAAAACCGGATTGAACAAACCATGAAGGAGACTCTGAACAAGTTACAAGGACTAAACTTGTACATAAAGAATTATGACGATTCTGTAGCAAACACCTTGCTTCTGAATCTAAACCCTTACGGGTCAATCTTCATCATCATCCTTCGACATTAGAAATTCCAAGATATTATCATATCTTTCATTATAAATATCCTCAATATTTCTGAAGATATTTTCACCACTATCCTTATCTGAAATCATTTATCTCTCTGTAATATCTGCGTTACAATATAAAGGAAACTGTGTTAGTTTCTAAATCCTTCAAGTTTAAAATAGGAATGTTCTGAAGCAGTGTTGGGAACTGATGCATGAACTAGTATAATATAATGAAACTTGATCAACTTCATTATATTACAGTAAGTCATGTTAAGTTTCTAATGGAATATGATGATTCACAGTACCGTCATCATGTGTCATGTTACACGACTTTTACATTCTATCCAATTCCAAAACATATTAAGAACAAATCATCTTGATAGTTCTATTTTCCTGGATATTCTGGTAATTTGACAAATCAAAATCGTGCCATTACCATTCCTTTCTTAGAGCATTAGCTATGTTCATTCCGAATTTTATACCTACGAATTTCGAACTATTGATCGCTTGACTTAAGGACGGGAAGAAGAAATGAAGGGACAAAGTCCCAAAATAGAAATTGGGGTATAGATTACAGCAAATAGGAGAGAGTATTAACTATGGATGACAATGATTATGGAAAACAGAAGCAGGGGCATCGAAATATAAGGAAAGATATCAAACCCAATAACCACCCAGAAACTACAAACCGTGTGTATCAATACGTATGGCGACGTAAAGACACGGGAGAATTAGAAACATTATAATTCCAAGAAAATCATAAAAGTGAATAGATTCTTCTAGCGGTAGATGAAAGAGAAGAATGAAAGATATGAAAGTTAGAAGTATAACAAAAATCAGAACGGGATGAAGCATTTTAAAGGATACCTTAAGGTATGAATTAGAGGAGGAAGAGTAAGAGATGTGAGGTATGGAAGTAAGAAAGGGAAGGAGGTGGATTTATAGTGAAATATCCGACAAAGAAATCGAAACAGATTATCGCATTAAATCAAAGGAGATCCTGTTTTCTAAATCATCGAAGAACCAAATCTTATTACATAAGATTTTCTTTAAATCCCTTAAATTCTGGAAATCAATCCTAATCTCGACATCGGTTAAAACAATTCTATATTCACTCATTTCATTCTTTTGTGATAGCTTCACTCGTGCGCTTCACATGACCGAATTGTTTTATCCATATCTTCCAATAATGATTAAACTCTATTAATACCTCATATTCGTCATGAAAACATTCCTATTGTTATTTATGACAACCTCTACCAAATTTCGGGACGAAATTTCTTTAACGGGTGGGTACTGTAACGACCCGGATTTTTCCGATCGTTTTACACTTATAAGATTAATATTTACATAAATTAAAACTTACCAACATGATAAGCAATCTAAATTGTTGAGATTTATGATTTTGAAAAGAGTTTTACATAACGTTTAACCGTCTAGTTTGACCGATGATATCACGAACTATACAATATATGTTAATTATACGTTTGTGTATATATATGTATATATACATATTTAACATGATTTAAGGATGTTTAAATATCTCATTTTGTATTAATAACAATAAGTTATAAGTATATTTTGAAACTACTAACTTAAGCTTTCAAAACGATAACTATACGTAACGTTATTTGACATAAATACTTACGACCTATAATGTTTATACATATATCGTATATATAATGTATTTAATCACTTTTAAAGACTTAAATACATAAAACAATATAAGTATATTCACAAAAGATAGCTATATTTGAATCCTCATTCCATTTTTCACAAGATTTCTATACGTATATCTAGAGTATATGTACTCGTATCATACCTAGCTTCTATAAGTATTTACTATTGGTATATACACATCAAATCACCACCAACCAGCCCTTGTTCATGCCTTATGTATAAGGTAACTACTTTTGTTATTTAGTATGACAATTTCACATGATTAAAAGATCTTTTCACAAAATTACAAATTTATACACCTTTTACACCACCATAAATACATGCATCCATTTTCAATTTTTGGAACATCATTTCTCTAGCTAAACACACACACTTACTAGCCTCATATCTCTCTAAGAACTCCAGCAAAAATCCTCTCAAGAATCACCTTAAACACCACCATAAAAAGATCAACAAAAACACTACAAAAATACAACTTTCAATTCAAGTTTATGTCTTAAGTTGCTTCCAATCTTTCATCCAATTTCATCACTCTTTTGGTTCTAGGTTTTTACTCCTCTTTTACAGCAATCTTGTCCAAGTAAGTTGAGGTAGTAACTTTGTTCATAACCTTATTCGATTCATATATATATAGCTATCTTATTGTATGGTATACAATTTTAACAACAAAAACATAGTTTGAATGATTTCAAACTTGTTTGCAAACTAAATAGATCTGATAATGCTAAAAACGAACATATATTTCATAGCATTATTCCTCAAGAAAGACAAGCTTTTAGTTTCAATTGTTCTATTTACAAGTGATATTCGTTTAAATAATAAAAGGTGAAGACAAAAGACAGATTCGACGAATTGAAGACGCAAACGACCAAAAAGCTCAAAAGTACAAAAGACAATCAAAAAGGTTCAAAATATTGATGAGGAACGTCTCAAAATAACAAGAGTACAAGTTACAAAGACGCAAAGTACGCGATTTAAAATAATACGCGAGGACGTCCGAAAATCCGGAACCGGGACCTGAGCCTAGAAGAAACGCCCGACGCAACGGACCAAAAATATCTAGTCTACTATGCACAAGAATATAATATAATATATATATAATTATATATAATTATATATTATATATTATATATTATTATTATATTACGTCGGCAAGAAGAAAACAAAGCAATTTGGCTGGATCCAGGGTGGCCATGCGACTCGCATGGCCAGAAGCACAAAATCCATGCGAGTCGCATGGAGTGAAAATGCTGGTCAGGTCCTATATAAAGCCAGTTTTCTTCCGAGTTTTAAACACCTAATATCAATCTCTCTCTCAATATATACGTAATATATATATATAATTTATATTTTAATTTTAATTTTAATTTTAAATCCTAATAATAAGGGTATGTTAGCGAATGTTGTAAGGGTGTAAGTCGAAATTCTGTCCGTGTAACGCTACGCTATTTTTAATCATTGTAAGTTATGTTCAACCTTTTTATATTAATGTCTCGTAGCTAAGTTATTATTATGCTTATTTAAAACGAAGTAATCATGATGTTGGGCGAATTACTAAAATTGGGTAATTGGGCTTTGTACCATAATTGGGGTTTGGACAAAAGAACGACACTTGTAGAAATTAGACTATGGGCTATTAATAGGCTTTATATTTGTTTAACTAAATGAAAGTTTGTTAATGTTAATATAAAGATTTACAATTGGGCGTCCCTATAAATTACCATATACACTCGATCGGACACGATGGGCGGGGTATTTATATGTACGAATAATCGTTCATTTAACCGGACACGGGAATGGATTTATAGCCACTAGAATAATTAAAACAGGGGTGAAATTACATTCAAGGGTAATTGGTGTAATTGTTAACAAAGTAGTAAAACCTTGGTTTACACGCAGTCGATAACCTGGTGTATTCATTAAACAAAGTATTAAAACCTTGTTACAATTCGAATCCCCAATTAGTTGGAATATTTAACTTCGGGTATAATAATAATTTGACGAGGACACTCGCACTTTATATTTATGACTGATGGACTGTTATGGACAAAAACCAGATGGACATATTGAATAATCCAGGACAAAGGACAATTAACCCATGGGCATAAAACTAAAATCAACACGTCGAACATCATGATTACGGAAGTTTAAATAAGCATAATTCTTTTATTTCATATTTAATTTCCTTTATTTTATATTTAATTGCACTTCTAATTATCGCACTTTTATTTATTGTTATTTAATCGCACTTTTAATTATCGTACTTTTTAATTATCGCAATTTTATTTTATCGCACTTTTATTATTCGCAATTTCATTATTGTTATTTACTTTACGCTTTAATTTAAGTCTTGTATTTATTTTATATTTTACATTAGGTTTTAACTGCGACTAAAGTCTTAAAATCGACAAACCGGTCATTAAACGGTAAAAACCCCCCTTTATAATAATAATATTACTTATATATATGTTTGTATTTTTATAAAAGTAAACTAATATAGCATTGAGCTTTGTTTAAAGATTTCCCTGTGGAACGAACCGGACTTACTAAAAACTACACTACTGTACGATTAGGTACACTGCCTATAAGTGTTGTAGCAAGGTTTAAGTATATCCATTCTATAAATAAATAAATATCTTGTGTAAAATTGTATCGTATTTAATAGTTTTTCCTAGTAAAATATAAGCTATTTTGTATACACCTCGTACGACATCAAGTATTTTTGGCGCCGCTGCCGGGGACTCGCCGAAGCGAAACGCAATATTTTTAATTTTTAAGTTATAATTAGTTTTTGTAAAATTTATATTTTTGTTTAAAAATATAAAAAAAAAAAAAACTTTTAAAATCGAGAAAAAAAAAACATATTTTAAAGTGTATTTTAAGTTTTTCTTTATTATTTACAAAATATTAAAGTATTTGTATTTTATTTTAGTATTTTATTAAGTTTTTATTTAAATTATATATTTATATCTTATATTATATATAAAACAGAAATTAAAAATAAATATTAAATAATTACGTGACCTGTCATTTGAACCAGTCCAATTGAACCAGTTTAGGGTGTCCATGCGACTCGCATGACCCACCCCCTTATTCCATGCGACTCGCATGAGGGGTCTGACAAGACCACAACCGAACCCTAAAAACGCATTTATTACGGATATTAATTTATTATTATTAATTAAACCCTAATCTTATTATTATTATTATAATTAAGTTTTTAGTTTATTTTATTTATATTACTTTTAAACTAGTTTTATTTATTATAAACTTAATACTTTTATTATAAAATATAAAAATAATATTTTTATAAAAATTATACTTTTTACAACTTTTTGTATATTTTTATATTTTGTCCCTTTTTAATCGTTGTAGCATAACTTTTGTATTTTTAACTCATATTTAATTTTAAACTTAGTTTTTGCTATAGTGATTTTTACTCCTAGATTTTTAGGCTTTGCCGTAGAATTCCTTAAGTGCTTTTTCTTTAGACTAAGATTTAGGTGCTTTAGAATTTTGCGACGCCTTTTTAAGTTTTAGTTTCTTTTTAAGTTATTTCCATTTGGGATTTAGTTTCTCCTGTAAGCTTTAATATTTTTAGACACCTTTTACTATGTATCAATTATCATTCCAATTAGTAATTTCAATTTGCGATTATAATTTTAAGTTAGTTGTAGTAATAAGGTTAGGTTAGTCAAGTATTTTTAAGTTTTTATAAGTTTCTTTTAATTTTCCGTCACCTTTTATTTTTCAACCATTTTTTTTCTTTTTTGACCTTTTGCGACGAACTCTTTTTCTCTCTTATTTCTCGCTATTCTAGTTTTTAGGACATAGATTTTTATTCTACTTCTTATCTAAATTTCTTAAAATTACGAAAATTTATTTTAAGTGGTTAAATTAATAGACATCAAAATTTTCTGGTTCGTAGTAATAGTTGGATTTGTACGTGGACCGGGTTATTGGAGCCAAACAGTCCTCAATTATATTGAGACCAAACGAATCCTGCCCCTCTGCTGCATCTTTTGGCTATTCGAAACGTGGGCAAAATCAGAAAAGTCTATTGATTGGATAACTTATTATAATTTTTCTTTCCTTTTTAAAAACTAATAGGATATTCAGTGAATGCACCGAGCAAGACGTTCACCACCTTTTGTACGTTCACCACCTGTAACTCGATCAAGACATCGTTTAACAAATATAACCGCCGTTGATTTTTCTTTAGAATCGTCATCTAGTCGACCAAGTACTTCAGTTCAAATTTCCGATAATCCATTTTTTGAACCCTACCTCACAATTGAGAATCCAAAAAATATTCAGGAACGGTTCATAAATCCTGAACCACTAAACTTTCCTCCGGAACCACCAATCATTCAAACAGAGATTGTTGAGGAACGAACCATTAAATCAGAATCATCTAGTGATACCGATTCAACAAATTCAATTATGGAGAATCTGGAACCTTTAAGTATGGAAGACCGAATGAGAGCTAAACGCACTGACCAAGGTCACGCAATTACTCATCCAGACATTAATGCGCCAGATTATGAAATCAAAGGACAAATTCTACACATGGTGACTAATCAATGCCAATTTAGTGGTGCGCCGAAGGAAGATCCAAATGAACATCTACGTACCTTTAATAGGATCTGCACACTATTTAAAATCCGAGAAGTGGAGGATGAACAGATATATCTCATGTTATTTCCCTGGACTTTAAAGGGAGAAGCCAAAGATTGGTTGGAATCGTTACCTGAAGGGGCGATCGATACATGGGATGTTTTAGTTGACAAATTTCTTAAACAATTTTTTCCTGCATCTAAAGCCGTAAGACTTTAAGCAGAAATTGTTACGTTCACACAAAAGCCAAATGAAACTCTATATGAGGCGTGGACAAGATATGGAAAGTTGTTAAGAGGATGTCCGCAACATGGTTTAGACACCTGTCAAATAGTACAAATATTCTACCGAGGATGCGACATCACTACAAGAAAAGACATAGATATAGCAGCTGGTGGTTCTATTATGAAGAAAACCGAAACTGATGCTTACAAAATTATTGATAACACTGCTTCCCACTCACATGAGTGGCACCAAGAAAAAGACATCATTAGATCATCTAAAGCAGCTAGAGCCGATTCTAGCCATGACTTAGATTCCATTTCCGCAAAAATAGATGCTGTGGAGAGACGAATGGAAAAGATGACTAAAGATATTCACTCAATACGAATTAGTTGTGAGCAGTGTGGAGGACCACATTTGACAAAAGATTGTCTCAGTATTGAATTAACAATGGAACAAAGAGAGAATATTTCATACATAAACCAAAGGCCTGGAAATAATTATCAGAATAATTATCAACCGCCAAGACCGATTTACAATCAAAACCAGAATTATAACCGAAATATTCCATACAACAACCAACAAGGTCCTAGCAATCAACAAGTATCCAATAATACTTACAATCAGCAAAGACCTAATTTTCAAAACAAACCACCACAACAAACCGATGATAAAAATCCGAATTTAGAAGATATGATGACGAAGCTAGTTGAAACTCAAACGCAGTTTTTCACATCTCAAAAACAAACCAATGAACAAAATGCTCAAGCATTTAGAAATCAACAAGCTTCTATTCAAAATCTGGAACAAGAAGTAAGTAACCTAGCAAGGTTAATAGGTGAAAGAAAACCGGGAAGTCTACCTAGTGATACAAATGCTAACCCCCGGAATGAAACAGCTAAAGCTATTACCACAAGAAGTGGTACAACACTTAAACCACCTGAAATACCTGTAACTTCTGATGAAACTATTCCTACTCCACAAGAACCACAACCTGATCAAGATAAGGAAAAAGAACCGGTAGTTGAAAAGGTTAATGAAAATAACACAGTTAAGGATAAACCTTATGTTAAACCATACCAACCACCACTTCCTTATCCGAGTAAAATGAAGAAGGAAAAACTTGAAGCCGAGCAATCCAAATTCTTGGATATGTTTAAACAGATAAATGTAAATCTTCCTTTCATTGATGTGATTTCAGGAATGCCAAGATATGCTAAATTCTTGAAAGATCTAATCACGAATAGAAAGAAAATGGAAGAACTCTCGGCTGTTACTATGAATGCTAATTGTTCAGCAGTGCTGTTGAATAAGATACCAGAAAAACTATCTGATCCAGGAAGTTTCACAATTCCATGTTTTCTGGGTAGTCTTAGTTCAATAGAAGCATTGGCAGACTTAGGTGCTAGTATAAATCTAATGCCGTATTCACTATACGCTAAACTAGACCTTGGAGAATTGAAACCAACCAGAATAAGCATACAACTAGCCGATAGATCAATAAAATATCCTAGAGGGATAATGGAGAACATGCTAGTTAAAGTTGGTACTTTAGTATTTCCAGTAGATTTTGTTGTGTTGGACATGGAAGAAGATTCTCAAGTTCCTCTCATATTAGGAAGACCATTCTTAAACATGGCTAAAGCAATGATAGACGTGTTCGGTAAGAAACTGACCCTAAGTATAGAGGATGAGAGTGTTACCTTTTCAGTTGATAGAGCAATGCAACAGCCACAATCTGCAGATGATACATGTTATTATATTCAAACTATAGATGCACATACAGAATTATTAGAAGAATTTCCAGAATTACAAGGAACAGGAGAATGTTCTTTAGGAGAAGGTAATGAACCAATTGATGAAGCTGAAATGTTAGCTACACTTATAGCTAATGGATATGAACCAACAACAGAAGAAATTCAAATGCTAAAAGAAGAAGACAGATATCGATATAAATCATCGATAGAAGAACCTCCGAAATTAGAGTTAAAGCCACTTCCAAACCATTTGGAATACGCTTATTTACATGGTGAATCTGAATTACCTGTAATAATATCGTCTTCTCTTACTGAAAATGAGAAATCACAACTCATTTCTGTGTTGAAAGCTCATAAACCAGCCATTGCATGGAAGATTCATGATATTAAAGGAATAAGTCCTTCGTATTGCACACATAAAATCCTTATGGAAGAAGGTCATAAAACGTATGTGCAACGCCAATGAAGACTAAATCCTAATATGCAAGATGTAGTTAAGAAAGAGATTATTAAACTGCTAGATGCAGGTTTGATATATCCAATCTCTGATAGTCCATGGGTAAGCCCAGTTCAATGCGTACCTAAGAAGGGTGGTATGACTGTCATTACAAATGAGAAAAATGAGCTTATTCCTACTAGGACTGTAACAGGATGGCGTGTATGTATTGATTATAGAAAATTAAATGACGCCACCAGAAAAGATCACTTTCCCTTACCTTTCATAGATCAAATGTTGGAAAGATTAGCCGGAAATAGTTACTATTGTTTTCTAGATGGATTTTCCGGATATTTTCAAATTCCAATAGCACCCGAGGACCAAGAGAAAACCACATTCACGTGCCCTTATGGTACGTTTGCTTACAAACGCATGCCATTTGGACTTTGCAACGCCCCTGCAACCTTTCAAAGGTGTATGATGGCGATTTTTCATGATATGATAGAAGAATGCATGGAAGTATTCATGGATGACTTTTCAGTCTTCGGTGATACATTTAAATCATGTCTAGTTAATCTAGAACGAATGCTAATTAGATGCGAAAAATCAAATCTAGTACTTAATTGGGAGAAATGCCATTTCATGGTTAAAGAAGGCATCGTTCTTGGACATAAAATTTCAAAAGAAGGAATTGAAGTGGATAGAGCTAAAGTAGATGTAATTGCTAAACTTCCACATCCCACCAATGTTAGAGGAGTTAGGAGTTTTCTAGGGCATGCCGGTTTTTACCGACGTTTCATAAAAGATTTTTCTAAAATTGCCACTCCTATGAATAAACTCCTAGAAAAGGATGCGCCATTCATCTTTTCAGATGAGTGTATCAAATCTTTTAATATTCTTAAAGAGAAACTCACTAATGCGCCGATCATGATAACACCAAATTGGAATCTACCATTTGAACTAATGTGCGATGCAAGTGATTTTGCAATGGGAGCCGTTTTAGGACAAAGGATTGAAAAACGATTTCAACCTATATATTATGCTAGTAAGACATTACAAGGAGCACAAACAAACTATACAACTACTGAAAAAGAACTCCTTGCTATTGTCTTTGCTTTTGACAAATTTCGATCATATCTCGTTCTAGCAAAAATGGTGGTCTATACCGACCATTCTGCTCTTAGATACCTATTTTCAAAACAAGATGCTAAACCAAGACTAATCCGTTAGATCTTACTCTTACAAGAGTTTGATATTGAAATCAGAGATAAAAGAGGAGCAGAAAATCTAGCCGCTGATCATCTTTCTCGTCTTGAAAATCCCGAATTAGAAGTTCTGAATGAATCGGCCATACAAGACAACTTTCCTGATGAATATCTATTGAAGATAGATTATAAAGAAATCCCATGGTTTGCAGACTATGCAAACTACTTAGTTTGTGGATTCCTTGAAAAAGGATTATCGTACCAAAGACGAAAGAAATTCTTCAGTGATATAAAACACTATTTCTGGGAAGATCCACATCTGTTTAAAAGTTGTCCCGATGGAATAATACGCCGATGTGTATTCGGAGATTAAGCCAGTAAAATATTAAACCATTGTCACACAGGACCAACAGGAGGGCATTATGGGCCTCAACTAACAGCAAGAAAAGTTTATGAAGCTGGATTCTATTGGCCTACAATTTACAAAGACGCACACCTTCTTTGCAAATCCTGTGATGCTTGTCAAAGGGCCGGAAAAATAAGTCAACGTGATGAAATGCCACAAAATGTCATCCAAGTATGTGAAGTATTTGACATTTGGGGTATTGACTTTATGGGTCCATTTCCAAAATCTCATAATAATCTATATATACTCGTAGCCATTGATTATGTATCTAAATGGGCAGAAGCACAAGCTCTCCCAACTAACGATGCACGAGTTGTAGTCAATTTCTTAAAACGTCTTTTTGCAAGGTTTGGAACACCGAAAGCTTTAATAAGTGATCGGGGTACTCATTTCTGTAATAATCAACTTGAGAAAGTTCTTAAAAGATATGGAGTAACTCATAAAATCTCCACAGCATATCATCCACAAACAAGTGGACAAGTTGAAAATACCAACCGAGCTTTAAAACGTATTCTAGAGAAAACCGTAGGATCAAATTCGAAGGAATGGTCCATTAAATTGGAGGATGCACTCTGGGCTTTTAGAACAGCCTACAAAACTCCAATTGGAACCACACCTTTTAGACTTGTTTATGGAAAAGCATGTCATCTTCCAGTAGAAATTGAACACAAAGCATTTTGGGCTTTGAAGACATGTAATCTTGATTTACATGAAGCCGGACGTCTACGATTAAGTCAACTAAACGAATTAGAAGAATTAAGACATGAAGCATACGAAAATTCGTTAATCTATAAAGAAAGAACGAAGAAATGGCATGATAAAAGAATCAAAAGTTCAAAAGAATTTAAAGAAGGAGACAGAGTTCTTCTTTTCAATTCACGATTCAAGCTATTTCCTGGAAAATTGAAATCAAGATGGTCTGGACCATTCATAGTCAAAAGAGTTTTCCCATACGGAACGATAGAATTGATAAATTCAAATGGGATTGAATTTAAAGTTAATGGTCACAGAGTTAAACATTACATACATGGTCCGATGGAAGTCGACAACGAAGTTAATCACAATTTTGACACCACAGCTAACTAAGTGTGGGGAGAATCAAGTCTTTAAAGGATAATATGTATTTCTGTTAGAGTTAGATTGTCTGTTTTCGTGTAGTTCTCGAAAATGGAACACGTATGGTCTTTCCCTAGCAGACCCTAAAGAACTAGTCTTCTCCCCCCATTCTGAATTTTTATTTTTTTTAGGTTTTTACGAAATGAAGACTGCCTGTGAACTAAACCATGGTCTAATGCTACACGCTTTGATCACTAAAAGAAATAATGACATACTACCGAGTGAATTAGTATCAGTAATCAGAGAAAGAATGGACGGAGTTAGAAAAGAATCCAGATGCGAAGATAATAAGTTACAATTTGGTAAAGGAAAATCAAAATCCGCAGCGAAAAGAAGAGCACGACACCTAGAACGATGTCACAAATGCGGAAAATGGTCACATGGAGGTAAATGTTCCAATAATCAAACCTATTCAAATACCGAATTTGTTACTTTATGCAGAGACGGACCTGATAATGCTAAAAACGAACATATATTTCATAGCATTATTCCTCAAGAAAGACAAGCTTTTAGTTGCAATTGTTCTATTTACAAGTGATATTCGTTTAAATAATAAAAGGTGAAGACAAAAGACAGATTCGACGATTTGAAGACGCAAACGACCAAAAAGCTCAAAAGAACAAAAGACAATCAAAAAGGTTCCAATTATTGATAAGAAACGTCTCAAAATCACAAGAGTACAAGATTCAAAACGCAAAGTACAAGATATTAAATTGTACGCGAGGACGTTCGAAAATCCGGAACCGGGACCAGAGTCAATTCTTAACGCTCGACGCAACGGACTAAAAATTACAAGTTAACTATATATATAAATATAATATAATATATAATTAATTATATTAATTATATATATATTATATATATATATTTAAAACCGTCGGCAGCAGGAAACTCCAAGGGTGTAAACTGTAAATACCTCTCCGCGACTCGCGGAGTTTTAAGGGTATTTGGCCGCGAGTCGCGGAGCCCCAAATTTCAAGTCTGGCTATAAATCAACCCGAATTCTGATCAAAATAAACATCATTTTTTCTTCTCATTCATACGAAGTAATATATATTTATATTTATAATTTATATTTTAATTTTAATTATAATTCTAATAATAAGGGTATGTTAGCGAATGTTGTAAGGGTGTAAGTCGAAATTCTGCCCGTGTAACGCTACGCTATTTTTAATCATTGTAAGTTATGTTCAACCTTTTTATATTAATGTCTCGTAGCTAAGTTATTATTATGCTTATTTAAAACGAAGTAATCATGATGTTGGGCTAATTACTAAAATTGGGTAATTGGGCTTTGTACCATAATTGGGGTTTGGATAAAAGAACGACACTTGTGGAAACTAGGCTATGGGCTATTAATGGGCTTTATATTTGTTTAACTAAATGAAAGTTTGTTAATGTTAATATAAAGATTTACAATTGGGCGTCCCTATAAATTACCATATACACTCGATCGGACACGATGGGCGGGGTATTTATATGTACGAATAATCGTTCATTTAACCGGACACGGGAATGGATTAATAGCCACTAGAATAATTAAAACAGGGGTGAAATTACATTCAAGGGTAATTGGTGTAATTGTTAACAAAGTAGTAAAACCTTGGTTTACACGCAGTCGATAACCTGGTGTATTCATTAAACAAAGTATTAAAACCTTGTTACAATTCGAATCCCCAATTAGTTGGAATATTTATCTTCGGGTATAATAATAATTTGACAAGGACACTTGCAATTTATATTTATGACTGATGGACTGTTATGGACAAAAACCAGACGGACATATTGAATAATCCAGGACAAAGGACAATTAACCCAAGGGCATAAAACTAAAATCAACACGTCAAACATCATGATTACGGAAGTTTAAATAAGCATAATTCTTTTATTTCATATTTAATTTCCTTTATTTTATATTTAATTGCACTTCTAATTATCGCACTTTTATTTATTGTTATTTTATTTTATCGCACTTTTAATTATCGTACTTTTTAATTATCGCAATTTAATTTTATCGCATTTTTATTATTCGCAATTTCATTATCGTTATTTACTTTACGCTTTAATTTAAAGTCTTGTATTTATTTAATATTTTACATTAGGTTTTAACTGCGACTAAAGTTTTAAAATCGACAAACCGGTCATTAAACGGTAAAAACCCCCCTTTATAATAATAATATTACTTATATATATATTTGTATTTTTATAAAAGTAAACTAATATAGCGTTGAGCTTTGTTTAAAGATTTCCCTGTGGAACGAACCGGACTTACTAAAAACTACACTACTGTACGATTAGGTACACTGCCTATAAGTGTTGTAGCAAGGTTTAAGTATATCCATTCTATAAATAAATAAATATCTTGTGTAAAATTGTATCGTATTTAATAGTATTTCCTAGTAAAATATAAGCTATTTTATATACACCTCGTTCGACATCAAGTATTTTTGGCGCCGCTGCCGGGGAACATCTTAAAAGCCGGAAGCGCAACGCTAATAAAAAAAAAAAAAACAAGATTTTTAGTTACTTTTATTAAAAATTTGCTTTTGTAGAAATACGTTTTAATTATTCAAAAATATAAAAAACAAAAATATAAGCATTTTTAAGATTTTGTTAAATATTTAAGTTTTATAAGTTTCTTTATTTTTATTTTAGTTTATAAAAATATAAGTTTTAATTTTAATATCTTTTAATTATTTAAAAAAAAAACAGAAAACAAAATAAAAAAAAAAAATAAAGAAAAACGCGTAAAAGTGAAACCTGTCAGCTCAAATTCTGAACCCCGCGACTCGCGGGGTTTTCTTCTCTCTTTGCCGCGACTCGCGGAGACCCTCTGACACACGGACAAAAACCCTAATCACGGGTTATTTTTAATTATTATTATTATTAAAACCTAAATATTATTATTATTATTAATTTTAGTTTTATTTTTACTTTTTACTTTATATTTATGTATTTAGTATTAATTAAGTTTTTATTAAATTGTAAAATTAATAGTTTAGTAAAATAAATAATATAAAATAATATTTTTATAAAAATTGTACTTTTTACAATTTTTTGTATATTTTTATATTTTGTACCTTTTTAATCGTTGTAGCGTAACTTTTGTATTTTTAGCTCATATTTAATTTTAAACTTAGTTTTAGCTATAGTTATTTTTACTCCTAGATTTTTAGGCTTTGCCGTAGAATTTCTTAAGTGCTTTTTCTTTAGACTAAGATTTAGGTGCTTTAGAATTTTGCGACGCCTTTTTAAGTTTTAGTTTCTTTTTAAGTTATTTCCATTTGGGACTTAGTTTTTCCTGTAAGCTTTAATATTTTTAGACACCTTTTACTATGTATCAATTATCATTCCAATTAGTAATTTCAATTTGCGATTATAATTTTAAGTTAGTTGTAGTAATAAGGTTAAATTAGTTAAGTATTTTTAAGTTTTGATAAGTTCCTTTTATTTTTCCGTCACCTTTTATTTTTCAACCATTTTTTCTTTTTCAACCTTTTTCGACGAACTCTTTTTCTCTCTTATTTCTCGCCATTCTAGTTTTTAGGACTTAAAATTTTTCTACTTCTTATCTAAATTTCTTAAAATTACGAAAATTTATTTTAAGTGGTTAAATTGATAGACATCAAAATTTTCTGGTTCGTAGTAATAGTTGGATTTGTACGTGGACCGGGTTATTGGAGCCAAACAGTCCTCAATTATATTGAGACCAAACGAATCCTGCCCCTCTGCTGCATCTTTTGGCTATTCGAAACGTGGGCAAAATCAGAAAAGTCTATTAATTGGATAACTTATTATAATTTTTCTTTCCTTTTTAAAACTAATAAGATATTCAGTGAATGCACCGAGCAAGACGTTCACCACCTTTTGTACGTTCACCACCTGTAACTCGATCAAGACATCGTTTAACAAATATAACCGCCGTTGATTTTTCTTTAGAATCGTCATCCAGTCGACCAAGTACTTCAGTTCAAAATACCGATAATCCATTTTTTGAACCCGACCTCACAATTGAGAATCCAGAAAATATTCAGGAACGGTTCATAGATCCTGAACCATTAAACTTTCCTCCGGAACCACCAATCATTCAAACAGAGATTGTTGAGGAACGAAATATTAAATCAGAACCATCTAGTGATACCGATTCAACAAATTCAATTATGGAGAATCTGGAACCTTTAAGTATGGAAGACCGAATGAGAGCTAAACGCACTGGTCAAGGTCACGCAATTACTCATCCAGACATTAATGCGCCAGATTATGAAATCAAAGGACAAATTCTACACATGGTGACTAATCAATGCCAATTTAGTGGTGCGCCGAAGGAAGATCCAAATGAACATCTACGTACCTTTAATAGAATCTGCACACTATTTAAAATCCGAGAAGTGGAGGATGAACAGATATATCTCATGTTATTTCCCTGGACTTTAAAGGGAGAAGCCAAAGATTGGTTGGAATCGTTACCTGAAGGGGCGATTGATACATGGGACGTTTTAATTGATAAATTTCTTAAACAATTCTTTCCCGCATCTAAAGCCGTAAGACTTCAAGCAGAAATTGTTACGTTCACACAGAAGCCAAATGAAACTCTATATGAGGCGTGGACAAGATATGGAAAGTTATTAAGAGGATGTCCGCAACATGGTTTAGACACCTGTCAAATAGTACAAATATTCTACCAAGGATGCGACATCACTACAAGAAAAGACATAGATATAGCAGCTGGTGGTTCTATTATGAAGAAAACCGAAACTGATGCTTACAAAATTATTGATAACACTGCTTCCCACTCACATGAGTGGCACCAAGAAAAAGACATCATTAGATCATCTAAAGCAGCTAGAGCCGATTCTAGCCATGACTTAGATTCCATTTCCGCAAAGATAGATGCTTTCGAGAGACGAATGGAAAAGATGACTAAAGATATTCACTCAATACGAATTAGTTGTGAGCAGTGTGGAGGACCACATTTGACAAAAGATTGTCTCAGTATTGAATTAACAATGGAACAAAGAGAGAATATTTCATACATAAACCAAAGGCCTGGAAATAATTATCAGAATAATTATCAACCGCCAAGACCGATTTACAATCAAAACCAGAATTATAACCGAAATATTCCATACAACAACCAACAAGGTCCAAGCAATCAACAAGTATCCAATAATACTTACAATCAGCAAAGACCGAATTTTCAAAACAAACCACCACAACAAACCGATGATAAAAAGCCGAATTTAGAAGATATGATGACGAAGCTAGTTGAAACTCAAACGCAGTTTTTCACATCTCAAAAACAAACCAATGAACAAAATGCTCAAGCATTTAGAAACCAACAAGCTTCTATTCAAAATCTGGAACAAGAAGTAAGTAACCTAGCAAGGTTAATAGGTGAAAGAAAACCGGGAAGTCTACCGAGCGATACAAACGCTAACCCCCGGAATGAAACAGCTAAAGCTATTACCACAAGAAGTGGTACAACACTTAAACCACCTAAAATACCTGTAACTTCTGATGAAACTATTCCTACTCCACAAGAACCACAACCTGATCAAGATAAGGAAAAAGAACCGGTAGTTGAAAAGGTTAATGAAGATAACACAGTTAAGGATAAACCTTATGTTAAACCATACCAACCACCACTTCCTTATCCGAGTAAAATGAAGAAGGAAAAACTTGAAGCCGAGCAATCCAAATTCTTGGATATGTTTAAACAGATAAATGTAAATCTTCCTTTCATTGATGTGATTTCAGGAATGCCAAGATATGCTAAATTCTTGAAAGATCTAATCACGAATAGAAAGAAAATGGAAGAACTCTCGGCTGTTACTATGAATGCTAATTGTTCAGCAGTGCTGTTGAATAAGATACCAGAAAAACTATCTGATCCAGGAAGTTTCACAATTCCATGTTTTCTGGGTAGTCTTAGTTCAATAGAAGCATTGGCTGATTTAGGTGCTAGTATAAATCTAATGCCGTATTCACTATACGCTAAACTAGACCTTGGAGAATTGAAACCAACCAGAATAAGCATACAACTAGCCGATAGATCAATAAAATATCCTAGAGGGATAATGGAGAACATGCTAGTTAAAGCTGGTACTTTAGTATTTCCAGTAGATTTTGTTGTTTTGGACATGGAAGAAGATTCTCAAGTTCCTCTCATATTAGGAAGACCATTCTTAAACACGGCTAAAGCAATGATAGACGTGTTCGGTAAGAAACTGACCCTAAGTATAGAGGATGAGAGTGTTACCTTTTCAGTTGATAGAGCAATGCAACAACCACAATCTGCAGATGATACATGTTATTATATTCAAACTATAGATGCACATGCAGAATTATTAGAAGAATTTCCAGAATTACAAGGAACAGGAGAATGTTCTTTAGGAGAAGGTAATGAACCAATTGATGAAGCTGAAATGTTAGCTACACTTATAGCTAATGGATATGAACCAACAACAGAAGAAATTCAAATGCTAAAAGAAGAAGACAGATATCGATATAAATCATCGATAGAAGAACCTCCGAAATTAGAATTAAAGCCACTTCCAAACCATTTGGAATACGCTTATTTACATGGTGAATCTGAATTACCTGTAATAATATCGTCTTCTCTTACTGAAAATGAGAAATCACAACTCATTTCTGTGTTGAAAGCTCATAAACCAGCCATTGCATGGAAGATTCATGATATTAAAGGAATAAGTCCTTCGTATTGCACACATAAAATCCTTATGGAAGAAGGTCATAAAACGTATGTGCAACGTCAACGAAGACTAAATCCTAATATGCAAGATGTAGTTAAGAAAGAGATTATTAAACTGCTAGATGCAGGTTTAATTTATCCAATCTCTGATAGTCCATGGGTAAGCCCAGTTCAATGCGTACCTAAGAAGGGTGGCATGACTGTCATCACAAATGAGAAAAATGAGCTTATTCCTACTAGGACTGTAACAGGATGGCGTGTATGTATTGATTATAGAAAATTAAATGACGCCACCAGAAAAGATCACTTTCCCTTACCTTTCATAGATCAAATGTTGGAAAGATTAGCCGGAAATAGTTACTATTGTTTTCTAGATGGATTTTCCGGATATTTTCAAATTCCAATAGCACCCGAAGATCAAGAGAAAACCACATTCACGTGCCCTTATGGTACTTTTGCTTACAAACGCATGCCATTTGGACTTTGTAACGCCCCTGCAACCTTTCAAAGGTGTATGATGGCGATTTTTCACGACATGATAGAAGAATGCATGGAAGTATTCATGGATGACTTTTCAGTCTTCGGGGATACATTTAAATCATGTCTAGTTAATCTGGAACGAATGCTAATTAGATGCGAAAAATCAAATCTAGTACTTAATTGGGAGAAATGCCATTTCATGGTTAAAGAAGGCATCGTTCTTGGACATAAAATTTCAAAAGAAGGAATTGAAGTGGATAGAGCTAAAGTAGATGTAATTGCTAAACTTCCACATCCCACCAATGTTAGAGGAGTTAGGAGTTTTCTAGGGCATGCCGGTTTTTACCGACGTTTCATAAAAGATTTTTCTAAAATTGCCACTCCTATGAATAAACTCCTAGAAAAAGATGCGCCATTCATCTTTTCAGATGAATGTATAAAATCTTTTAATATTCTTAAAGAAAAACTCACTAATGCACCGATCATGATAACACCAAATTGGAATCTACCATTTGAACTAATGTGCGATGCAAGTGATTTTGCAATGGGAGCCGTTTTAGGACAAAGGATTGAAAAACGATTTCAACCTATATATTATGCTAGTAAGACATTACAAGGAGCACAAACGAACTATACAACTACTGAAAAAGAACTCCTTGCTATTGTCTTTGCTTTTGACAAATTTCGATCATATCTAGTTCTAGCAAAAACGGTGGTCTATACCGACCATTCTGCTCTTAGATACCTATTTTCAAAACAAGATGCTAAACCAAGATTAATCCGTTGGATCTTACTCTTACAAGAGTTTGATATTGAAATCCGAGATAAAAAAGGAGCAGAAAATCTCGCCGCTGATCATCTTTCTCGTCTTGAAAATCCCGAATTAGAAGTTCTAAATGAATCGGCCATACAAGACAACTTTCCTGATGAATATCTATTGAAGATAGATTATAAAGAAATCCCATGGTTTGCAGACTATGCAAACTACTTAGTTTGTGGATTCCTTGAAAAAGGATTATCGTACCAAAGACGAAAGAAATTCTTCAGTGATATAAAACACTATTTCTGGGAAGATCCACATTTGTTTAAAAGTTGTCCCGATGGAATAATACGCCGATGTGTATTTGGAGATGAAGCTAGTAAAATTTTAAACCATTGTCACACAGGACCAACAGGAGGGCATTATGGGCCTCAACTAACAGCAAGAAAAGTTTATGAAGCTGGATTCTATTGGCCTACAATTTACAAAGACGCACACCTTCTTTGCAAATCCTGTGATGCATGTCAAAGGGACGGAAAAATAAGTCAACGTGATGAAATGCCACAAAATGTCATCCAAGTATGTGAAGTATTTGACATTTGGGGTATTGACTTTATGGGTCCATTTCCAAAATCTCATAATAATCTATATATACTCGTAGCCATTGATTATGTATCTAAATGGGCGGAAGCACAAGCTCTACCAACTAACGATGCACGAGTTGTAGTAAACTTTTTAAAACGTCTTTTTGCAAGGTTTGGAACACCGAAAGCTTTAATAAGTGATCGGGGTACTCATTTTTGTAATAATCAACTTGAGAAAGTTCTTAAAAGATATGGAGTAACTCATAAAATCTCCACCGCATATCATCCACAAACAAGTGGACAAGTTGAAAATACAAACCGAGCTTTAAAACGTATTCTTGAGAAAACCGTAGGATCAAATCCAAAGGAATGGTCCATTAAATTGGAGGATGCACTCTGGGCTTTCAGAACAGCCTACAAAACTCCAATTGGAACCACACCTTTTAGACTTGTTTATGGAAAAGCATGTCATCTTCCAGTAGAAATTGAACACAAAGCATTTTGGGCTTTGAAGACATGTAATCTTGATTTACATGAAGCCGGACGTCTACGATTAAGTCAACTAAACGAATTAGAAGAATTAAGACATGAAGCATACGAAAATTCGTTAATCTATAAAGAAAGAACGAAGAAATGGCATGATAAAAGAATCAGAAGTTCAAAAGAATTTAAAGAAGGAGACAGAGTTCTTCTTTTCAATTCACGATTCAAGCTATTTCCTGGAAAATTGAAATCAAGATGGTCTGGACCATTCATAGTCAAAAGAGTTTTCCCATACGGAACGATAGAATTAATAAATTCAAATGGGATTGAATTTAAAGTTAATGGTCACAGAGTTAAACATTACATACAGGGTCCGATGGAAGTCGACAACGAAGTTACTCACAATTTCGACACCACAGCTAACTTAGTGTGGGGAGAATCAAGTCTTTAAAGGATAATATGTATTTCTGTTAGAGTTAGATTGTCTGTTTTCGTGTAGTTCTCGAAAATGGAACACGTATGGTCTTTCCCTAGCAGACCCTAAAGAACTAGTCTTCTCCCCCCATTCTGAATTTTTATTTTTTTTAGGTTTTTACGAAATGAAGACTGCCTGTGAACTAAACCATGGTCTAATGCTACACGCTTTGATCACTAAAAGAAATAATGACATACTACCGAGTGAAATAGTATCAGTAATCAGAGAAAGAATGGACGGAGTTAGAAAAGGATCCAGATGCGAAGATAATAAGTTACAATTTGGTAAAGGAAAATCAAAATCCGCAGCGAAAAGAAGAGCACGACACCTAGAAAAATGTCACAAATGCGGAAAATGGTCACATGGAGGTAAATGTTCAAATAATCAAACCTATTCAAATACCGAATTTGTTACTTTATGCAGAGACGGACCGTTCATATGTTTAGAAGAAAAGACAATGAATGCTCGAGGTTACGCCTATGCAGCCATGGAAAACCAATTAAATCGACTATCTTATGAATATAATAGATCATATAACTAAGAAATCTATTTCACAGGTATGTCTGTACAGTTTTTATTTTTATTTTTATTTTTAACCTTTTGATAATAAACGCTAATTTGTTCGCTAAAAAGTATTAAATTGGTATTAAATAAAATTAGGTTTGGCGACCGAAATTATTGATATCGTTCAAAAATTTATTACATCACTGCGAAATTTAACGTTTATTCTTAAGGTATAAATATCTTTAAACAATCAAACCAAAATATTTCAAAAATTCGTCATGAGTTAAATTAGGTCTTGGAACCGAAATTACTTTACCGAAAAGAGGGGCGCATATTTTTGATAATATTTGATTGATTAAAGTGGGATAAAAAGACAAAAAGATTTTTAATTTTATTTTTACCATGTTTTTAATCTTAATATTTAAATCTTAAAATTAATATTGTAAACTTTGTAAAAACAATATATTTAAAATTGTAAATATTTGAAAAATTAATATAAGTTTGGTATGAATTTATAATATGAATTTTAATTTTATGCATTTTAAATTTTGAGTTTGGTGTGAATTTTTAATTTTAATTTTGAATTTTATATTTATGTTGTGTGAATTTAAAAACAAAAATTTACTTTATCTCATTAAGTTAAGAATATGATTTTTAAAATTCGTCGTAAGTTGAAGACTAGGTCTTTGAACCGAAATTGCTTTACCCGAGGGAGGGACGAGAACTTTTATTATCATTATTTTTAATCTTATTGATTTAAAGTATGCCAAAAACATTAGAAAACCCAAAAATCTAAGCTTTTAAAATAATCGCTACAAAAAGACAAATTTTAAAATTTTGTCGAGGGACGGACTAGGGCATCGTCCCGAAACGACCTCGTCTTAAAAAGAAACAAAATTTTTAAATTTTATTAAATTTTATGTTTTAAAAGTATAAGGTTTTTATATAATTATAAAAAAAAAAAAAAAAAAAAAAAAAAAGGGTAAACTCCGCGACTCGCGGAGTTTTCAGTACAAAACCTCCGCGACTCGCGGAGGGACAAAATTACAAAAAAAAAAATATAACCAGCTGCACGATCAGTTCACTCACCCACACACATAAACACCCAAATACTGCGAAAAAAGACCCCGAAATACTGCGAAAATCACCCCCAAAAATCTCAATTTTTAACCGTTAATCACCAAATTTTTTGCTAAAATCATGTTGAGAAGGATGATATCTAAGAACTACTCAAGAAAAACGGTAAATTTCTACACCTAAACACCATTTAATTCGAATTTTAGTGTTCTTGAGCTATTTTTCCCCAATTTGATTTTGATGCTTTTTAGTGTAATTAGACTGAAATTGTTTATGTATTATGCTTGTATAACCTAGATTGATGCTGTTTAACATGATTAGAAGCCTTAAACTTCAAATTTTGAATAATCTAGGGTTTGTGTTCTTGAGCAATTTGGGGCTTTTTGATATAAACAGGTTATGGCCGATTTTTGTCATGAATTATTACTAAATTGAGTAGTGTAACATGTCTAGGTAGTTAAATGATCAAAACTTTGAGCCTAAACATGATTTTGAGAATTAAAAGTGGACTTTTTAAAGTCCAAAATTCATGAACTTGATTTTTGAAAGATAATGCCATTTGAGACTTGTTTGATTGCTAGTAATGATTATTTTGACATGTTATTTGAGTTGAATGCTTATGAACTTGGCAAAAATTTTCGTATATGCTTATTTGAAAAAGTGTAGATTTGATAAAAATGTGAAAATGAGCTTAAGTTTGATATAAATTGATAATGTCATTGTGATTATTTTGATTGATGATTTTGCTGACACTAATGCATATTTGGATGCACAAAATTTGTGTTTGATGTGTTTTGCAGAATGAAAGGGGTGAATCTTCATCCCAAGCCCGCCATGCTCCTGCTGAGAACTTGGAACAACAGGAGGTAGATAACTACTACAAGCAGGATGTACCTCATCCAGTCATGACCTTTTCAGATATGCACTTGGAACAGTTGCACCCGAACCTGCGATTTGACAGACTTTGGATAGATTATCCAAAATATCAACGGGGTTTGCATACTCTTCATTCCAAGGTTGTTGAGGTACCGAGGGTCATAGAATGGGGACCCTTGAAAGCTGTAGAATTGGCCGGGCCAATTAGGGAATTACTGGTACAAAGGTATGGTAATTCTTCTTTTAATGACTGGATATGTTTATTCACCATACGCAGACCTGTATATAAAGTATGGTGTGAAGAGTTGTTATGTAGTATAGAGTTGAATGATCGGGTAGCTAGTTTAACCGATCGTTCTTTTATTAGATTTTTGTTAGGCGGTTCGATGCGCCACATGTCTTTACTGGACATGGCTCAGGCTTTACGTATATATACGCCTGAGGAATTAGCGTCTGCCGATTGTAGAGGATTGATACTAAACGGTAGGAAAATAGATGAAAATTTTGATACACACGGTGTGTGGAGTCAAATGACAAGCCATCACCGTTTTAAAGGGGGAAACTACTCTTATTTGGATATAGATAGAGCCGAATTAAGAGTAATACATAGGTTTTTAGCTAATTCGATTACACAAAGGGGTAAAAACAAAGAAAAGGTAAATGAACAAGATTTGTTTTACCATATGTGTATTCGAGACCCACACAGCGCTGTAAGTATACCATATTGTGTGGGTTATTATTTATCAGCTATGGTTCGAGGGATGCGTCCACATAGCATAATAGGAGGTGGTATTTTTATTACTTTGATTGGTGAATATCTCGGTGTGGATATAAGTCGGGGGGGATTATTAGTAGAAGAGCCGGAACCCCGCGACACTATAGGTTTAAATGTATACCATGGTGCGAAAGTTTTGAAGCGGCGAAATAACGCCGCGGTACGATACAATGGTAGACATCCACAGGTAGAGAGAAACCAGGAACAAGGTAATGTAGGAGGGGGGAATGAGATGCAAGAAATGCATAGGTTTATAGCTTCTCAGGAATACGAAAATGCTAGACAGAGAGCATTTGAAGATTGGCAAGTTCATCAGAACCAGATCATAGCGCATTGCCAACATATAGGTAGAAACTATATTCCTACACCGAAACCCGTCTTCCCTCCTTGGTCGATAGAGATGCAGCCACCATATCCTACGTATGACCCTGCCGAAGCATTCTATAGCACTTATGGTTATGCGTGGAACCCCTATTGGTACCAATATCATCCTTAGTTTACTTATTTTTATTTTTATTTTGTAATTTGTAATTATTGATATGTTTGATACTTTTGTTAATATTGTAATCATTTTTATAATTATCTAACTTTTATTCTTAGATTTTAATAATTTTTGAATGTGGGGTAATATACCAAACTTCAAAAATATGTATATATGTTTGCAGTTTATCTTATGTACACAACAGGGTAAAACAACGCATTTTCAAAGACTGGCATTAAGTTCAGCAAAAGCAACTAATTTTGACGACAAGATGCAAAATATATGTGAAATAACAACAAGACGGAATGAACAAATGATGTGCACCATTTATCATTCAGCAAACAAACGCCAATATATTTGGAAACTTTGGTAAAAATTTAATCATTTTCACACAAATCACCCTCAATAATTTAAATTGTTACTGATTTCTTGCAAATGAGGGCATTGCAAGATCTTAAGTGTGGGAAGGGGTTAAATTCTTTCGGATTTTAAAACTTTTACTTTATACACTTGGTTACCATTAAAAATACTAGTAAAGCAGTAGTTGTATTAGAATCTAGTGCTCTCTGATAAAAAAGAACAGCCCTAGTCTTATATACTGACTACCCAATTCTAGTAAAATTTTTCAAAATTTTCAAATAAATGAATTCAAAATCATGTTTATACATATTTATGAACGATAAAACTAGGTTTTAACACCGAAATTATTGTTACTTCGGAAAGGACATAAATTGAGAAACAAACTAAAATGTTAAAATTCATTTAAAATGGAATAGAGGACGATAAAAAGAAAAATAAAAAGCCAAGTGTGGGAAAATTTACCAAGTTATTTTAAACATATGTCACATATATCTGTAACAAATAACTAAAAATACTTTTGCTTTGGACTAAACTAAACTGTTTTACCCGATGAAAGAAAAGAAGTGATGGATCTACACGATGAATCAATTCCATCACTAAAAGGAAGTAAAGTCTTCCGAAAAAGACACGCGCTTCTTGATTTAGGTCATGAAGTTGTCGTCCAGACCAGCTGTAGGTTGACGAAAAATCTAGAAAAGTCATCTCTAAAATCAGCAGGAAATCCACGGACCTCAGCATTAAACAGGGTCGCCAAGTGGTCAGATTTATCCTAACCATGAGAAGGATTTATCTCGTACAATGGGGGGGCACCATGCAAATTAGCTGGATAAGACTAATGAATCAGATCCCCAGAAAGGATAATCTCCTTAAAGATTAAAAATCAGCTTTTAAGACTGATATTACTCAATCCTAGAGATTGACCTTAAAGATTGAGAATTACAAACTCATGGAATTAAATGATATCTAAACTCGAGCTTAAACGAGAAAATATTTTGATCAAAATTATAAACCGATTTGTTTTCTGAAAACCCTATTTTCAATGCGTTCATTACCATTGAATGTAAAATCCTAGGAATTCACCTGGAATTCATTAGGTCACCTGAACCAAATCGAGTGTCAACCGTAAGAACGGTGGTTGCATAGCATGGTCAAAGACAGGACCTTGTGCCAGACCGAAAAATTATAAGGGTGAGCTTTACTATTGCTCCTACCAAGGATAGTAATTGCGTCCGACACGTTATAGACCATAATCAAAAGCATGTCACGGGACATTGCCTTAACAGTTGCTTGTTCAACGCTTTCCTTTACAACCGGACGGTAGTTTACCGAAAGGTAATATACGGAACAAGTAAACTGGACGTGTTGCTTTCCAAATACAAGGTTAGCAAGTGGGTGACACAAAACCGCAAGTTTTGAGCTAAAATTTTCAAATCTGAAACCCACCAAACCCACAAAAATATTTTGCAAACACCGGTAAAGGGTTATTCCGGAAAACTTATCTAGGGTAAAAAAAAAACTAGATTTAATTTTCAAAAGATCAAATGTTTTCATAAAGATCCAATTTCCTTAATGGATCTAAATTTTTATAGTCATGTGGGACTGTAAACCATATCGTTACTACCATTGTTTATACCGCCGTATAGAAATCACTGATGTACAAAGTGTGAAGAATAAAGAAGTGATTCTAGTATTTCAAGACAATATTGCTTGAGGACAAGCAACGCTCAAGTGTGGGAATATTTGATAATGCTAAAAACGAACATATATTTCATAGCATTATTCCTCAAGAAAGACAAGCTTTTAGTTGCAATTGTTCTATTTACAAGTGATATTCGTTTAAATAATAAAAGGTGAAGACAAAAGACAGATTCGACGATTTGAAGACGCAAACGACCAAAAAGCTCAAAAGAACAAAAGACAATCAAAAAGGTTCCAATTATTGATAAGAAACGTCTCAAAATCACAAGAGTACAAGATTCAAAACGCAAAGTACAAGATATTAAATTGTACGCGAGGACGTTCGAAAATCCGGAACCGGGACCAGAGTCAATTCTTAACGCTCGACGCAACGGACTAAAAATTACAAGTTAACTATATATATAAATATAATATAATATATAATTAATTATATTAATTATATATATATTATATATATATATATTTAAAACCGTCGGCAGCAGGAAACTCCAAGGGTGTAAACTGTAAATACCTCTCCGCGACTCGCGGAGTTTTAAGGGTATTTGGCCGCGAGTCGCGGAGCCCCAAATTTCAAGTCTGGCTATAAATCAACCCGAATTCTGATCAAAATAAACATCATTTTTTCTTCTCATTCATACGAAGTAATATATATTTATATTTATAATTTATATTTTAATTTTAATTATAATTCTAATAATAAGGGTATGTTAGCGAATGTTGTAAGGGTGTAAGTCGAAATTCTGCCCGTGTAACGCTACGCTATTTTTAATCATTGTAAGTTATGTTCAACCTTTTTATATTAATGTCTCGTAGCTAAGTTATTATTATGCTTATTTAAAACGAAGTAATCATGATGTTGGGCTAATTACTAAAATTGGGTAATTGGGCTTTGTACCATAATTGGGGTTTGGATAAAAGAACGACACTTGTGGAAACTAGGCTATGGGCTATTAATGGGCTTTATATTTGTTTAACTAAATGAAAGTTTGTTAATGTTAATATAAAGATTTACAATTGGGCGTCCCTATAAATTACCATATACACTCGATCGGACACGATGGGCGGGGTATTTATATGTACGAATAATCGTTCATTTAACCGGACACGGGAATGGATTAATAGCCACTAGAATAATTAAAACAGGGGTGAAATTACATTCAAGGGTAATTGGTGTAATTGTTAACAAAGTAGTAAAACCTTGGTTTACACGCAGTCGATAACCTGGTGTATTCATTAAACAAAGTATTAAAACCTTGTTACAATTCGAATCCCCAATTAGTTGGAATATTTATCTTCGGGTATAATAATAATTTGACAAGGACACTTGCAATTTATATTTATGACTGATGGACTGTTATGGACAAAAACCAGACGGACATATTGAATAATCCAGGACAAAGGACAATTAACCCAAGGGCATAAAACTAAAATCAACACGTCAAACATCATGATTACGGAAGTTTAAATAAGCATAATTCTTTTATTTCATATTTAATTTCCTTTATTTTATATTTAATTGCACTTCTAATTATCGCACTTTTATTTATTGTTATTTTATTTTATCGCACTTTTAATTATCGTACTTTTTAATTATCGCAATTTAATTTTATCGCATTTTTATTATTCGCAATTTCATTATCGTTATTTACTTTACGCTTTAATTTAAAGTCTTGTATTTATTTAATATTTTACATTAGGTTTTAACTGCGACTAAAGTTTTAAAATCGACAAACCGGTCATTAAACGGTAAAAACCCCCCTTTATAATAATAATATTACTTATATATATATTTGTATTTTTATAAAAGTAAACTAATATAGCGTTGAGCTTTGTTTAAAGATTTCCCTGTGGAACGAACCGGACTTACTAAAAACTACACTACTGTACGATTAGGTACACTGCCTATAAGTGTTGTAGCAAGGTTTAAGTATATCCATTCTATAAATAAATAAATATCTTGTGTAAAATTGTATCGTATTTAATAGTATTTCCTAGTAAAATATAAGCTATTTTATATACACCTCGTTCGACATCAGGACCGTTCATATGTTTAGAAGAAAAGACACTGAATGCTCGAGGTTACGCCTATGCAGCCATGGAAAATCAATTAAACCGACTATCTTATGAATGGAATAGATCATATAACTAAGAAATCTATTCCACAGGTATGTCTGTACAGTTTTTATTTTTATTTTTATTTTTAACCTTTTGATAATAAACGCTAATTTGTTCGCTAAAAAGTATTAAATTGGTATTGAATAAAATTAGGTTTGGCGACCGAAATTATTGATATCATTCAAAAATTTATTACATCACTGCGAAATTTAACGTTTATTCTTAAGGTATAAATATCTTTAAACAATCAACCCAAAATATTTCAAAAATTCGTCATGAGTTAAATTAGGTCTTGGAACCGAAATTACTTTACCGAAAAGAGGGGCGCATATTTTTGATAATATTTGATTGATTAAAGTGGGATAAAAAGACAAAAAGATTTTTAATTTGATTTTTACCATATTTTTAAAATTAATATTTAAATCTTAAATTAATATTGTAAAAACAATATATTTAAAATTGTAAATATTTGAAAAATTAATATAAGTTTGGTGTGAATTTATAATATGAATTTTTAAATTAAGTTTGGTATGAATTTTTAATTTTTAAAATATTAATTTTTAATTTTATGCATTTCAAATTTTAAGTTTGGTGTGAATTTTTAATATTAATTTTGAATTTTATATTTAAGTTGTGTGAATTTAAAAACAAAAATTTACTTTATCTCATTAAGTTAAGAATATGATTTTTAAAATTCGTCGTAAGTTGAAGACTAGGTCTTTGAACCGAAATTGCTTTACCCGAAGGAGGGACGAGAACTTTTATTATCATTATTTTTAATCTTATTGAATTAGAGTATGCCAAAAACATTAAAAAATCCAAAAAGCCAAGCTTTTAAAACAATCGCTTGAAAATGACAAAATTTTAAAATTTTGTCGAGGGACGGACTAGGGCATCTTCCCGAAACGACCTCGTCTTAAAAAGAAACAAAATTTTTAAATTTTATTAAATTTTATGTTTTAAAAGTATAACTTTTTAAAAAAAAAAAAAAAATAAATAAATAAAAAAATAAAAATACCTGGAAAATACCCCCATGCGAGTCGCATGGGAATGGGCAGGAAACCATGCGACTCGCATGGCTACAAAAAACTGGACAGGATCAATTTATTCAGTCGCTGCTTCTGTCTCTCACAAATACACACACATACACGAACTTACTCTCAAATCCTCTCAAAAATCCGCCATTTTTCACCAAATTTCTTGCAAGACTTCACAACAATCATGCCTAGATTCAGTAGTCTCAACCCCTTCAGGAGAAAGGTAAAGATTTCACCCCTAATCTCTTTAAATTCGAATTTTTGTGTTCTTGAGCTAAAAATTTTATATTTTGATTTTGTTAAATTTAGGTGTAATTAGAGCTAAATTGTTGTTATATTATGCATGTATATCCTAGATAGAAGCTATTTAACATGAATTGAAGCTAAAAACTTCAAATTTTTAAGAATCTAGGGTTTGTGTTCTTGAGCAATTTGGGGCTTTTTGATATAAACAGGTTATGGCCGATTTTTGTCATGAATTGTTGCTAAATTAAGTAGTGTAACATGTTTAGGTAGTTAATTGATCCAAACTTTGAGCCTAAACATGATTTTGAGAATTAAAGTAGACTTTTTAAGTCTAAAAATTCATGAACTAGGTTAAATTGATATAAAGGCCATTTGAAACTTGTTTCATTGCTAGTAGTGATTATTTTGGCATGTTATTTGAGATAAATGCTTATGAAATTGATGTACATTTTTCGTATATGCTTATTTGACAAAGTGTAGACTTGACAAAAATATGAAAATGAGCACTAGTTTGATTTGAATGCCATGTAACAAGTGTTTAATTGCTATAATGATTATTGTTGACATGTTTAAGAGTTTAAATGTGATAAAACATTGTACACATTTTCGTATGTAAAAGTGTAGAATTGTTATTGTTAAGAAAATGTGTATAAAATGTGTTATGAATTGAACATGTCATCATAATTGTTTCAAGTTATTATTTTGCTAACACTAATGCATATTTGGATGCACAAATTTTGTGTTTAATGTGTTTTGCAGAGAAATACAGATACGGACGGTGCATCATCGTCCAGACAACCAGAGCCCGAACCAGAAATGTTTTATGAACAAGAACAACATATGCAACAAGAAGAAGAACAACATGAGGATCAACATATTCCATATCACGATCAAGATCAATTATTCATGAATCAGTTTCGTCAATTCGCTCCACATCAAATGATTCTGAGCTTAGACATTAATGAAGATCAGTTACACCCAAATCTGAGATTTGATCGATGTTGGATAGAGTATCCAGATTATCAAAAGAACATGCACATTCTCTACTTTAAGGTTGTTGAAATGCCAAGGGCAATTGACTGGGTACCTTTGGAAACAGTTGACCTTGCCGAACCGATTCGGGAATTATTGGTGCAAAGGTATGGTAATTCTCAGTTTAACGATTGGATGCGCCTATTTTCCATTCGTAGAACCATATATAGGGAATGGTGTATAGAATTACTTAGTACTATTAAGTTAAACAGTGATGTTAGGAGGATAGATGATAGAAGCTTTATTAGATTTCTGTTAGGTGGACGCATGTACAGAATGTCCATGATAGATTTAGCCAGGGCCTTACAGATTTACACCCCTGCTGAACTTTTGAGCCCCGACTGTAATAGCCTGATTGCCCAAGGAGAAAGGATAGATAGGGAATTTGATATTAACGCCGTCTGGAGGCGTATGTCCCACTTTAATGAATTTCACGCCAGTAGAAATCATACATACTTAGATATAGACAGAGTTGAACTCCGGGTGATTCATAGATTCTTAGCAAACACAATTACACAAAGGGGTAAGAATAAGGAGAAATTGACCGTAAACGATTTGTTCTACCTCAAGTGTATTAGAGACCCGAGGAGTTTCGTTAACATTCCCTATTGTGTTGGTTATTATCTCGCTAATGTAGTTTCGGGGATGAAATCGGGGAGTATTATAGGTGGTGGTATTTTCATTACTCTCATTGGAGAGTATTTAGGTGTGGATAAGCACCAAGGGGGTCCAATGAACGAAATAGAGGACGAAGGTGAAACTATAAGTTCAAACCTTTATCACGGTGCAAGGGTATTATTGATGAGACGTGGTCGGGTATATCGATACGAGGGACCTCAGCGACAGGTAGAGAGAGGTTCGGATGACGAAATGGAAGAGGCGAACAACATTATAGGAGTTGTTCGGGAGACTGCTCTTGATTTAGGCGTTCGTATGGAGGATGAATACATGACGAACTATGATAGGCATATGCAGTACGAGGCATGGCAACGTAGGAATGACTACGAGCATTCCCGGCAACGAGAGCATGGCCGATGGGATTATCATCAGCGCCAAATTATAAGCCAGTTGCAGCCTGGCGAGATGTATTATCCGACCCAACCCGCATACTATCCTGCACATCAGCCAGAAATGAGACCACCCTATGATTTATATGATTATGACGCAGCATACCAGTTCACCTATCAACAGCCATGGAACCCGGACGCGAACATGAATTGGGATCCATATCCTAATTTTCCTCCTAACCCACCTCCTGATCAGTAGAGATAAGTTGGTAATTTATATTTTTATTATTTTAAACACTTAACATTTTAATTACATTTATGTAATGTTTGATATTTCTATTATTATTGTGTACTAATATTTTTCTTATAATTTGAAAGTGGGATGCCAAAGTTCCATTTCAAATTACATGTATGATTATATTTGTATTGTATGTATTTTATGTTATGCACAAAACAGGATAAAACAACGCGTTTTCAAAGACTGTCATTAAGTTCAGCAAAAGCAAGTAATTTTGATGACAAGATGCAAAATATATGTGAAATAACAACAAGACGGAATGAACAAATGACGTGCACCATTTATCATTCAGCAAACAAACGCCAATATATTTGGAAACTTTGGTAAAAATTTAATCATTTTCACACTAATCACCCTCAATAATTTAAATTGTTACTGATTTCTTGCAAATGAGGGCATTGCAAGATCTTAAGTGTGGGAAGGGGTTAAATTCTTTCGGATTTTAAAAATTTTTATATTAAACACTTGGTTACCATTAAAAATACTAGTAAAGCAGTAGTTGTATTAGAATCTAGTGCTCTCTGATAAAAAAGAACAGCCCTAGTCTTATATACTGACTACCCAATTCTAGTAAAATTTTTCAAAATTTTCAATTAAATGAATTCAAAATCATGTTTATACATATTTATGAACGATAAAACTAGGTTTTAACACCGAAATTATTGTTACCTCGGAAAGGACATAAATTGAGAAACAAACTAAAATGTTAAAATTCATTTAAAATGGAATAGAGGACAATAAAAAGAAAAATAAAAAGCCAAGTGTGGGAAAATTTACCAAGTTATTTTAAACATATGTCACATATATCTGTAACAAATAACTGAAAATACTTTTGCTTTGGACTAAACTAAACTGTTTTACGTAATGAAAGAAAAGAAGAGATGGATCTACACGATGAATCAATTCCATCATTAAAAGGAAGTAAAGTCTTCCGAAAAAGAAACGCGCTTCTTGATTTAGGTCATGAAGTTGTCGTCCAGACCAGCTGTAGGTTGACAAAAAATCTAGAAAAGTCATCACTAAAATCAGCAGGAAATCCACGGACCTCAGCATTAAACAGGGTCGCCATGTGGTCAGATTTATCCTAACCATGAGAAGGATTTATCTCGTACAATGGGGGGCACCGTGCAAATTAGCTTGATAAGACTAATGAATCAGATCCCCAGAAAGGATAATCTCCTTAAAGATTAAAAATCAGCATTTAAGACTGATATTACTCAATCCTAGAGATTGACCTTAAAGATTGAGAATTACAAACTCATGGAATTCGATGATATCTAAACTCGAACTTAAACGAGAAAATATTTTGATCAAAATTACAAACCGATTTGTTTTCTGAAAACCCTATTTTCAATGCGTTCATTACCATTGAACGTAAAATCCTAGGAATTCACCTGGAATTCATTAGGTCACCTGAACTAAATCGGGTGTCAACCGTAAGAACGGTGGTTGCATAGTGGTCAAAGACAGGACCTTGTGCCAGACCGAAAAATTATAAGGGTGAGCTTTACTATTGCTCCTACCAAGGATAGTAATTGCGTCCGACACGTTATAGACCATAATCAAAAGCATGTCACGGGACATTGCCTTAACAGTTGCTTGTTCAACGCTTTCCTTTACAACCGGACGGTAGTTTGCCGAAAGGTAATATACGGAACAAGTAAACTGGACGTGTTGCTTTCCAAATACAAGGTTAGCAAGTGGGTGACACAAAACAGCAAGTTTTGAGCTAAAATTTTCAAATCTAAAACCCACCAAACCCACAAAAATATTTTGCAAACACCGGTAAAGGGTTATTCCGGAAAACTTATCTAGGGTAAAAACTAGATTTCAAAAGATCAAATGTTTTCATAAAGATCCAATTTCCTTAATGGATCTAAATTTTTATAGTCATGTGGGACTGTAAACCATATCGTTACTTCCATTGTTTATACCGCCGTATAGAAATCACTGATGTACAAAGTGTGAAGAATAAAGAAGTGATTCTAGTATTTTAAGACAATATTGCTTGAGGACAAGCAACGCTCAAGTGTGGGAATATTTGATAATGCTAAAAACGAACATATATTTCATAGCATTATTCCTCAAGAAAGACAAGCTTTTAGTTGCAATTGTTCTATTTATAAGTAATATTCGTTTAAATAATAAAAGGTGAAGACAAAAGACAGATTCGACGAATTGAAGACGCAAACGACCAAAAAGCTCAAAAGTACAAAAGACAATCAAAAAGGTTCAAAATATTGATGAGGAACGTCTCAAAATAACAAGAGTACAAGTTACAAAGACGCAAAGTACGCGATTTAAAATAATACGCGAGGACGTCTGAAAATCCGGAACCGGGACCTGAGCCTAGAAGAAACGCCCGACGCAACGGACCAAAAATATCTAGTCTACTATGCACAAGAATATAATATAATATATATATAATTATATATAATTATATATTATATATTATATATTATTATTATATTACGTCGGCAAGAAGAAAACAAAGCAATTTGGCTGGATCCAGGGTGGCCATGCGACTCGCATGGCCAGAAGCACAAAATCCATGCGAGTCGCATGGAGTGAAAATGCTGGTCAGGTCCTATATAAAGCCAGTTTTCTTCCGAGTTTTAAACACCTAATATCAATCTCTCTCTCAATATATACGTAATATATATATATATAATTTATATTTTAATTTTAATTTTAATTTTAAATCCTAATAATAAGGGTATGTTAGCGAATGTTGTAAGGGTGTAAGTCGAAATTCTGTCCGTGTAACGCTACGCTATTTTTAATCATTGTAAGTTATGTTCAACCTTTTTATATTAATGTCTCGTAGCTAAGTTATTATTATGCTTATTTAAAATGAAGTAATCATGATGTTGGGCTAATTACTAAAATTGGGTAATTGGGCTTTGTACCATAATTGGGGTTTGGACAAAAGAACGACACTTGTAGAAATTAGACTATGGGCTATTAATAGGCTTTATATTTGTTTAATTAAATGAAAGTTTGTTAATGTTAATATAAAGATTTACAATTGGGCGTCCCTATAAATTACCATATACACTCGATCGGACACGATGGGCGGGGTATTTATATGTACGAATAATCGTTCATTTAACCGGACACGGGAATGGATTTATAGCCACTAGAATAATTAAAACAGGGGTGAAATTACATTCAAGGGTAATTGGTGTAATTGTTAACAAAGTAGTAAAACCTTGGTTTACACGCAGTCGATAACCTGGTGTATTCATTAAACAAAGTATTAAAACCTTGTTACAATTCGAATCCCCAATTAGTTGGAATATTTAACTTCGGGTATAATAATAATTTGACGAGGACACTCGCACTTTATATTTATGACTGATGGACTGTTATGGACAAAAACCAGATGGACATATTGAATAATCCAGGACAAAGGACAATTAACCCATGGGCATAAAACTAAAATCAACACGTCGAACATCATGATTACGGAAGTTTAAATAAGCATAATTCTTTTATTTCATATTTAATTTCCTTTATTTTATATTTAATTGCACTTCTAATTATCGCACTTTTATTTATTGTTATTTAATCGCACTTTTAATTATCGTACTTTTTAATTATCGCAATTTTATTTTATCGCACTTTTATTATTCGCAATTTCATTATTGTTATTTACTTTACGCTTTAATTTAAGTCTTGTATTTATTTTATATTTTACATTAGGTTTTAACTGCGACTAAAGTCTTAAAATCGACAAACCGGTCATTAAACGGTAAAAACCCCCCTTTATAATAATAATATTACTTATATATATGTTTGTATTTTTATAAAAGTAAACTAATATAGCGTTGAGCTTTGTTTAAAGATTTCCCTGTGGAACGAACCGGACTTACTAAAAACTACACTACTGTACGATTAGGTACACTGCCTATAAGTGTTGTAGCAAGGTTTAAGTATATCCATTCTATAAATAAATAAATATCTTGTGTAAAATTGTATCGTATTTAATAGTTTTTCCTAGCAAAATATAAGCTATTTTGTATACACCTCGTACGACATCAAGTATTTTTGGCGCCGCTGCCGGGGACTCGCCGAAGCGAAACGCAATATTTTTAATTTTTAAGTTATAATTAGTTTTTGTAAAATTTATATTTTTGTTTAAAAATATAAAAAAAAAAAAAAAAAACTTTTAAAATCGAGAAAAAAAAAACATATTTTAAAGTGTATTTTAAGTTTTTCTTTATTATTTACAAAATATTAAAGTATTTGTATTTTATTTTAGTATTTTATTAAGTTTTTATTTAAATTATATATTTATATCTTATATTATATATAAAACAGAAATTAAAAATAAATATTAAATAATTACGTGACCTGTCATTTGAACCAGTCCAATTGAACCAGTTCAGGGTGTCCATGCGACTCGCATGACCCACCCCCTTATTCCATGCGACTCGCATGAGGGGTCTGACAAGACCACAACCGAACCCTAAAAACGCATTTATTACGGATATTAATTTATTATTATTAATTAAACCCTAATCTTATTATTATTATTATAATTAAGTTTTTAGTTTATTTTATTTATATTACTTTTAAACTAGTTTTATTTATTATAAACTTAATACTTTTATTATAAAATATAAAAATAATATTTTTATAAAAATTATACTTTTTACAACTTTTTGTATATTTTTATATTTTGTCCCTTTTTAATCGTTGTAGCATAACTTTTGTATTTTTAACTCATATTTAATTTTAAACTTAGTTTTTGCTATAGTGATTTTTACTCCTAGATTTTTAGGCTTTGCCGTAGAATTCCTTAAGTGCTTTTTCTTTAGACTAAGATTTAGGTGCTTTAGAATTTTGCGACGCCTTTTTAAGTTTTAGTTTCTTTTTAAGTTATTTCCATTTGGGATTTAGTTTCTCCTGTAAGCTTTAATATTTTTAGACACCTTTTACTATGTATCAATTATCATTCCAATTAGTAATTTCAATTTGCGATTATAATTTTAAGTTAGTTGTAGTAATAAGGTTAGGTTAGTCAAGTATTTTTAAGTTTTTATAAGTTTCTTTTAATTTTCCGTCACCTTTTATTTTTCAACCATTTTTTTTCTTTTTTGACCTTTTGCGACGAACTCTTTTTCTCTCTTATTTCTCGCTATTCTAGTTTTTAGGACATAGATTTTTATTCTACTTCTTATCTAAATTTCTTAAAATTACGAAAATTTATTTTAAGTGGTTAAATTAATAGACATCAAAATTTTCTGGTTCGTAGTAATAGTTGGATTTGTACGTGGACCGGGTTATTGGAGCCAAACAGTCCTCAATTATATTGAGACCAAACGAATCCTGCCCCTCTGCTGCATCTTTTGGCTATTCGAAACGTGGGCAAAATCAGAAAAGTCTATTGATTGGATAACTTATTATAATTTTTCTTTCCTTTTTAAAAACTAATAGGATATTCAGTGAATGCACCGAGCAAGACGTTCACCACCTGTAACTCGATCAAGACATCGTTTAACAAATATAACCGCCGTTGATTTTTCTTTAGAATCGTCATCTAGTCGACCAAGTACTTCAGTTCAAATTTTCGATAATCCATTTTTTGAACCCAACCTCACAATTGAGAATCCAGAAAATATTCAGGAACGGTTCATAAATCCTGAACCACTAAACTTTCCTCCGGAACCACCAATCATTCAAACAGAGATTGTTGAGGAACGAACCATTAAATCAGAATCATCTAGTGATACCGATTCAACAAATTCAATTATGGAGAATCTGGAACCTTTAAGTATGGAAGACCGAATGAGAGCTAAACGCACTGGCCAAGGTCACGCAATTACTCATCCAGACATTAATGCGCCAGATTATGAAATCAAAGGACAAATTCTACACATGGTGACTAATCAATGCCAATTTAGTGGTGCGCCGAAGGAAGATCCAAATGAACATCTACGTACCTTTAATAGGATCTGCACACTATTTAAAATCCGAGAAGTGGAGGATGAACAGATATATCTCATGTTATTTCCCTGGACTTTAAAGGGAGAAGCCAAAGATTGGTTGGAATCGTTACCTGAAGGGGCGATCGATACATGGGATGTTTTAGTTGACAAATTTCTTAAACAATTTTTTCCTGCATCTAAAGCCGTAAGACTTCAAGCAGAAATTGTTACGTTCACACAAAAGCCAAATGAAACTCTATATGAGGCGTGGACAAGATATGGAAAGTTGTTAAGAGGATGTCCGCAACATGGTTTAGACACCTGTCAAATAGTACAAATATTCTACCGAGGATGCGACATCACTACAAGAAAAGACATAGATATAGCAGCTGGTGGTTCTATTATGAAGAAAACCGAAACTGATGCTTACAAAATTATTGATAACACTGCTTCCCACTCACATGAGTGGCACCAAGAAAAAGACATCATTAGATCATCTAAAGCAGCTAGAGCCGATTCTAGCCATGACTTAGATTCCATTTCCGCAAAAATAGATGTTGTGGAGAGACGAATGGAAAAGATGACTAAAGATATTCACTCAATACGAATTAGTTGTGAGCAGTGTGGAGGACCACATTTGACAAAAGATTGTCTCAGTATTGAATTAACAATGGAACAAAGAGAGAATATTTCATACATAAACCAAAGGCCTGGAAATAATTATCAGAATAATTATCAACCGCCAAGACCGATTTACAATCAAAACCAGAATTATAACCGAAATATTCCATACAACAACCAACAAGGTCCTAGTAATCAACAAGTATCCAATAATACTTACAATCAGCAAAGACCTAATTTTCAAAACAAACCACCACAACAAACCGATGATAAAAATCCGAATTTAGAAGATATGATGACGAAGCTAGTTGAAACTCAAACGCAGTTTTTCACATCTCAAAAACAAACCAATGAACAAAATGCTCAAGCATTTAGAAATCAACAAGCTTCTATTCAAAATCTGGAACAAGAAGTAAGTAACCTAGCAAGGTTAATAGGTGAAAGAAAACCGGGAAGTCTACCTAGTGATACAAATGCTAACCCCCGGAATGAAACAGCTAAAGCTATTACCACAAGAAGTGGTACAACACTTAAACCACCTGAAATACCTGTAACTTCTGATGAAACTATTCCTACTCCACAAGAACCACAACCTGATCAAGATAAGGAAAAAGAACCGGTAGTTGAAAAGGTTAATGAAAATAACACAGTTAAGGATAAACCTTATGTTAAACCATACCAACCACCACTTCCTTATCCGAGTAAAATGAAGAAGGAAAAACTTGAAGCCGAGCAATCCAAATTCTTGGATATGTTTAAACAGATAAATGTAAATCTTCCTTTCATTGATGTGATTTCAGGAATGCCAAGATATGCTAAATTCTTGAAAGATCTAATCACGAATAGAAAGAAAATGGAAGAACTCTCGGCTGTTACTATGAATGCTAATTGTTCAGCAGTGCTGTTGAATAAGATACCAGAAAAACTATCTGATCCAGGAAGTTTCACAATTCCATGTTTTCTGGGTAGTCTTAGTTCAATAGAAGCATTGGCAGACTTAGGTGCTAGTATAAATCTAATGCCGTATTCACTATACGCTAAACTAGACCTTGGAGAATTGAAACCAACCAGAATAAGCATACAACTAGCCGATAGATCAATAAAATATCCTAGAGGGATAATGGAGAACATGCTAGTTAAAGTTGGTACTTTAGTATTTCCAGTAGATTTTGTTGTGTTGGACATGGAAGAAGATTCTCAAGTTCCTCTCATATTAGGAAGACCATTCTTAAACACGGCTAAAGCAATGATAGACGTGTTCGGTAAGAAACTGACCCTAAGTATAGAGGATGAGAGTGTTACCTTTTCAGTTGATAGAGCAATGCAACAGCCACAATCTGCAGATGATACATGTTATTATATTCAAACTATAGATGCACATACAGAATTATTAGAAGAATTTCCAGAATTACAAGGAACAGGAGAATGTTCTTTAGGAGAAGGTAATGAACCAATTGATGAAGCTGAAATGTTAGCTACACTTATAGCTAATGGATATGAACCAACAACAGAAGAAATTCAAATGCTAAAAGAAGAAGACAAATATCGATATAAATCATCGATAGAAGAACCTCCGAAATTAGAGTTAAAGCCACTTCCAAACCATTTGGAATACGCTTATTTACATGGTGAATCTGAATTACCTGTAATAATATCGTCTTCTCTTACTGAAAATGAGAAATCACAACTCATTTCTGTGTTGAAAGCTCATAAACCAGCCATTGCATGGAAGATTCATGATATTAAAGGAATAAGTCCTTCGTATTGCACACATAAAATCCTTATGGAAGAAGGTCATAAAACGTATGTGCAACGCCAACGAAGACTAAATCCTAATATGCAAGATGTAGTTAAGAAAGAGATTATTAAACTGCTAGATGCAGGTTTGATATATCCAATCTCTGATAGTCCATGGGTAAGCCCAGTTCAATGCGTACCTAAGAAGGGTGGTATGACTGTCATTACAAATGAGAAAAATGAGCTTATTCCTACTAGGACTGTAACAGGATGGCGTGTATGTATTGATTATAGAAAATTAAATGACGCCACCAGAAAAGATCACTTTCCCTTACCTTTCATAGATCAAATGTTGGAAAGATTAGCCGGAAATAGTTACTATTGTTTTCTAGATGGATTTTCCGGATATTTTCAAATTCCAATAGCACCCGAGGACCAAGAGAAAACCACATTCACGTGCCCTTATGGTACGTTTGCTTACAAACGCATGCCATTTGGACTTTGCAACGCCCCTGCAACCTTTCAAAGGTGTATGATGGCGATTTTTCATGATATGATAGAAGAATGCATGGAAGTATTCATGGATGACTTTTCAGTCTTCGGTGATACATTTAAATCATGTCTAGTTAATCTAGAACGAATGCTAATTAGATGCGAAAAATCAAATCTAGTACTTAATTGGGAGAAATGCCATTTCATGGTTAAAGAAGGCATCGTTCTTGGACATAAAATTTCAAAAGAAGGAATTGAAGTGGATAGAGCTAAAGTAGATGTAATTGCTAAACTTCCACATCCCACCAATGTTAGAGGAGTTAGGAGTTTTCTAGGGCATGCCGGTTTTTACCGACGTTTCATAAAAGATTTTTCTAAAATTGCCACTCCTATGAATAAACTCCTAGAAAAGGATGCGCCATTCATCTTTTCAGATGAGTGTATCAAATCTTTTAATATTCTTAAAGAGAAACTCACTAATGCGCCGATCATGATAACACCAAATTGGAATCTACCATTTGAACTAATGTGCGATGCAAGTGATTTTGCAATGGGAACCGTTTTAGGACAAAGGATTGAAAAACGATTTCAACCTATATATTATGCTAGTAAGACATTACAAGGAGCACAAACAAACTATACAACTACTGAAAAAGAACTCCTTGCTATTGTCTTTGCTTTTGACAAATTTCGATCATATCTCGTTCTAGCAAAAACGGTGGTCTATACCGACCCTTCTGCTCTTAGATACCTATTTTCAAAACAAGATGCTAAACCAAGACTAATCCGTTGGATCTTACTCTTACAAGAGTTTGATATTGAAATCAGAGATAAAAGAGGAGCAGAAAATCTAGCCGCTGATCATCTTTCTCGTCTTGAAAATCCCGAATTAGAAGTTCTGAATGAATCGGCCATACAAGACAACTTTCCTGATGAATATCTATTGAAGATAGATTATAAAGAAATCCCATGGTTTGCAGACTATGCAAACTACTTAGTTTGTGGATTCCTTGAAAAAGGATTATCGTACCAAAGACGAAAGAAATTCTTCAGTGATATAAAACACTATTTCTGGGAAGATCCACATCTGTTTAAAAGTTGTCCCGATGGAATAATACGCCGATGTGTATTCGGAGATGAAGCCAGTAAAATATTAAACCATTGTCACACAGGACCAACAGGAGGGCATTATGGGCCTCAACTAACAGCAAGAAAAGTTTATGAAGCTGGATTCTATTGGCCTACAATTTACAAAGACGCACACCTTCTTTGCAAATCCTGTGATGCTTGTCAAAGGGCCGGAAAAATAAGTCAACGTGATGAAATGCCACAAAATGTCATCCAAGTATGTGAAGTATTTGACATTTGGGGTATTGACTTTATGGGTCCATTTCCAAAATCTCATAATAATCTATATATACTCGTAGCCATTGATTATGTATCTAAATAGGCGGAAGCACAAGCTCTCCCAACTAACGATGCACGAGTTGTAGTCAATTTCTTAAAACGTCTTTTTGCAAGGTTTGGAACACCGAAAGCTTTAATAAGTGATCGGGGTACTCATTTCTGTAATAATCAACTTGAGAAAGTTCTTAAAAGATATGGAGTAACTCATAAAATCTCCACAGCATATCATCCACAAACAAGTGGACAAGTTGAAAATACCAACCGAGCTTAAAACGTATTCTAGAGAAAACCGTAGGATCAAATTCGAAGGAATGGTCCATTAAATTGGAGGATGCACTCTGGGCTTTTAGAACAGCCTACAAAACTCCAATTGGAACCACACCTTTTAGACTTGTTTATGGAAAAGCATGTCATCTTCCAGTAGAAATTGAACACAAAGCATTTTGGGCTTTGAAGACATGTAATCTTGATTTACATGAAGCCGGACGTCTACGATTAAGTCAACTAAACGAATTAGAAGAATTAAGACATGAAGCATACGAAAATTCGTTAATCTATAAAGAAAGAACGAAGAAATGGCATGATAAAAGAATCAAAAGTTCAAAAGAATTTAAAGAAGGAGACAGAGTTCTTCTTTTCAATTCGCGATTCAAGCTATTTCCTGGAAAATTGAAATCAAGATGGTCTGGACCATTCATAGTCAAAAGAGTTTTCCCATACGGAACGATAGAATTGATAAATTCAAATGGGATTGAATTTAAAGTTAATGGTCACAGAGTTAAACATTACATACATGGTCCGATGGAAGTCGACAACGAAGTTAATCACAATTTCGACACCACAGCTAACTAAGTGTGGGGAGAATCAAGTCTTTAAAGGATAATATGTATTTCTGTTAGAGTTAGATTGTCTGTTTTCATGTAGTTCTCGAAAATGGAACACGTATGGTCTTTCCCTAGCAGACCCTAAAGAACTAGTCTTCTCCCCCCATTCTGAATTTTTATTTTTTTTAGGTTTTTACGAAATGAAGACTGCCTGTGAACTAAACCATGGTCTAATGCTACACGCTTTGATCACTAAAAGAAATAATGACATACTACCGAGTGAATTAGTATCAGTAATCAGAGAAAGAATGGACGTAGTTAGAAAAGAATCCAGATGCGAAGATAATAAGTTACAATTTGGTAAAGGAAAATCAAAATCCGCAGGGAAAAGAAGAGCACGACACCTAGAACGATGTCACAAATGCGGAAAATGGTCACATGGAGGTAAATGTTCCAATAATCAAACCTATTCAAATACCGAATTTGTTACTTTATGCAGAGACGGACCGTTCATATGTTTAGAAGAAAAGACACTGAATGCTCGAGGTTACGCCTATGCAGCCATGGAAAATCAATTAAACCGACTATCTTATGAATGGAATAGATCATATAACTAAGAAATCTATTCCACAGGTATGTCTGTACAGTTTTTATTTTTATTTTTATTTTTAACCTTTTGATAATAAACGCTAATTTGTTCGCTAAAAAGTATTAAATTGGTATTGAATAAAATTAGGTTTGGCGACCGAAATTATTGATATCATTCAAAAATTTATTACATCACCGCGAAATTTAACGTTTATTCTTAAGGTATAAATATCTTTAAACAATCAACCCAAAATATTTCAAAAATTCGTCATGAGTTAAATTAGGTCTTGGAACCGAAATTACTTTACCGAAAAGAGGGGCGCATATTTTTGATAATATTTGATTGATTAAAGTGGGATAAAAAGACAAAAAGATTTTTAATTTGATTTTTACCATATTTTTAAAATTAATATTTAAATCTTAAATTAATATTGTAAAAACAATATATTTAAAATTGTAAATATTTGAAAAATTAATATAAGTTTGGTGTGAATTTATAATATGAATTTTTAAATTAAGTTTGGTATGAATTTTTAATTTTTAAAATATTAATTTTTAATTTTATGCATTTCAAATTTTAAGTTTGGTGTGAATTTTTAATATTAATTTTGAATTTTATATTTAAGTTGTGTGAATTTAAAAACAAAAATTTACTTTATCTCATTAAGTTAAGAATATGATTTTTAAAATTCGTCGTAAGTTGAAGACTAGGTCTTTGAACCGAAATTGCTTTACCCGAAGGAGGGACGAGAACTTTTATTATCATTATTTTTAATCTTATTGAATTAGAGTATGCCAAAAACATTAAAAAATCCAAAAAGCCAAGCTTTTAAAACAATCGCTTGAAAATGACAAAATTTTAAAATTTTGTCGAGGGACGGACTAGGGCATCTTCCCGAAACGACCTCGTCTTAAAAAGAAACAAAATTTTTAAATTTTATTAAATTTTATGTTTTAAAAGTATAACTTTTTAAAAAAAAAATAAAAAAAAATAAAAAAAAATAAAAATACCTGGAAAATACCCCCATGCGAGTCGCATGGGAATGGGCAGGAAACCATGCGACTCGCATGGCTACAAAAAACTGGACAGGATCAATTTATTCAGTCGCTGCTTCTGTCTCTCACAAATACACACACATACACGAACTTACTCTCAAATCCTCTCAAAAATCCGCCATTTTTCACCAAATTTCTTGCAAGACTTCACAACAATCATGCCTAGATTCAGTAGTCTCAACTCCTTCAGGAGAAAGGTAAAGATTTCACCCCTAATCTCTTTAAATTCGAATTTTTGTGTTCTTGAGCTAAAAATTTTATATTTTGATTTTGTTAAATTTAGGTGTAATTAGAGCTAAATTGTTGTTATATTATGCATGTATATCCTAGATAGAAGCTATTTAACATGAATTGAAGCTAAAAACTTCAAATTTTTAAGAATCTAGGGTTTGTGTTCTTGAGCAATTTGGGGCTTTTTGATATAAACAGGTTATGGCCGATTTTTGTCATGAATTGTTGCTAAATTAAGTAGTGTAACATGTTTAGGTAGTTAATTGATCCAAACTTTGAGCCTAAACATGATTTTGAGAATTAAAGTAGACTTTTTAAGTCTAAAAATTCATGAACTAGGTTAAATTGATATAAAGGCCATTTGAAACTTGTTTCATTGCTAGTAGTGATTATTTTGGCATGTTATTTGAGATAAATGCTTATGAAATTGATGTACATTTTTCGTATATGCTTATTTGACAAAGTGTAGACTTGACAAAAATATGAAAATGAGCACTAGTTTGATTTGAATGCCATGTAACAAGTGTTTAATTGCTATAATGATTATTGTTGACATGTTTAAGAGTTTAAATGTGATAAAACATTGTACACATTTTCGTATGTAAAAGTGTAGAATTGTTATTGTTAAGAAAATGTGTATAAAATGTGTTATGAATTGAACATGTCATCATAATTGTTTCAAGTTATTATTTTGCTAACACTAATGCATATTTGGATGCACAAATTTTGTGTTTAATGTGTTTTGCAGAGAAATACAGATACGGACGGTGCATCATCGTCCAGACAACCAGAGCCCGAACCAGAAATGTTTTATGAACAAGAACAACATATGCAACAAGAAGAAGAACAACATGAGGATCAACATATTCCATATCACGATCAAGATCAATTATTCATGAATCAGTTTCGTCAATTCGCTCCACATCAAATGATTCTGAGCTTAGACATTAATGAAGATCAGTTACACCCAAATCTGAGATTTGATCGATGTTGGATAGAGTATCCAGATTATCAAAAGAACATGCACATTCTCTACTTTAAGGTTGTTGAAATGCCAAGGGCAATTGACTGGGTACCTTTGGAAACAGTTGACCTTGCCGAACCGATTCGGGAATTATTGGTGCAAAGGTATGGTAATTCTCAGTTTAACGATTGGATGCGCCTATTTTCCATTCGTAGAACCATATATAGGGAATGGTGTATAGAATTACTTAGTACTATTAAGTTAAACAGTGATGTTAGGAGGATAGATGATAGAAGCTTTATTAGATTTCTGTTAGGTGGACGCATGTACAGAATGTCCATGATAGATTTAGCCAGGGCCTTACAGATTTACACCCCTGCTGAACTTTTGAGCCCCGACTGTAATAGCCTGATTGCCCAAGGAGAAAGGATAGATAGGGAATTTGATATTAACGCCGTCTGGAGGCGTATGTCCCACTTTAATGAATTTCACGCCAGTAGAAATCATACATACTTAGATATAGACAGAGCTGAACTCCGGGTGATTCATAGATTCTTAGCAAACACAATTACACAAAGGGGTAAGAATAAGGAGAAATTGACCGTAAACGATTTGTTCTACCTCAAGTGTATTAGAGACCCGAGGAGTTTCGTTAACATTCCCTATTGTGTTGGTTATTATCTCGCTAATGTAGTTTCGGGGATGAAATCGGGGAGTATTATAGGTGGTGGTATTTTCATTACTCTCATTGGAGAGTATTTAGGTGTGGATAAGCACCAAGGAGGTCCAATGAACGAAATAGAGGACGAAGGTGAAAGTATAAGTTCAAACCTTTATCACGGTGCAAGGGTATTATTGATGAGACGTGGTCGGGTATATCGATACGAGGGACCTCAGCGACAGGTAGAGATAGGTTCGGATGACGAAATGGAAGAGGCGAACAACATTATAGGAGTTGTTCGGGAGACTGCTCTTGATTTAGGCGTTCGTATGGAGGATGAATACATGACGAACTATGATAGGCATATGCAGTACGAGGCATGGCAACGTAGGAATGACTACGAGCATTCCCGGCAACGAGAGCATGGCCGATGGGATTATCATCAGCGCCAAATTATAAGCCAGTTGCAGCCTGGCGAGATGTATTATCCGACCCGACCCGCATACTATCCTGCACATCAGCCAGAAATGAGACCACCCTATGATTTATATGATTATGACGCAGCATACCAGTTCACCTATCAACAGCCATGGAACCCGGACGCGAACATGAATTGGGATCCATATCCTAATTTTCCTCCTAACCCACCTCCTGATCAGTAGAGATAAGTTGGTAATTTATATTTTTATTATTTTAAACACTTAACATTTTAATTACATTTATGTAATGTTTGATATTTCTATTATTATTGTGTACTAATATTTTTCTTATAATTTGAAAGTGGGATGCCAAAGTTCCATTTCAAATTACATGTATGATTATATTTGTATTGTATGTATTTTATGTTATGCACAAAACAGGATAAAACAACGCGTTTTCAAAGACTGGCATTAAGTTCAGCAAAAGCAAGTAATTTTGACGACAAGATGCAAAATATATGTGAAATAACAACAAGACGGAATGAACAAATGACGTGCACCATTTATCATTCAGCAAACAAACGCCAATATATTTGGAAACTTTGGTAAAAATTTAATCATTTTCACACTAATCACCCTCAATAATTTAAATTGTTACTGATTTCTTGCAAATGAGGGCATTGCAAGATCTTAAGTGTGGGAAGGGGTTAAATTCTTTCGGATTTTAAAAATTTTTATATTAAACACTTGGTTACCATTAAAAATACTAGTAAAGCAGTAGTTGTATTAGAATCTAGTGCTCTCTGATAAAAAAGAACAGCCCTAGTCTTATATACTGACTACCCAATTCTAGTAAAATTTTTCAAAATTTTCAATTAAATGAATTCAAAATCATGTTTATACATATTTATGAACGATAAAACTAGGTTTTAACACCGAAATTATTGTTACCTCGGAAAGGACATAAATTGAGAAACAAACTAAAATGTTAAAATTCATTTAAAATGGAATAGAGGACGATAAAAAGAAAAATAAAAAGCCAAGTGTGGGAAAATTTACCAAGTTATTTTAAACATATGTCACATATATCTGTAACAAATAACTGAAAATACTTTTGCTTTGGACTAAACTAAACTGTTTTACCCGATGAAAGAAAAGAAGAGATGGATCTACACGATGAATCAATTCCATCATTAAAAGGAAGTAAAGTCTTCCGAAAAAGAAACGCGCTTCTTGATTTAGGTCATGAAGTTGTCGTCCAGACCAGCTGTAGGTTGACAAAAAATCTAGAAAAGTCATCACTAAAATCAGCAGGAAATCCACGGACCTCAGCATTAAACAGGGTCGCCATGTGGTCAGATTTATCCTAACCATGAGAAGGATTTATCTCGTACAATGGGGGGCACCGTGCAAATTAGCTTGATAAGACTAATGAATCAGATCCCCAGAAAGGATAATCTCCTTAAAGATTAAAAATCAGCATTTAAGACTGATATTACTCAATCCTAGAGATTGACCTTAAAGATTGAGAATTACAAACTCATGGAATTCGATGATATCTAAACTCGAACTTAAACGAGAAAATATTTTGATCAAAATTACAAACCGATTTGTTTTCTGAAAACCCTATTTTCAATGCGTTCATTACCATTGAACGTAAAATCCTAGGAATTCACCTGGAATTCATTAGGTCACCTGAACTAAATCGGGTGTCAACCGTAAGAACGGTGGTTGCATAGTGGTCAAAGACAGGACCTTGTGCCAGACCGAAAAATTATAAGGGTGAGCTTTACTATTGCTCCTACCAAGGATAGTAATTGCGTCCGACACGTTATAGACCATAATCAAAAGCATGTCACGGGACATTGCCTTAACAGTTGCTTGTTCAACGCTTTCCTTTACAACCGGACGGTAGTTTGCCGAAAGGTAATATACGGAACAAGTAAACTGGACGTGTTGCTTTCCAAATACAAGGTTAGCAAGTGGGTGACACAAAACAGCAAGTTTTGAGCTAAAATTTTCAAATCTAAAACCCACCAAACCCACAAAAATATTTTGCAAACACCGGTAAAGGGTTATTCCGGAAAACTTATCTAGGGTAAAAACTAGATTTCAAAAGATCAAATGTTTTCATAAAGATCCAATTTCCTTAATGGATCTAAATTTTTATAGTCATGTGGGACTGTAAACCATATCGTTACTTCCATTGTTTATACCGCCGTATAGAAATCACTGATGTACAAAGTGTGAAGAATAAAGAAGTGATTCTAGTATTTCAAGACAATATTGCTTGAGGACAAGCAACGCTCAAGTGTGGGAATATTTGATAATGCTAAAAACGAACATATATTTCATAGCATTATTCCTCAAGAAAGACAAGCTTTTAGTTGCAATTGTTCTATTTACAAGTGATATTCGTTTAAATAATAAAAGGTGAAGACAAAAGACAGATTCGACGAATTGAAGACGCAAACGACCAAAAAGCTCAAAAGTACAAAAGACAATCAAAAAGGTTCAAAATATTGATGAGGAACGTCTCAAAATAACAAGAGTACAAGTTACAAAGACGCAAAGTACGCGATTTAAAATAATACGCGAGGACGTCCGAAAATCCGGAACCGGGACCTGAGCCTAGAAGAAACGCCCGACGCAACGGACCAAAAATATCTAGTCTACTATGCACAAGAATATAATATAATATATATATAATTATATATAATTATATATTATATATTATATATTATTATTATATTACGTCGGCAAGAAGAAAACAAAGCAATTTGGCTGGATCCAGGGTGGCCATGCGACTCGCATGGCCAGAAGCACAAAATCCATGCGAGTCGCATGGAGTGAAAATGCTGGTCAGGTCCTATATAAAGCCAGTTTTCTTCCGAGTTTTAAACACCTAATATCAATCTCTCTCTCAATATATACGTAATATATATATATAATTTATATTTTAATTTTAATTTTAATTTTAAATCCTAATAATAAGGGTATGTTAGCGAATGTTGTAAGGGTGTAAGTCGAAATTCTGTCCGTGTAACGCTACGCTATTTTTAATCATTGTAAGTTATGTTCAACCTTTTTATATTAATGTCTCGTAGCTAAGTTATTATTATGCTTATTTAAAACGAAGTAATCATGATGTTGGGCTAATTACTAAAATTGGGTAATTGGGCTTTGTACCATAATTGGGGTTTGGACAAAAGAACGACACTTGTAGAAATTAGACTATGGGCTATTAATAGGCTTTATATTTGTTTAACTAAATGAAAGTTTGTTAATGTTAATATAAAGATTTACAATTGGGCGTCCCTATAAATTACCATATACACTCGATCGGACACGATGGGCGGGGTATTTATATGTACGAATAATCGTTCATTTAACCGGACACGGGAATGGATTTATAGCCACTAGAATAATTAAAACAGGGGTGAAATTACATTCAAGGGTAATTGGTGTAATTGTTAACAAAGTAGTAAAACCTTGGTTTACACGCAGTCGATAACCTGGTGTATTCATTAAACAAAGTATTAAAACCTTGTTACAATTCGAATCCCCAATTAGTTGGAATATTTAACTTCGGGTATAATAATAATTTGACGAGGACACTCGCACTTTATATTTATGACTGATGGACTGTTATGGACAAAAACCAGATGGATATATTGAATAATCCAGGACAAAGGACAATTAACCCATGGGCATAAAACTAAAATCAACACGTCGAACATCATGATTACGGAAGTTTAAATAAGCATAATTCTTTTATTTCATATTTAATTTCCTTTATTTTATATTTAATTGCACTTCTAATTATCGCACTTTTATTTATTGTTATTTAATCGCACTTTTAATTATCGTACTTTTTAATTATCGCAATTTTATTTTATCGCACTTTTATTATTCGCAATTTCATTATTGTTATTTACTTTACGCTTTAATTTAAGTCTTGTATTTATTTTATATTTTACATTAGGTTTTAACTGCGACTAAAGTCTTAAAATCGACAAACCGGTCATTAAACGGTAAAAACCCCCCTTTATAATAATAATATTACTTATATATATGTTTGTATTTTTATAAAAGTAAACTAATATAGCGTTGAGCTTTGTTTAAAGATTTCCCTGTGGAACGAACCGGACTTACTAAAAACTACACTACTGTACGATTAGGTACACTGCCTATAAGTGTTGTAGCAAGGTTTAAGTATATCCATTCTATAAATAAATAAATATCTTGTGTAAAATTGTATCGTATTTAATAGTTTTTCCTAGTAAAATATAAGCTATTTTGTATACACCTCGTACGACATCAAGATCCTTCTAACTTAACTTTTAAAATACTTCAAGACCTGTAATATAACTTAAATATATGCTAATTTAACAAGGTATAACTTGGTTTTTCAAAGAATACCTTAAAAAACTGTTTTTATGACGTCGGAGTGCAACCGGGGGCTGTTTTGGGTTGGATAATTAAAAACCATCTTGAACTTTGAATTGGAGGTTTATATTCTGGAAAAATGATATTTCTTATGAATATGTTAACACATAAAAATTTCATGATTTAATTCATAGTATAAGTATTTTTAGAAAAATGGTCATTAAATGATGTTTTTGTAACAAAAATGATTAACTTCATAAGTTTCACCAAAATTTGACCTATGACCTATGATTTCGAATACAAACTAAGGTATTTACAGTTCATATTCTTAAAGAGGGACTCGAACCAAGGAAGTGGCAAGTTGAACCAACGAAAACGGAGTTGTAACGAAGAAACTATGACCAAAACAAAATCGGATATCCAAGACTAGTTTAGCCACGAAAATAATTGGAGAAAAATTAAATAAATCACATCTTTCTAAAATAACATGATATTTTATATATATGTACTCATAATTTAATTTTATATGGTTCAGGATCACCCGTAAACAATACGAGAAGATTAATCATAAGATCCCATGATTGTACGCAACACGTCATTTGACAACACCGGTACTTTATGTACGCAACACGTCATTTGACAACACCGGTACCGTGGGTCAAGATTAATCTCGACCAATACATATACGATGGGGGTTTTATTGATTTCATTGGGGGTTTATTAAACACCTAAAAATGAACCATTAAAATTGAATTACTAACATCGGACTGCTAACTACGGACTAAGGAATTATTAAAAGTATTAAAAGTATTATAAGTATATATATATGTGACGATTGTTTTAAAAAGAAAAAGTATTGATATATTATATATGGATAGGTTCGTGATATCAATCGGAGACCAAGTCGAAATTACATATCTTCAAGACAAAAGTGAGTATATAGTCCCACTTTTAAACTCTAAATATTTCGGGATGAGAATACATGTATTTTATGTTTTACGTTATGGACACAAGTAACTGAAAAATATATTCTACGTTGAGTTGTACCACTGGCATACTTCCCTGTAGCTTGGTAACTGTTATTTACAGCGGTATTGTAAACGCGAATCCTGTTGATAGATCTATCGGTCCTGACAACCCCAACCGGACTGGACGACCAGTATTCAACGGTTGCACAGTACTTCATTTCGTGACTACACTTGGTACGGTGTAGTAAGATTTCATAATAAAGGGAATATGCGACGTGATTAAATGTTAAGTATGGTTACCAAATGCTCAACCACTTAGAATATTTTTATTAAAATGTTTATATATGAAATCTTGTGTTCCATTGTTATAACGCTGCTAGCATCAAACCTATATATCTCACCAACTTTATGTTGACGTTTTAAAGCATGTTATTCTCAGGTATGAATTAAGTCTTCCGCTGTGCATTAGCTCATGTTAAGGATACTACTTGGGACCTTTTAAGCCATGATACAAAGACGTTGCATTCGAGTCATTGGAGTTCAATAGAGAATATTAATAAGTAAATGACAGATTAGGTCATTTGGATATTATGAAATGTTAGACGAAAATGTCAAATATTGATGTAATGATAGTTTGCCTTTTAAGAATAAATGCAACGTTTGTAAAATGTATCATATAGAGGTCATGTACCTCGCAATGTTATCATATGTTATTGTATTCGTCCCTATGGATTGGGTCGGGTCGTCTCAGTCGGAGGAGTCCCGTCAGACTCGCTCACGCCCTCTGACACCTGTAACGCGACATCACATCAATCGTCTCAGGGGCGTCAGTCGACAGAGGAAAAAAAACGTCAAATGCCATGTGGCGTGTTCTGATTGGATGTTTCCCGTTAAAGCTATATGACCGTTTGAATTTCTATTTACTCCGAAATTTATTTATTTATATTATTTATACTCCTTCCATTCATACTCCTCTTTCTCATTCTTTTCTTCTTCAATCTTCATCAATTCTTATAAAACAAAAAAATATGTCGGATCTAAATCAACCACCACCCAACCCAAACCATTTCGAAAACCCTCTCAACTATTACCCTCTCAACTACCATCCAAATCAACTGTTTCTGTTTTTTTATATTCCAAATGTACTTTTTTATTTTATGAATATTACATTTATGTTTATTAGATAATGTATTAAATTTAAATAATAAAATGTTAAAATACAAAAGACGTTGTCCCTACTGAAATTTGACACAAAACGTTGACATTTTGAGTTAATGAGTGTCAAATTCTGACTCTGCCTAGTTACAGTCAAATTGCACTTTTTAATGGTAATCTTAAAAACACGTTTATAAATAGTTTTCGTTCAAATAGTCACCGTTTTCCTTTTTTTTTTTACGAGTTTTAGTTATTTTGTCAAGAAAAAAGAAAGAAAAAAAAAATTACTTCTCTTGAAGTACATCTCATCTTAATAAAAATCATTCTAACGGAGATTCACTTGATGACTCAATAATTATATTTCTCTCGAATCTTATTGGTCACAAATCACACTTCCTCTTTATGATCAACCGGTCTTAAATCATAATCCATCCAACGGCTGATATTTCACCACATCATATCGCACGCCCTCCCCTACACACACATATATATAATACCCAAAAACGCCCAAAATACACATCAATAATTCTACTTTTCTTGTTCAAGGGTTTACTATATAATCACAGTACGCTAAATCCTTCCATTCTAAAATCCACCATATATTCGTTTTCGTTAAATCGAATGAATTGATCAGAAACCTGTTAAGATAGTAAAAATCGAGTTTTTGTTATTTTGTTGTTGTTACTGTAATCAATCATGTTTTTATTGGATTGGTTTTACGGAGTATTGGCATCGTTAGGTTTATGGCAAAAAGAGGCTAAGATCTTGTTTTTAGGGCTTGATAATGCCGGTAAAACTACTTTGCTTCATATGTTGAAAGATGAGGTTAGTTTAATTGATTTTGATTATCATTATTATTCTAAATTTATTATATTATATTAAAATATTTATTTATGTAATTGAAAATTTTAAAAGTTGTTATTGTGTTGGTTTAGAGATTGGTGCAGCATCAGCCAACGCAGTATCCTACTTCAGAAGAACTGAGTATTGGGCAGATAAAGTTTAAAGCTTTTGATTTAGGAGGTCATCAGATTGCTCGTAGAGTTTGGAAGGATTATTATGCAAAGGTATGCTGTTTTTTTTTATATTATTTTGTGTTGTTGAATTGGATTTTATCATTTTAATTACTACTAATAAACAGGGTCACTTTAGTAGAAGGTAATATAATTCTTATAAATTGGAATATGGGCAACTAAACTTATGTTTAACAAAAAAAAGATCAATTTAATGGAACTTAGTATTAAATTTCAGGAGAAAGGTAATATATTGGGAAAATTACCTGATTGGGAAATAAAAATTGATGTTTGGAGAAGAAAAGTTTGTTGCTTATTACCTAGGGATTGGGTTATCTTTCCTCAATTAGGGAACTTTGTTTGTTATGATCCTTTTTTGACTTATACTAAAAAATGCAAAATTTATTTTCAGTGATATTGGTTTTAGATGGCAAAACCTTTTAATGTTTGGTAGAAAGAGATGCCTGATTTGCTAGTTGTGTTGTGTATTATTCTTCTAGTATACAAAAGTTGAAAGATGTTTAGGTTATATGGGATATCTACTGTTTTTTTCCTTTTGCGTTCAGTTTTATTTTTATTCGTCCTGTGCTCCGCAGTACACTCTAAGGTACGTTTTTCTTTTTTCTTTTTTACGGCGCTGTTTCGGGAGCCATCAGCAAGCGTCTAATTATTGGCGACTTGACTGTCGCTTAGAGCCTAAATCGAATTCCAGGCAACATTTTAAAACCCATGGAAATTCGTTCCACCATTTTCATGGCGTTGGCATTTTTTTTTTTTTTTTTTTTTTTTTTTTTTTTTTTTTTTTTTTTTTTTTGGCCGGAGGTCCGTTGCAAGCAATCTCTTTATCCGTCGAACATAGAGAGGGAGGACTTTCCCTACCCTTGTGAGTGTTTCACTCGGGGTGGTGAAATGACTTCTCTTTGTCCTAGGGTAGAGGTAGGATTGTCTACGTCTCACCTCCCCCATACCCTACAAGTGTGGGATTGGGTATTGTTGTTGTTGTTGTTGTTGTTGTTTTATTTGCTTGTGGTGTTATGTGTTTTGAGTACTTTTAGGTTATTGCATCATAATTTAAAAAGTAAAAGGTAAAAGTTTTTCATGTTTGGGCGCGAGTAATCCGACCCCATACTGTGATGTACTAACGTTGCTGTTTCCAACTCTTCCCTTGCCACCACAATAGACAAGATTCGAACCTGAGACCTCTTGCAAGGAACTCAGGGCCCCAACACTGGGCTACCTTGTGATGGTTTATTGTATCATAATCTGTTGTTGGTTTTTGGCGATCAATTAATTTGCCAAAATGTGGTAATGAAAATGTGCTTACTTTTTTAGCCATTCTGTATTTAATTGATGGATTTTCTTTTACAGCAATTGTATAATTTAACAGCAACTCTATAATTTATACGAAGGAATTGTTGTAGTTTTAGATAAGATTTCATTTGTGTTTAGGTTTAATGTTCAAGGATACGATACAATATCGCCGTTAGGGTTTTGCGTGTTTTTTAACTTTACCAAACTAGGTTTTGTACTTGTGATGAGATTTATTCACACTGGTAGCATCAAATGGCTTCCGTTTTGCCACAACTCACATTTAAGTGTGTATAGTTGCATAATATCACTTGGCATAAATCTATAATATAACATTTAAGTTTATAGGACTCTAAAAGTTTCTCTGAAATTGAAGTAAATTCTTTTATACACACTATGTATGTATATGTGTTTGTGCTTGTGTATATATCTATATTTTGCATGCATATATACAAAAGGTTGGGTGTAGTTGTTGGTTATATGTTTGTATATGTTTTTGTGCTTGTGTTTGCTTACTTCATAAATCTCATACACTAAAGTTCATTGACAAATTGACGTTACACTCGAATTATTTTTTGTGGTTTGAAGGTCGATGCTGTGGTGTACCTTGTGGATGCATATATACACACTATGTATGTATATGTGTTTGTGCTTGTGTATATATCTATATTTTGCATGCATATATACAAAAGGTTGGGTGTAGTTGTTGGTTATATGTTTGTATATGTTTTTATGCTTGTGTTTGCTTACTTCATAAATCTCATACACTAAAGTTCATTGACAAATTGACGTTACACTCGAATTATTTTTTGTGGTTTGAAGGTCGATGCTGTGGTGTACCTTGTGGATGCATATGACAAAGAACGATTTGCAGAGTCAAAAAAAGAACTAGACGCCCTGCTGTCAGATGAGTCATTGGCTACTGTACCTTTTTTGATACTGGGCAACAAAATTGACATTCCTTATGCTGCGTCAGAAGATGAGTTGCGTTACCACATGGGACTTACTGGTCTAACTACTGGCAAGGGTAAGGTTAATTTGGAAAATTCAGGTGTCCGTCCTTTGGAGGTGTTCATGTGTAGCATTGTCCGCAAAATGGGTTATGGTGATGGCTTCAAGTGGGTCTCTCAGTACATCAAGTAGGAGACGACAGATGAGAAAAAAGAACCAAACTTTCTGAGTAGAAAAGTAAGAAATTTGATTTGAATGTTTGGAATTTGTCTTAAAGGTTAGAGATTCAGTTTTAATGTCTGGATTTGAGTTGAAGAATTGAGTGTTTGAATTCCAATACTGTTTATATATATTTTTCTTGTCGCTGTAATTTTTTTATTTTTACTTTTGTGTCAAATGGTGAATGGGTTAGACTTGAATTTATGTATCTTTAGCATTGCTCAATTAGACTCTGTGAAATGTCCCAAGTTTTCGTATTTCCGAGATTTTATTACTATGGAGATTTTGCTCTAGTTAATTGGATCATTTTTGTTTGATATATGTACTTGAAGATTAGTTTGTAACTTGCTAAAAGCAACTAAGAAATTCTGGAAGCACAAGCAGATACTACTTGTTTAGAACATGATGAAGAGAAAATATTCATCCATGGATGAAAGAGTTGGTATCTCATGAATCATGATTACTGATAATCACCATCTCCAGAACTTTCCATGGTGATTGGATCTCAAAATATTAAGTCAGTAACGAAACAAAATAGTGATGTTTGAACGTATCATTAAGACCATACGTTAGAGTTCCAAACTCACGTCGTGGCTGCTGAGTTGGACCGAATCCCACGCCCCCAAATGGGGTAACAAGGAGTGGTTTTGCTCGTGGACAAGGGCGTGGGTTGCTATCCCGTGGAGAGAATTGCCGGCGTTGGCTACATGTAGCGAGTGAGGATTGGTTCCAAAAAATTGACCGTTTGAGTTTGACTTGATATAAAAAAAGAAAAATTTAACCCAATATTATTTTCCTATATATATTTATTTAATATATTCAACAATTTTCACACAAAAAATTATATATTTTTTATGTTTTTTTGATTTAATTATGTTTTTTTAAAGGTATTAATTAACTGTCTTTTATCAAGTCTTATGCATGTTACATTTTCTATTTTTAAGTTTTTTTTTACATGTATATAATATAGAAAATATTAATATAACATAAAAAATAAATATTAAATCTCACCATTCTAGCTTTTAACCCACATTATCATAACTTCATATTAAAAACTCATACTCTCTAGTCACTAAAAAAGTGTAAAAAAAAAAAAAAAAAAAAACCCACACCACAAACTCACCTACACCATTGTAACAAATGCTCCAAGGGGATGTGACCGCTCGTTTATACGGGGATCAATACACTGCATTTTCACATAATTCATAAGTTAAACATTACAATGACCTCATATTTACAATTAACATTTCGCCAAAATGACTACATAGTTTTTTTGTTTTTTTTTTTTTTTTTTTTTTTTTGAACAGCGATTGGGATCACCCGAGGGGGACTTTACCACCCATTGCGATCATCTCCCGTTTCGACTATGCCCATCACAACTTCTTTGGTTAAATTAACTAATCATGCTTTGTCCTGATGCCTTCTTAATGTTACTCTCCATCATCATCACTCTAACCTTCTCAACTTCATCCCATTTCCCTCTTTCTGCATATATATTCGACAACAACACATAATTCCCCGAATTCCATGGCTCCAGAACTATAAGCTCCTTAACCACTACTTCTGCAATCTCCATATCACCATAATTACGACAAGAGCTTAGTAATGCACCCCATAATGCAGCATTTGGCTTCATTGGCATAGATTTTACTATATCGTACGCTTCTTTAATCAATCCACCACGCCCAAGAAGATCAACCACACATCCATAATGCTCGAGCTTTGGCTCAATGTTATGATCTAAAACCATTGAAGAAAATAAATCTTTGCCTCTTTGTATGGATCCTGAATGTACACAACATGTTAACACCCCAACAAAAGTGGACTCATTAGGTTTTAATCTGCTCTTGATCATCTTATCAAACAAAGCTAACCCCTTTTCGCCATTGCCATTGAAAGCCAAACCTGAAATCATTACATTCCAAGAAACAACATTTTTTAACTGCATATCGTCAAACACCATAAAAGCGGCATCTAGAAGTCCACGCTTGCAGTAGAAATCGACGAGTGAATTGCCTACGGAAACATGTTTTTTATAAAGTCCGCTCGATTTAGCATATGTATGAATCCGTTCCCCGATAATATCTTCTCCCAAACGCGCACAAACAGGCAACATAGTAACAATCGTCGCTTCATCGGCTTCACACCCATCATCCAACATCTCACGAAAAAGGCTCAATGCTTCATCATCTCTCCCACTTTTTGACAAACATGATAACATTGTATTCCATGTAACAACACTTCTTTCTCTCATATCCTTAAAAAGACCAAATCCCAGGTCCACTTTCCCTATCTTACAAAACCCACGAATCATTAAATTCCAAACAATCACATCTCGTTTAGGCATTTCATCAAACACCTTCTGCGCATCATCCATCTTCCCACAATTCACATACAATTCAACTAACCCAATTCTAACACCACTAAAACAACAAAACCCAAGTGAAACAATCTCGCCATGAACCGTTTTCCCAAACTTGACATCACAAACATTCGAACAACACTTAAGCACAGGCACAAAAGTAAACTCATCAGGCCAAATTCTGTTATTTTTCATGGCGTGAAACAATTGAAGTGAGGTTTGAGAATGAGGTGATAAAGAGTAAGCTTTGATGATTGAATTGTAGAGAAGTATATTTGGATATTGGGTTTGTAGAAAAATGAGATGAGCATATTTGAATTTATGAAGGGACCCACAAACAGAAATGAAGTGAGAAAGAATGTGATTGGATTGATGAAGGTTATGACGGATTATTTGAGCGTGGATTTGAGTGAGATTCATTCGTGTATGGTGGCCATGAAGATTGTGAAGGATTCTGCGTTCAATCTGTTTCATACTCATGCATCTGCTACTCATTTTTTAAATTAATTTTTCTTTTATGTCGTAAACAGTTGACAGTTGACAGTTGATAGATGAATTATTTTTAAAAATCGGATGGTTTACCGTTGATGCAGCTGGTTTTTAACAATTTAAAATGGCGCCAGATTTACTTAATGGGCTTAATTTGAAGCCCAGTTTAAAAGAGCATATGGCCCATTACTAGAAACCCAAAATCTCGCTGATAAGATCCAAGTTGGTTTATATGGACAATGAAAGAACATAAATCAACTAGTAAAATCAACTGAAAAAATAATTAAATTTATTTATGGAAATGCTAACGACAACTCTTAAAGTTGTCGTTAAGATTCATAAAAAAGCTTGTATAATTCAATAACCGCCGATTTAAAGTCAAATGTAACCGTCACGTACAAGCTTTTTATGCATCTTAACGATAGCCCTAAGGGCTGTCGTTGCTAAATTTAAAATTAATTAAAGAGATTATACATCTTGAGTCACCATAATTTTTTATTTTGTTTTTAAATCGTCAACATCAAAATAATTTTGTAACCCAATCAAATTCGTATGACATAATATGCAAGTTCGGATTTAAGAGGGTGAAGAGGGGTCAATTGCCCCCGATAGTCCAAAAAAATTTCAAGGTAAATTTTTACACTTTGAGTTGAACTTTCAGCTCAGAAAAATAACCATTGCCCCTTGAATTATATTTCACTTGGATTATAAATAAATGTCTTTTATATTGCGAGTAAAAAGTATAAAGTTCTGGATTCTCTTTAATAAAGTTACATGAGGTGGAGATTAGTGAATGAGATACGTTAAAAGTCCAAATTAATTTAGAAAGTTTAGTTTACTTTTTTAAATCGCCCCTTGCTAATATAAAAAGTGTAATTTATTTCCACAAACTTAATTCAAGAAAATCATAGTTCCAGTTTGTACTATTGCCTTTTTTGCTTTTTATACCAACAACTAAAGTTTTTGTTGGAAAAAAAAGTCATTTACAACTAGATTACTTATTACTCCGAAACTTATTTATTTTGATGGAGCGTTGTAAATGACGTTCGTTGCGACGCCGGTTGCTGTGTTTTGATGACTAGCCCGTCTCGACGCCGTCACTTCTTCTAATAAGTTGGTCAACGGTAAATAGTCGGGTCGAATGCGAAAAAAGTCTGGTTAACGCCGGTCAAAAGTTTAAAAGTCGATTACAATCGGTCAAAAGTCGGTAAATCGATCAAAATTGACGTAATCAAAAGTTGTATTTACATAAGTAATATTTCAGACTTTCACGTCCTTGAAAACTCGTCTTTATCAAAACTATATAAAAGATATTAAAACGATTTGTTTAAGTTATTATGTCGTTTAGGTACAATACTGAAGAGAGGTAGTAGCTCGCGTTCATAAACTCAATAAAATCTGGACTTAATTGATATTATTCAACGAAACTTTGTGTTTATCGATATCGCACAGAAGTATTTAATTAAGTCCATTACTCTGATATGAAAACGAAAAAGTTATGTTAATAACTTTATATAAAGCTCTTACATAATGCAACGTTGGGACATGAGAAAATAATTTTTATGTACAAGTTTTTTAAAAGGAATTCTCAATTATGATACGTACATCATGTCATCGTGCGTCGTTCTTACATTACGATGTATGTTTTTGGTAATTCAATATCATATGGTGTCCTAACGAAAGTGTACATCTACCAAGAACCTGCAACGTGTACAAAATGTTGTTGTAATCATAATACTCCTAATAAATTCTAGGGTACATTTAAAGAATCTGAGACTCTGATATACATATGTTTATTTCTATTTATGTTGTTTACCAAAAATAATTAAGTACCTATGTGTACAAAATTTTTGTAATCCTATCTCAAATTTTAATTTGAGTCTCGAAACATTTAAATATGTGACAATACTTGTTCAACTAAATTAGAAGTTGTTGATGTCCTCTAATAAGCCACTCACATGACCAGGGGCGGAGCTAGTAGGGTGGCCAAGGGATGCTTTGCCACCCTCAACTGTCTGTATACTTGACTTCTAATTGTGTTTAACAGATGAATTTTTAGTCGTGGATGATGAAATATCAAGTTAATTAAGAAAAACAGATTAAACTCTGTTTTGATGTCTAAGTTGCAAGTGAGTTGTTAGAAAGGAGAAAGACTTTCTCCACTTCTTTATTTAAGTCCTTGAGCAAATGTATAGCTTGTAAACAAAACTGTACATTATATTTGTATATAATAAATATCGGTCTTTAAAAAAATTATAAAAACATAACATAAGATAATCTAAAATTTGAATTTATATATATATATATATATATATATATATATATATATATGTGTGTGTGTGTGTGTGTGTGCGCGCGCGCGCGCGTGTGTGTGTATAGTGTTATTGACATGTAAAAATTATGTCACCCTCAAGTGTAATTTCTAGCTTCGCCCCTACACATGACAAAACGACCACAAAGTATATGGAAGCCGCCATACTCGTTGCATGTGGCCATGTGATCTTCAGGACCAGACAGAAAAGGGACTAATTAGCTCTCAAAGCAAGGTGAATGAAAGCCTTTCCTTCTTATGGAAGGAAGTAGACGACCAAGGAAAAACTTATACGATCGAAAAACAAAAAAGAAGACATCACTTGTGAACATAAAGAAAGCTAAAGAACCAACGAACATATAACTACCTAGTGAGTACATATGTAATCGCCCTATGATAATCGTCGTTAGAAAGAGAAACTAAAGCTAGATCTCAATAAAAATGCCCAAAACAGGGAAGATGGAGAAAGAGAAAACAAATGAGAATGAAAGGAAGGGAGAAAGTACGGATAAATAGCGAAAGTGTAGACGATTATTGGACGGATCTTAGGTCGCTTGGATCGTATCTAGAGGCAAAAAACACCAGAGACGACTTAAACCGAGATTTGGGTCGTATTGGGTTCGTATCGGTCAAACCTAGAGATGAATCTAGATTAGAACGAAGCCTAAACGATTAATTTTGGTGGTAATCGGTGTTAGGGATCAATGGAGACGAAAACTAGTCGACTAGGGTTAATGGAATGTGTAACCTCACAAAAGAGGCTTTAACCCGTATATATACTGCATACCAGACACAGTCGGTCGACTGAGTCACTCAGTCGATCGACTGAGTCACACAGTCGGTCGAGTGTGTGAACACACTCGATCGACTGTGTATGCAGATTAACATATTGAATATTATATAATTAAGCACACACAAACACTAATGTATTCAATAGACATACAATAACGTTATTACATAGTTGAATGTATTAAATCGATAACGTAAACCACGGCTGGGGATTCATGCACCAACAAACTCCCCCTAAGACCTAGCCGTATTACAAAAAGTCAACTATCAATTAGTAAAAGGATCAGTCACCCAATTCTTCAAGTAACAGAGTTTCATAACCCTGCAATACTGTTCAGCCTGTACACGATTTTCTGGGCGATAGAGCATCTTGTTGTAGTATAGGGTAAACATATCCTCTTCACAGCAATTTGTCAACCAAATTGGATCGAGGACCCTGATACTATCATTGACATCTCCTCCATCCTTATCTAACACAATAACCGCTTCCTCCGAGCGTTCATCATAATACCACCAACAAAAAACGAGGGCTGAAGTACTGCGGCATTTTCCTCAAAGGAACCTTTCGTATATACTTCACCAGTCGATACTTGACTATCTTCCTTCTTATGCCCGTTTTCTTGTTCGTCCTGTAGGAGATCTTTGTAAATTGTGGTCGAAAACCAACGAAGTTAGGTGACCGAAATGATCTCCTTATCATACGAACCAAAAGGTCAAGAGTACCAGCATAATCCTGATACAACTTCTTAAGCCTAGCAACCTGCATGAATTCAAAATATGGTAACGAAGTGAACTCGTGTGAATATCTGATGTAATCCACTCCAGATTCTTTCTTTATCGCGTAAATATCGAACTCTTTGATGTAGGCCCAAGCAATTATCTTTCCTTTAGCACGCAAACTCTCGCAATTCTCAATGAACTTCAAAAATTGAGGCTCTACCTCAGGTTTCATCACATACTTACGAATTTGCATTGAAATCTTCCATTCTTCTTCCAGTACTTATACATTTTCTTTATTAATCTTCACCGGCAAAATCCCTCCCGGCAACACACTTTCTTGTTCTTTCTCTTCGCATTTTCTATTCAAAAGCTCATCGTTCATTTGAAAATAATCAGCAAAAGTTGGAAGATTATCATCAGCGAACCCTTCATAACGTGGATATGGCTCTGTCGGCTCATCCTCAATTATTACCTCATCAAAACTGTTATCACTCTCATCAACAGCATCAAAATCACTTAAATCCTCATCAAACTTATGAGCCCCTGAAGTCGAGGCTTTTGATGCAGCGTCAACAGATTTCTTAGCTTCTCGCTCTAGACGCTCCATCAATTCCTGTTCAGTCTCGGTTAGATCCGGAGGGATATCCCCTTCTTCTAAATCATCATAAACAGCAGAGTGATTAAGTCGATCCTGCATAGCTAAAAACTCAGATACAGTTATAACTTGAAGTGGAGTTACGTACAGTGGGTTATCCTCCGTGTAACCTTTTGCAACCTCAAGTGCTCTATCCTCCTCATTATCTAGAGTACCAAAAGGATCTGGCCCTTCCTCCTCTTCTTCAATCACAATTTTCTTTTCCCACTCATTTAACCTCTCAGTCAAATCTTGATTCTGAGTTTGTAGAGCCAAAATCTCTCCATCTTGACTCCCCACATTCTTCTCAAGTTCATCTATTCTTATCTGCTGTCTATCAACCAATTCTCTCAAAGCAGACATTTCTGTTTCCCTTCTTTGTCAATCCTCCTCAGCAGCCTTTTGGAATTTTGCAAAATCCGATGTCAACTGAATAAGTTGTCGATTAACTATACCAGTCAAGTCACCAGTAACACCCTCAGGTCGCAGAGAAGATTGAACTTGTTGAGTAGGTGGTGTTTGTTGTTTTTGAGTGGGTGGAAGTTGAGTAGAACCACCAACATCAGCAATAGGTTGAGTAGTTGGGGTGACCTTCGGTTGAGACTTTGTAATTGAAGACGAACTTCCATCTTTGACCAAAATCCTCAAGCGCTTCTGTCTCTATTTGGTAGACACCTTTAGAGCTTCAATTAACTTCCTCTTTATCAAATTAACTTGACTGTCATCAAGAGCAGTCACATCATCCTCATCAACTAACTGAGAACCTGTTTGCTTCGGTGGTGGCTGATTCACCTTTTCTTCTCCAGCTATAGTAATATCAGTCTCATCACCCGAAGTGCTGTTTTCATGACCACAGCTCAAACCCTCTGGGCACACATAGTTTTCATTGGCCAGATGACCAATCAGCCTCTTTTCAGAGATTTCAACAGAACCAATCCTATTCTGCATAAACCTATTAAACAATTGATTATTCCAATGATTTTGTTCCAGCATATCCTGGGGAATTTTCACTAAACCTTGAACTTGCTTTTCCAACATTATCTGCAGGAATCTCGAAAACACCAGATGAACTTTCCTTTTCACGTTCAACAACATTCCATCAAAAATAAGTTGAGAAAAATTAAAGTTCGCATTCAAAACTAACACAAAGAACATCGAACTGTATTTTGCAGTCATTTCATCAAAACCACCCTGCATCGGGCTCAAACACCTCAAAAGTTGTAACAGACTGAAACCCGGGCTAGTTGTAAGTTTCCTATTTTACCCGTAGGATTTGTGCTTAGTCTTAAGTGCTTTTATTTTAATTATTTTATTAGTGTTTTATTATAATTGTGTTGTGACCAGTTTGTGACAAGGGTCCCAGAACAGGTTGGTTTATTTAATTTAGACTCCGTTAGGACCGCCTAAGGAGATACGAAAGGTTATCAGATAAGATAACTGGTAAATACCCGTGTGTTGTGGGGTATGGGTTTTAATACCCACCTAAGAGTGCAAACTGCTTCTATCTTCTCATTTTTAGACTTTTCTCAAACAAGTACGTACCAAACTTCATCTCATCTCAAACCCTAATTGATCTAAGCTAGAAATTGAATCAAGAGGCTTTAAGGATTGATTCATATCATCTTCGTGATCATTAATCCAGGTTTGTTTGCTTAGATTCGTGGCTTAATTCCTAGATATTGGGTTTGAGGTGTAAAATGGGTTTTAGGCATTTTTGAGCTTGAATCTTCATGTTTTGTGTTTGTTATGCTTAATTGATGTTAGAAATAGGTTGTATATATGTTTAGTAACTTACATGTGCTTAAAATTTGATCAAAATCGCTCAAAAATTGAGTTTTGGGCAAAAAATGTTCGAAATCAGCGAAGTTATTCGAAACCAGTTGCTACAGTATTTTGCTACAGTACCGAGTTGCTACAGTGTCACTATTTGCTACAGTACCGAGTTGCTACAGTGTCACTATTTGCTACAGTACCAAGTTGCTACAGTGTCACTATTTGCTACAGTACCGTGTTGCTACAGTGCCACTATTTGCTACGGTACCGAGTTGCTACAGTGCCGCTATTTTGCTACAGTACCTTTTATGAAATTGAAACGGGCGTAACTTTCAAAACGTAACTCCGTTTTTGATGAATAAACTATCGTTAGAATCGTAATAAAGAATACTTTTCAATGGTGAACTTTTAAGAAACTAGATCAAACTGTTTTTGGGCCGGAAAAGGAGTTTTAGTGTGTATGTCGTGTTTTGCACGCACCTGTATGGCATTATTGAGTGGAGTCATGATGTAGACTCATAAAATTATGAATATATGGTGTTATGACCTAGTTAATCGTATGAAATGATTATATTATTTATTGGATATGTATATTAACTTTGTTTGTGTTGTTCTCAGGTTATAAGGACAAGGAGGAAACTCAGAAATAATAACTGAGCAGTTGCTGGTAATTGGTGAGTGGGTCTATCTCCGGATAGAGTTTAAGTAGCATATCATGCTACTGTGGTTGACTCTTTTACCATGCATAGTGTATAAATTGCCATGTTAGAATAATATAGTATGCCCGATGTTGTATGTGATTTATGTGTACACTGTGTGAATGGCACCAGTCGGGCTTAGGGAGACTGGGGACTCAAGACCGTGCCTAGGAGAAGTTAGAGTCCGTATGAGGTCAACCGTGCCTAGAGGAGGTTGGGTCCATAGGCTACTGATTGTGGATTATAGTGTGAACGATGCATCCCCTGCATCTGGATAACTATACTGTGAATTGAGTAGCAGGGACTATCGGTAGACTCAAGTCCGATCAGCTAGGAGTCATGTGCTCGTACAAGCCGCCGATCCTCGTATTGTCTTATTGTATGCTAGTTGGTAGTTAGCATGTGTTGTTGTTAGTATATAGCTTGTGTGTGACTTAAGCTATATCTGTTAGATAGATTCCATTCACTTAGCGGTGCGCTAATCCCCCACATAATTACCCCTTGCAGGTTTAGGTACTGCTAGTCGGGATGGGTGCTTATGCAGAAGACATGTTTGACAACCCTATTCTGATGTGGACTTTTGTTTAAATTATGTTTTGTAATAATGTAACACCGTTGTGTAAACTTAAACTTAATTACTCAGATTAATGTAATGACGCGACTTATAGTGTGTTTGTTAATAAAGTCTTCCGCTGTGTTTAAAAAAAAAAAATTACCGGTGTTACAAGTTGGTATCAGAGCATGGTTTGGCAGCAAATACGTGCGCGTATTTTGTTCCCAAACCCTGAGGCAAGTCAAACATGTCTGTGGGAGTGGGGGCTAAGTGGAAAATAGGATATACGTGTGTTAGTTGTGATTGAACTAACTGTTATCCACTAAGCTTTTGTGTGAGATGTTTTGTAGCACAGGTATGGCTGATAGAAACGCAACTGGCCCCTCCAACCCTGGAACATTCAGAGCACCAGAAGAGGGTGTTGAATCGGATGATGATCAGAGTAGTTAAATTCTTCAGTTAGAAAGCAAGCTAAAAGAGGTTGAGGACAAAATTAATGAGCTTGAATTGGCTAGGCATTCTGGAAATGATGATACACCACCTGGATTCCCAACCGCGCAATCCCAAACGATACCTAATGTGCCCCAGAACCAGTTTCAGAATCAAATACCTAACCAATATTATATGCCACCACAAAACACCTTTACTTACCAAAATCCCATGATGATGAATCCATACCAAATGCAAATGTTCCAACAACCTTACATGCAACTATCCAAAAGGTGTACTTATAAAAATTTTCGTGATTGCAAACCCTCCGAGTTCTCTGGAAGTACTGATCCGACTGTAACTCTCAATTGGTTGCGAGAAGTTGAAAGGGTATTTGAAGCGTGTCAGTGTGAACCCGAGCTGAAGGTAACATATGCTAGTAGACTGTTGAAAGGTAGGGCTATGATTTGGTGGGATTCTTTGATATCCAGTATACTGAAAGAGCAAGTGAGTATGATTACATGGGAGCAGTTTTATGGGAAGGTGTGTGAACAGTATTGTAATCCGTTTGATATGAACCGAATCAAGACTGAGTTTCTTGAAATGAAGATGACACCTCAAATGATGATCGATGAGGTAGTAGAGAAGTTTATGGATAAACTCAGGTTTGTACAACAATGGGTGCCAGACGAAGCGTCTCGTATCCAACATTTTTTTAATATCATTCTTCCTGAGTACAGAACTTTTGTTAGAACAGCTACATCTGTAACGACCCGTCAAAATCGCTATTGACGCGGCACGTTAATCATTGATTCCACAGTGAGGTTTTGACCTCTATATGATACGTTTTGATAAAATATTGCATTCATTAAAATAAGTGACTTTCAAAACATAGAAAGTTATAAACATGTTGGCGAGTGCTTAAGTATAAGCAAGACCCCAAAATACATAAGTCTTTAATTTACAGGTTGACATCACAGTCCAATTATTTATTACACAACGCAGTTTTATTTTGAATGCAATAAACTTTGTACAAAACATGAGAGACTCCATGCAGGCAACAAGCACATCACAGCGGAAGCAGTCTAAGGACCTGAGAATAAAACATGCTAAAAAGTCAACACGAATGTTGGTGAGTTATAGGTTTAATTGCTCGAGTCATAAACATATATAAAGATAGACCACAAGATTTCATCAAAAGTTTATCAATAGATTCTACGTAACAGAGCACCCTGGTAACTAAACTTAACGCTATAAGGATAATTACCCCATTCGTTTTAATACACGCAAACCAACGTGTCATAAACTCAAATAACATACGTCCGTTAAAAGGCTAGCGCTCTAGCTCGGACGGGGATGTCAAGCCCTATGGATCCATATACAATTATTCGTGTCCACCAATCCATATCCTATGTACTGGCAGCTACTAGTTACCAAAGCTAAGGGATTTTCGGTTTAACTCAGTGTAGAATTTAGTATGTACTTGTGTCTTATTGCGTTTAAAATAAATTGCATGTATTCTCAGCCCAAAAATATTTAAAGTATTTAAAAAGGGAGACTATAAACTCACGGTTCAATATTGAGACTCAATATTGTAGGCAAATTGCGTAGACGTAATGATGGTAGACGACTGTATGGTTGGCCTTGGATTCAAGAATAATACCCAATATTTCCTTATTTTAAAACGGTTTGAAACCCGAATTAAAAACACCCTCGTATATAGCTTATTATTATTAAACTTAAATTTAAAATTATAATTATAATATAAATATAAATTTTGAGAGAAGAAAAAAAATTAAGTAAATACTTCGTCGAGTAAACTGCCTTTTATAGGCATGTTTCCTGATTTTGGTCCCCATGCGATCGCATGGGTTTTCAGTGCTTTTGCCATGCGATCGCATGGCGTTTTGTTTGCTAGTTCGTCGACATAATATTTACTGTAGCAAATAGTGTTTTTGGTCCCCATGCGATCGCATGGGTTTTCAGTGCTTTTGCCATGCGATCGCATGGCTAGGCTGAATAGCTCATTTCTGCTTGTTTTCTAGTTCGTCGACATCAAATAGTGTACTGTAGCAAATAGTGTTTACTGTAGCAAATAGTGTTTACTGTAGCAAATAGTCATTTTCACTGTAGTACTGTAGCAAAATACGGTTTTTTACTGTAGCAAATAGTGTTTTACTGTAGCAAAGTCGTTTTTACAGTAGCAATTAGTGTTTTACTTGTACATCTTATAATATATATATATATATATATATATATATATATATATATATATATATATATATATATATATATATATATATATATATGTATATTTACATAATATTAAATATTAAATCATATAGAGAATTGGTTTAAATAAGTCGAAATTTTCCAGGTCATTACCGTACCTCCCCGTTAAAGAAAATTTCGTCCCGAAATTTTGAGTAGTACCTGTTTCATGAGCGATATCAGTGAACAAATGTGGATACTTTTGCTTCATTTGATCCTCACGTTCCCAAGTAAACTCGGCTCCTCGTCTAGCGTTCCAACGAACCCTAACTATCGGTATTTTACTTTGTTTTAGTTGTTTGACCTCACGGTCTATGATTTCAACAGGTTCTTCGACAAAATGGAGTTTATCATTGATTCGTATTTCGTCAAGAGGAATTACGACATCCTCTTCAGCTAAACATTTCTTCAAATTTGACACGTGAAATATGTCGTGAACACTACTAAGTTCTTGCGGTAGCTTTAATCGATAAGCAACTGCTCCAATTCTTTCGGTGATTTCAAAGGGTCCTACGTACCTAGGACTTAGCTTTCCTCATTTACCGAATCGTACAACGCCTTTCTAGGGTGACACTTTCAACATGACTTTGACGCCCACTTGAAATTCTAGCAGTTTTCTTCTTACATCAGCATAACTCTTTTGACGACTCATCGCCATTTTCAATCACTGTTGTATTTGAATGATCTTTTCGGTGGTTTCATGAATAATTTCTGGTCCAGTAAGTTGTCTTTCTCCTACTTCACTCCAATAGATAGGAGATCTGCACTTTCTACCGTAAAGTGCTTCAAATGGCGCTGCGTTGATGCTCGTATGATAGCTGTTATTGTATGAAAATTCTGCCAATGGTAAGTGTCGATCCCAACTTGTTCCAAAGTCAATCACGCATGCCCGTAACATGTCTTCCAATGTTTGTATTGTTCTTTCACTTTGACCATCTATCTGTGGGTGATAAGCGGTGCTCATATCTAATCGAGTTCCCAATGCTTTTTGTAATGACTGCCAAAAACGTGATGTGAATCGGGTGTCGCGATCAGATATGATAGAGATAGGTACACCATGTCTGGAAACTACTTCCTTCAAATATAGGCGTGCTAATATCTCCATACTGTCTGTCTCATTTATTGGTAGAAAGTGAGCTGATTTAGTTAGACGATCAACTATCACCCAAATAGTATCATGACTACTTGCAGTACTTGGAAATTTCGTAATGAAATCCATGATTTTTCTTTCCCATTTCCACTGCAGAATTTCTGGTTGTTGCAGTAATCCTGACGGCTTTTGATGCTCAGCTTTGACCTTTGCACACGTCAAACATTTGCTAACATAAGTAGCAATTTCTGTCTTCATATTAGGCCACCAATAGAACTTCTTGAGATCGTGGTACATTTTCCCGTTTCCTGGATGAATTGAGTACCTCGTTTTATGTGCTTCATCTAGTACTAGTTGCCTTAGGTTACCATGTCTTGGTTCCCATATCCTACCAGCAAAATACAGGGTTCCATCGGCTTTTACTTTAAGTTGTTTTTCTAACCCTTTGCTCATTTCGCCTTTTTCGTTTTCTTCTTTTAAAGCTTCTAACTGTGCTGCTTGAATTTGCTTTGTGAGATCAGTACGAATTGTAATATTCAAAGCTCAGACCCTAATAGGTTTTACTCTTTCTTTTCGACTTAGGGCATCAGCTACAACATTAGCCTTTCCGGGGTGGTAACGGATTTCAAAATCGTAATCGTTTAACAACTCTACCCAGCGACATTGTCTCATATTGAGTTGTTTTTGATCAAAAATATGCTGAAGACTCTTATGGTTAATGTACACTGTACATTTGGTGCCATATAGATAGTGTCTCCATATTTTGAGTGCAAAAACTACTGCTCCAAGTTCCAAATCGTGCGTCGTATAGTTCTTTTCATGAATTTTTAGTTGTCGTGAGGCATATGCGATAACTTTTGTGCATTGCATTAATACACATCCTAAACCTTGGCGCGAAGCGTCACAATAGATCACGAAATCATCATTTCCTTCTGGTAATGACAAAATGGGTGCAGACGTTAACTTCTTCTTTAATAACTGGAATGAGGATTCCTGTTCCGTGGACCAATCATACTTCTTTCCCTTTTGAGTCAATGCAGTTAAGGGTTTGGTGATTCTAGATAAATCTTGAATGAATCTTCGGTAGTAACCAGCAAGACATAAGAATTGGCGGATTTATGTTGGAGTCTTCGGTGTTTCCCATTTACTAATGGCTTCGATCTTGGCAGGGTCAACTTTAATTCCCTGTTTACTGACAACATGGCCCAAAAATTGTACTTCTTGTAACCAGAAATCACACTTCGAAAATTTTGCGTACAATTTTTCTTTCTTGAGTATCTCTAGTACCAGTCTTAAGTGTTGCTCATATTTTTCCTTGTTCTTCGAGTAAATCAATATGTCGTCGATAAAAACAATGACAAATTTGTCTAAATACGGTCTACAAATGCGATTCATTAGATCCATGAATACTGCTGGAGCATTAGTTGAATCCAAAAGGCATGACTAGAAACTCATAGTGACTGTAACGGGTTCTGAACGCGGTTTTAGGAACATCTTCTTCCTTCACTCTCAGCTGATGATATCCGGAGCGTAGATCAATCTTGGAATAAACACTTGATCCTTGCAATTGATCAAACAAATCATCAATCCTCGGTAATGGGTACCGATTCTTGATCGTTAATTTGTTTAATTCTCGGTAATCTATGCACATTCTCATAGATCCATCCTTCTTCTTGACGAACAGAATAGGAGCACCCCAAGGTGAAAAACTGGGACGAATAAATCCACGGTCCGATAATTCTTGCAACTTTTCTTGTAATTCTTGCATTTCTGAAGGTGCAAGTCTATATGGAGATCGGGCTACAGGAGCAGCTCTTGGTATGAGATCAATCTGGAATTCTACACATCTGTGTGGAGGTAGCCCCGGTAATTCTTCTGGAAATACTCTGGGATATTCTCTTACAACCGGCATGTCATCAATGCTTCTTTCTTCAGTATCGATCTTCTTTACGTGTGTCAGAATAGCATAACAACCTTTTCTTATAAGTTTCTGGGCCTTCATACAGCTGATAAAGTTTAGCTTTGAATTGCTCTTCTCCCCATAAATCATTAATGATGTTTTATCCTTACGAGGGATGCGGATTGCTTTCTCAGCACAAACAACTTCCGCTCTTGTTTTGGACATCCAGTCCATGCCAACGATTACATCAAAACTTCCTAATTCTACGGGTATCAAATTGATTTTGAAGGTTTCACCAGCGAGATTTATTTCGCAACCATGTCAAATTTTATCGGCTTTTATCAGTTTACCATTAGCTAATTCAATAGTATATTTATCGTCTAGAGGCAATGATGCACATTTTAGTTTAGAACTAAAGTCTTTACACATATAACTTCTATTAGCACCCGTATCAAACATAATAGAAGCTAGTTGATTATTAAGGGTAAACGTACCCGTGACAAGATTAGGATCCTTACGTGCTTCACTGGTACTAACATTAAATGCCCTTCCACGTGCGGGTTCTTTGTTCTTCTCCTTATCAGGGCATTGATTTATAAAGTGACCAGACTTCTCGCATCGAAAACATTTCTTGACATCGGTCGGTTTTGTCTTTACTTCAGAAACGGTGGCATAACAATCTTTCGCCACCTGTCCTTTCTTGTTGCACTTATTACAGACCACTTGGCAATAACCTGCATGATGTGCGTAACATCTTTTGCAAAACGGATGGGGTCCCTTATAGTTTGGACTAGCAGTTGCCCCATCTTGTTTACCTTTAAAAGTTTCTTGTTTCTTCAGTTGAGTACTTTTGCCCTTATAGTCTTCCCATTTCCTCTTTCCTTCAGTTGTCTCAACTTCAGTAATTTGTGCCTTAATCGAACTCTCTGTGATCTGGTCCATGAGTTGGTGTGCCATTGTCATGGCTTCCTGCATCGTATTCAGTTTGGACGATGTAACATTTCCTTTGATATTGATCGATAAACTGTTGTGATGATCCGGAAATTTCTGACCAAATTTAAACTTAATCTTTGTATGATTAACATTTCCGACACGATAAGCAAAGTCTGTAAAACAGAATCTCAAAATTTTTGAACTATTCAAATACCTTTCGGTTGTTCTCGACAATTCGCGAACAATTATATGTATATAGATACATATATATATACTATAACTTGAAAACGTAACAATGTATTAATTGTTTAATACCGTACATTAAACTTATTGGTTTAAATATTTATTTGAACATATATGATAAGTTAGAATATTAATTGTATGAATAACTTGCGACGTATATTTAAAACGTGTTTATGAATGTTGAAAATATATATTAAGTTGGTCATAAAACGATTTGTTATTATATATATATCAACAAATAGCGAGACAATGATTTATAGAAGTAAATGACCAAAACACTCGAAAGTTTAAGATACACTTTGAATGATATAGTTTATTGATAATTTAAGACTATATTTTGACAAAGGTACGAGTCACAAAATGTAAATTGCGAGTTTTCTAAGCGTACGAAAATGCGTTCGAGAAACCGAAACCGGGACATAAGTCGAGTGACAACGTACGAGTCACTGGAACGAAAATTACCAGTCAACTATGCACATGAATTTAATATAATATATAATTAATTATTTAAATTATATATATTATATTTAATTATGTCGACAAACAAGAAAACAAAAAATATGTGAGCTGGATCTGACGGCCATGTGATCGCATGGGAAATAGGCATAAAACCCATGCGAGTGCATGAGCTCATGCGAGTGCATGAGATTTGCACTAAAATCCCATGCACTCGCATGGGCATCAGAATCAAGAATTATGGCTATAAATACCAGGTTTCTGCTCGAGTTTTTGTACACATATTTATTATAATTATAATTATTATAATAATAATAATCATAATAATAATAATAATAATAATAATTATTATTATTATTATTATTATTATTATTATATTATTAAGATTATTATTATTATTATTAATCTTAATATTTTTAGTAATATTATACATAAAATATTACGATGAGGTCATGAGCGTGTCACTTTCAAAACAAGCTTCAAACGGGATAGAACTAAGAAAATTATGGGTTATAGCTATGGAGGTTATGGGTAATGTTCATGGGTATTGTTCGCAAGTTAAACCTAGTATTTATCATCTCTGTTGCGTCTACGTACTTTCCTGCATATTGAATCTCAATATTGATACGTGAGCATTCATATCTTATCTTTTATATATTAATAGTGTATACATGTCTAGTGCTCGAGTATATATTTATACATGCTTGTATGCTAAATTTAGTCGTTAAACAGTTTATAATGAATCACGAATTAAATACATATATTACTGGTAAAAGGTATATGATATACATGTTTTCGGAAAGCTGGCGAAAAATCAATAACTTTTCATTTAGAAATCGCGTAATTTCGATGAACGAATCAAAAGATATGGTCAACTGAATTATAATTGGTGTTAATTGGAATTGCTTTTGAATCTGCAATTAATATTTAAACAACCTGTTTATGAGATTGATAAAATACTACTAGCCAAGTAAATGAATCCTTATATAGGGCACGTCTCGTTTTGTTGAACAATTGTCAAAATTGACTTTTTGAAATGACTTTTGATAACTTTTGTATGTCGATCTCGAGCATTAGGATTGTGATACACAATAACCCAACCTAGTTTATTAGACATGTATTGACCAACATATGTTCTCTAGGTTGAGATCTACGGTTAATCTTGCATTCCGAGTTACGGTCACTTTTTGATGAATGACCTTATGTGCTGCTAAGGTGAGTTTCATTTGCTCCCTTTTTAATTGCTTTTGAAATATATATTTTTAGGCTGAGAATTCATGCACTTTATTTTAAATGCAATGGATACAAGTACATACTAAATTCTACACCGAGTTTGAACCGAAAATCCCTTAGCTTTGGTAACTAGTAACTGCCGGTTATAAGAACTGGTGGGCGCGAGTAGTAGTATATGGATCCATAGGGCTTGATAACCCCGTCCGAGCTAGAGCACTAGCCTTTTAACGGACGTATGCTATTTGAGAAGCATACACGTTGGTTTGCGTGTATTATTAAGATGATTATACAAAGGGTATAAATTATATATACATTAAGTTTAGTTACCAGGGTGCTCAATTTCGTAGAATATTTTGATAAACGTTTCTAGATGAAACAACTGAAAACTTGTGATTCACCTTTATATACAGATTATGCACAACATTAAAACTATGAACTCACCAACCTTTGTGTTGACACTTTTAAGCATGTTTATTCTCAGGTTTCTAGAAGTCTTCCACTGTTTGCTTATATGTGATACAAGCTATGTGCATGGAGTCATACATGCTTTATTCAAGAAAACTTTGCATTCACAAAATCATCACCGTGTATCTTATTTTGACTTCATTGTCAATATTTATGGCGATTGTCTATATGTAGAAATCATCAAACGTTGAAAACCTTAGAAATTGATATTCATTTATTGTGTACCTATTGAAAAGAATGCAATGTTTACAAAACGTATCATATAGAAGTCAAATACCTCGCAATGAAATCAATGAATGACGTGTTCATCCATATGGATTTGGAGCGATCGTCACAGTTGGTATCAGAGCGTTGGTCCTAGTGAACTAGGTCTTGCATAAGTGTGTCTAACTGATAGTTGTTAGGATGCATTAGTAAGTCTGGACTTCGACTGTGTCTGCATATCAAAAGTTTTGCTTATCATTTCTTGTCAGAAATTACATGTCTATCATCTTAAGTCTAAACGCGTCTTATTGCATTGATTGCATAGATAGTGTATAGACAAAATTCATATCTTGGCATATCTATTATAGTAAACTTTGACTGCCATCTTCCGAAAATTTCTCCGCAATTTACGGGATTTTGGTATTATATATACATATGTAAATTATGTATTGAAGAGTACCAATCTAAATTCTATAATCTATTTCATATCAAAAATCATCTCTCTAATTATACAAGATGGATCCCGTATCTAGTTCAAATTTCTTAAATTCCGACAGCTATTCTGATATGGATATTCACCTGAACTCTAAAGAAAGTGTAACCAGAATGGATCAACCAATCAGCCATCACCTATTCTGGATGAATTGGGGATGGGTTCATAGCCTACTTAATCATTAGATACAAGAAGAAGGCGATCCCTTCCATCCACCACATTCACCTCTTGGCGAAGAACCTGAAGCACTTACCGGCGAACCTATTCGTAATACTATTTTCTCTCTCATTTCCAGAGTATCTCATCATGATTATATACTATCCCATATTATAAATATTATTTATCCTATCATCCAAACCACCCATCATCCCGCTATAATAGAAGAAGTCAACGTGCTTCGTGCTCGAGTAGTGGCTTTGGAGAATATGGTACAAGGGTTACGAACACCAGCAGCAGCACCCGCAGCATAACCGGTACCACCATCATCCACACCAACAGGATCATTACCACCACCAACAACCACATCCGCATCACACGCCTCAACATCACAATCTGTACCTCGGATATCAACATCATACGCACCATAGGTACCAAGAAGTACCAGCAACGACAAACGATGAAGTATAGATTCATAACTTCATCGGAGAAACATTCTATGGGGATTATGTAATTTCTAAAGTTTAGAGATTATCTATTCTAGCCTTAACCCTAAATCAGATAGAGTAGAAACCCTTATACGAATGGTGTAAGATACAAGCTAGACTTTGTTTTACCAACAGCATCAACAGTACCCTTAGCCTCACCAGCACAGTCAGTGCTGTCAACATCGTCAGAATCAGCAGCACCTCTAACATCACAAGCTCCGTCAGTTCAAGAAAGCACCGTGGACATCATTATGAGTCAACAACGAGTATATTGTATCAATGAGTTATGAAGTAATAACTCAATTCATCTAAAGAATTTATATGTATATCTTATATATATAAATTTTAAAACCATCATGAATCTTTTCGTACTAAGCTATTACGTGTGAATTTTAAGGGTTAGATACTACTCGGTTAATTCATATTACTAATATGCTATGATGTACATCCTTCGTTAACAACTTAACCATCGTTAACTACAAATATCTGTTTCAACTCAATGAATTCCATTTCATAATGAACTTAGTGTATTAATCAATTACATGTTTGATTTTACACTTTTATCTTCGATGTACTCGAAACTTTCTAGAAAACATCATTTATATCTTATGAAGTTCATAAGAATTCCACGAGCATCAACATCCTTCACCGAGGAATAAGAATAAATAATGAAGTATTGATTTCATTAGTGAAATACTCCGCGAAGATTATGTAATCCTTAATGTTTTAGAGATTATTCATTCAATTCAAAAATCAAATGAGCTTAATATGATATTAACTCATCAAATCTGTATTACATCTGAAAAAAATATACATACATATATTTTCATAAAGACGGTAATAAAAAAATTCTTTTGTACAAAATATTAATTGTGAAATCTTTAACGGGTAGGTAATACTCGGGAAATATATAAGTTCACAATTAATATGTTATACTGTACATTCTTCAACTTTGATTCAAAAATTATTAACTATGCTCACAGCGATATACAATCGTTTCCATACAAATTCAATTACATATTCTGATTTTGAAAAATCAGAATCCAAGCCAAGATTTAATAGAAAACATCACTCTAGATTCTTACATCTTTCAAATGCTTTACTTTGACTTCAAAACTGTGCTAGAACATCACTTCTATTCATAAACCCAGGAAGAAAAAAAATTTTGTATCGTTCAAAATTCTAGAACATCATATGTATCTTGACAATTACAATCTTCATGTAAACCCTTCAAACTTTTGAAAACACCTCGGATTGATAACTAACGATTTGGTTATGATAACTTTGAATGCTGATGAAGCAGTAAAAACTGTAAACGACCTTAACAGCCAAAAGTTTGATGATAAAGAATAGTGTGTTGGCAAATCTTAGAAAAAGAGAAGGTTTGGAACTGGAAAACGGATTGAGCAAAGTATGAAGGAGGCTGTGGATAAATCACAAAGACTAAATCTGCCTTCAAAGAATCTAAATTGTTCAGTATCTGCTGAAGCCATTAACGAATACCTTGCTTCCGAATCTAAACCCTTGCGGACAATATTCTTCATCATCCTCTGAAATTAGAAATTCTAAGATATCATCGTATCTTTCATTATAAATATCCTCCATATTTCTAGAGATAATTTCATAATCATTCTTATCGGAAATCAATTTTCTCCTTGCGATATCCGTGAACATCATAAAAGAAACTATTTTAGTTTCTAAATTCTGAAACCTTCGAGTTTAAAATATGAATATTTTTGAAGTGGTGTTGGGAACTGAAGCATGAGTTAGTATAATATAATGACACTTGATCAACGTGATTATATTACAGTAAGTCATGCTGAGTTTCTAATGGAACGTGATAAAGGTTCACAGATCATACCCTCATTATAAACCATGTTACATAACTCTTTCATTCTATTTAACCTCTAAACTATCAAGAAAATATTTTCTTAATGATTCGGTCTTTTTCGAGGTATTCTGGTAATTTGACAAGTCAGATTGTGCTATTATCATTTTTTTAGAACATTAATTATGTTTATTCCGAAATTCATACCTACAAATTCTGGACCATTATTCGCTTGATTTAAAGTCAGGAAGATAAAACAAAAGCATGAAGCTTCAAAATATCAATGGGAGTATATATAAATCACAATAAATTGGAGAGAGTATTAACTGTGAATGTCAATGATTATGGAAAGACAGAAGCAGAGACATCGAAATATAAGAAAAGATATAAAACCCAACAACCACCCAGAAATTACAAACCGTGTATATCAATGCGTATAGCAATATAAAGACACGGAAGAATGAAAAACACTATAACCCCAAGGTAATGGTAGAAGAAAATAACTTCCTCCGGTGGTAGATGAAAAAGAAGAATGACAGATATGAAAGTTAGGAGTATATCAAGAATCACAACTGGATAAAGCATTTTTTACAATCTTTTGAAAATAGGAAATGAGGAAGAAGATGTAAGAGTGATGAAAATAATGAAATGGAAGAGGTCAATTTATAGCGAAATATCAAACATAGCAATCAAGGCAAATTACGCATTTAATCAAAAGAAATCTTAATTTTCTTAATTTCCGAAGAATCAAATCTTATTTAGATTATGAAGATTTTCTATTCCTTAAATTACGGAAATCAATCATTAATACGTCAAGAGTTAAGACGAATCTCTATTCTTCATTTCACTCTTTTACGATAACTTCTCTCATACGCTTCGAATAATCGGATTGTTTTATCCATATTATTTAACGGTGATAAAACTCTATTTATCAACACATATACGGCATGAAAACATTTTTATTGTTAGTCACGACGACCTCACTCAAATTTTGTGACGAAATTTCTTTAACGGGTAGGTACTGTGATGACCCAGAAATTTCTGACCAAATTTAAACTTAATCTTTGTATGATTAACATTTCCGACACGATAAGCAAAGTCTGTAAAACTGAATCTCAAAATTTTTGAACTATTCAAATACCTTTCGGTTGTTCTCGACGATTCACGAACAATTATATGTATATAGATACATATATATATATACTATAACTTGAAAACGTAACAATGTATTAATTGTTTAATACCGTTCATTAAACTTATTGGTTTAAATATTTATTTGAATATATATGATAAGTTGGAATATTAATTGTATGAAAAACTTGCGACGTATATTTAAAACGTGTTTATGAATGTTGAAAATATATATTAACTTGGTCATAAAACGATTTGTTATTATATATATATCAACAAATAGCGAGATAATGATTTATAGAAGTAAATGACCAAAACACTCGAAAGTTTAAGATACACTTTGAATGATATAGTTTATTGATAATTTAAGACTATATTTTGACAAAGGTACGAGTCACAAAATGCAAATTGCGAGTTTTCTAAGCGTACGAAAATGCGTTCGAGAAACCGGAACCGGGACATAAGTCGAGTTACAACGTATGAGTCATCGGAACGAAAATTACAAGTCAACTATGCACATGAATTTAATATAATATATAATTAATTATTTAAATTATATATATTATATATATTATATTTAATTATGTCGACAAACAAGAAAACAAAAAATATGTGAGCTGGATCTGAAGGCCATGTGATCGCATGGGAAATAGGCATAAAACCCATGCGAGTGCATGAGATTTGCACTAAAATCCCATGCACTCGCATGGGCATCAGAATCAGGAATTATGGCTATAAATACCAGGTTTCTGCTCGAGTTTTTTTACACATATTTATTATAATAATAATAATAATAATAATAATTATTATTATTATTATTATTATTATTATTATTATTATTATTATTATTATTATTATTATTATTATTATTATTATTATTATTATTATTATATTATTAAGATTATTATTATTATTAATCTTAATATTTTTAGTAATATTATACATAAAATATTACGACGAGGTCATGAGCGTGTCACTTTCAAAACAAGCTTCAAACGGGATAGAACTAAGAAAATTATGGGTTATAGCTATGGAGGTTATGAGTAATGTTCATGGGTATTGTTCGCAAGTCAAACCTAGTATTTATCATCTCTGTTGCGTCTACGTACTTTCTTGCAATATTGAATCTCAATATTGATACGTGAGCATTCATATCTTATCTTTTATATATTAATAGTGTATACATGTCTAGTGCTCGAGTATATATTTATACATGCTTGTATGCTAAATTTAGTCGTTAAACAGTTTATAATGAATCACGAATTAAATACATATATTACTGGTAAAAGGTATATGATATACATGTTTTCGGAAAGCTGGCGAAAAATCAATAACTTTTCATTTAGAAATCGCGTAATTTCGATGAATGAATCAAAAGATATGGTCAACTGAATTATAATTGACGTTAATTGGAATTGCTTTTGAATCTGCAATTAATATTTAAACAACCTGTTTATGAGATTGATAAAATACTACTAGCCAAGTAAATGAATCCTTATATAGGGCACGTCTCGTTTTGTTGAACAATTGTCAAAATTGACTTTTTGAAATGACTTTTGATAACTTTTGTATGTCGATCTCGAGCATTAGGATTGTGATACACTATAACCCAACCTAGTTTATTAGACATGTATTGACCAACATATGTTCTCTAGGTTGAGATCTACGGTTAATCTTGCATTCCGAGTTACGGTCACTTTTTGATGAATGACCTTATGTGCTGCTAAGGTGAGTTTCATTTGCTCCCTTTTTAATTGCTTTTGAAATATATATTTTTAGGCTGAGAATTCATGCACTTTATTTTAAATGCAATGGATACAAGTACATACTAAATTTTTACATCGAGTTTGAACCGAAAATCCCTTAGCTTTGGTAACTAGTAACTGCCGGTTATAAGAACTGGTAGGCGCGAGTAGTAGTATATGGATCCATAGGGCTTGATAACCCCGTCCGAGCTAGAGCACTAGCCTTTTAACGGACGTATGCTATTTGAGAAGCGTACACGTTGGTTTGCGTGTATTATTAAGATGATTATACAAAGGGTATAAATTATATATACATTAAGTTTAGTTACCAGGGTGCTCAATTTCGTAGAATATTTTGATAAATGTTTCTGGATGAAACAACTGAAAACTTGTGATTCACCTTTATATACAGATTATGCACAACATTAAAACTATGAACTCACCAACCTTTGTGTTGACACTTTTAAGCATGTTTATTCTCAGGTTTCTAGAAGTCTTTCGCTGTTTGCTTATATGTGATACAAGCTATGTGCATGGAGTTATACATGCTTTATTCAAGAAAACTTTGCATTCACAAAATCATCACCGTGTATCTTATTTTGACTTCATTGTCAACGGATGTATTATGGTAAACTATTATTTATGGTGATTGTCTATATGTAGAAATCATCAAACGTTGAAAATCTTAGAAATTGATATTCATTTATTGTGTACCTATTGAAAAGAATGCAATGTTTACAAAACGTATCATATAGAGGTCAAATACCTCGCAATGAAATCAATGAATGACGTGTTCATCCATATGGATTTGGAGTGACCGTCACAACCGTGAATATACATTTCAATCTTTCATTTCTCGTTTGGCACCAATTCGGGACACAACAAGGCTAGTTCCATGAAACGCTTTTCATAGTTATTGAGATTCGCGCCGATAACCTTCAGATTACGTAACTCAGATTCCATTTTTTTGATCTTGTTTCGAGGACAGTACTCCTCGATTAGCATCTTTTTCAGTTCTTCCCAAGAGATATCATATGCCGTATCTATTCCTTCTGCTTTAGCATAATTGTTCCACCAAGTAAGTGCACCGTCTTGCAACGTGCACGAAGCATACTTTGACTTGTCTCCGTTCGCACAATTACTGATTTTGAAAACGGACTCCATCTTTTCAAACCATCGGGTTAGACCGACTGGTCCCTCGGTTCCACTAAACGTCTGTGGTTTGCATCCTTGAAAAGTTTTGTATGAGCATCCGTTTCGTGAGTTTGTGTTTACGGCTGCTGCTTTGGCTGCTGCTTTGGCTGTAGCTTTTGCTGCCTCAGCTGCAACAATTCTTTCATTCGCACGTTTCTCGACTAGTTCCTCAAACTCAGCATCCGACATTTGAGACATGTTTCTTCAATAAATACAACAGAGATAATTTAATCATATAGAATATTATAGGTAAAATGAGTTGTCAATAGTTAATCGTAGCATATTAATAATATGAACCAATTATTATAAAAGCCTTTTCTTCTTATTAGCATTTTATAATTATTTCTAGGGTATTACCTACCCGTTAAGTTCATACATAATAGCTAGTACAAGGAATTAACTACTAAAATCCTAATAATATTCCACTATAAAAAATTATAGCGAGTTACTACGTTATTATGTAATAATAATAATAAGTATTAATAATACAAATAATCATTCCATGCATTTATTATTAATAAACCAAAATAATACAATACCATACAATACCGATATTTTACATATGCATATTTTACATAACAAGATAGAGTAGCACACATAAGCAATAAAATAGTGCATGGAAGATTTATGGTTGCGAGTTCGTTTATTCAGAACTATCAGAAACTTCTTCCCATTTGGTTCTCTCTGCCAATTGTTTGTGTGCACATGGTCCGACAGACATTCTGGCAGTGTATTTAAGTTTTGGTTGGGGTTTTGAGGTACCCGTTGCCTCAGTGGGTTTAATACAATAAGGGTGCTTACAGATCGAATGGTCCTGTTCCTTTTTAATAATTAAGGACTTTTTATTTTTGTGGTTGTTTTTATTATCTATAGCAAGTTGGAATTTCTCCTTAGTGACTTCTTTTATTTCATTAGCGAAATCCTCATCCTCACTGATCTCGTCTGATGACGAACTATCTGGGTCATGTGTAGGAGAATATGATTATGAACTGTCTGCATCATGTGTACGAGAATATGTACCGGTGATCATGAACCGAAATCTGCCAGGCAATATATTCACAACCCGCCCGTCGGCGGTGTATTTGGCCCAATGTCCATGTTCGTTTAGAAATGGACGATCTTCGTTTACTCCAGGGATCATGGGTCCATGCCAACGATACTGTGGCTCCGGAAAACTAGAGCTGGGTGGAACTGGAACCTCCTCTGGGTTTACCGGGAGTTGAGATTCCCCGGCTAACACAATTTCTTCTTTAATAGGTATTGGAACGCCCTTTTCAGTTGTGGATATAATAGATTCAGTGTCCGATTCCGAGTCGTACAATATGATAGGATTAGAAGAAGTCAACTATCACATAATTGAAACAACAATTACGTTAGCTTATAAATATATCACATATAATGTTTTTGACCAAATAATAAGCAAAAATCAGTAAAAACAGATATGGTCATAGTCCAGACTCACTAATGCATCCTAACAATTACCAGTTAAACACACTAATGTAATTTCTGGTTCCCTATGACCTCAAGCTCGGATACCATCTGTAACGACCCGTCAAAATCGCTATTGACGCGGCATGTTAATCATTGATTCCATAGTGAGGTTTTGACCTCTATATGATACGTTTTGATAAAATATTGCATTCATTAAAATAAGTGACTTTCAAAACATAGAAAGTTATAAACATGTGGGTGAGTGCTTAAGTATAAGCAAGACCCCAAAATACATAAGTCTTTAATTTACAGGTTGACATCACAGTCCAATTATTTATTACACAACGCAGTTTTATTTTGAATGCAATAAACTTTGTACAAAGCATGAGAGACTCCATGCAGGCAACAAGCACATCACAGCGGAAGCAGTCTAAGGACCTGAGAATAAAACATGCTAAAAAGTCAACACGAATGTTGGTGAGTTATAGGTTTAATTGCTCGAGTCATAAACATATATAAAGATAGACCACAAGATTTCATCAAAAGTTTATCAATAGATTCTACGTAACAGAGCACCCTGGTAACTAAACTTAACGCTATAAGGATAATTACCCCATTCGTTTTAATACACGCAAACCAACGTGTCATAAACTCAAATAACATACTTCCGTTAAAAGGCTAGCGCTCTAGCTCGGACGGGGATGTCAAGCCCTTTGAATCCATATACAATTATTCGCGCCCACCAGTCCATATCCTATGTACTTGCAGCTACTAGTTACCAAAGCTAAGGGATTTTCGGTTTAACTCAGTGTAGAATTTAGTATGTACTTGTGTCTTATTGCGTTTAAAATAAATTGCATGTATTCTCAGCCTAAAAATATTTAAAGTATTTAAAAAGGGAGACTATAAACTCACGGTTCAATATTGAGACTCAATATTGTAGGCAAATGGCGTAGACGTAATGATGGTAGACAACTGTATGGTTGGCCTTGGATTCAAGAACAATACCCAATATTTCCTTATTTTAAAACGGTTTGAAACCCGAATTAAAAACACCCTCGTATATAGCTTATTATTATTAAACTTAAATTTAAAATTATAATTATAATATAAATATAAATTTTGAGAGAAGAAAAAAAAATTAAGTAAATACTTCGTCGAGTAAACTGCCTTTTATAGGCATGTGTCCTGATTTTGGTCCCCATGCGATCGCATGGGTTTTCAGTGCTTTTGCCATGCGATCGCATAGCGTTTTGTTTGCTAGTTCGTCGACATAATATTTACTGTAGCAAATAGTGTTTTTGGTCCCCATGCGATCGCATGGGTTTTCAGTGCTTTTGCCATGCGATCGCATGGCTAGGCTGAACAGCTCATTTCTGCTTGTTTTTTAGTTCGTCGACATCAAATAGTGTACTGTAGCAAATAGTGTTTACTGTAGCAAATTGTATTTACTGTAGCAAATCACTGTAGCAAATAGTCGGTTTCACTGTAGTACTGTAGCAAAATACGGTTTCACTGTAGCAAATAGTGTTTTACTGTAGCAAAGTCGTTTTTACAGTAGCAATTAGTGTTTTACTTGTACATCTTATAATATATATATATATATATATATATATATATATATATATATATATATATATATATATATATATATATATATATATATATACATAATATTAAATCATATAGAGAATTGGTTTAAATAAGTCGAAATTTTCCGGGTCATTACAGTACCTCCCCGTTAAAGAAAATTTCGTCCCGAAATTTTGAGTAGTACCTGTTTCATGAGCGATATCAGTGAACAAATGTGGATACTTTTGCTTCATTTGATCCTCACGTTCCCAAGTAAACTCGGCTCCTCGTCTAGCATTCCAACGAACCCTAACTATCGGTATTTTGCTTTGTTTTAGTTGTTTGACCTCACGGTCTATGATTTCAACAGGTTCTTCGACAAAATGGAGTTTATCATTGATTCGTATTTCGTCAAGAGGAATTACGACATCCTCTTCAGCTAAACATTTCTTCAAATTTGACACGTGAAATGTGTCGTGAACACTACTAAGTTTTTGCGGTAGCTTTAATCGATAAACAACTGCTCCAATTCTTTCGGTGATTTCAAAGGGTCCTATGTACCTAGGACTTAGCTTTCCTCGTTTACCGAATCGTACAACGCCTTTCCAGGGTGACACTTTTAACATGACTTTGTCGCCCACTTGAAATTCTAGCAGTTTTCTTCTTACATCAGCATAACTCTTTTGACGACTCATCGCTGTTTTCAATCGCTGTTGTATTTGAATGATCTTTTTGGTGGTTTCATGAATAATTTCTGGTCCAGTAAGTTGTCTTTCTCCTACTTCACTCCAACAGATAGGAGATCTGCACTTTCTACCGTAAAGTGCTTCAAATGGCGCTGCGTTGATGCTCGTATGATAGATGTTATTGTATGAAAATTCTGCCAACGGTAAGTGTCGATCTCAACTTGTTCTAAAGTCAATCACGCATGCCCGTAACATGTCTTCCAATGTTTGTATTGTTCTTTCACTTTGACCATCTGTCTGTGGGTGATAAGCGGTGCTCATATCTAATCGAGTTCCCAATGCTTTTTGTAATGACTGCCAAAAACGTGATGTGAATCGGGTGTCGCGATCAGATATGATAGAGATGGGTACACCATGTCTGGAAACTACTTCCTTCAAATATAGGCGTGCTAATATCTCCATACTGTCTGTCTCATTTATTGGTAGAAAGTGAGCTGATTTAGTTAGATGATCAACTATCACCCAAATAGTATCATGACTACTTGCAGTCCTTGGCAATTTCGTAATGAAATCCATGGTTATTCTTTCCTATTTCCACTGCAGAATTTTTGGTTGTTGTAGTAATCCTGACGGCTTTTGGTGCTCAGCTTTGACCTTTGCACACGTCAAACATTTGCTAACATAAGTAGCAATTTCTGTCTTCATATTAGGCCACCAATAGAACTTCTTGAGATCGTGGTACATTTTCCCGTTTCCTGGATGAATTGAGTACCTCGTTTTGTGTGCTTCATCAAGTACTAGTTGTCTTAGGTTACCATGTCTTGGTACCCATATCCTATCAGCAAAATACAGGGTTCCATCGGCTTTTACTTCAAGTTGTTTTTCTAACCCTTTGCTCATTTCGCCTTTTTTCGTTTTCTTCTTTTAAAGCTTCTAACTGTGCTGCTTGAATTTGCTTTGTGAGATCAGTACGAATTGTAATATTCAAAGCTCGGACCCTAATAGGTTTGACTCTTTCTTTTCGACTTAGGGCATCAGCTACAACATTAGCCTTTCTGGGGTGGTAACGGATTTCACAATCGTAATCGTTTAACAACTCTACCCAGCGACGTTGTCTCATATTGAGTTGTTTTTGATCAAAAATATGCTGAAGACTCTTATGGTCAATGTACACTGTACATTTGGTGCCATATAGATAGTGTCTCCATATTTTGAGTGCAAAAACTACTGCTCCAAGTTCCAAATCGTGCGTCGTATAGTTCTTTTCATGAATTTTTAGTTGTCGTGAGGCATATGCGATACCTTTTGTGCGTTGCATTAATACACATCCTAAACCTTGGCGCGAAGCGTCACAATAGATCACGAAATCATCATTTCCTTCTGGTAATGACAAAATGGGTGCAGACGTTAACTTCTTCTTTAATAACTGGAATGAGGATTCCTGTTCCGTGGACCAATCATACTTTTTTCCCTTTTGAGTCAATGCAGTTAAGGGTTTGGCGATTCTAGATAAATCTTGAATGAATCTTCGGTAGTAACCAGCAAGACCTAAGAATTGGCGGATTTGTGTTGGAGTCTTCGGTGTTTCCCATTTACTAATGGCTTCGATCTTGGCAGGGTCAACTTTAATTCCATGTTTACTGACAACATGGCCCAAAAATTGTACTTCTTGTAACCAGAAATCACACTACAAAAATTTTGCGTACAATTCTTCTTTCTTGAGTATCTCTAGTACCAGTCTTAAGTGTTGCTCATGTTCTTCCTTGTTCTTCGAGTAAATCAATATGTCGTCGATAAAAACAATGACAAATTTGTCTAAATACGGTCTACAGATGCAATTCATTAGATCCATGAATACTGCTAGAGCATTAGTTGAATCCAAAAGGCATGACTAGAAACTCATAGTGACTGTAACGGGTTCTGAACGCGGTTTTAGGAACATCTTCTTCCTTCACTCTCAGCTGATGATATCCGAAGCGTAGATCAATCTTGGAATAAACACTTGATCCTTGCAATTGATCAAACAAATCATCAATCCTCGGTAATGGGTACCGATTCTTGATCGTTAATTTGTTTAATTCTCGGTAATCTATGCACATTCTCATAGATCCATCCTTCTTCTTGACGAACAGAATAGGAGCACCCCAAGGTGAAAAACTGGGACGAATAAATCCACGGTCCGATAATTCTTGCAACTGGTCTTGTAATTCTTGCATTTCTGAAGGTGCAAGTCTATATGGAGATCGGGCTACAGGTGCAGCTCCTGGTATGAGATCAATCTGGAATTCTACACATCTGTGTGGAGGTAGCCCCGATAATTCTTCTGGAAATACTCCGGGATATTCTCTTACAACCGGCATGTCATCAATGCTTCTTTCTTCAGTATCGATCTTCTTTACGTGTGTCAGAATAGCATAACAACCTTTTCTTATAAGTTTCTGGGCCTTCATACTGCTGATAAAGTTCAGCTTTGAGTTGCTCTTCTCCCCATAAATCATTAATGACATTTCATCCTTACGAGGGATGCAGATTGCTTTCTCAGCGCAAACAACTTCCACTCTTGTTTTGGACATCCAGTCCATGCCAACAATTACGTCAAAACTTCCTAATTCTACGGGTATCAAATCGATTTTGAAGGTTTCACCAGCGAGATTTATTTCGCAACCATGGCAAATTTTATCGGCTTTTATCAGTTTACCATTAGCTAATTCAATAGTATATTTATCGTCTAGAGGCAATGATGCACATTTTAGTTTAGAACTAAAGTCTTTACACATATAACTTCTATTAGCACCCGTATCAAACATAATAGAAGCTAGTTGATTATTAAGGGTAAACGTACCCGTGACAAGATTAGGATCCTCACGTGCTTCACTGGTACTAACATTAAATGCCCTTCCACATGCGGGTTCTTTGTTCTTCTCCTTATCAGGGCATTGATTTATAAAGTGACCAGACTTGTCGCATCGAAAACATTTCTTGACATCGGTCGGTTTTGTCTTTACTTCAGAAACGGTGGCATAACAATCTTTCACCACATGTCCTTTCTTGTTGCACTTATCACAGACCACTTGGCAATAACCTGCATGATGTGTGTAACATCTTTTGCAGAACGGATGGGGTCCCTTATAGTTTGGACTAGCAGTTGCCCCATCTTGTTTACCTTTAAAAGTTTCTTGTTTCTTCAGTTGAGTACTTTTGCCCTTATAGTCTTCCCATTTCCTCTTTCCTTCAGTTGTCTTAACTTCGGTAATTGGTGCCTTAATCAAACTCTCTGTGATCTGGTCCATGAGTTGGTGTGCCATTGTCATGGCTTCCTGCATCGTATTCGGTTTGGACGATGTAACATTTCCTTTGATATTGATCGATAAACCGTTGTGATGACCCGAAAATTTCTGACCAAATTTAAACTTAATCTTTGTATGATTAACATTTCCGACACGATAAGCAAAGTCTGTAAAACTGAATCTCAAAATTTTTGAACTATTCAAATACCTTTCGGTTGTTCTCGACGATTCGCGAACAATTATATGTATATAGATACATATATATATACCATAACTTGAAAACGTAACAATGTATTAATTGTTTAATACCGTACATTAAACTTATTGGTTTAAATATTTATTTGAATATATATGATAATTTGGAATATTAATTGTATGAATAACTTGCGACGTATATTTAAAACGTGTTTATGAATGTTGAAAATATATATTAACTTGGTCATATGACGATTTGTTATTATATATATATCAACAAATAGCGAGACAATGATTTATAGAAGTAAATGACCAAAACACTCGAAAGTTTAAGATACACTTTGAATGATATAGTTTATTGATAATTTAAGACTATATTTTGACAAAGGTACGAGTCACAAAATGTAAATTGCGAGTTTTCTAAGCGTACGAAAATGCGTTCGAGAAACCGGAACCGGGACATAAGTCGAGTGACAACGTACGAGTCATCGGAACGAAAATTACAAGTCAACTATGCACATGAATTTAATATAATATATAATTAATTATTTAAATTATATATATTATATATATTATATATATTATATTTAATTATGTCGACAAACAAGAAAACAAAAAATATGTGAGCTGGATCTGACGGCCATGTGATCGCATGGGAAATAGGCATAAAACCCATGCGAGTGCATGAGCTCATGCGAGTGCATGAGATTTGCTCTAAAATCCCATGCACTTGCATGGGCATCAGAATCAGGAATTATGGCTATAAATACCAGGTTTCTGCTCGAGTTTTTTTACACATATTTATTATAATTATTATAATAATAATAATAATAATAATAATAATAATAATAATAATAATTATTATTATATTATTAAGATTATTATTATTATTAATCTTAATATTTTTAGTAATATTATACATAAAATATTACGATGAGGTCATGAGCGTGTCACTTTCAAAACAAGCTTCAAACGGGATAGAACTAAGAAAATTATGGGTTATAGCTATGGAGGTTATGGGTAATGTTCATGGGTATTGTTCGCAAGTCAAACCTAGTATTTATCATCTCTGTTGCGTCTACGTACTTTCCTGCATATTGAATCTCAATATTGATACGCGAGCATTCATATCTTATCTTTTATATATTAATAGTGTATACATGTCTAGTGCTCGAGTATATATTTATACATGCTTGTATGCTAAATTTAGTCATTAAACAGTTTATAATGAATCACGAATTAAATACATATATTACTGGTAAAAGGTATATGATATACATGTTTTCGGAAAGCTGGCGAAAAATCAATAACTTTTCATTTAGAAATAGTGTAATTTCGATGAACGAATCAAAAGATATGGTCAACTGAATTATAATTGGCGTTAATTGGAATTGCTTTTGAATCTGCAATTAATATTTAAACAACCTGTTTATGAGATTGATAAAATACTACTAGCCAAGTAAATGAATCCTTATATAGGGCACGTCTCGTTTTGTTGAACAATTATCAAAATTGACTTTTTGAAATGACTTTTGATAACTTTTGTATGTCGATCTCGAGCATTAGGATTGTGATACACTATAACCCAACCTAGTTTATTAGACATGTATTGACCAACATATGTTCTCTAGGTTGAGATCTACTGTTAATCTTGCATTCCGAGTTACGGTCAAATTCCTTAAATTCTGACAGCTATTCTGATATGGATATTCACCTGAACTCTGAAGAAAGTGTAACTGGAATGGATCAACTAATCAGCCATCACCTATTCTAGATGAATTGGGGATGGGTTCGTAGCCTACTTAATCATTGGAGACAAGAAGAAGGCGATCCCTTCCATCCACCACATTCACCTCTTGGAAAAGAACCTGAAGCACTTACCGGCGAACCTATTCGTAATACTATTTTCTCTCTCATTTCTAGAGTATCTCATCATGATTATATACTATCCCATATTATAAATATTATTTATCCTATCATCCAAACCACCGATCATCCCGCTATAATAGAAGAAGTCAACGAGCTTCGTGCTCGAGTAGTGGCTTTGGAGAATATGGTGCAAGGGTTACGAACACTAGCAGTAGCACCCGCAGCATAACCGGTACCACCATCATCCACACCAACAGGATCATTACCACCACCAACAACTGTAGTGACCCGAACTTTTCCATGTTTATATATATATTAAATGAAATTGTTATTTACATGATTAAGTGTTTCCAACATGTTAAGCAATCAAACTTGTTAAGACTTGATTAATTGAAATAGGTTTCATATAGACAATTGACCACCCAAGTTGACCGATGATTCACGAATGTTAAAACTTGTAAAAACTATACGATGACATATATATGGTTATATATATAGTTAACATGATTTTATTATAAGTATGTATCTCATTAGGTATTTTAACAATGAGTTATATACATAAAAATGAGACTATTAATTTAAGAAACTCGAAAACGATATATATAACGATTATCGTTATAACAACGTCTTACTAGATACATATGAATCATATTAAGATATTGATACACTTGGTTAATTATGTTAAATGATAAGTAAATATATTATTAAGTGTATTAACAATGAAATACATATGTAAAAATAAGACTACTAACTTAATGATTTCGAAACGAGACATATATGTAACGATTATCGTTGTAACGACATTTAACTGTATATACATCATACTAAGATATATTATATATCATAATATCATGATAATATAACAATTTAACATCTCATTTGTTATAATAAACAATGGGTTAACAACATTCAACAAGATCGTTAACCTAAAGGTTTCAAAACAACATTTACATGTAACGACTAACGATGACTTAACGACTCAGTTAAAATGTATATACATGTAGTGTTTTAATATGTATTCATACACTTTTTAAAGACTTCAAGACACTTATCAAAATACTTCTACTTAACAAAAATGCTTACAATTACATCCTCGTTCAGTTTCATCAACAATTCTACTCGTATGCACCCGTATTCGTACTCGTACAATACACAGCTTTTTGATGTATGTACTATTGGTATATACACTCCAATGATCAGCTCTTAACAGCCCATGTGAGTCACCTAACACATGTGGGAACCATCATTTGGCAACTAGCATGAAATATCTCATAAAATTACAAAAATATGAGTAATCATTCATGACTTATTTACATGAAAACAAAATTACATATCCTTTATATCTAATCCATACACCAACGACCAAAAACACCTACAAACACTTTCATTCTTCAATTTTATTCATCTAATTGATCTCTCTCAAGTTCTATCTTCAAGTTCTAAGTGTTCTTCATAAATTCCAAAAGTTCTAGTTTTATAAAATCAAGAATACTTCCAAGATTGCAAGTTTACTTCCAAGTTTCTAAATCCATTCCAAGTAATCATCCAAGATCAAGAAACCTTTGTTACTTATAGTAGTTTATCTTTCTAATACAAGGTAATAATCATATTCAAACTTTAATTCAATTTCTATAACTATAACAATCTTATTTCGAGTGGAAATCTTACTTGAAATTGTTTTCGTGTCATGATTCTGCTTCAAGAACTTTCAAGCCATCCAAGGATCCTTTGAAGCTAGATCTATTTTTCTAATTTCCCGTAGGTTTATCCAAGGAACTTGAGGTAGTAATGATGTTCATAACATCATTCGATTCATACATATAAAGCTATCTTATTCGAAGGTTTAAACTTGTAATCACTAGAACATAGTTTAGTTAATTCTAAACTTGTTCGCAAATAAAAGTTAATCCTTCTAAATTGACTTTTAAAATCAACTAAACACATGTTCTATATCTACATGATATGCTAACTTAATGATTTAAAACCTGGAAACACAAAAAACACCGTAAAACCGGATTTACGCCGTCGTAGTAACACTGCAGGCTGTTTTGGGTTAGTTAATTAAAAACTATGATAAACTTTGATTTAAAAGTTTTTATTCTTAGAAAATGATTTTTATTATGAAAATGAAACTATATCCAAAAATTATGGTTAAACTCAAAGTGGAAGTATGTTTTCTAAAATGGTCATCTTGACGTCGTTCTTTCGACTGAAATGACTACCTTTACAAAAACGACTTGTAACTTATTTTTTCGACTATAAACCTATACTTTTTATGTTTAGATTCATAAAATATAGTTCAATAGGAAACCATAGCAATTTTATTCACTCAAAACGGATTTAAAATGAAGAAGTTATGGGTAAAACAAGATTGGATAATTTTTCTCATTTTTTAGCTACGTGAAAATTGGTAACAAATCTATTCCAACCATAATTTAATCAACTTGTATTTTATATTATGTAATCTTGAGATACCATAGACACGTATACAATATTTCGACCTATCATGTCGACACATCTATATATATTTTGGAACAACCATAGACACTCTATATGTGAATGTTGGAGTTAGCTATACAGGGTTGAGGTTGATTCCAAAATATATATAGTTTGAGTTGTGATCAATACTGAGATACGTATACACTGGGTCGTGGATTGATTCAAGATAATATTTATCGATTTATTTCTGTACATCTAACTGTGGACAACTAGTTGTAGGTTACTAACGAGGACAGCTGACTTAATAAACTTAAAACATCAAAATATATTAAAAGTGTTGTAAATATATTTTGAACATACTTTGATATATATGTATATATTGTTATAGGTTCGTGAATCAACCAGTGGCCAAGTCTTACTTCCCGACGAAGTAAAAATCTGTGAAAGTGAGTTATAGTCCCACTTTTAAAATATAATATTTTTGGGATGAGAATACATGCAGGTTTTATAAATGATTTACAAAATAGACACAAGTACGTGAAACTACATTCTATGGTTGAATTATCGAAATCGAATATGCCCCTTTTTATTAAGTCTGGTAATCTAAGAATTAGGGAACAGACACCCTAATTGACGCGAATCCTAAAGATAGATCTATTGGGCCTAACAAATCCCATCCAAAGTACCGGATGCTTTAGTACTTCGAAATTTATATCATATCCGAAGGGTGTCCCGGAATGATGGGGATATTCTTATATATGCATCTTGTTAATGTCGGTTACCAGGTGTTCACCATATGAATGATTTTTATCTCTATGTATGGGATGTATATTGAAATATGAAATCTTGTGGTCTATTGTTACGATTTGATATATATAGGTTAAACCTATAACTCACCAACATTTTTGTTGACGTTTAAAGCATATTTATTCTCAGGTGAATACTAAGAGCTTCCGCTGTTGCATACTAAAATAAGGACAAGATTTGGAGTCCATGTTTGTATGATATTGTGTAAAAACTGCATTCAAGAAACTGATTTCGATGTAACATATTTGTATTGTAAACCATTATGTAATGGTCGTGTGTAAACAGGATATTTTAGATTATCATTTAATCTATGTAAAGCTTTTTAAACCTTTATTTATGAAATAAAGGTTATGGTTTATTTTAAAAATGAATGCAGTCTTTGAAAAACGTCTCATATAGAGGTCAAAACCTCGCAACGAAATCAATTAATATGGAACGTTTAATCAATAAGAACGGGACATTTCAGTTGGTATCCGAGCGTTGGTCTTAGAGAACCAGAAAATTTGCATTAGTGTGTCTTATCGAGTTTGTTAGGATGCATTAGTGAGTCTGGACTTCGACCGTGTTTTCTTTAAAAATGATTGCTTAACATTTTTGTTGGAAACTATATATTATTAACATGTATATATTATGTGATATATTAATCTCTTAACATGTTTGATATTGTGTGATAGATGTCTACCTCTAGCACAAATCCCATTGACTCACCTAATAATAACGACGAGTCGAATATATATTGGACTGATTCACAAGTTCCCGAAGAGGAACCGGAAGAAGAATCAGAACCAGAAGAAGAATCAGAACCGGAAGAGGAGGAACCGGAGGAGGAAATAGAACCGGTGGGGGAATTAATAAAACAGTTAAGTAAAAGAAAATCCTCAACCAACCGACCAAGGTTAATTATGGTCAATGGTGTTTCCGCCAAGGAAGCAAAATATTGGGAGGATTATCAATTCTCCGATGAATCGGATTCTGACGAGAATTCCGATGATGTTATAGAAATTACCCCAACTGAATTTAAAAAAGCAAAAGAAAATAATAAGGGAAAGGGCATAAAAATAGAGAAATCTAATTCCAACCCCGATGAACTTTATATGTATAGTCAACCCCCAAAGTCCTTAAGTTGTAACAATGACCCGGGAACCTCTAAACCACCAGGTTTTTCTAAACCGTTGTAGAAAACGACAACTAGTATTAGGGGAACATCATATATCCCTAGAAACTTGGCAAAACGAACCAAAACCGAAGAAGAAGAAACGCGCGAGTCGGAATAAGATAGTTGTATTCGTGTGGTGTAATATATGTAATATAGTGTGCTTATGCTATATGATATATGTAAAAATTGCTTGTAGTAATAAGTATTTTTTTTATGAATCTAACTCTTGTCTGTTTTACAGTTTAAAAACACAAAATGGATAGACAACCCAATATTTTAAGAGACCTACCCGGAGACATGATTGATGAAATCTTGTCTAGAGTCGGTCAGAATTCCTCGGCACAACTATTTAAGGCGAGATCGGTTTGTAAGACATTCGAAGAACGTTCCAAGAATGTCTTGGTTTATAAAAGACTTTCGTTTGAAAGATGGGGGATATCACATTGGGAAACCCATAAGTTACGATGTGTTTACTTTGACGCATATATTGCGGGGAACCCAAATGCTATTTTACGCAACGGGTTAAGAAATTATTTTGACTCAATGTATCCGAATATAGGACTTCATGATTTAGAAAAAGCGGCTAACATGCAACATAAAGAAGCATGCTATGCTTACGAGTTAGTAATGTTCGCTTCTCACCAAAGTGAGAAAAAGAACATCGGGCTACAGCTATTAAACAAAACGTTCTCACAAGTGACGGAGTCGGTAATTGGGGTAAGAAATGAGGTTTCTAGGTTATTACGAGACTGTTGGTCATTACGTAACCCTCGTCCCTTTGATGACGTTACAACACGCTATCTTATAAACGGCCATAACGGTTATGTTCCATAAGACCAAGGATGGGAAGTAGTCCTAGTAAAACCAGAATGCATGACTTGTTTCTGGACGTATGAATTACATGTCTTTATTGCCTTTGCTGAACGACTTGTGTACTAGCTAGAATTATCTTCACAACTATCTTGTATCAAAGTTATTGTGTGCTATATTTCATGTTTTATGTAAAATAAGCGGTATTGTAAGTTTGTAAAATATTGTAAAAAAGTTTGAACGCGAAATATTATTATAATCAGTTTTTCATATAGAATTGTAGTAGTTGAATTGTATATTAGCTACTAAGTATGAACTTAACGGGTAGGTACTACCCGAATTTAAACTTATAAAACGTTAATATGAAGAAAAAGCTTTTATAAATGAGTTCATATTATGCTACGAAATACTATTAACTACTCTTAATATTCTGTATGATTAACTTGTTCCATTTGACTATTTTGAAGGAAATGGCACCGACTACTCGACACACCGTGAATATGAATGAAGAGGAATTCCGTACTTTTCTAGCTTCAAACATAGCCGCAGTACGGGCTGCGCTATATACCAACAATAACCTTAGATCTAGCAGTACAGGAAATCGTGTAGGATGCACCTACAAAGAATTCACTGCCTGCAAACCTTTGGAATTTGATGGAACCAAAGGACCGATCGGATTGAAACGGTGGACCGAGAAGGTCGAATCGGTGTTTGCCATAAGTAAGTGTACTGAAGAGGACAAAGTGAAGTATGCTACGCATACCTTCACAGGTTCTGCGTTAACATGGTGGAATACCTATCTAGAGCAAGTGGGATAAGATGATGCGTACGCACTACCGTGGTCAGCATTCAAGCACTTGATGAACGAGAAGTACCGTCCCAGAACCGAGGTCAATAAGCTCAAGACAGAACTTAGAGGGTTACGAACCCAAGGATTTGATATTACCACGTACGAAAGACGATTCACAGAATTGTGCCTATTGTGTCCGGGAGCGTTCGAAGATGAGAAAGAGAAGATCGACGCATTTGTGAAAGGATTACCGGAAAGAATCCAAGAAGATATAAGTTCACACGAGCCCGCTTCCATACAACAGGCATGTAGAATGGCTCACAAACTAGTGAACCAGATTGAGGAAAGAATTAAAGAACAGACGGCTGAAGAGGCCAATGTGAAGCAAGTCAAAAGAAAGTGGGAGGAAAACGGTGATAAGAATCACCAATACAACAACAACAACAATTACAATAATAATCGCAACAATTATCCCAACAATCGCAACATCAATCGCAACTACAACAAACGGCCCAACAACAACAACAATAACAACAACAACAACAACAACAACAACAACAACAACAACAACTACAACAATCGTCCCAACAACAATAACAACCGCAACAACAATAACAATCATAAGCAACTATGCCAAAGGTGTGAAAAGTATCACTCGGGGTTCTGCACCAAATTTTGCAACAAGTGTAAAAGAAATGGTCATAGCGCGGTGAAGTGTGAGGTCTACGGACCACGGGTTAACAGAACGAAAGGAACAAATGGTGTCGGAACGAGTAATGGCGGAGCAAGTAGTGTCGGAGCAAGTTATGCCAATGTAGTTTGTTATAAATGTGGAAAACCGGGCCACATTATTAGAAATTGCCCGAACCAGGAGAACACGAATGGACAAGGCCGCGGAAGAGTTTTCAATATTAATGCGGCAGAGGCACAGGAAGACCCGGAGCTTGTTACGGGTACGTTTCTTATTGACAATAAATCTGCTTACGTTTTATTTGATTCGGGTGCGGATAGAAGCTATATGAGTAGAGATTTTTGTGCTAAATTAAGTTGTCCATTGACGCCGTTGGATAGTAAATTTTTACTCGAGCAAATGGTAAATTAATTTCAGCAGATAATATATGTCGGAATCGAGAAATTAAACTGGTTAGCGAAACATTTAAGATTGACTTGATACCAGTAGAGTTAGGGAATTTTGATGTGATAATCGGTATGGACTGGTTGAAAGAAGTGAAAGCAGAGATCGTTTGTTACAAAAAATATAATTCGCATTATACGAGAAAAAGGAAAACCCTTAATGGTGTACGGAGAAAAGGGCAACACAAAGCTACATCTTATTAGTAATTTGAAGGCACAAAAACTAATAAGAAAAGGTTGCTATGCTGTTCTAGCACACGTCGAGAAAGTTCAAACTGAAGAAAAGAGCATCAATGATGTTCCCGTCGCAAAAGAATTTCCCGATGTATTTTCGAAAGAATTACCGGGATTACCCCCACATCGATCCGTTGAATTTCAAATAGATCTTGTACCAGGAGCTGCACCAATAGCTCGTGTTCCTTACAGACTCGCACCCAGCGAGATGAAAGAACTGCAAAGCCAATTACAAGAACTTTTAGAGCGTGGTTTCATTCGACCAAGCACATCACCGTGGGGAGCTCCTGTTTTGTTTGTCAAGAAGAAAGATGGTACATTCAGGTTGTGTATCGACTACCGAGAGTTGAACAAACTTACCATCAAGAACCGCTACCCACTACCGAGAATCGACGACTTATTTGATCAACTACAAGGCTCGTCTGTTTATTCAAAGATTGACTTACGTTCCGGGTATCATCAAATGCGGGTGAAAGAAGATGATATTCCAAAGACTGCTTTCAGAACACGTTACGGTCATTACGAGTTTATGGTCATGCCGTTTAGTTTAACTAATGCACCAGCTGTGTTCATGGACCTTATGAACCGAGTGTGTGGACCATACCTTGACAAGTTTGTCATTGTTTTCATTGATGACATACTTATTTACTCAAAGAATGTCCAAGAACACGGTGAACATTTGAGAAAGGTGTTAGAAGTATTGAGGAAGGAAGAATTGTACGCTAAATTTTCAAAGTGTGCATTTTGATTGGAAGAAGTTCAATTCCTCGGTCACATAGTGAACAAAAAAGGTATTAAGGTGGATCCGGCAAAGATAGAAATAGTTGAAAAGTGGAAACCCTGAAAACTCTGAAACACATACGACAGTTTTTAGGACTAGCTGGTTACTACAGAAGGTTCATCCAAGACTTTTCCAGAATAGCAAAACCCTTGACTGCATTAACGCATAAAGGGAAGAAATTTGAATGGAAGGATGAACAAGAGAAAGCGTTTCAGTTATTGAAGAAAAAGCTAACTACGGCACCTATATTGTCATTGCCTGAAGGGAATGATGATTTTGTTATTTATTGTGACGCATCAAAGCAAGGTCTCAGTTGTGTATTAATGCAATGAACGAAGGTGATTGCTTATGCGTCTAGACAATTGAAGATTCACGAGCAAAATTATACGACGCATGATTTGGAATTAGGCGCAGTTGTTTTTGCATTAAAGACTTGGAGGCACTACTTATATGGGGTCAAAAGTATTATATATACCGACCACAAAAGTCTTCAACACATATTTAATCAGAAACAACTGAATATGAGGCAGCGTAGGTGGATTGAATTGTTGAATGATTACGACTTTGAGATTCATTACCACCCGGGGAAGGCAAATGTGGTAGCCAACGCCTTGAGTAGGAAGGACAGAGAACCCATTCGAGTAAAATCTATGAATATAATGATTCACAATAACCTTACTACTCAAATAAAGGAGGCGCAACAAGAAGTTTTAAAAGAGGGAAATTTAAAGGATGAAATACCCAAAGGATAGGAGAAGCATCTTAATATTCGGGAAGACAGAACCCGGTATAGGGCTGAAAGGATTCGGGTACCAAAATTTGGAGATATGAGAGAAATGGTACTTAGAGAAGCTCATAAAACCAGATACTCAATACATCCTGGAACGGGGAAGATGTACAAGGATCTCAAGAAATATTTTTGGTGGCCGGGTATGAAAGCCGATGTTGCTAAATACGTAGGAGAATGTTTGACGTGTTCTAAGGTCAAAGCTGAGCATCAGAAACCATCAGGTCTACTTCAACAACCCGAAATCCCGGAATGGAAATGGGAAAACATTACCATGGATTTCATCACTAAATTGCCAAGGACTGCAAGTGGTTTTGATACTATTTGGGTAATAGTTGATCGTCTCACCAAATCAGCACACTTCCTGCCAATAAGAGAAGATGACAAGATGGAGAAGTTAGCACGACTGTATTTGAAGGAAGTCGTCTCCAGACATGGAATACCAATCTCTATTATCTCTGATAGGGATGGCAGATTTATTTCAAGATTCTGGCAGACATTATAGCAAGCATTAGGAACTCGTCTAGACATGAGTACTGCTTATCATCCACAAACTGATGGGCATAGCGAAAGGACGATACAAACGCTTGAAGACATGCTACGAGCATGTGTTATTGATTTCGGAAACAGTTGGGATCGACATCTACCGTTAGCAGAATTTTCCTACAACAACAGCTACCATTCAAGCATTGAGATGGCGCCGTTTGAAGCACTTTATGGTAGAAAGTGCAGGTCTCCGATTTGTTGGATTGAAGTGGGGGATAGACAGATTACGGGTCCAGAGATAATACAAGAAACTACCGAGAAGATCATCCAAATTCAACAACGGTTGAAAACCGCCCAAAGTCGACAAAAGAGCTACGCTGACATTAAAAGAAAAGATATAGAATTTGAAATTGGAGAGATGGTCATGCTTAAAGTTGCACCTTGGAAAGGCGTTGTTCGATTTGGTAAACGAGGGAAATTAAATCCAAGGTATATTGGACCATTGAAGATTATTGATCGTGTCGGACCAGTAGCTTACCGACTTGAGTTACCTCAACAACTCGCAGCTGTACATAACACTTTCCACGTCTCGAATTTGAAGAAATGTTTTGCTAAAGAAGATCTCACTATTCCGTTAGATGAAATCCAAATCAACGAAAAACTTCAATTTATCGAAGAACCCGTCGAAATAATGGATCGTGAGGTTAAAAGACTTAAGCAAAACAATATACCAATTGTTAAGGTTCGATGGAATGCTCGTAGAGGACCCGAGTTCACCTGGGAACGGGAAGATCAGATGAAGAAGAAATACCCACATTTATTTCCAGAAGATACGTCAACACCTCCAACTGCTTAAAATTTCGGGACAAAATTTATTTAACGGGTAGGTACTGTAGTGACCCGAACTTTTCCATGTTTATATATATATTAAATGAAATTGTTATTTACATGATTAAGTGTTTCCAACATGTTAAGCAATCAAACTTGTTAAGACTTGATTAATTGAAATATGTTTCATATAGACAATTGACCACCCAAGTTGACCGGTGATTCACGAACGTTAAAACTTGTAAAAACTATACGATGATATATATATGGTTATATATATAGTTAACATGATTTTATTATAAGTATGTATCTCATTAGGTATTTTAACAATGAGTTATATACATAAAAATGAGACTATTAATTTAAGAAACTCGAAAACGATATATATAACGATTATCGTTATAACAACGTCTTACTAGGTACATATGAATCATATTAAGATATTGATACACTTGGTTAATTATGTTAAATGATAAGTAAATATATTATTAAGTGTATTAACAATGAAATACATATGTAAAAATAAGACTACTAACTTAATGATTTCGAAACGAGACATATATGTAACGATTATCGTTGTAACGACATTTAACTGTATATACATCATACTAAGATATATTATATATCATAATATCATGATAATATAACAATTTAACATCTCATTTATTATAATAAACAATGGGTTAACAACATTCAACAAGATCGTTAACCTAAAGGTTTCAAAACAACATTTACATGTAACGACTAACGATGACTTAACGACTCAGTTAAAATGTATATACATGTAGTGTTTTAATATGTATTCATACACTTTTGAAAGACTTCAAGACACTTATCAAAATACTTCTACTTAACAAAAATGCTTACAATTACATCCTTGTTCAGTTTCATCAACAATTCTACTCGTATGCACCCGTATTCGTACTCGTACAATACACAACTTTTAGATGTATGTACTATTAGTATATACACTCCAATGATCAGCTCTTAGCAGCCCATGTGAGTCACCTAACACATGTGGGAACCATCATTTGGCAACTAGCATGAAATATCTCATAAAATTACAAAAATATGAGTAATCATTCATGACTTATTTACATGAAAACAAAATTACATATCCTTTATATCTAATCCATACACCAATGACCAAAAACACCTACAAACACTTTCATTCTTCAATTTTCTTCATCTAATTGATCTCTCTCAAGTTCTATCTTCAAGTTGTAAGTGTTCTTCATAAATTCCAAAAGTTCTAGTTTCATAAAATCAAGAATACTTCCAAGATTGCAAGTTTACTTCCAAGTTTCTAAATCCATTCCAAGTAATCATCCAAGATCAAGAAACCTTTGTTACTTACAGTAGGTTATCTTTCTAATACAAGGTAATAATCATATTCAAACTTTAATTCAATTTCTATAACTATAACAATCTTATTTCGAGTGGAAATCTTACTTGAAATTGTTTTCGTGTCATGATTCTGCTTCAAGAAATTTCAAGCCATCCAAGGATCCTTTGAAGCTAGATCTATTTTTCTCATTTCCAGTAGGTTTATCCAAGGAACTTGAGGTAGTAATGATGTTCATAACATCATTCGATTCATACATATAAAGCTATCTTATTCGAAGGTTTAAACTTGTAATCACTAGAACATAGTTTAGTTAATTCTAAACTTGTTCGTAAATAAAAGTTAATCCTTCTAACTTGACTTTTAAAATCAACTAAACACATGTTATATATCTACATGATATTCTAACTTAATGATTTAAAACCTGGAAACACAAAAAACACCGTAAAATCGGATTTACGCCGTCGTAGTAACACCGCGGGCTGTTTTGGGTTAGTTAATTAAAAACTATGATAAACTTTGATTTAAAAGTTTTTATTCTGAGAAAATGATTTTTATTATGAACATGAAACTATATCCAAAAATTATGGTTAAACTCAAAGTGGAAGTATGTTTTCTAAAATGGTCATCTAGACGTCGTTCTTTCGACTGAAATGACTACCTTTACAAAAACGACTTGTAACTTATTTTTCCGACTATAAACCTATACTTTTTCTGTTTAGATTCATAAAATAGAGTTCAATATGAAATCATAGCAATTTGATTCACTCAAAACGGATTTAAAATGAAGAAGTTATGGGTAAAACAAGATTGGATAATTTTTCTCATTTTAGCTACGTGAAAATTGGTAACAAATCTATTCCAACCATAACTTAATCAACTTGTATTGTATATTATGTAATCTTGAGATACCATAGACACGTATACAATGTTTCGACCTATCATGTCGACACATCTGTATATATTTCGGAACAACCATAAACACTCTATATGTGAATGTTGGAGTTAGCTATACTGGGTTGAGGTTGATTCCAAAATATATATAGTTTGAGTTGTGATCAATACTGAGATACGTATACACTGGGTCGTGGATTGATTCAAGATAATATTTATCGATTTATTTCTGTACATCTAACTATGGACAACTAGTTGTAGGTTACTAACGAGGACAGTTCACTTAATAAACTTAAAACATCAAAATATATTAAAAGTGTTGTAAATATATTTTGAACATACTTTGATATATATGTATATATTGTTATAGGTTCGTGAATCAACCAGTGGCCAAGTCTTACTTCCCGACGAAGTAAAAATCTGTGAAAGTGAGTTATAGTCTCACTTTTAAAATCTAATATTTTTGGGATGAGAATACATGCAGGTTTTATAAATGATTTTCAAAATAGACACAAGTACGTGAAACTACATTCTATGGTTGAATTATCGAAATCGAATATGCCCCTTTTTATTAAGTCTGGTAATCTAAGAATTAGGGAACAGACACCCTAATTGACGCGAATCCTAAAGATAGATCTATTGGGCCTAACAAACCCCATCCAAAGTACCGGATGCTTTAGTACTTCGAAATTTATATCATATTCGAAGGGTGTACCGAGAAAATATCCAAATTCAACAAAGATTGAAAACCGCCCAGAGTCGACAAAAGAGCTACGCGGACAGTAAAAGAAAAGATATAGAGTTTGAATTTGGAGAAATGGTCATGCTTAAGGTTTCACCTTGGAAAGGCGTTGTTCGATTTGGTAAACGGGGAAAACTAAATCCAAGGTACATTGGACCATTCAAGATTATAGATCGTGTCGGACTAGTAGCTTACCAACTGGAGCTACCTCAACAACTTGCGGCTGTACATAACACTTTCCACGTCTCAAATTTGAAGAAATGTTTTGCTAAAGAAGATATCACTATTCCGTTGGACGAAATCCAAATCAATGAAAGACTTCAATTCATTGAAGAACCAGTCGAAATAATGGATCGTGAGGTTAAGAGACTTAAACAAAACAAGATACCGATTGTTAAGGTTCGATGGAATGCTCGTAGAGGACCCGAGTTCACCTGGGAGCGTGAAGATCAGATGAAGAAGAAATACCCGCATCTATTTTCAGAAGATTCGTCAACACCTTCAACAGCTTAAAATTTCGGGATGAAATTTATTTAACGGGTAGGTACTGTAGTGACCCGAACTTTTCCATGTTTATATATATTAATTGAGATTGATATTTACATGATTAAATGTTTCCAACATGTTAAACAATCAAACTTATTAAGACTTGATTAATTGAAATATGTTTCATATAGACAATTGACCACCCAAGTTGACCGGTGATTCACGAACGTTAAAACTTGTAAAAACTATATGATGACATATATATGGATATATATATAGCTAACATGATACTATGATAAGTAAACATATCATTAAGTATATTAACAATGAACTACATATGTAAAAACAAGACTACTAACTTAATGATTTTTAAACGAGACATATATGTAACGATTATCGTTGTAAAGACATTTAATGTATATATATCATATTAAGAGATATTCATACATGATAATATCATGATAATATAATAATTTAAAATCTCATTTGATATTATAAACATTGGGTTAACAACATTTAACAAGATCGTTAACCTAAAGGTTTCAAAACAACACTTACATGTAACGACTAACGATGACTTAACGACTCAGTTAAAATGTATATACATGTAGTGTTTTAATATGTATTTATACACTTTTGAAAGACTTCAATACACTTATCAAAATACTTCTACTTAACAAAAATTCTTACAATTACATCCTCGTTTAGTTTCATCAACAATTCTACTCGTATGCACCCGTATTCGTACTCGTACAATACACAGCTTTTAGATGTATGTACTATTGGTATATACACTCCAATGATCAGCTCTTAGCAGCCCATGTGAGTCACCTAACACATGTGGGAACCATCATTTGGCAACTAGCATGAAATATCTCATAAAATTACAAAAATATGAGTAATCATTCACCAACCTTTGTGTTGACACTTTTAAGCATGTTTATTCTCAGATTTCTAGAAGTCTTTCGCTGTTTGCTTATATGTGATACAAGCTATGTGTATGGAGTTATACATGCTTTATTCAAAAAAACTTTGCATTCACAAAATCATCACCGTGTATCTTATTTTGACTTCATTGTCAATAGATGTATTATGGTAAACTATTATTTATGGTGATTGTCTATATGTAGAAATCATCAAACGTTGAAAACCTTAGAAATTGATATTCATTTATTGTGTACCTATTGAAAAGAATGCAATGTTTACAAAACGTATCATATAGAGGTCAAATACCTCGCAATGAAATCAATGAATGACGTATTCATCCATATGGATTTGGAGTGATCGTCACAACCATCAATATACATTTCTGTCTTTCGTTTCTCGTTTGGCACCAATTCTGGACATAACAAGACTAGTTCCATGAAACGCTTTTCATAGTTATTGAGATTCGCGACGATAACCTTCAGATTACGTAACTCAGATTCCATTTTCTGATCTCGTTTCGAGGACAGTACTCCTCGATTAGCATCTTTTTCAGTTCTTCCCAAGAGATATCATATGCCGTATCTATTCCTTCTGCTTTAGCATAATTGTTCCACCAAGTAAGTGCACCGTCTTGCAACGTGCACGAAGCATACTTTGACTTGTCTCCGTTCGCATAATTACTGATTTTGAAAACGGACTCCATCTTTTCAAACCATCGGGTTAGACCGACTGGTCCCTCGGTTCCACTAAACGTCTGTGGTTTGCATCCTTGAAAAGTTTTGTATGAGCATCCGTTTCGTGAGTTTGTGTTTACGGCTGCTGCTTTGGCTACTGCTTCGGCTGTTACTTTTGCTGCCTCAGCTGCAGCAATTCTTTCATTCACACGTTTCTCGACTAGTTCCTCAAACTCAGCATCCGACATTTGAGACATGTTTCTTTAATAAATACAACAGAGATAATTTAATCATATAGAATATTATAGGTAAAATGAGTTGTTAATAGTTAATCGTAGCATATTAATAATATGAACCAATTATTATAAAAGCCTTTTCTTCTTATTAGCATTTTATAATTATTTCTAGGGTATTACCTACCCGTTAAGTTCATACATAATAGCTAGTACAAGGAATTAACTACTAAAATCATAATAATATTCCACTATGAAAAATTATAGCGAGTTACTACGTTATTATGTAATAATAATAATAAGTATTAATAATACAAATAATCATTCCATGCATTTATTATTAATAAACCAAAATAATACAATACCATACAATACCGATATTTTACATATGCATATTTTACATAACAAGATAGAGTAGCACACATAAGCAATAAAATAGCGCACGGAAGATTTATGGTTGCGAGTTCGTTTATTCAGAACTATCAAAAACTTCTTCCCATTTGGTTCTCTCTGCCAATTGTTTGTGTGCACATGGTCCGACAGACATTCTGGCAGTGTATTTAAGTTTTGGTTGGGGTTTTGAGGTACCCGTTGCCTCAGTGGGTTTAATACAATAAGGGTAGTTACAGATCGAATGGTCCTGTTCCTTTTTAATAATTAAGGACTTTAGCAAGTTGGAATTTCTCCTTAGTGACTTCTTTTATTTCATTAGCGAAATCCTCATCCTCACTGATCTCGTCTGATGACGAACTATCTGAGTCATGTGTTGGAGAATATGATTACGAACTGTCTGCATCATGTGTACGAGAATATGTACCGGTGGTCATGAACCGAAATTTGCCAGGTAATATATTCACAACCCGCCCGTCGGCGGTGTATCTGGCCCAATGTCCATGTTTGTTTAGAAATGGACGATCTTCGTTTACTCCAGGGATCATGGGTCCATGCCAACGATACTGTGGCTCCGGAAAACTAGAGCTGGGTGGAGCTGGAACCTCCTCTGGGTTTACCGGGAGTTGAGATTCCCAGGCTAACACAATTTCTTCTTTAATAGGTATGGGAATGCCCTTTTCAGTTGTGGATATAATAGATTCAGTGTCTGATTCTGAGTCGTACAAAATGATATGATTAGAAGAAGTCATCTATCATATAATTGAAACAACAATTACGTTAGCATATAAATATATCACATATAATGTTTTTGACCAAATAATAAGCAAAAATCAGTAAAAACAGATATGGTCATAGTCCAGACTCACTAATGCATCCTAACAATTACCAGTTAAACACACTAATGTAATTTCTGGTTCCCTATGACCTCAAGCTCGGATACCAACTGTAACGACCCGTCAAAATTGCTATTGACGCGGCACGTTAATCATTGATTCCACAGTGAGGTTTTGACCTCTGTATGATACGTTTTGATAAAATATTGCATTCATTAAAATAAGTGACTTTCAAAACATAGAAAGTTATAAACATGTGGGCGAGTGCTTAAGTATAAGCAAGACCCTAAAATACATAAGTCTTTAATTTACAAGTTGACATCACAGTCCAATTATTTATTACACAACGCAGTTTTATTTTGAATGCAATAAACTTTGTACAAAGCATGAGAGACTCCATGCAGGCAACAAGCACATCACAGCGGAAGCAGTCTAAGGACCTGAGAATAAAACATGCTAAAAAGTCAACACGAATGTTGGTGAGTTATAGGTTTAATTGCTCGAGTCATAAACATATATAAAGATAGATCACAAGATTTCATCAAAAGTTTATCAATAGATTCTACGTAACAGAGCACCCTGATAACTAAACTTAACGCTATAAGGATAATTACCCCATTTGTTTTAATACACGCAAACCAACGTGTCATAAACTCAAATAACATACATCCGTTAAAAGGCTAGCGCTCTAGCTCGGACGGGGATGTCAAGCCCTATGGATCCATATACAATTATTCGCGCCCACCAGTCCATATCCTATGTACTGGCAGCTACTAGTTACCAAAGCTAAGGGATTTTCGGTTTAACTTAGTGTAGAATTTAGTATGTACTTGTGTCTTATTGCGTTTAAAATAAATTGCATGTATTCTCAACCAAAAAATATTTAAAGTATTTAAAAAGGGAGACTATAAACTCACGATTCAATATTGAGACTCAATATTGTAGGCAAATTGCGTAGACGTAATGATGGTAGACGACTGTATGGTTGGCCTTGGATTCAAGAACAATACCCAATATTTCCTTATTTTAAAACGGTTTGAAATCCGAATTAAAAACACCCTCGTATATAGCTTATTATTATTATTAAACTTCAATTTAAAATTATAATTATAATATAAATATAAATTTTGAGAGAAGAAAAAAAATTAAGTAAATACTTCGTCTAGTAAACTGCCTTTTATAGGCATGTTTCCTGATTTTGGTCCCCATGCGATCGCATGGGTTTTCAGTGCTTTTGCCATGCGATCACATGGCTGGGCTGAACAGCTCATTTCTGCTTGTTTTCTAGTTCGTCGACATCAAATAGTGTACTGTAGCAAACAGTGTTACTGTAGCAAATAGTGTTTACTGTAGCAAATAGTGTTTACTGTAGCAAATCACTATAGCAAATAATCGTTTTCACTGTAGCACTGTAGCAAAATACGGTTTCACTGTAGCAAATAGTGTTTTACTGTAGCAAATAGTATTTTACTGTAGCAAAGTCGTTTTTACAGCAGCAATTAGTGTTTACTGTAGCAAATAGTGTTTACTGTAGCAAAGTCGTTTTTGCAGTAGCAATTAGTGTTTTACTTGTACATCTTATAATATATATATATATATATATATATATATATATATATATATATATATATATATATATATATATATATATATATATATATATAATATTAAATCATATGGAGAATTGGTTTAAATAAGTCAAAATTTTCCGGGTCATTACAACATCATTGTCTCAAGCTGTTGTGATGGCTAAGATGGTAGAAAGTGATGTTCAGGCCGCCAGAAACAGAATGCTTGGTAATGTGCTACAACAAGGTGGGCAAGTATCTGGTCAATCAGGATCTAAATCCAAGAAGTCTAGTGGGTTTAAATCGAAGGGTAAAAGTGGTCAGAGTAGTACTGGATCTGGATCAGGTAAACGGAATTGGTGTCACACGTGTCGATCTTCTCATAGTGGTCAGTGTTCTGAGGCTACAAGAAGATGCTTAAAGTGTGGTGTTGTTGGACATGAGTCTTCAGCATGTCCGTATCCGAATAGTGTGTGTTTGACTTGTCAAAAACCAGGGCATCGTGCAGTTAGTTGTCCGTCGAAGAGTGGTAGTTCCGGGGCAGGGTCAGGGGCACGTTCAGCATCAGCTGGAGGGTCAACTGCCTCGACTGGGCAGAAGAGGAAGAACCCTCCAACAGCAAAGGCTAGAGCTTTTCAGATGTCGGTTGAGAATGCTGTGGCAGCCGACGAAGTGATAACTGGTATGTTTCTAATCAACTCAATACCTGCTCGCGTATTGTTTGATTGTAGTGCCAATAGGTGTTTTATGTCCCTAGATTTCTGTGCTGAAATGTCCCGTTCTTATTGATTAAAAACGTTCCATATTAATTGATTTCGTTGCGAGGTTTTGACCTCTATATGAGACGTTTTTCAAAGACTGCATTCATTTTAAAACAAACCATAACCTTTATTTCATCAATAAAGGTTTAAAAAGCTTTACGTAGATTATCAAATAATGATAATCTAAAATATCCTGTTTACACACGACCATTACATAATGGTTTACAATACAAATATGTTACAACAAAATAAGTTTCTTGAATGCAGTTTTTACACAATATCATACAAACATGGACTCCAAATCTTGTCCTTATTTAAGTATGCGACAGCAGAAGCTCTTAATAATCACCTGAGAATAAACATGCTTAAAACGTCAACAAAAATGTTGGTGAGTTATAGGTTTAACCTATATATATCAAATCATAATAATAGACCACAAGATTTCATATTTCAATACACATCCCATACATAGAGATAAAAGTCATTCATATGGTGAACACCTGGTAACCGACATTAACAAGATGCATATATAAGAATATCCCCATCATTCCGGGACACCCTTCGGATATGATATAAATTTCGAAGTACTAAAGCATCCGGTACTTTGGATGGGGCTTGTTGGGCCCGATAGATCTATCTTTAGGATTCGCGTCAATTAGGGTGTCTATTCCCTAATTCTTAGATTACCAGACTTAATAAAAAGGGGCATATTCGATTTCGATAATTCAACCATAGAATGTAGTTTCACGTACTTGTGTCTATTTTGTAAATCATTTATAAAACCTGCATGTATTCTTATCCCAAAAATATTAGATTTTAAAAGTGGGACTATAACTCACTTTCACAGATTTTTACTTCGTCGGGAAGTAAGACTTGGCCACTGGTTGATTCACGAACCTATAACAATATATACATATATATCAAAGTATGTTCAAAATATATTTACAACACTTTTAATATATTTTGATGTTTTAAGTTTATTAAGTCAGCTGTCCTCGTTAGTAACCTACAACTAGTTGTCCACAATTAGATGTACAGAAATAAATCGATAAATATTATCTTGAATCAATCCACGACCCAGTGTATACGTATCTCAGTATTGATCACAACTCAAACTATATATATATTGGAATCAACCTCAACCCTGTATAGCTAACTCCAACATTCACATATAGAGTGTCTATGGTTGTTCCGAAATATATATAGATGTGTCGACATGATAGGTCGAAACATTGTATACGTGTCTATGGTATCTCAAGATTACATAATATACAATACAAGTTGATTAAGTTATGGTTGGAATAGATTTGTTACCAATTTTCACGTAGCTAAAATGAGAAAAATTATCCAATCTTGTTTTACCCATAATTTCTTCATTTTAAATCCGTTTTGAGTGAATCAAATTGCTATGGTTTCATATTGAACTCTATTTTATGGATCTAAACAGAAAAAGTATAGGTTTATAGTCAGAAAAATAAGTTACAAGTCGTTTTTATAAAGGTAGTCATTTCAGTCGAAAGAACGACATCTAGATGACCATTTTAGAAAACATACTTCCACTTTGAGTTTAACCATAATTTTTGGATATAGTTTCATGTTCATAATAAAAATCATTTTCTCAGAATAACAACTTTTAAATCAAAGTTTATCATAGTTTTTAATTAACTAACCCAAAACAGCCCGCGGTGTTACTACGACGGCGTAAATCCGGTTTTACGGTGTTTTTCGTGTTTCCAGGTTTTAAATCATTAAGTTAGCATATCATATAGATATAGAACATGTGTTTAGTTGATTTTAAAAGTCAAGTTAGAAGGATTAACTTTTGTTTGCGAACAAGTTTAGAATTAACTAAACTATGTTCTAGTGATTACAAGTTTAAACCTTCGAATAAGATAGCTTTATATGTATGAATCGAATGATGTTATGAACATCATTACTACCTTTAGTTCCTTGGATATACCTACTGGAGAAGAGAAAAATAGATCTAGCTTCAACGGATCTTTGGATGGCTCGAAGTTCTTGAAGCAGAATCATGACACGAAAACAAGTTCAAGTAAGATCATCACTTGAAATAAGATTGTTATAGTTATAGAAATTGAACCAAAGTTTGAATATGATTATTACCTTGTATTAGAATGATAACCTACTGTAAGAAACAAAGATTTCTTGAGGTTGGATGATCACCTTACAAGATTGGAAGTGAGCTAGCAAACTTGAAAGTATTCTTGATTTTATGTAACTAGAACTTGTAAAATATATGAAGAACACTTAGAACTTGAAGATAGAACTTGAGAGAGATCAATTAGATGAAGAAAATCGAAGAATGAAAGTTTTTGTAGGTGTTTTTGGTCGTTGGTGTATGGATTAGATATAAAGGATATGTAATTTTGTTTTCATGTAAATAAGTCATGAATGATTACTCATATTTTTGTAATTTTATGAGATATTTCATGCTAGTTGCCAAATGATGGTTCCCACATGTGTTAGGTGACTCACATGGGCTGCTAAGAGCTGATCATTGGAGTGTATATACCAATAGTACATACATCTAAAAGCTGTGTATTGTACGAGTACGAATACGGGTGCATACGAGTAGAATTGTTGATGAAACTGAACGAGGATGTAATTGTAAGCATTTTTGTCAAGTAGAAGTATTTTGATAAGTGTCTTGAAGTCTTTCAAAAGTGTATGAATACATATTAAAACACTACATGTATATACATTTTAACTGAGTCGTTAAGTCATCGTTAGTCGTTACATGTAAATGTTGTTTTGAAACCTTTAGGTTAACGATCTTGTTGAATGTTGTTAACCCATTGTTTATTATAACAAATGAGATGTTAAATTATTATATTATCATGATATTATGATATATAATATATCTTAGTATGATGTATATACAGTTAAATGTCGTTACAACGATAATCGTTACATATATGTCTCGTTTCGAAATCATTAAGTTAGTAGTCTTATTTTTACATATGTATTTCATTGTTAATACACTTAATAATATATTTACTTATCATTTAACATAATTAACCAAGTGTATCAATATCTTAATATGATTCATATGTACCTAGTAAGACGTTGTTATAACGATAATCGTTATATATATCGTTTTCGAGTTTCTTAAATTAATAGTCTCATTTTTATGTATATAACTCATTGTTAAAATACCTAATGAGATACATACTTATAATAAAAATATGTTAACTATATATATAACCATATATATGTCATCGTATAGTTTTTACAAGTTTTAACGTTCGTGAATCACCGGTCAACTTGGGTGGTCAATTGTCTATATGAAACATATTTCAATTAATCAAGTCTTAACAAGTTTGATTGCTTAAAATGTTGGAAACATTTAATCATGTAAATATCAATCTCAATTAATATATATAAACATGGAAAAATTCAGGTCACTACAGTACCTACCCGTTAAATAAATTTCGTCCCGAAATTTTAAGCTGTTGAAGGTGTTGACGAATCTTTTGGAAATAGATGCGGGTATTTCTTCTTCATCTGATCTTCACACTCCCAGGTGAACTCGGGTCCTCTATGAGCATTCCATCGAACCTTAACAATTGGTATCTTGTTTTGCTTAAGTCTTTTAACCTCACGATCCATTATTTCGACGGGTTCTTTGATGAATTGAAGTTTTTCGTTGATTTGGATTTCATCTAACGAAATAGTGAGATCTTCTTTAGCAAAACATTTCTTCAAATTCGAGACGTGGAAAGTGTTATGTACAGCCGCGAGTTGTTGAGGTAAATCAAGTCGGTAAGCTACTCGTCCGACACGATCAATAATCTTGAATGGTCCAATATACCTTGGATTTAATTTCCCTCGTTTACCAAATCGAACAACGCCTTTCCAAGGTGAAACTTTAAGCATGACCATCTCTCCAATTTCAAATTCTATATCTTTTCTTTTAATGTCAGCGTAGCTCTTTTGTCGACTTTGGGCGGTTTTCAACCGTTGTTGAATTTGGATGATCTTCTCGGTAGTTTCTTGTATAATCTCCGAACCCGTAATCTGTCCATCCCCTACTTCACTCCAACAAATCGGAGAGCTGCACTTTCTACCATAAAGTGCTTCAAATGGCGCCATCTCAATGCTTGAATGGTAGCTGTTGTTGTAGGAAAATTCTGCTAACGGTAGATGTCGATCCCAACTGTTTTCGAAATCAATAACACATGCTCGTAGCATGTCTTCAAGCGTTTGTATCGTCCTTTCGCTCTGCCCATCAGTTTGTGGATGATAGGCAGTACTCATGTCTAGACGAGTTCCTAATGCTTGCTGTAATGTCTGCCAGAATCTTGAAATAAATCTGCCATCCCTATCAGAGATAATAGAGATTGGTATTCCATGTCTGGAGACGACTTCCTTCAAATACAGTCGTGCTAACTTCTCCATCTTGTCATCTTCTCTTATTGGCAGGAAGTGTGCTGATTTGGTGAGACGATCAACTATTACCCAAATAGTATCAAAACCACTTGCAGTCCTTGGCAATTTAGTGATGAAATCCATGGTAATGTTTTCCCATTTCCATTTCGGGATTTCGGGTTGTTGAAGTAGACCTGATGGTTTCTGATGCTCAGCTTTGACCTTAGAACACGTCAAACATTCTCCTACGTATTTAGCAACATCGGCTTTCATACCCGGCCACCAAAAATGTTTCTTGAGATCCTTGTACATCTTCCCCGTTCCAGGATGTATTGAGTATCTGGTTTTATGAGCTTCTCTAAGTACCATTTCTCTCAAATCTCCAAATTTTGGTACCCAAATCCTTTCAGCCCTATACCGGGTTCCGTCTTCCTGAATATTAAGATGCTTCTCCGATCCTTTGGGTATTTCATCCTTTAAATTTCCCTCTTTTAAAACTCCTTGTTGCGCCTCCTTTATTTGAGTAGTAAGGTTATTATGAATCATTATATTCATAGATTTTACTCGAATGGGTTCTCTGTCCTTCCTGGTCAAGGCATCGGCTACCACATTTGCCTTCCCCGGGTGGTAACGAATCTCAAAGTCGTAATCATTCAACCATTCAATCCACCTACGCTGCCTCATATTCAGTTGTTTCTGATTAAATATGTGTTGAAGACTTTTGTGGTCGGTATATATAATACTTTTGACCCCATATAAGTAGTGTCTCCAAGTCTTTAATGCAAAAACAACCGCTCCTAATTCCAAATCATGCGTCGTATAATTTTGTTCGTGAATCTTCAATTGTCTAGACGCATAAGCAATCACCTTCGTTCGTTGCATTAATACACAACCGAGACCTTGCTTTGATGCGTCACAATAAATCACAAAATCATCATTCCCTTCAGGCAATGACAATATAGGTGCCGTAGTTAGCTTTTTCTTCAATAACTGAAACGCTTTCTCTTGTTCATCATTCCATTCAAATTTCTTCCCTTTATGCGTTAATGCAGTCAAGGGTTTTGCTATTCTGGAAAAGTCTTGGATGAACCTTCTGTAGTAACCAGCTAGTCCTAAAAACTGGCGTATGTGTTTTGGAGTTTTCGGGGTTTCCCACTTTTCAACAGTTTCTATCTTTGCCGGATCCACCTTAATACCTTCTTTGTTCACTATGTGACCGAGGAATTGAACTTCTTCCAACCAAAATGCACACTTTGAAAACTTAGCGTACAATTCTTCCTTCCTCAATACTTCTAACACCTTTCTCAAATGTTCACCGTGTTCTTGGTCATTCTTTGAGTAAATAAGTATGTCATCAATGAAAACAATGACAAACTTGTCAAGGTATGGTCCACACACTCGGTTCATAAGGTCCATGAACACAGCTGGTGCATTAGTTAAACCAAACGGCATGACCATAAACTCGTAATGACCGTAACGTGTTCTGAAAGCAGTCTTTGGAATATCATATTCTTTCACCCGCATTTGATGATACCCGGAACGTAAGTCAATCTTTGAATAAACAGACGAGCCTTGTAGTTGATCAAATAAGTCGTCGATTCTCGGTAGTGGGTAGCGGTTCTTGATGGTAAGTTTATTCAACTCTCGGTAGTCGATACACAACCTGAATGTACCATCTTTCTTCTTGACAAACAAAATAGGAGCTCCCCACGGTGATGTGCTTGGTCGAATGAAACCACGCTCTAAAAGTTCTTGTAATTGGCTTTGCAGTTCTTTCATCTCGCTGGGTGCGAGTCTGTAAGGAGCACGAGCTATTGGTACAGCTCCTGGTACAAGATCTATTTGAAATTCAACAGATTGATGTGGGGGTAATCCCGGTAATTCTTTCGGAAATACATCGGGAAATTCTTTTGCAATGGGAACATCATTGATGCTCTTTTCTTCAGTTTGTACTTTCTCGACGTGTGCTAGAACAGCATAGCAACCTTTTCTTATTAGTTTTTGTGCCTTCAAATTACTAATAAGATGTAGCTTCATGTTGCCCTTTTCTCCGTACACCATTAAGGGTTTTCCTTTTTCTCGTATAATGCGAATTGCATTTTTGTAACAGACGATCTCTGCTTTCACTTCTTTCAACCAGTCCATACCGATTATCACATCAAAACTCCCTAACTCTACTGGTATCAAATCAATCTTAAATGTTTCGCTAACCAGTTTAATTTCTCGATTCCGACATATATTATCTGCTGAAATTAATTTACCATTTGCTAATTCGAGTAAAAATTTACTATCCAAAGGCGTCAATGGACAACTTAATTTAGCACAAAAATCTCTACTCATATAGCTTCTATCCGCACCCGAATCAAATAAAACGTAAGCAGATTTATTGTCAATAAGAAACGTACCCGTAACAAGCTCCGGGTCTTCCTGTGCCTCTGCCGCATTAATATTGAAAACTCTTCCGCGGCCTTGTCCATTCGTGTTCTCCTGGTTCGGGCAATTTCTAATAATGTGGCCCGGTTTTCCACATTTATAACAAACTACATTGGCATAACTTGCTCCGACACTACTTGCTCCGCCATTACTCGTTCCGACACCATTTGTTCCTTTCGTTCTATTAACCCCTGGTCCGTAGACCTCACACTTCGCCGCGCTATGACCATTTCTTTTACACTTGTTGCAAAATTTGGTGCAGAACCCCGAGTGATACTTTTCACACCTTTGGCATAGCTGCTTCTGATTGTTGTTGTTGTTGCGGTTATTATTGTTGTTGGGATGATTGTTGTAGTTGCTATTGTTGTTGTTGTTGTTGTTGTTGGGCCGTTTGTTGTAGTTGCGATTGATGTTGCGATTGTTGGGATAATTGTTGCGATTATTGTTGTAATTGCTGTTGTTGTTGTATTGGTGATTCTTATCACCGTTTTCCTCCCACTTTCTTTTGACTTGCTTCACATTGGCCTCTTCAGCAGTCTGTTCTTTAATTCTTTCTTCAATCTGGTTCACTAGTTTGTGAGCCATTCTACATGCCTGTTGTATGGAGGCGGGCTCGTGTGAACTTATATCTTCTTGGATTCTTTCCTGTAATCCTTTCACAAACGCGTCGATCTTCTCTTCCTCATCTTCGAATGCTCCCGGACATAATAGGCACAATTCTGTGAATCATCTTTCGTACGTGGTAATATCAAATCCTTGGGTTCGTAACCCTCTAAGTTCTGTCTTGAGCTTATTGACCTCGGTTCTGGGACGGTACTTCTCGTTCATCAAGTGCTTGAATGCTGACCATGGTAGTGCGTACGCATCGTCTTGTCCCACTTGCTCTAGATAGGTATTCCACCATGTTAACGCAGAACCTGTGAAGGTATGCGTAGCGTACTTCACTTTGTCCTCTTCAGTACACTTACTTATGGCAAACACAGATTCGACCTTCTCGGTCCACCGTTTCAATCCGATCGGTCCTTCGGTTCCATCAAATTCCAAAGGTTTGCAGGCAGTGAATTCTTTATAGGTGCATCCTACACGATTTCCTGTACTGCTAGATCCAAGGTTATTGTTGGTATGTAGCGCAGCCTGTACTGCGGCTATGTTTGAAGCTAGAAAAGTACGGAATTCCTCTTCATTCATATTCATGGTGTGTCGAGTAGTCGGTGCCATTTCCTTCAAAATAGTCAAATGGAACAAGTTAATCATACAGAATATTAAGAGTAGTTAATAGTATTTCGTAGCATAATATGAACTCATTTATAAAAGCTTTTTCTTCATATTAGCGTTTTATAAGTTTAAATTCGGGTAGTACCTACCCGTTAAGTTCATACTTAGTAGCTAATATACAATTCAACTACTACAATTCTATATGAAAAACTGATTATAATAATATTTCGCGTTCAAACTTTTATACAATATTTTACAAACTTACAATACCGCTTATTTTACATAAAGCATGAAATATAGCACACAATAATTTTGATACAAGATAGTTGTGAAGATAATTCTAGCTAGTACACAAGTCATTCAGCAAAGGCAATAAAGACACGTAATTCATACGTCCAGAAACAAGTCATGCATTCTGGTTTTACTAGGATTACTTCCCATCCTTGGTCTTGTGGAACATAACCGTTATGGCCGTTGATAAGACAGCGTGTTGTAACGTCGTCAAAGGGACGAGGGTTACGTAATGTCCAACAGTCCCGTAACAATCTAAAAACCTCATTTCTTACCCCAATTACCGACTCCGTCACTTGTGGAAACGTTTTGTTTAATAGTTGTAGCCCGATGTTCTTGTTCTCACTTTGGTGAGAAGCGAACATTATTAATCCGTAAGCATAACATGCTTCTTTATGTTGCATGTTAGCCGCTTTTTCTAAATCACGAAGTCCAATATTCAGATATATTGAGTCAAAATAATTTCTTAACCCGTTGCGTAAAATAGCATTTGGGTTCCCCGCAATATATGCGTCAAAGTAAACACATCGTAACTTATGGGTTTCCCAATGTGATATCCCCCATCTTTCAAACGAAAGTCTCTTATAAACCAAGACATTCTTGGAACTTTCTTCGAATGTCTTACAAACTGATCTCGCCTTAAATAGTTGTGCCGAGGAATTCTGACCGACTCTAGACAAGATTTCATCAATCATGTCTCCGGGTAGGTCTCTTAAAATATTGGGTTGTCTATCCATTTTGTGTTTTTATACTGTAAAATAGACAAGAGTTATATTCATAAAAAAAAATACTTATTAATACAAGCAATTTTTACATATATCATAAAGCATAAGCACACTATATTACATATATTACACCACACGAATACAACTATCTTATTCCGACTCGCTCGTTTCTTCTTGTTCGGTTTTGGTTCATTTTGCCAAGTTTCTAGGGATATATGATGTTCCCCTAATACGAGCCGTCGTTGTCCACATTGGTTTAGAAAAACCTGGTGGTTTAGAGGTTCCCGGGTCATTGTTACAACTTAAGGACTTCGGGGGTTGACGATACATATAAAGTTCATCGGGGTTGGAATTAGATTTCTCTATTTTTATGCCCTTTCCCTTATTATTTTCTTTTGCCTTTTTAAATTCAGTTGGGGTAATTTCTATAACATCATCGGAATTCTCGTCGGAATCCGATTCATCGGAGAATTGGTAATTCTCCCAATATTTTGCTTCCTTGGCGGAAACACCATTGACCATAATTAACCTTGGTCGGTTGGTTGAGGATTCTCTTTTACTTAACCGTTTTATTATTTCCCCCACCGGTTCTATTTCTTCTTCCGGTTCCGATTCTTCTTCCGGTTCCGATTCTTCTTCCGGTTCCGATTCTTCTTCCGGTTCCGACTCTTCTTCCGGTTCCTCTTCGGGAACTTGTGAATCAGTCCACGAATCATTCCAATTTACATTTGACTCTTCATTATTATTAGGTGAGTCAATGGGACTTGTTCTAGAGGTAGACATCTATCACATAATATCAAACACGTTAAGAGATTAATATATCACATAATATTCATATGTTAAAAATATATAGTTTCCAACAAAAATGTTAAGCAATCATTTTTAAAGAAAACACGGTCTAAGTCCAGACTCACTAATGCATCCTAACAAACTCGATAAGACACACTAATGCAAATTTTCTGGTTCTCTAAGACCAACGCTCGGATACCAACTGAAATGTCCCGTTCTTATTGATTAAAAACGTTCCATATTAATTGATTTCGTTGCGAGGTTTTGACCTCTATATGAGACGTTTTTCAAAGACTGCATTCATTTTAAAACAAACCATAACCTTTATTTTATCAATAAAGGTTTAAAAAGCTTTACGTAGATTATCAAATAATGATAATCTAAAATATCCTGTTTACACACGACCATTACATAATGGTTTACAATACAAATATGTTACAACAAAATAAGTTTCTTGAATGCAGTTTTTACACAATATCATACAAACATGGACTCCAAATCTCGTCCTTATTTAAGTATGCGACAGCGGAAGCTCTTAATAATCACCTGAGAATAAACATGCTTAAAACGTCAACAAAAATGTTGGTGAGTTATAGGTTTAACCTATATATATCAAATCATAATAATAGACCACAAGATTTCATATTTCAATACACATCCCATACATATAGATAAAAGTCATTCATATGGTGAACACCTGGTAACCGACATTAACAAGATGCATATATAAGAATATCTCCATCATTCCGGGACACCCTTCGGATATGATATAAATTTCGAAGTACTAAAGCATCCGGTACTTTGGATGGGGCTTGTTGGGCCCGATAGATCTATCTTTAGGATTCGCGTCAATTAGGGTGTCTGTTCCCTAATTCTTAGATTACCAGACTTAATAAAAAGGGGCATATTCGATTTCGATAATTCAACCATAGAATGTAGTTTCACGTACTTGTGTCTATTTTGTAAATCATTTATAAAACCTGCATGTATTCTCATCCCAAAAATATTAGATTTTAAAAGTGGGACTATAACTCACTTTCACAGATTTTTACTTCGTCGGGAAGTAAGACTTGGCCACTGGTTGATTCACGAACCTATAACAATATATACATATATATCAAAGTATGTTCAAAATATATTTACAACACTTTTAATATATTTTGATGTTTTAAGTTTATTAAGTCAGCTGTCTTCGTTAGTAACCTACAACTAGTTGTCCACAATTAGATGTACAGAAATAAATCGATAAATATTATCTTGAATCAATCCACGACCCAGTGTATACGTATCTCAGTATTGATCACAAATCAAACTATATATATTTTGGAATCAACCTCAACCCTGTATAGCTAACTCCAACATTCACATATAGAGTGTCTATGGTTGTTCCGAAATATATATAGATGTGTCGACATGATAGGTCGAAATATTGTATACGTGTCTATGGTATCTCAAGATTACATAATATACAATACAAGTTGATTAAGTTATGGTTGGAATAGATTTGTTACCAATTTTCACGTAGCTAAAATGAGAAAAATTATCCAATCTTGTTTTACCCATAACTTCTTCATTTTAAATCCGTTTTGAGTGAATCAAATTGCTATGGTTTCATATTGAACTCTATTTTATGGATCTAAACAGAAAAAGTATAGGTTTATAGTCGGAAAAATAAGTTACAAGTCGTTTTTGTAAAGGTAGTCATTTCAGTCGAAAGAACGACGTCTAGATGACCATTTTAGAAAACATACTTCCACTTTGAGTTTAACCATAATTTTTGGATATAGTTTCATGTTCATAATAAAAATCATTTTCTCAGAATAACAACTTTTAAATCAAAGTTTATCATAGTTTTTAATTAACTAACCCAAAACAGCCCGCGGTGTTACTACGACGGCGTAAATCTGGTTTTACGGTGTTTTTCGTGTTTCCAGGTTTTAAATCATTAAGTTAGCATATCATATAGATATAGAACATGTGTTTAGTTGATTTTAAAAGTCAAGTTAGAAGGATTAACTTTTGTTTGCGAACAAGTTTAGAATTAACTAAACTATGTTATAGTGATTACAAGTTTAAACCTTCGAATAAGATAGCTTTATATGTATGAATCGAATGATGTTATGAACATCATTACTACCTTAAGTTCCTTGGATAAACCTACTGGAAAAGAGAAAAATGGATCTAGCTTCAACGGATCCTTGGATGGCTCGAAGTTCTTGAAGCAGAATCATGACACGAAAACAAGTTCAAGTAAGATCATCACTTGAAATAAGATTGTTATAGTTATAGAAATTGAACCAAAGTTTGAATATGATTATTACCTTGTATTAGAATGATAACCTACTGTAAGAAACAAAGATTTCTTGAGGTTGGATGATCACCTTACAAGATTGGAAGTGAGCTAGCAAACTTGAAAGTATTCTTGATTTTATGTAACTAGAACTTGTAAAATATATGAAGAACACTTAGAACTTGAAGATAGAACTTGAGAGAGATCAATTAGATGAAGAAAATTGAAGAATGAAAGTGTTTGTAGGTGTTTTTGGTCGTTGGTGTATGGATTAGATATAAAGGATATGTAATTTTGTTTTCATGTAAATAAGTCATGAATGATTACTCATATTTTTGTAATTTTATGAGATATTTCATGCTAGTTGCCAAATGATGGTTCCCACATGTGTTAGGTGACTCACATGGGCTGCTAAGAGCTAATCATTGGAGTGTATATACCAATAGTACATACATCTAAAAGTTGTGTATTGTACGAGTACGAATACGGGTGCATACGAGTAGAATTGTTGATGAAACTGAACGAGGATGTAATTGTAAGCATTTTTGTCAAGTAGAAGTATTTTTATAAGTGTCTTGAAGTCTTTCAAAAGTGTATGAATACATATTAAAACACTACATGTATATACATTTTAACTGAGTCGTTAAGTCATCGTTAGTCGTTACATGTAAATGTTGTTTTGAAACCTTTAGGTTAACGATCTTGTTGAATGTTGTTAACCCATTGTTTATTATAACAAATGAGATGTTAAATTATTATATTATCATGATATTATGATATATAATATATCTTAGTATGATGTATATACAGTTAAATATCGTTACAACGATAATCGTTACATATATGTCTCGTTTCGAAATCATTAAGTTAGTAGTCTTATTTTTACATATGTATTTCATTGTTAATACACTTAATAATATATTTACTTATCATTTAACATAATTAACCAAGTGTATCAATATCTTAATATGATTCATATGTACCTAGTAAGACGTTGTTATAACGATAATCGTTATATATATCGTTTTCGAGTTTCTTAAATTAATAGTCTCATTTTTATGTATATAACTCATTGTTAAAATACCTAATGAGATACATACTTATAATAAAAATATGTTAACTATATATATAACCATATATATGTCATCGTATAGTTTTTACAAGTTTTAACGTTCGTGAATCACCGGTCAACTTGGGTGGTCAATTGTCTATATGAAACATATTTCAATTAATCAAGTCTTAACAAGTTTGATTGCTTAACATGTTGGAAACATTTAATCATGTAAATATCAATCTCAATTAATATATATAAACATGGAAAAGTTCGGGTCACTACATGTGCTAAGTTGAAATTACCAGTTACTGTGTTACCCAAGCCGGTTAGTGTAGAAGTAGCCGATGGTAAGATTACACCCGTTACAACATATGTGTCTGGGGTTTGTATAGAATTCGAAGGGAAGTCTTTCCCGGTGACTTGTTTAGTGTTACCTATTCCTAGCTTTGATGTAGTACTAGGAATGGATTGGTTGAGCTCGCTTAGGGCTAATATTAAGTGCAATAGGAAAATGATTACCTTTCGTCCGACCGATGGAACCCGTGTTGTGGCCCGAGGGGAGCGGAGCGGGTGTAATCTTCCGTTGATAACCATGATGAAAGCGAAAAAGTCGATGGGAAAGGGTTGTGAATCATTTCTTGCATATGTAATTGATGCGAAGAAAGAAAAGAAAACAGTGGCTGATATTCCGGTAGTATCAGAATTTTCTGAAGTGTTCCCAGATGAGTTACCAGGTCTGCCGCCGGTAATGGAAGTCGAATATAAGATTGAGTTGGTTCCTGGAACAACTCCAGTTGCAAAAGCTCCATACCGATTAGCGTCGTCTGAAATCCGTGAAATGATGTCACAGATTCAAGAACTATTAGATTGTGGGTTTATCCGACCGAGTTCTTCACCGTGGGGTGCTCTGGTATTGTTTGTTAAAAAGAAAGATGGGTCAATGAGTATTTGTATTGATTATCGTGAATTGAACAAAAGAACAGTGAAGAATAAGTATCCGTTACCTCGAATAGACAATTTGTTCGATCAGTTACAGGGTGCTTCATTCTTTTCTAAGATAGAGTTACGATCCGGATATGATCAGGTTCGTGTTGCTGAATTAGATATACCGAAAATAGCGTTCAGAACAAGGTATGGTCATTATGAATTTCTTGTCATGCCGTTTGGGTTGACGAATACGCCAGCAATCTTCATGGATCTAATGAATAGAGTGTGTCGCCCGTTCTTAGATAAGTTTGTGATTGTGTTTATAGATGATATACTAGTGTATTCAAAGACCGAAAGTGAACATGCTGAACATCTGAGACAGGTTTTGAACATGTTGAAACGTAAACAACTATTTGCAAAATTTTCAAAGTGTGAATTTTGGTTACGTGAAGTGCAGTTTTTGGGTCATGTGATTTGTGCCGAGGGTATAAAAGTTGATCTGACAAAGATAGAAGCGGTAATGAATTGAAATTCTCTGAAGACTCCGACTGAGATTAAGAGTTTTCTAGGATTAGCCGGTTATTATCGCAGATTTATCAAGGATTTCTCAAAAATAGCTGGTCCGTTGACTAAGTTGACTCGTAAAGATGTAGCCTTTCGATGGACTGATGAACAGGAAAAGGCTTTTCAGATTTTGAAACAGCTACTGTGTCAGGCACCAGTGTTAGCTTTACCAGAAGGTTCAGACGACTTCGTGTTATACTGTGATGCATCATATGCTGGGTTGGGTTGTGTATTAATACAAAGAGATAAAGTAATCGCCTACGCATCGCGACAGTTGAAAGTTCATGAGAAGAATTATCCAGTGCATGATCTTGAAATGGCTGCAGTAGTGTTTGCTTTGAAACTGTGGAGACACTATTTGTATGGAACCCATTGTGTTATATGTACAGATCACAAGAGTTTGTAGTATATCTTCTCACAGAAAGAATTGAATACGCGTCAGAGACGATGGTAAGAGTTGATCAAAGATTACGATTGTGAAATTAAATACCATCCGGGTAAGGCAAATGTGGTTGCAGATGCGCTAAGTCATAAAAAGTCAAGTGAAAATGTGAAATTTCTTCGTTTGAATATAACTTCAGATTTGATTAACAGCTTATAAACCATGCAGGCCTGTGCTTTAGAGGACGAACATATTAAATCTGAACAAATGACCAAATGAAAAGTGGACTTAATTGATGACTCACGTAGACTAAAGACCTTAAACAATCGTGTTTGGGTGCCTAAGCTTCGAGATTTGAGGGATTTAATCATGACGGAAGCTCACAAATCCAGATTGACAGTACATCCGGGTAGTAATAAGATGTATCATGATTTGAAAACAGTGTATTGGTGGCCAACAATGAAATCAAATATCGCCCGTTATGTCGAAAAGTTTCATATATGTGCTCAAGTGAAGGCAGAACATCAGAAACCTTATGGTTCGTTACGTCAGTTACAGATTCCAGAGTGGAAATGGGAACATATAACGATAGATTTTGTGACCAAATTACCTCGAACTCAGAAAAGACATGATATGATTTGGGTAATAGTGGATCGTCTAACTAAAAGTGCTCATTTTCTTGCTACTCGTGAGACAGCTTCGTTAAGTGAGTTAGCCGAATTGTATGTCAAAAAAATAGTTAGTCGTCATAGTGTGCCGTTATCGATCGTTTCAGACAGAGATTCCAGATTTGTGTCAAATTTTTGGAATAGTCTTCAACAGAATCTGGGTACACGTGTGAATTTAAGTACAGCTTATCATCCTCAGACAGACGGACAGAGTGAAAGAACGATACAGACTTTGGAGGATATGTTATGGGCTTGTGTGTTAGAATACGGTAGTTCGTGGGATACACATTTGCCGTTGGTCGAATTTGCGTATAATAATTCATATCATTCGAGTATAGGGATGCCGCCCTATGAAATGTTATACGGTCGTCGTTGCAGAACTCCGACTTGTTGGTTAGAAGCCGGGGAGAAACAGTTTGCAGGTCCCGAAATTGTTCAAATGACAGCCGAAAAAGTTGCAATTGTGAGAGAAAAGTTGAAAGCCGCTAGAGATAAGCAGAAAATGTATGCTGATCCGCGTAGACGTCCAGTAACCTTTAATGTGGGTGAACGAGTGTATCTGAAAGTTTCGCCGTGGAAAGGGGTTATCAGATTCGGTAAACGTGGTAAGTTAGCACCGAGATTTATTGGTCCGTTTCCGATCAGTGAAGTGTTGAATGATCAGACTGTGGTGTTAGATCTTCCGTCAGAGTTAGCCGGTATTCATAATACATTCAACGACGTGTGTTATCTTCGTAAGTGTAAAGTCGATGATGAAACACAACTTCTTCCTTTAGAAGATTTAAGGGTCGATTTGAATAAGAAATTGGTGGAAGAGCCGGTCCGTGTGGTTGACCAAAAGGTGACTAAGCTGAGAAAGAAAGAGATTCCGATGGTGTTGATTGAGTGGAAACACAGTTTGGGTTCTAATCTTACGTGGGAAACAGAAGAGTTGATGAGAAAACGCTACCCTCGTTTGTTTGATCAAGACCAGATTTCGAGGACGGAATCTTCTTAAGGGGGGTGGATTTGTAACAGACTGAAACCCGAGCTAGTTGTAAGTTGCCTATTTTGCCCTTAGGGTTTGTGCTTAGTCTTAAGTGCTTTTATTTTAATTATTTTATTAGTGTTTTATTATAATTATGTTGTGACCAGTTTGTGACAAGGGTCCCAGAACAGGTTGGTTTATTTAATTTAGACTCCGTTAGGACCGCCTAAGGAGATACGAAAGGTTATCAGATAAGATCACTAGTAAATACCCGTGTGTTGTGGGGTATTGGTTTTAATACCCACTTAAGAGTGCAAACTGCTTCTATCTTCTCATTTCTAGACTTTTCTCAAACAAGTACGTACCAAACTTCATCTCATCTCAAACCCTAATTGATCTAAGCTAGAAATTGAATCAAGAGGCTTTAAGGATTGATTCATATCATCTTTGTGATCATTAATCCAGGTTTGTTTGCTTAGATCCGTGGCTTAATTCCTAGATATTGGGTTTGAGGTGTAAAATGGGTTTTAGGCATTTTTGAGCTTGAATCTTCATGTTTTGTGTTTGTTATGCTTAATTGATGTTAGAAATAGGTTGTATATATGTTTAGTAACTTCCATGTGCTTAAAATTTGATCAAAATCGCTCAAAAATTGAGTTTTGGGCGAAAAATGTTCAAAATCAGCGAAGTTGTTCGAAACCAGTTGCTACAGTATTTTGCTACAGTATTTTGCTATAGTACCGAGTTGCTACAGTGTCATTATTTGCTACAGTACCGAGTTGCTACAGTGTCACTAGTTGCTACAGTACCGTGTTGCTACAGTGTCACTATTTGCTACAGTACCGAGTTGCTACAGTGCCACTGATTGCTACAGTACATTTTATGAAATTGAAACGGGCGTAACTTTCAAAACGTAACTCCGTTTTTGACGAATAAACTATCGTTAGAATTGTAATAAAGAATAATTTTCAGTGGTGAACTTTTAAGAAACTAGATCAAACTGTTTTTGGGCCGGAAAAGGAGTTTTAGTGTGTATGTCGTGTTTTACACGCACCTGTATGCCATTATTGAGTGGAGTCATGATGTAGACTCATAAAATTATGAATATATGGTGTTATGACCTAGTTAATCGTATGAAATGATTATATTATTTATTGAATATGTATATTAACTTTGTTTGTGTTGTTCTCAGGTTATAAGGACAAGGAGGAAGCTCAGAAATAATAACTGAGCAGTTGCTGATAATTGGTGAGTGGGTCTATCTCCGGATAGAGTTTAAGTAGCATATCATGCTACTGTGGTTGACTCTTTTACCATGCATAGTGTAAAAATTGCCATGTTAGAATAATATAGTATGCCTGATGTTGTATGTGATTTATGTGTACACTGTGTGAATGGCACCAGTCGGGCTTAGGGAGACTGGGGACTCGAGACCGTGCCTAGGAGAGGTTAGAGTCCGTATGAGGTCAACCGTGCCTAGGGGAGGTTGGGTCCATAGGCTACTAATTGTGGAGTATAGTGTGAACGATGCATCCCCTGCATCTGGATAACTATACTGTGAATTGAGTAGCAGGGACTATCGGTAGACTCAAGTCCGATCATCTAGGAGTCGTGTGCTCGTACAAGCAGCCGATCCTCGTATTGTCTTATTGTATGCTAGTTGGTAGTTAGCATGTGTTGTTGTTAGTATATAGCTTGTGTGTGACTTAAGCTATATCTGTTAGATAGATTCCATTCACTTAGCGGTGCGCTAATCCCCCACATAATTACCCCTTGCAGGTTTAGGTACTGCTAGTCGGGATGGGTGCTTATGCAGAAGACATGTTGTTAGGACCCCGAAGTTGTATAGTGTTAATGTGAAATAAGCTTAATTGAAGGTTCCTTAGAAGAGGGTTATATAAGGAACCTAAGTAGTCCTAATTAGATAGCCATTGCATTGTAACTGAGTTCTAGAAGCTATGGAATGTAATTGTACCGATTCTCTCTAATACCGAGTCTCATGCTTACATACCGAATCTCTCTTTATCTTATCATTTCTCTCAATCTCAACATGATCTGACCTATCATTTGGTATCAGAGCTTCCAGGAAGTGATTCTACATCACTATATCGATCCAGAGATTGTAGATTACAGAATCTGAATACTCTTGGTATTTTGAATCACATTCGGTATTATCGAATTTGATAATCTGACGTTCAGATTCTTGTGATAAGTTCAGCGAAGGTGCATAAGGTATTTTAGAAAGAGTTTCGATCATCATTACAGCTTTTTAACTTCAATTATGGAGAATCAAGTTGATTTTTAGAGTTTGTGGCTAAAACTCTCGGTATTGCTTAATTCAAGCTTGATTCCGGATTTTTGTGAAGATTTAAGGTTTCAGTTGTGTTCGTGAGGTGTTAAATCACATTTTTGACGGTTCAATTTCTACAATTCATCAAGTTTTGAAGATTTGATCAACACTCGGTATCGTAACTGTCATACCGAGTCTGCTTCATTACTTAAATTCATCTTAAGTGTTGCAGATTGTGGTGTGATTGTGATTCTATCACATCCGGTTTGATTATACGCAGCTACTTGGTGTGATTTGAGAAAGGATTCTATCATATTTCTAAGTTTTAAACTTAGACTCGGTATTGTCAACTGCTACAGTTGACATTCGGTATCCTATACTTTCGGTATCTTTGATATTTTGTGTGATACTAACGTGTTTCCTTGTGCAGCAAGGTTACAGAATCTAATTCAAAAGGATTGAATTGAGTTTGAACTTCAAATTCATACAGAATCTGACTACCGAATCAAATACAGAATCTGAGTTTCTGTATCACTTAATCCATTGTTTTAAGTGGTTACAGGCTACAATTCTTGTGATTACCGAATCTATACTGAATCTGGGTGTGTCTCTTGTATTTCTGATCAGTTTCTTTTACAGAATCTGATATACAGAATCTTTACCGAATCTGTTACAGCACCGAATCTGCTAAAGTACCGAATCTGACACAGAATCTAATATTCTGATCAGATTGTTGTGATTTTTCATCTTAGAATTGTGTAATACAGAATCTTGACCGAATCTACCTCATTTTCAAGATGTCTACTCAAGATACTTTGATCATTGGATCAGATTCCCGTCCTCCAGTGTTGTTTGATGGAAAGTACACTCAGTGGCTTCACCGTATCACTTAGTACATAGACTATAAGGGTGAGAAAGCAAAGTACATTTGGGCTTCTCTGAGAGATGGTCCAGTTGTTGATTATCATCCGGATACTGGTATGCCAATTCCAGTCTATGAACTTTTTGGTGATAAGTGTGAGAGAGCTCAGGGTGACATAGAGGCAAAGAATATTGTTATGCAAGCAAAAGATATATGGGATGAGATCAAACGACAGCAAGAAGGTTATGACATGTCAGACGTTACTAAATTGAATAAGGCTCTGGGATTCTATGAAGATTTCAAGCAGGAAACTGATGAACCACTCAAGGATACCTATCGTCGTTTCAATGGTGTTCTCAATGAGTTGAAAAGGTGCAAGATCATAAAAGTAAATGCTGAAGTCAACATGAAGTTTCTCAAAAAGCTCAATGCTGATTGGCTTCCTTATGGAACCATTGTTCGATCTACTAAAGAGATTGACAAGTTGACTATTCATAAGCATGTTGGAGTTCTTATGCATTGCCAACCTGAAGTGTCTAAACTTCAAGAAGGAAGGAAAGAGTCTTCTCTGGACGATCCACTTGCCCTAATTGCCAAAAAGAAGAGTAAATCGTTGACGTCTTCCAAAAGCTTGTCCAAGAAAGTGCTTGTAGAAGAATCAACTGATTCAGAAGATTTGAATCTTTCTGATGTTGATGATTCTCACCTTGAATTAGTCAAGATGGCAGCCATGTTCACAAAAGCCTTGAACAAACACAAGTTTAAAGGCAAATCAAGCAATCAACATAAAAACTCGTCATCTTCCTCGTACTACAAGAAAGCTGATCAATCTAAACAACAACGTGCTGATGATTCCAAGAAGGAAGATTCAATTTGTTTCAATTGTGGCAAAGCTGTTCATTACTCTCGTGAGTGCAAGATGCCTAAGGAGAAGGACACAGCTTACTACAAGAAGAAAATGTTGATGGCTAAGATTGTGGAAACTGGGGGAGAGCTAAAACCGGTTGATGATACTTAGTTTAACTGGACTGACGATTCAGATTCAGAGGTGGAACATGCAAATGTTTGCAAGGTGACAAAGCTCATCAAAGCTAAGGAATCAATGGAGAATTTTGACTCAACATCCGATGATGATGAGGTACAATCAACTGAAATCTCACCTGATTTTATAAAAATGCAAAATGACTTGATGAAGAATCTGGTCTCAATGTCAAAAGAAGTCAAAGACTTAAAATCTGAAAACAAGGTTTTAAAAGATAAAATCAAAATGAATGAGACCAGACCTTCCTCATCCAAATTGCAAACGGATGTGCAACAATTGACTCTCCAACTCAACTCTACGGAAACTGAGTTGGAAGATCTAAAAAAGACAATTCATCCAATTAAAGTTGAAAGAACTGATTATCGTTTAAAATCGGAACGACTTGCAGAAAAAGTTCAATTTTTAGAAAAAGATCTTTCTGATTTGAAAAACCAACATGAACCCACACTTTCAAAACTAAATAAGAAAATCGTTCAATTGAAAAACACCATAATTGAAAAGAACACTGAAATTTCTTTATTGTCAAAAGAATCTTTTCAAATGAAAGCTCAACTTGCTCGATATGAGGAAAAACTCTATCGAACAGAGCAATCCAAAGCTATCATGGATATGGAACTTTCAAAACAAACAATTTTCATGAATAGACCAAAAACGATTCATGGTGAAAAGTGGGGGTTGGGTTACGAAGATTCGAAAATTTTGGAAGATGCTTCCAAAAATATTCCAGGATTATATCATTCTGATTATTTTCAAGCCGGTTTACCATCGCATTTTGTACATGCTTCTGATGCTGATTTTGATGATATTATTGTAAATCGTAAATCTAGGAAATACCATCAAATTAGCTTAATGTATGAAAAAATCAATGCTAAGATAGGTAAATCGAATCCTGATTTCTTGAAAAAATCTTGTTGAAACTGAAAAAAACATGCAACATGAAGATTATGTGCCTAAGCATAGACTGGTTTATATCCTAACACTCATGCTAGAGAAATACATTTTAATGCTTGAGGATGAAGTGTTTAACAAACCTAGTTCTAGCATTACTGCAATAGATGAGGTGTTTGATGAACCAATTTTTGATGTGAAACCAATTCTACCAACTTTACCTGCATGTCCAGATGATGTTTTCCGTGAAGACCTAGCACATGAACTAACTGTCTTCTTTGAGACAGATTCTCTAGGTCAAAATTATTTAGATGAAAAAGTAGAACCTCAGGATGAACCGAACATTGAACCTTTGATAGATTTTGAAAGTCAACTTGATCCTTTGCATGATTATTACTTGCATTTGCCTGCTGTACGTAATTTGAATCGTGTAGTAGCTCAACTTGAACAGGAGAATATTGACTTGCAACTTAAGTGCCAATCATTAGAACAAATGCTTGCTTTGTGTGATAAATTGCCTTCACTGCCTAAGAAAGAATGTACTTATGCTTTTAAGGAGGGTGAAGTGATAGTTTCTGCTGAAGAATTATGTCTTGAGATTAAAAGCTTAAAACAAAAGATAATTCAAATGAAACAGGCTAACACACTTAAGCAAACGTCTAATGTTGCAACCAATGTGCTTGAATGTACTGGTGGGATTACTAAGAAGGGGAAGGGAACAACAACATCTAAGGATGTAAAACCCATTACTATTCTTAAAAATCCTCTACGTTCTCAATTTGGCAATCATGGTTCGAAAGTTGTTTCTACAACTCAGTATATTGTTAAAAAGGTTCATTCTCCAAATGGTTCTGTGTTAACTGAAAAGATTCCTATGATTCCTATGACAAAAACTTCAAAAGCGAGTCTTTTAAAGAAATTAGTTAAGTCCACAACACACACAAGTTCTAAACCTGATTTAAGTGAGTATGATGCAAAAGAACGTACAATCAAATTGGAAATTCTGCAAAATTAGTCATCTCATGTGTCAACTGAAAAGTTTGGATGTCTAACTAACAAAGGTGTTTCTCGTGTCACAGGTCATAATCCAAACTTGAATTACAAATCTGTATGGGTTCCTAACTCCACGACTAAGAAAGTAGCAACCAAACCAAAGCAATCTGCTAGTCGGCCTAGGAAATCATCTCATGTTTTTCAATTTTCGTCTGTGAACAAAACATCTACTTGGAATAAATTGTGTGTTAAGACTTCTGATAACGATGTAAAGATTGATATTACGTATGATGCTTCATGTAATGTGGTTTTAAATGATGCTTTATTGTCTAAACTGCATGATGCTTTACGTGATTATTTCATCATTGATCCAAAGTTTGTTGTTAATCAAAAGTTTATTGCTGGTACTAACCGAAAAGGACCCAAGAAACTTTGGGTACCTAAACTCTAGGGAATTTACATTTACAGGGTTTCGACATCTGTGTTTGGTATATCGATTCCGGTTGTTCTCGACACATGACGGGCGATAAATCCTTGATTGTCAACTTCATTGACAAATTCCTAGGAACGATTACATTCGGAAATGATGAGATTGCAGCAATAACGGGTTACGGAGATTTTGTGCACAATGGCATAACAATTAAACGGGTTTCATATGTTGAGGGTTTGGAGTGAAGTTTATTTAGTGTGAGCCAATTCTGCGATGGAGATCTCAAAGTTTTGTTTGAACATTGACAATGCTCGGTGCAATCCACCGAAGGGAATAATCTTCTTGTTGGTAAACGTTGTGCTTCACTATATACTATTGACCTCAATGATGCACCATCACATGCAACCATGTGTTTGGCCACTCGTTCTATCAAAGAAAATTCATAGTTATGGCATCATCGGATGTCACACCTGAATTACAAGGGTATCAATCGATTAGTCTCTAAAGATTTAGTTGATGGTATTCCAACCTTTCAATATGATAAGCATCATGTGTGTCCATTATGTGCGATGGGTAAGCTGAAACGGACTAATCATCCGCTTAAGCAAAACCCCAGTACTTCATCGTCTTTGCAATTATTGCATATGGACTTATGTGGACCCATGCGTATTTCTAGCCTCGGTGGCAAGAAACATGTGCTTGTCATTGTTGATGACTATACCCGGTTTACATGGATTTTTCTTTTGCGAACTAAGTCAGAAACCCCCGCCATTATCATTGAATTCATTAAAAAGATTCAACGCTCTTTTAACAAACATGTTAAGAGCATCAGAACTGATAATGGGATGGAATTTAAGAATGACCCGCTTGATAGTTATTTGAAAGACCAAGGCATTGAACATCAGTTCTCTGCTGCTCGGACCCCCTAACAAAATGGAGTAGTCGAACGACGTAATCGTACGTTGTACGAAGCAGCACGAACGATGCTTGCATACTCCAAATTACCTCCAAAAATGTGGGGGGAGGCCATTTCAACTGCATGCTATACCCAAAATCGTTGTATTGTAAACAAACGTTTTGATAAAACTCCATATGAGTTATTATATGGTAGACGCCCGAATGTCAAATATTTCCGTGTTTTTGGTTGTATATGCTATGTGCTTAACGATTTTGACAGCCCCGGAAAGTTTGATCCTCATGGCGGTCAGGCCATATTTCTTGGTTATTCCTCGAACAAAGTTGCTTATCGTGTTTATCATAAGCGGACAAAGATGATTAAAGAGAGCATTAACGTCAAGTTCGATGAATTTTCGGGAATGGCTTTTGAACAACTCAGTTCAAAACCCGATCCTAACCTGGCTACTACTTCTTCCGCGCAAAACTCAATTTTCTCGAAGAAGGGTGTTCCTACAGTTACATCAGAGGAACTGGATATCTTGTTTGATAGTCTTTATACTCCTCAACGGGATTCAAATGTTCAAGCCGTACCGGTTACACCATCACAGGCAACTACTGTGGAGACTCTTCAAAGTCTTTTTGATGAAGATTCAACACCAACTGATTCACCTGTTGCTTCTTCATCCTCCCTCCAACCTCCTATTATTGATAATCTTGAACAAGATCAAGATTCATTATTTGATATAACTCCAGTTGTTTCTCCAGATACTCTATTGAATCCATTAGATACGGTTACATCAGATCAAGCAGATCAAGGCTCAACGTCAACAATGGTTGATGTTCCGATGGATACAATTGATGTACAATCTCTTCCACACACTCGATGGACTAAAAGTCATCCAATAGATCTTATTATTGGTGACGCATCTGCTCCAGTTTCAACTCGAAGGGCTACTCAGAATATGTGTCTATTCATAGCCTTTCTTAGTAAGATTGAACCAACAACGGTTGCTCAAGCTTTACTAGATCCATACTGGGTAGTTGCAATGCAAGACGAGATCAATCAATTTGAACGATTGAAAGTATGGCGATTAGTTCCAAGACCAACGGGTCAACGGCCAATAGGGGTTAAGTGGATTTTCAAGAACAAGAAGGATTCTGATGGAATTGTGGTTCGAAATAAGGCACGTCTTGTGGCCAAGGATATCGACAACAAGAGGGCATTGATTATGATGAAACGTTTGCTCCAGTTGCTAGGATTGAGGCAGTTCGTCTTTTCCTTGCATTTGCTTCTCATATGAAGTTCACGGTGTTTCAAATGGATGTCAAAACTGCTTTTCTGAATGGTTATCTTCAAGAGGAAGTCTATGTTGATCAACCAGAAGGCTTTGTCGATCCCATTCATCCAAACCATGTTTACTACTTGGAGAAAGCTTTATACGGTCTGAAGCAAGCACCGCGTGCATGGTACGAGACCTTAACAAAGTATTTGCTGGATAATGGCTTCTCTCGTGGAACGATTGATACAACGTTATTCATCCGTACAAACCACAGTCACATTCTCTTGGTTCAAATTTACGTTGATGATATTATTTTTGGTTCCACATTCCCGGCCTTATGCAAAGAATTTGGTGACCTTATGGCCAGCAAATTCGAAATGAGCATGCTTGACCAGTTAACTTTCTTCTTGGGGTTACAAGTAAAACAATTACCAAATGGGATTTTTATCAGTCAAACAAAGTATATCAATGATATGCTAAAATGTTTTAAAATGACTGCTTTAAAACCAATGACAACCCCAATGAGGACTTTACTGGATGCTGATACTAATGGGGAACCCTTTGATATTACGCTTTATCGAAGCATGGATGGTTCTTTAATGTATCTGACTGAGAGTCGACCAGACATTACACTTACCGTAACTGTCTGTGCCCGCTTTCAGTCCAACCCTAAGAAATCTCACTCCAAAGCGGTTGTTAGGATTTTTCAATACCTTAAAGGTACACCTAACCTTGGGATCTGGTATCCTCATGGATCCGATTTCAATCTCACTGCTTATACTGATGCGGATCATGGTGGTTGCCATGTTGATAGAAAGAGCACATATGGATCAATTCAGATGTTGGGGAATAGACTAGTTGGATGGTCATCAAAAAAGCAGAACTGTGTGTCTTTATCAGCAGCTGAGTCTAAGTACATTGCTGCTGCTCACTGTTGTTCACAAGTTTTGTGGATGCAAACTCAACTCTTGGACTATGGCTTTAAGATTTCTAAGACCCCGATCTATTGTGATTCACAAAGTGCTATTGCAATAACAAGTAACCCGGTTCAGCATTCTAAAACTAAACACATAGATATTCATTATCATTTCATTAAGGACCATGTAGAGAAAGGGGATATAGAGTTATACTTTGTGCCTACTAAAGTGCAATTAGCTGACATGTTCACTAAACCTTTAGATGAACTTAGGCTAAATTTCTTGATCAAAGAGATTGGCATGGTAGAGTATAGTGCTTGATATTCCTTAGATCTGTTGGAACTTATTTTTGGGATCTTGTGTTTAGGGGGAGTAGATACTTTCTAGGGGGAGCCACTAAGTTTCAGTGCTTTAGATAATTTTTCTTTAAGGGACTGCCTTTAGATTAATGATAACTTCCTAGATATATTTGTTCAATGGTTACGCAAGGGGGAGGTAACTCATTGATATCCTACTTCAAGGGGGAGTTAATTCATTTTCTTGGGAATATAATCAAAATGCTGATTTACTTTCTTGTATATCACATTTTGAGGGGGAGAAAAAACGGGAGAAAATGAGAAAATAATTCAAAAATATTGTTTTTCAAAAGTGAATTCAAAATTTCTTTGTTTTTATCTGAAATAATTCACTATGGCTTGTATACATCTCAGTATGCAACCCGTGTCAACAATTGGTATCACTGAAGATTTGTATTTTGTATAAAATTCAAAGTTCTTTTAAGTACAAATCTTATTTTGAAAAATTCATAAAAATTGGAAAAGATAAAATCCAAAAATATTTAAATTTTACTGAATAAATGCTATTTTTAGCATTTTACCGAATCTAACAACCAACAGTACAGATTCGGTAAGTTCAAAGTTTTCAGAAATTGTCTCAGAATTGTTTTTCATGAAAAGATTGAAATGGATTTCAAGAGGATAAATCAATTTGTCAAAATTTGGAGTTAAATTGTTAAAGTTTTGAAAAATTGGACTGTATTCGGTATTTTAGGCCCATTCTGTAAAGCCCATTCGGTATTTTACTTTCGGTATCTATAAAAGGAGAGTCAAAGTCAAACATTACTCTCTTACTGTTATTAATCACCTACCGAGTCTATTGATTATACCGAATCTGCCTAATTCTACCGAGTCCGTCATTCCGTTTCTTCAAATTCTTGGTAATTGTTCATTTTAATCAATGTTTAAGATATATAATTGTAGATCTGAGATAATTAAGTTTTTATCAACCAGAAAAGATCAAAATAACTGGATTATGACCTTTAATTTTTGAAATCTTGTTGATTATACCGAGTCTGAGTCGATTTCAATTAATCTTTGATTAAACTCAATTGATTTGGAAAATCAACATGAAATCTTGTCTAATCTGAGTTAAATTGACTGATCTATTATTTGACCGAGTCTGATTACATGTTCAATTGCTTATTTGATGAATTCTGTATCTACCGAATGTGTTCTTATCCTGATACCGAGTTTGTTCATACAATTAACATGTTAATATACTTGTAATTGAATGGTTAATTGATCATGGTTGTGATATTACTTGATATATGATAGAATATGCATGTTTGAGTGACTTTCTGTTAATTGTTGAAGATACCGAATCTGGTTTTCTTTCTTGATACCGAGTCTGAAATTTGGTACCTTGAAATTTTCCGATTTTTATCTTCAAACACTTAACATGTTTATTCTATATCTTTCTGATATGAAAACTCAAGCTTATTTGGTTACAGAATCTAAAGTTTTCATAACTACCGAATCTGCTTGAAATGTGTTTAAAAATTGACTAAGTGTTGTTCTGAGTCCTTGTGTTATATAATTGACTTTGCATGATGATTTTGTACTAAGATGAATATCATATGAATGTCATGGTTGTCAATTATTTGTTCATATTTGAGAATAAAAGACTTTTATATTCTTGAAAAATCATAAAAATCTTAAAATTTAAAAATATAAAAAGGATTTCAAAGGCAAATAAGAATAGAGATATATCATTTTTGTTAAATATATTGTGGTCTTCTATTTCTTATTTATACAGCTAAATGGCGAACAATCACTTCATCAACTCTGAAACCAGCATACCCTGCAACTACTGGACAGCAATTCTAGAGAGGCACACACTGTGGCCTGCTCTCAATACTATTGCCAGTGTAGCTGTAACAGATCTGGAGTTACTTAACAGAACAATTAGGTTTGTGGAAGCTACACAACCTACTACTGAAAATCCAGAGGGAACACAAGCTCGTTTTGAATTTCAACTAAGAGGAGTTCAAGGGAGGAGGAGTTTCACTAAAGCTGATTTCAGGAGGGTCTTCAGACTTCCTCTTGTACAGAATGCTCCTGCTTTTCCTGCTACTCAGCAAATGATGACTTCTGTCTTTGATATTGGTTATGTTGGAGCTACCAACGTTCCACCAGCTAAGTTTCAGAAGAAATATCTGCACTCAAGGTGGTATGTGATCTTCTCAATCATCAACAGATGCTTGCTGATGACAAGGAGTGGATCTGATAGCTTGACTGTGCCAATGCTGAAAGTATTCTACTCTTTCATAAGAGTAGAGGCTCCTGACTATACTGAGCTTTTATGGGATCTGGTTCAAGCTCAAGTTGATAAGCCAAGGGGTTCATACATCCCTTGCAAAAGGTTTTTCTGTATCTTTATCCATGATGCTATAAATGCTTGCAGAAATGCAAATATATTTGTACCAGGTACACATGGATTACAGATGAAAAGGTTTGGAGAGCTGAAGATGAACACCACTATGGTGTCTGATAATCAATTCACTGCGCCAATTCCAAATTGGCTAGTGAGGCTAGCTGAACCCCAAGACGCTCGTATGCGTTCTTATTTTCAGGCTGTAGGAATACCTCTTCCGAACTCGGTACAACAAGAACAAGTTGAACCTGCCGTGGTTCCAGCCCCAGAGGTTGTAGAGGAACCTGTAGTTCAACCACCCGGGCCAGCTAATCCTCCACTTAGGGTGAACCTCAAACGATCTAAGGTAGCACACCAAGCTCAACCCATGAGGATCAGGGAACCTAGTCCAACTAGGATTGAACCAACCCTTTCCACAACACCCGAAGTAAGCAGTGATACTTCAGCAACAGCGTCTGAATCATCTCCTGAACATTCTCCTAAGAGAACTCGATACATGCCTGATGAGATGATTCAGACTCCGCCAACCCAACGAGTAACTAGATCTAGGACTTCGACACCCATCGTCCGCCAAACAGTTACTCCAACCATTGGTGATACGGACCAAGACCAAGAGCCAATTAGGTCACCTTCACCTATCTCCGTATCACATTCAAGAATAACAGTAAGCCCTACGCTAAATGAAGCACAAACTTCGGTAGGCAAGAGATCTAAACGCACTGATGGTAAAAAGATCACTAAGCCCATCCAATCTAAACAGGACTTAATAATAAATCCTACAAAGCAAGGTGCTTTGGCATCTAAGGAAGTAAAGTCTTCCTCTACAGTAAAGTCTGCGTTGACTCAATCGATTGAGGAAACTCAATCATTGAAGTCCAGAACGGCCGAAGGGGAGCCGAAAAATCTTGAAAAGGCACCCTGCGGCTGGAAATCCTTTTGTACCTCAACGTACAACAGGGTCTCGAGGTCAGGCTTATCTTGATGAGGAAGATCTGCCGCGTCCCATGGAAACGAGTCAACATGATAATCCTTTGGGATATTTATCAGACTTCCAGCAGACTGTTCCCTTGGTTCATGAAAGTGATCCATTGGTTCAAACCACTTCTCTTCCAGATTCTGAATCTCAGGGTCTGGAGGAAGAGTCTTTAACTGAAAGAGATGTGCCGCCTCATGGTATATCAATGATTTCAGGAGTCGGGGATAGCAATATCTCTGCGTGAATTAACCCGACAGGTAGTCCTGCTACTCTGTCAGAGTCCCATGAGACCAAAGTCATGGAGGCGGATGCTTCGAAAGAAACTTCGCCGGTGACAACTCCGGTTGTTACCCAACCTCCATCAGAAGGGGATATCACAAATCTGACTAGTAGTATGTATAGCCCTACATATAAGAATAATACTGCACAATCATCCTTACCTGCCTTCACGACAACTCAAACACTTCCACCAACATCGCCTTCAACAGTTGCTGCTGCTGGTGTTCCTATTGTTACTTTTTCACCATCACCTTCTCGTTTACCACATTTCTATGATGCTTTGGAGCAAGAATATTTCAGTCGTATGTTTTCCAGAGTCAATCTAGATGTTCTTCGACGCACTTCGCTTCAAGCATTGTTTCGTGCTCGTGTTCGATATCCACTTAATTCCTGCTCTTCTCCGTTGAGTCCTCACCGTGATGATGAACATGACGATTCTGATCCTCATAATAGCCATGAGGGGGAGATAGGAGTAGATGGAGAATATCTAACGGTAAATATTTCAACTAAGGGTGGTGGTGTAAGGTCTTCATCAGCTTCACAAGCTCAACAAGTTCAGATGGAATCAGAAATAGTTACTACACATGATGAAATTGATGATAAGGAGCCTGAGCAAGTTATAATTCCAATTGTTCATAATGAGGCTGATAGTGGACTGGTAGATGAGGATTTGAACTTGAGTGATTTCTATCTTGAAGAGACGGATGACGATGGATTTGTCATTCTAAGCAAGTTATCATCAGTATCTTCAATTCCGGAAGATGTAGAGATTGTAGATGAAGAGAATCCTGAACCAGTAATAGAAAGTGACGATGAAATGGATTCTTCTGATGATGATGAAGACAATCTTTATGTTAATCCAAATGAAGATGAGATCTTTGATCATATTGAAGATGATGATGTTCCAAATAATGATGCAACAAATCCTACTGGTCATTCATCAAATTCAACACCCTCATCGAGTTCAAATCCAACAAATGCTAATGAAAGATCAACTTCTGGTACATCTACATCAAGTGAAACAGTGAATTCCAGATTCAAATATAATCATGGAATATTCTTTAAGAATCAGGAGCAAAGATTATTGTTGGGAGTAGAACATGATTTTATAACGTTACGAAACACATTCATCGAAGAAAATGCTTACAAGATCTTCCGCATCAATGAATTACCAAGGAGTAAAAGGTTTGCTTATATAGGTTCACGATTGCTTCCAACAAGTGAAAGGAATTGGTATGAGTTTATGTGGAGGAAACATATCAACAAAGATGAAGATGATTTGTGGCTTCAAAGAAAATATCGTATTTCAGAAGTGTTGAATATTACTCGAGTCGGAGTAGAGATAAGCGAAAAGAAAGACGTCATCAGTCAGTTCCACGTTATCAGAGAAGATGAGAAAGAGTACAAGTTCACTGAAACAAATTTTCATAATCTAGATATGCTTGACATCATTCACATCTACAACTACCTCAGTATCATCACCATACGACCTTTTGCTAAGGCTCAAGCTTTGGAAGCTGTGAAAAGATACATGATGGAGACAATTGAACTGATGAGACGTGAAGACTTTCAAATAGGTCTCGAAGCAAAAAGGAAAAAGGTTCGAATTACGTGTCCGAATCAATTTACAGAGGGACTGAAGGATATGAGGATGCTTCAAATGCAATTCAAACCCGAAGGGTTTGTTTTTGTAAATTCTCAAAAAGAAAAGGTGTTCATTCGTACTGAAGAGCTAAACAAATATTCAGATGGAACACTTAAGGCTGCACTGAAGTATCTTAAGATTCATCAAAGCAAGTTCCATGACATTGACATGATAATGGGTCTTGGAGAATTCATAAAGCATATAAGAGATCGTCTGAAACTCCGAGTTCGTACAAGACAGTTTGAGATACTTTGTGGATAGAGAAAGAGAAGATATTTCAAGGAAATGGATGAATATCCATTATATGAGGGAGATCTAAGAAAAGCGTGGGGTGTCTGGAAACCTTCTAAGCAAATTTCAGAAAATCAAGTAGAAGTTTCAAAACCAGATGGCACACGATGGAAACTAACGTTTGGACCTCTCAAGATTACAAAATATGATTATGTTGTAAAGTTCACATTTAACACTAAGTAGGAGATTGTTAGGACCCCGAAGTTGTATAGTGTTAATGTGAAATAAGCTTAATTGAAGGTTCCTTAGAAGAGGGCTATATAAGGAACCTAAGTAGTCCTAATTAGATAGCCATTGCATTGTAACTGAGTTCTAGAAGCTGTGGAATGTAATTATACCGATTCTCTCTAATACCGAGTCTCATCCTTACATACCGAATCTCTCTTTATCTTATCATTTCTCTCAATCTCAACATGATCTGACCTATCACATGTTTGACAACCCTACTCTGATGTGGACTTTTGTTTAAATTATGTTTTGTAATAACGTAACACCGTTGTGTAAACTTAAACTTAATTACTCAGATTAATGTAATGACGCGACTTATAGTGTGTTTGTTAATAAAGTCTTTCGCTGTGTTTAAAAAAAAAAACTGCCGGTGTTACAAAAGTACATATGTGAAGTATCTGTATTGACTACTGAACTTTGTACGCTTTACTGCCTTGATTATGTCTCCTGCATAACCGCAACGCTTCAAACACCTTCTTACCTTCAGCGCAGCTAACGAAGTTGGCATTGTATCATCATCAGGAAACCCAATATCTTCCCTGATAGTTTGAAAAGAGATTCGAACTATGGTATTGTTGACTGAACTCAGTATCACTGGCTTATTATTCTCAATAACGACTCTAGCAACCTCCCAGAACTTTCTCTGATGCGAATAGTATGGAGTACTCTCAATCGTAATCACCTTGAAGGTTCTAGATTGCTTCAGAAATGAAATAATAGGACCAAACTTTCCCCTTTGAGCTTCAGTTCCAGTGTCATCAACACAAACCAACACATTTGTGTCTTCATGTCTAATGAGACCGGGTAATTCAGAAGATAACGGGATCTGTTGCTCTTCATGTACTGTCTCCTCTGATGTATGTGGTTGTTCTTGAGACATCTCGTATAATCTGTAAGAAACTCAAAACAATACAACTGTTAAACATTTACCACCATGAATCATGGGGTCTCAAGTTAATTATAAGAATCAGTGGATAAACAAACACGATAAACACATTAACTAATAAACGCACAATTACATCGTTCAGAGGTTACCGTTTATTACAAACCATAGTTTAAAGGCTAACAGACTAGCCTTATCGAATTATACATTACACATGACTAAGCATAAACACACAGAAACATAAACAATAGAATTATCCCACAATAACATCCTCTGGAACTGACTTCATATTGTAATGCTTGTTCTCAAACAGATCTAGCTTATCAAACAAATGATTCAAAAGAACGGCATAGGGAAATGGTTTTCCCTCAGTATCCATGATATCCTTCATGATATTAATGACAATCTGACCAAAATTCACTTTAATTCATTCTGTAAGACAATATAATTGAACAACTTCAGTACCAGAAAGCAAATCATCATTTGGATCTCTAAACACCACATTTCTTTTGATTATCCTCATGTTAGGTATCAAATCATTCCTAACATCACTGTCTCTAACCTCGATTCTATTGGTACCCATAACATACCCTGGCTTAGTGATGTGAGAAGCCACCCCTCAAGCGTCAAACTTGCTAGGAATCTTCCTAAGATCATTGCTAGGACAATAGATCTTGGTTCCCTAGTACGATAATAGTAAATGATCAGCAAACTCATCTAGGGTCTACTTATATGCTTTACCAAAGAAATTAGCATGAACATACTTCTTTTTACCCTCTTCTAAGGCCACACAAGTATAGAATTCTTGAATAAGCTTGGGACAGTAATTGTAACGACCCGGATTTTTTCGATCATTTTATACATATGAGATTAATATTTACATAAATTAAACATTACCAACATGATAAGCAATCCAAATTGTTGAGTCTTGTGTTTTTGAAAAGAGTTTTATACAACGTTTGACCGTCCAATTTGATCGATGATATCACGAACTATATAACATACGATAATTATACGATTGTGTACATATATTTATTTATACATATTTAACATGATCTAAGGATGGTTTAACATATCATTATGTACTAATAACAATGAGTTATAAGTATACTTTGAAACTACTAACTTAAGTTTTCAAAACGGTAACTATACGTAACATTCTTTGACATATATACTTATAACCTATAATGCTTATACAAGTATCGTATGAATATGTATTTAATCACTTTTAAAGGGCTTAAATACATAAAACAATATAAGTATATTCACAAAAGATAGTTATATTTGAATTCTCATTCCGTTTCCTCAAGATTTCTACACGTATACTTAGGGTATATGTACCCGTATTATACGCAGCTTCTAGATGTATTTACTTTTGGTATATACCAATAGAAAATACCAATGATCAGCCATGAATGATTAAAAGACATGATAGCAACTTGTGGGAACCATCCTTTGTCATTAATCAAGACTTATGAACTAAAAATCAAAATATAAAATATATATATATATACATGATATATCACGCCATATATACATATACATACACTTCCATATCAATTTTCTTCAAGCTAGATTATCTTTTAAACTCTCTTATCTTCAACCTTCAAGAGTTCTTCAAGGTCTTCATGTAGTGACCCGAACTTTTCCATGTTTATATATATTAATTGAGATTGATATTTACATGATTAAATGTTTCCAACATGTTAAGCAATCAAACTTGTTAAGACTTGATTAATTGAAATATGTTTCATATAGACAATTGACCACCCAAGTTGACCGGTGATTCACGAACGTTAAAACTTGTAAAAACTATATGATGACATATATATGGATATATATATAGTTAACATGATACTATGATAAGTAAACATATCATTAAGTATACTAACAATGAACTACATATGTAAAAACAAGACTACTAACTTAATGATTTTTAAACGAGACATATATGTAACGATTATCGTTGTAAAGACATTTAATGTATATATATCATATTAAGAGATATTCATACATGATAATATCATGATAATATAATAATTTAAAATCTCATTTGATATTATAAACATTGGGTTAACAACATTTAACAAGATCGTTAACCTAAAGGTTTCAAAACAACACTTACATGTAACGACTAACGATGACTTAACGACTCAGTTAAAATGTATATACATGTAGTGTTTTAATATGTATTTATACACTTTTTAAAGACTTCAATACACTTATCAAAATACTTCTACTTAACAAAAATTCTTACAATTACATCCTCGTTCAGTTTCATCAACAATTCTACTCGTATGCACCCGTATTCGTACTCGTACAATACACAGCTTTTAGATGTATGTACTATTGGTATATACACTCCAATTATCAGCTCTTAGCAGCCCATGTGAGTCACCTAACACATGTGGGAACCATCATTTGGCAACTAGCATGAAATATCTCATAAAATTACAAAAATATGAGTAATCATTCATGACTTATTTACATGAAAACAAAATTACATATCCTTTATATCTAATCCATACACCAACGACCAAAAACACCTAAAAACACTTTAATTCTTCAATTTTCTTCATCTAATTGATCTCTCTCAAGTTCTATCTTCAAGTTCTAAGTGTTCTTCATATATTCTACAAGTTCTAGTTACATAAAATCAAGAATACTTTCAAGTTTGCTAGCTCACTTCCAATCTTGTAAGGTGATCATCCAACCTCAAGAAATCTTTGTTTCTTACAGTAGGTTATTATTCTAATACAAGGTAATAATCATATTCAAACTTTGGTTCAATTTCTATAACTATAACAATCTTATTTCAAGTGATGATCTTACTTGAACTTGTTTTCGTGTCATGATTCTGCTTCAAGAACTTCGAGCCATCCAAGGATCCGTTGAAGCTAGATCCATATTTCTCTTTTCCAGTAGGTTTATCCAAGGAACTTAAGGTAGTAATGATGTTCATAACATCATTTGATTCATACATATAAAGCTATCTTATTCGAAGGTTTAAACTTGTAATCACTAGAACATAGTTTAGTTAATTCTAAACTTGTTCGCAAACAAAAGTTAATCCTTCTAACTTGACTTTTAAAATCAACTAAACACATGTTATATATCTATATGATATGCTAACTTAATGATTTAAAACCTGGAAACACGAAAAACACCGTAAAAACGGGTTTACGCCGTCGTAGTAACACCGCGGGCTGTTTTGGGTTAGTTAATTAAAAACTATGATAAACTTTGATTTAAAAGTTGTTATTCTGGGAAAATGATTTTTATTAAGAACATGAAACTATATTCAAAAATTATGGTTAAACTCAAAGTGGAAGTATGTTTTCTAAAATGGTCATCTAGACGTCGTTCTTTCGACTGAAATGACTACCTTTACAAAAACGACTTGTAACTTATTTTTCCGACTATAAACCTATACTTTTTCTGTTTAGATTCATACAATAGAGTTCAATATGAAATCATAACAATTTGATTCACTCAAAACGGATTTAAAATGAAGAAGTTATGGGTAAAACAAGATTGAATAATTTTTCTCATTTTAGCTACGTGAAAATTGGTAACAAATCTATTCCAACCATAACTTAATCAACTTGTATTGTATATTATGTAATCTTGAGATACCATAGACACGTATACAATGTTTCGACCTATCATGTCGACACATCTATATATATTTCGGAACAACCATAGACACTCTATATGTGAATGTTGGAGTTAGCTATACAGGGTTGAGGTTGATTCCAAAATATATATAGTTTGAGTTGTGATCAATACTGAGATACGTATACACTGGGTCGTGGATTGATTCAAGATAATATTTATCGATTTATTTCTGTACATCTAACTGTGGACAACTAGTTGTAGGTTACTAACGAGGACAGCTGACTTAATAAACTTAAAACATCAAAATATATTAAAAGTGTTGTAAATATATTTTGAAAATACTTTGATATATATGTATATATTGTTATAGGTTCGTGAATCAACCAGTGGCCAAGTCTTACTTCCCGACGAAGTAAAAATCTGTGAAAGTGAGTTATAGTCCCACTTTTAGAATCTAATATTTTTGGGATGAGAATATATGCAGGTTTTATAAATGATTTACAAAATAGACACAAGTACGTGAAACTACATTCTATGGTTGAATTATCGAAATCGAATATGCCCCTTTTTATTAAGTCTGGTAATCTAAGAATTAGGGAACAGACACCCTAATTGACGTGAATCCTAAAGATAGATCTATTGGGCCTAACAAACCCCATCCAAAGTACCGGATGCTTTAGTACTTCAAAATTTATATCATATCCGAAGGGTGTCCCGGAATGATGGGGATATTCTTATATATGCATCTTGTTAATGTCGGTTACCAGGTGTTCACCATATGAATGATTTTTATCTCTATGTATGGGATGTGTATTGAAATATTAAATCTTGTGGTCTATTGTTACGATTTGATATATATAGGTTAAACCTATAACTCACCAACATTTTTGTTGACGTTTAAAGCATGTTTATTCTCAGGTAAATACTAAGAGCTTCCGCTATTGCATACTAAAATAAGGACAAGATTTGGAGTCCATGTTTGTATGATATTGTGTAAAAACTGCATTCAAGAAACTGATTTCGATATAACATATTTGTATTGTAAATCATTATGTAATGGTCGTGTGTAAACATGATATTTTAGATTATCATTATTTGATAATCTACGTAAAGCTTTTTAAACCTTTATTTATGAAATAAAGGTTATGGTTTGTTTTAAAAATGAATGCAGTCTTTGAAAAACATCTCATATAGAGGTCAAAACCTCGCAACGAAATCAATTAATATGGAACATTTTTAATCAATAAGAACGGGACATTTCAGTTGGTATCCGAGCGTTGGTCTTAGAGAACCATAAAATTTGCATTAGTGTGTCTTATCGAGTTTGTTAGGATGCATTAGTGAGTCTGGACTTCGACCGTGTTTTCTTTAAAAATGATTGCTTAACATTTTTGTTGGAAACTATATATTATTAACATGTATATATTATGTGATATATTAATCTCTTAACATGTTTGATATTGTGTGATAGATGTCTTCCTCTAGCACAAATCCCATTGACTCACCTAATAATAGCGAAGAGTCGAATATATATTGGACTGATTCACAAGTTCCCGAAGAAGAACCGGAAGAAGAATCAGAACCGGAAGAAGAATCAGAACCGGAAGAGGAGGAACCGGAGGAGGAAATAGAACCGGTGGGGGAAATAATAAAACGGTTAAGTAAAATAAAATCCTCAACCAACCGACCAAGGTTAATTATGGTCAATGGTGTTTCCACCAAGGAAGCAAAATATTGGGAGGATTACCAATTCTCCGATGAATCGGATTCCGATGAGAATTCCGATGATGTTATAGAAATTACCCCAACTGAATTTAAAAAGGTAAAAGAAAATAATAAGGGAAAGGGCATAAAAATAGAGAAATCTAATTCCAACCCCGATGAACTTTATATGTATCGTCAACCCCCGAATCCCTTAAGTTGTAACAATGACCCGGGAACCTCTAAACCACCAGGTTTTTCTAAACCGTTGTAGAAAAAGACATCTCGTATTAGGGGAACATCATATATCCCTAGAAACTTGGCAAAACGAACCAAAACCGAAGAAGAAGAAACGAGCGAGTCGGAATAAGATAGTTGTATTCGTGTGGTGTAATATATGTAATATAGTGTGCTTATGCTTTATGATATATGTAAAAATTGCTAGTATTAATAAGTATTTTTTTTATGAATCTAACTCTTGTCTATTTTACAGTATAAAAACACAAAATGGATAGGCAACCTAATATTTTAAGAGACCTACCCGGAGACATGATTGATGAAATCTTGTCTAGAGTAGGTCAGAATTCTTCGGCACAACTATTTACGGCAAAATCAGTTTGTAAGACATTCGAAGAACGTTCCAAGAATGTCTTGGTTTATAAGAGACTTTCGTTTGAAAGATGGGGGATATCACATTGGGAAACCCATAAGTTACGATATGTTTACTTTGACGCATATATTGCGGGGAACCCAAATGCTATTTTACGCAACGGGTTAAGAAATTATTTTGACTCAATGTATCCGAATATAGGACTTCATGATTTAGAAAAAGCGACTAACATGCAACATAAAGAAGCATGCTATGCTTACGGGTTAGTAATGTTCGCTTCTCACCAAAGTGAGAAAAAGAACATCGGGCTACAACTATTAAATAAAACGTTCCTACAAGTGACGGAGTCGGTAATTGGGGTAAGAAATGAGGTTTTTAGGTTATTACGAGACTGTTGGTCATTACGTAACCCTCGTCCCTTTGACGACGTTACAACACGCTGTCTTATCAATGGCCATAACGGTTATGTTCCACAAGACCAAGGATGGGAAGTAGTCCTAGTAAAACCAGAATGCATGACTTGTTTCTGGACGTATGAATTACGTGTCTTTATTGCCTTTGCTGAACGACTTGTGTACTAGCTAGAATTATCTTCACAACTATCTTGTATCAAAGTTATTGTGTGCTATATTTCATGCTTTATGTAAAATAAGCGGTATTGTAAGTTTGTAAAATATTGTATAAAAGTTTGAACGCGAAATATTATTATAATCAGTTTTTCATATAGAATTGTAGTAGTTGAATTGTATATTAGCTACTAAGTATGAACTTAACGGGTAGGTACTACCCGAATTTAAACTTATAAAATTCTAATATGAAGAAAAAGCTTTTATAAATGAGTTCATATTATGCTACGAAATACTATTAACTACTCTTAATATTCTGTATGATTAACTTGTTCCATTTGACTATTTTGAAGGAAATGGCACCGACTACTCGACACACCGTGAATATGAATGAAGAGGAATTCCGTACTTTTCTAGCTTCAAACATAGCCGCAGTACAGGCTGCGCTACATACCAACAATAACCTTGGATCTAGCAGTACAGGAAATCGTGTAGGATGCACCTACAAAGAATTCACTGCCTGCAAACCTTTGGAATTTGATGGAACTGAAGGACCGATCGGATTGAAACGGTGAACCGAGAAGGTCGAATCGGTGTTTGCCATAAGTAAGTGTACTGAAGAGGACAAAGTGAAGTACGCTACGCATACCTTCACAGGTTCTGCGTTAACATGGTGGAATACCTATCTAGAGCAAGTGGGACAAGATGATGCGTACGCACTACCGTGGTCAGCATTCAAGCACTTGATGAACGAGAAGTACTGTCCCAGAACCGAGATCAATAAGCTCAAGACAGAACTTAGAGGGTTACGAACCCAAGGATTTGATATTACCACGTACGAAAGACGATTCACAGAATTGTGCCTATTGTGTCCGGGAGCGTTCGAAGATGAGGAAGAGAAGATCGACGCGTTTGTGAAAGGATTACCGGAAAGAATCCAAGAAGATATAAGTTCACACGAGCCCGCCTCCATACAACAGGCATGTAGAATCGCTCACAAACTAGTGAACCAGATTGAAGAAAGAATTAAAGAACAGACTGCTGAAGAGGCCAATGTGAAGCAAGTCAAAAGAAAGTGGGAGGAAAACGGTGATAAGAATCACCAATACAACAACAACAACAATTACAACAATAATCGCAACAATTATCCCAACAATCGCAACATCAATCGCAACTACAACAAACGGCCCAACAACAACAACAACAACAACAGCAACTACAACAATCATCCCAACAACAATAATAACCGCAACAACAACAACAATCAGAAGCAGCTATGCCAAAGGTGTGAAAAGTATCACTCGGGGTTCTGCACCAAATTTTGCAACAAGTGTAAAAGAAATGGTCATAGCGCGGCGAAGTGTGAGGTCTATGGACCAGGAGTTAATAGAACGAAAGGAAAAAATGGTGTCGGAATGAGTAATGGCGGAGCAAGTAGTGTCGGAGCAAGTTATGCCAATGTAGTTTGTTATAAATATGGAAAACCGGGCCACATTATTAGAAATTGCCCGAACCAGGAGAACACGAATGGACAAGGCCGCGGAAGAGTTTTCAATATTAATGCGGCAGAGGCACAGGAAGACCCGGAGCTTGTTACGGGTACGTTTCTTATTGACAATAAATCTGCTTACGTTTTATTTAATTCGGGTGCGGATAGAAGTTATATGAGTAGAGATTTTTGTGCTAAATTAAGTTGTCCATTGACGCCTTTGGATAGTAAATTTTTACTCGAATTAGTAAATGGTAAATTAATTTCAGCAGATAATATATGTCAGAATTGAGAAATTAAACTGGTTAGCGAAACATTTAAGATTGATTTGATACCAGTAGAGTTAGGGAGTTTTGATGTGATAATCGGTATGGACTGTTTGAAAGAAGTGAAAGCAGAGATCGTTTGTTACAAAAATGCAATTCGCATTATACGAGAAAAAGGAAAACCCTTAATGGTGTACGGAGAAAAGGGCAACACGAAGCTACATCTTATTAGTAATTTGAAGGCATAAAAAACTAATAAGAAAAGGTTGCTATGCTGTTCTAGCACACGTCGAGAAAGTACAAACTGAAGAAAAGAGCATCAATGATGTTCCCGTCGCAAAAGAATTTCCCGATGTATTTCCGAAAGAATTACCGGGACTACCTCCACATCGATCTGTTGAATTTCAAATAGATCTTGTACTAGGAGCTGCACCAATAGCTCGTGCTCCTTATAGACTCGCACCCAGCGAGATGAAAGAACTGCAAAGCCAATTACAAGAACTTTTAGAGCGTGGTTTTATTCGACCAAGCACATCACCGTGGGGAGCTCCTGTTTTGTTTGTCAGAAAGAAAGATGGTACACTCAGGTTGTGTATAGACTACCGAGAGTTGAACAAACTTACCATCAAGAACCGCTACCCACTACCGAGAATCGACGACTTATTTGATCAACTACAAGGCTCGTATGTTTATTCAAAGATTGACTTACGTTCCGGGTATCATCAAATGCGGGTGAAAGAAGATGATATTCCAAAGACTGCTTTCAGAACACGTTACGGTCATTACGAGTTTATGGTCATGCCGTTTGGTTTAACTAATGCACCAGCTGTGTTCATGGACCTTATGAACCGAGTGTGTGGACCATACCTTGACAAGTTTGTCATTGTTTTCATTGATGACATACTTATTTACTCAAAGAATGACCAAGAACACGGTGAACATTTGAGAAAGGTGTTAGAAGTATTGAGGAAGGAAGAATTGTACGCTAAGTTTTCAAAGTGTGCATTTTGGTTGGAAGAAGTTCAATTCCTCGGTCACATAGTGAACAAAGAAGGTATTAAGGTGGATCCGGCAAAGATAGAAACTGTTGAAAAGTGGGAAACCCTGAAAACTCTGAAACACATACGACCGTTTTTAGGACTAGCTGGTTACTACAGAAGGTTCATCCAAGACTTTTCCAGAATAGCAAAACCCTTGACTGCATTAACGCATAAAGGGAAGATATTTGAATGGAATGATGAACAAGAGAAAGCGTTTCAGTTATTGAAGAAAAAGCTAACTACGGCACCTATATTGTCATTGCCTGAAGGGAATGATGATTTTGTGATTTATTGTGATGCATCAAAGCAAGGTCACGGTTGTGTATTAATGCAACGAACGAAGGTGATTGCTTATGCGTCTAGACAATTGAAGATTCACGAACAAAATTATACGATGCATGATTTGGAATTAGGCGCGGTTGTTTTTGCATTAAAGACTTGGAGGCACTACTTATATGGGGTCAAAAGTATTATATATACCGACCACAAAAGTCTTCAACACATATTTAATCAGAAACAACTGAATATGAGGCAGCATAGGTGGATTGAATTATTGAATGATTACGACTTTGAGATTCGTTACCACCCGGGGAAGGCAAATGTGGTAGCGATGCCTTGAGCAGGAAGGATAGAGAACCCATTCGAGTAAAATCTATGAATATAATGATTCATAATAACCTTACTACTCAAATAAAGGAGGCGCAACAAGGAGTTTTAAAAGAGGGAAATTTAAAGGATGAAATACCCAAAGGATCGGAGAAGCATCTTAATATTCGAGATGACGGAACCCGGTATAGGGCTGAAAGGATTTGGGTACCAAAATTTGGAGATATGAGAGAAATGGTACTTAGAGAAGCTCATAAAACCAGATACTCAATGCATCCTGGAACGGGGAAGATGTACAAGGATCTCAAGAAACATTTTTGGTGGCCGGGTATGAAAGCCGATGTTGCTAAATACGTAGGAGAATGTTTGACGTGTTCTAAGGTCAAAGCTGAGCATCAGAAACCATCAGGTCTACTTCAACAACCCGAAATCCCAGAATGGAAGCGGGAAAACATTACCATGGATTTCATCACTAAATTGCCAAGGACTGCAAGTGGTTTTGATACTATTTGGGTAATATTTGATCGTCTCACCAAATCAGCACACTTCCTGCCAATAAGAGAAGATGACAAGATGGAGAAGTTAGCACGACTGTATTTGAAGGAAGTCGTCTCCAGACATGGAATACCAATCTCTATTATCTCTGATAGGGATGGCAGATTTATTTCAAGATTCTGGCAGACATTACAGCAAGCATTGGGAACTCGTCTAGACATGAGTACTGCCTATCATCCACAAACTAATGGGCAGAACGAAAGGACGATACAAACACTTGAAGACATGTTACGAGCTTGTGTTATTGATTTTGGAAACAGTTGGGATCGACATCTACCGTTAGCAGAATTTTCCTACAACAACAGCTACCACTCAAGCATTGAGATGGTGCCGTTTGAAGCACTTAATGGTAGAAAGTGCAGGTCTCTGATTTGTTGGAGTGAAGTGGGGGATAGACAGATTACAGGTCCAGAGATAATACAAGAAACTACCGAGAAAATCATCCAAATTCAACAAAGATTGAAAACCGCCCAGAGTCAACAAAAGAGCTACGCGGACAGTAAAAGAAAAGATATAGAGTTTGAAATTGGAGAAATGGTCATGCATAAGGTTTCACCTTGGAAAGGCGTTGTTCGATTTGGTAAACGGGGAAAACTAAATCCAAGGTACATTGGACCATTCAAGATTATAGATCGTATCGGACCAGTAGCTTACCAACTGGAGCTACCTCAACAACTTGCGGCTGTACATAACACTTTCCACGTCTCAAATTTGAAGAAATGTTTTGCTAAAGAAGATCTCACTATTCCATTGGACGAAATCCAAATCAATGAAAGACTTCAATTCATTGAAGAACCCGTCGAAATAATGGATCGTGAGGTTAAGAGACTTAAACAAAACAAGATACCGATTGTTAAGGTTCGATGGAATGCTCGTAGAGGACCCGAGTTCACCTGGGAGCGTGAAGATCAGATGAAGAAGAAATACCCGCATCTATTTTCAGAAGATTCGTCAACACCTTCAACAGCTTAAAATTTCGGGACGAAATTTATTTAACGGGTAGGTACTGTAGTGACCCGAACTTTTCCATGTTTATATATATTAATTGAGATTGATATTTACATGATTAAATGTTTCCAACATGTTAAGCAATCAAACTTGTTAAGACTTGATTAATTGAAATATGTTTCATATAGACAATTGACCACCCAAGTTGACCGGTGATTCACGAACGTTAAAACTTGTAAAAACTATATGATGACATATATATGGATATATATATAGTTAACATGATACTATGATAAGTAAACATATCATTAAGTATATTAACAATGAACTACATATGTAAAAACAAGACTACTAACTTAATGATTTTTAAACGAGACATATATGTAACGATTATCGTTGTAAAGACATTTAATGTATATATATCATATTAAGAGATATTCATACATGATAATATCATGATAATATAATAATTTAAAATCTCATTTGATATTATAAACATTGGGTTAACAACATTTAACAAGATCGTTAACCTAAAGGTTTCAAAACAACACTTACATGTAACGACTAACAATGACTTAACGACTCAGTTAAAATGTATATACATGTAGTGTTTTAATATGTATTTATACACTTTTGAAAGACTTCAATACACTTATCAAAATACTTCTACTTAACAAAAATTCTTACAATTACATCCTCGTTTAGTTTCATCAACAATTCTACTCGTATACACCCGTATTCGTACTCGTACAATACACAGCTTTTAGATGTATGTACTATTGGAATATACACTCTAATGATCAGCTCTTAGCAGCCTATGTGAGTCACCTAACACATGTGGGAACCATCATTTGGCAACTAGCATGAAATATCTCATAAAATTACAAAAATATGAGTAATCATTCATGACTTATTTACATGAAAACAAAATTACATATCCTTTATATCTAATCCATACACCAACGAACAAAAACATCTACAAACACTTTCATTCTTCAATTTTATTCATCTAATTGATCTCTCTCAAGTTCTATCTTCAAGTTCTAAGTGTTCTTCATATATTCTACAAGTTCTAGTTACATAAAATCAAGAATACTTTCAAGTTTGCTAGCTCACTTCCAATCTTGTAAGGTGATCATCCAACCTCAAGAAATCTTTGTTTCTTACAGTAGGTTATTATTCTAATACAAGGTAATAATCATATTCAAACTTTGGTTCAATTTTTATAACTATAACAATCTTATTTCAAGTGATGATCTTACTTGAACTTGTTTTCGTGTCATGATTCTGCTTCAAGAACTTCGAGCCATCCAAGGATCCGTTGAAGCTAGATCCATTTTTCTCTTTTCCAGTAAGTTTATCCAAGGAACTTAAGGTAGTAATGATGTTCATAACATCATTCGATTCATACATATAAAGCTATCTTATTCGAAGGTTTAAACTTGTAATCACTAGAACATAGTTTAGTTAATTCTAAACTTGTTCGCAAACAAAAGTTAATCCTTCTAACTTGACTTTTAAAATCAACTAAACACGTGTTCTATATCTATATGATATGCTAACTTAATGATTTAAAACCTGGAAACACGAAAAACACCGTAAAACCGGATTTACGCCGTCGTAGTAACACCGCGGGCTGTTTTGGGTTAGTTAATTAAAACCTATGATAAACTTTGATTTAAAAGTTGTTATTCTGGGAAAATGATTTTTATTAAGAACATGAAACTATATCCAAAAATTATGGTTAAACTCAAAGTGGAAGTATGTTTTCTAAAATGGTCATCTAGACGTCGTTCTTTCGACTGAAATGACTACCTTTACAAAAACGACTTGTAACTTATTTTTCCAACTATAAACCTATACTTTTTCTGTTTAGATTCATAAAATAGAGTTCAATATGAAACCATAGCAATTTGATTCACTCAAAACAGATTTAAAATGAAGAAGTTATGGGTAAAACAAGATTGGATAATTTTTCTCATTTTAGCTACGTGAAAATTGGTAACAAATCTATTCCAACCATAACTTAATCAACTTGTATTGTATATTATGTAATCTTGAGATACCATAGACACGTATACAATGTTTCGACCTATCATGTCGACACATCTATATATATTTCGGAACAACCATAGACACTCTATATGTGAATGTTGGAGTTAGCTATACAGGGTTGAGGTTGATTCCAAAATATATATAGTTTGAGTTGTGATCAATACTGAGATATGTATACACTGGGTCGTGGATTGATTCAAGATAATATTTATCGATTTATTTCTGTATATCTAACTGTGGACAACTAGTTGTATGTTACTAACGAGGACAGCTGACTTAATAAACTTAAAACATCAAAATATATTAAAAGTGTTGTAAATATATTTTGAAAATACTTTGATATATATGTATATATTGTTATAGGTTCGTGAATCAACCAGTGGCCAAGTCTTACTTCCCGACGAAGTAAAAATCTGTGAAAGTGAGTTATAGTCCCACTTTTAGAATCTAATATTTTTGGGATGAGAATACATGCAGGTTTTATAAATGATTTACAAAATAGACACAAGTACGTGAAACTACATTCTATGGTTGAATTATCGAAATCGAATATGCCCCTTTTTATTAAGTCTGGTAATCTAAGAATTAGGGAACAGACACCCTAATTGACGCGAATCCTAAAGATAGATCTATTGGGCCTAACAAACCCCATCCAAAGTACCGGATGCTTTAGTACTTCGAAATTTATATCATATCCGAAGGGTGTCCCGGAATGATGGGGATATTCTTATATATGCATCTTGTTAATGTCGGTTACCAGGTGTTCACCATATGAATGATTTTTATCTCTATGTATGGGATGTGTATTGAAATATGAAATCTTGTGGTCTATTGTTACGATTTGATATATATAGGTTAAACCTATAACTCACCAACATTTTTGTTGACGTTTAAAGCATGTTTATTCTCAGGTAAATACTAAGAGCTTCCGCTGTTGCATACTAAAATAAGGACAAGATTTGGAGTCAATGTTTGTATGATATTGTGTAAAAACTGCATTCAAGAAACTGATTTCGATATAACATATTTGTATTGTAAATTATTATGTAATGGTCGTGTGTAAATAGGATATTTTAGATTATCATTATTTGATAATCTACGTAAAGCTTTTTAAACCTTTATTTATGAGATAAAGGTTATGGTTTGTTTTAAAAATGAATGCAGTCTTTGAAAAATGTCTCATATAGAGGTCAAAACCTCGCAACGAAATCAATTAATATGGAACATTTTTAATCAATAAGAACGGGACATTTCACTTCATAAGTTTCTAGCTCCATAATCAAGGTAAAACTATGTTTAAACTTTGATTCAATTCATGTAAGTTAATTATCTTAAATCAAGATATAAACTTACTTACAACCTTTGTTTCTTTCATGATTTCACTTCTTAATCTTCCAAGTCATCAAGAACAAGTTCATATCTTGTTTATTCAGTAACTTTCTTCATCATACTTGAGGTATAACCTTTGTTCATCATCTTGTTCGATTATAACTATCTTATTAAGAATATACAAATCATAACAACAAGAACATAGTTTGAATGATTTCAAACTTGTTTGCAAACTAAATAGATCCTTCTAACTTGACTTTTAAAACACTTCAAGACCTGTAATATATCATAATGATATCCTAACTTAACAAGATACAACTTGATTTTACAAAGAACACCTTAAAACTGAATCTACATCGTTGGAGTGCAACCGGGGGCTGTTTTGGGTTGGATAATTAAAAACCATCTTAAACTTTAAATTGGAAGTTTATATTCTGGAAAAATGATATTTCTTACGAATATGTTAATATATAAAAATCTCATGGTGTAACTCAAAGTGTAAGTATTTTTGTAAAAATGATCATCTAGGTGTTGTTTTTACAACGGAAATGATCACTTTCATAAGATTCACCAAAGTTTGACCTATAACCTGTTATTTTGAATGCAAACTAAGGTATTTACAGTTCATATTCATAAATAATGACTCGATCCAAGGAAGTGGCAAGTTGAACCAACAAAAACGGAGTTATATTGAAGAAACTACGGCTAAAACAAAATTGGGTATCCGAAGCTAGTTTAGCTACGAAATTAATTGGAGTAAAACTAAACTAATCATATCTTTGCTAATTAATATGATATTTTATATATATTTACTTATGATTTGATTTTATATATTTCAGGTCCACCTGTAAACAACACGAGAAGATTAATTATAAGACCTCATGATTGTACTCAACACGTCATTTGACTACACGGTACTTTATGTACGCAACACGTCATTTGACAACATGGTACCATGGGTCGAGATTAATTCTGATCAATACGAATACGATGAGGTCTTTATTTATTTTATTGAGCAACTAATTGTGGACCACTAACATCGGACTGCTAACTACGGACTAATAGATATTAAAAGTATTAAAAGTATATATGTAACGATTATTTGAAAGGAAAATATGTTAATATATTATATATATGGTTAGGTTCGTGATATCTATCGGAGACCAAGTCGTGTTAAATATCTTCAAAGCAAAAGTGAGTATATTGTCCCACTTTTAAACTCTAAATATTTCTGGATGAGAATACATGCATTTTATGATTTACGTTATGGACACAAGTGATTAAAAATATATATTCTACATTGAGTTGTACCACTGGCATACTTCCCTGTAACTTGGTAACTACTATTTACATGAGGTATTGTAAACGCGAATCCTGTTGATAGATCTATCGGGCCTGACAACCCCAACTGGACTGGACGACAAGTATTCAACGGTTGCACAGTACTTCATTTTGGTAACTATACTTGGTACGGTGTAGTGAGATTTCATAATAAAGGGAATATGCGACGTTGATTAAATGTTAAGTATGGTTATCAAGTGCTCAACCACTTAGAATATTTTCATTAAAACGTTTATGTATATGAAATCTTGTGGTCTATATTTATAACGCTGCTAGCATTAAACCTATATCTCACCAACTTTATGTAGATGTTTTAAGCATGTTTATTCTCAGGTGATAATTAAAAGCTTCCGCTGCATTATGCCGAATTTAAGCAGGATTTGGAGTATGCATATTTGTGTCAAAAATAAAACTGCATATCGGAAGATTTGTAATGTGAAATATGTTGGAAATCGTATTGTTATTATCAAATGTAAAGTTTGTAAAACTAAGATTATCGCTAAATGATAATCATTATTATGCTGTTTGAACCTTTCATTATAATAAAGGTTATGGTTTGTATTATAAAAACGTATGCAGATTTTGAAAAATGTCACATATAGAGGTCAATACCTCGCAATGACACCAATGAGTACGTGACGTTTATATTCGATATGAAAGGGATGCTTCAGGTGGTATCAGAGCGTTGGTCTTAGAGAACCAGAAAATTTGTATTAGTGTGTCTTATCGAGTTTGTTAGGATGCATTAGTGAGTCTGGACTTTGACCATGTTTGATTTCGAAAACTATTGCTTATCCTTGTTGGTTAAAAATTAATACGTAAATAATATGTGGTACTAACGTACTAGTTGTTGTGTGATAGATGTCTGGCTTAGAACTTGTTATCACATTTAGCAACTCCGAACCAGAATCCTCAGATAGTGTTCCAGTCATTAACCTATCCGACGATGAAAACGACACCTTTGGGGAAGACTCACAATTTCCGGATGAATCAATTGAAGAGGAACCGGAAAGTGATCCTGAGGAGGAAGAAATACAGGAAATTACGAAAGACAAGTTCGAACGAGGAAAGAAACGAAAGGCTACTGAATTGGAAAATCCAAATCCCGAGTTTAGTGAGGATGTTATGGCACCAACTCCACCAGACACCTCCACCCCTATTCCCGCTATTCCTATTAGTTCTATCACGACATCCAGTTCTTCGGCCCCTCAGCCAAAATGCAGGGAGACAACCAGGATAAGCTTTAAGCGATTTCTTTGAACACAAACGTTTTGGGTTAAATGATGCGCTGTTGTTTTAAACCATGGGATCATATAACGTTTTGCATAATATTACTAGTATGGTTTGCTTAATGTTTGATGTAAGATAAGCATATGTAAAATAGTGAAGTGTGAAATGCAATAATTTTCCATGGTGGAGTATTATTTGGATAGTAGTAATTAATTTCTGTACTAAACTATTAAGTATGAACTTTAACGGGTAGGTACTACCCTAGATATAATTATAAAACGCTAATAAGAAGAAAAGGCTTTTATAATAATAACTAGTTCATATTATTAATAAGCTACGATGTACTGTAAATACACACCACATCTATAATATTCCATGTGAATAATTATTTTTTTCATTCTTATTGAAGAATATGGCGCGATTAAACCGAATGACGAAACAAGAAATCGAGGAACTCATCAATCAGCGAGTGAACGACAGAATGTTATAGGTCGAGGCTGCAAGAGGTGCTGCAGTTAACCCAAATCCTCATGTGAGATGTACTTACAAAACTTTTCAAGGTTGCAAGCCCTCATCATTCAGTGGAACAGAAGGACCGGTCGGTTTAACCCGGTGGATCGAAAAGATTGAGTCTGTGTTTAAAATCAGTGGTTGTATTGAGAAGGACATGACCAAGTATGCATCGTGCACCTTACAAGATAGTGCACTTACGTGGTGGAAAAACTATGTGAAGGCCGTAGGAGGAGATGTAGCTTATGATACTCCATGGGAAGAATTCAAAACAATGCTAATCAACGAGTATTGTTCAAGGAACGAGGTTAGGAAGTTGGAAGCTGAATTACGAAGTCTGAAAGTTGTTGGTACTGAACTCACCAACTACAATCAGCGATTCATGGAATTAGCTTTGCTATGTCCCGAATTGGTACCAACCGAAGAACGGAAGATAGAACTTTACAAAGATGGTTTGCCTAAAAATGTCAAGGCAAATGTTACAGCATCAAAACCCAAGACTATTCATGAAGCCATCACTATGGCAAACGAGTTGATGGACCAGATTATTCTGGATAAGAACACCGATGTCAAGACATCGGAAAATAAAAGAAAGTGGGAAGGTAATCATCAACAATCCAACAAGAAACAAGAAACCACGCAAGGTGCGGGTAGTGGTTCAAGCTCAGGTTATAAAGGACGAAATCCTTTATGTAACAGATGCCACAAACATCACTCCGGTTATTGTAATGTGGTGTGCGATAATTGTAATCGAAGGGGTCATCTTGCTGAAGATTGTAGGATTCCTGTTACAAATACCAATGGCACCAAGACTCCTGCCACCAATGCAAATAGAACTGCCTTGGCCACTGTTACTTGTTATGGGTGTGGGAAACAGGGTCATTATAAGAGCCTGTGCCTGAATTCAGAGAAGAATAACGGATCTGCACGTGGAAGAGCATTTATTATTAATGCTAGAGAGGCGTGTGAAGACCCGGAGCTTGTTACGGGTACGTTTACCATTAATAACTTATCAGCATCTATTATATTTGATACTGGTGCCGATAGAAGTTACGTGTGTAGAGACTTTTACACTAAATTGAATTGTTCATCATTACCTCTAGATGCTAAGTACATTATTGTGTTAACTAATGGTAAACTAATTAAAGCCGATAAAATTTGCCGTGATTGTAAAATAAATTTAGCCGAAGAAACGTTTAAAATTGATTTGATACCCGTAGAATTAGGAAGTTTTGACGTAATAGTCGGCATGGACTGGATGTCCAAAATAGGAGCTGAAGTTGTGTGTGCCAAGAAGGCAATTTGCATTCCTCGTAAGGATAAAATGCCAGTAATGATTTATGGAGAGAAGAGTAACTCAAAGTTAAAACTCATTAGCTGTTTGAAAGCTCAAAAGTACTTGAAGAAAGGGTGCTATGCTATCCTAGCACATGTTAATTGAAAGGACCCGTTCATATACATTATAAACGATTCACAATAGTTGATTACATTGCGAGGTATTTGACCTCTATATGATACATTTTACAAACATTGCATTTGTTTTTAAAAGACAATCTTTCTTTACATCGAAAATTGAAAGGCATGCATACCATTTCATAATATCCACTATTCAACTATAAATTGATTTAATAATAATCTTTGATGAACTCAATGACTCGAATGCAACGTTCTTCAAAATATGCTATGAAAGACTCCAAGTAATATCTTTAAAATGAGCAAATGCACAGCGGAAGATTTCTGTAACACCTGAGAATAAACATGCTTTAAAGTGTCAACCAAAAGGTTGGTGAGTTCATTAGTTTATCATAATCATTTATTTCCATCATTTTAATAGACCACAAGAATTTTATTTCCAGTTCTCATAAATATACGTCCCATGTATAGAGACAAAAATAATCATTCATATGGTGAACACCTGGTAACCGACATTAACTAGATACATATAAGAATATCCCCTATCATTCTGGGATCCTCCTTCGGACATGATATAAATTTCGAAGTACTAAAGCATCCGGTACTTTGGATGGGGTTTGTTAGGCCCAATAGATCTATCTTTAGGATTCGCGTCAATAAGGGTGTCTGTTCCCTAATTCTTAGATTACCAGACTTTAATAAAAAGGGGCATATTCGATTTCGATAATTCCACCATAGAATGTAGTTTCAATTACTTGTGTCTATTTCGTCAAACATTTATAAAAGCGCATGTATTCTCAGTCCCAAAAATATAAAGGGTAAAAAGGCAAATGAAACTCACCATACTGTATTTCGTAGTAAAAATACATATAACGTCATTGAACAAGTGCAAGGTTGACCTCGAATTCACGAACCTAAATTAATTATATATATTTATGTGTTGGTCAATATTTGTCTAACAAATTAGGTTAAGTCATAGTGTACCACAATCCTAATGCTCGAGACTAATATGCAAAAGTCAACAAAAGTAAATTTGACTCAAAATAATTTCCAAAAATCTATACATGATTAATATATAGTTTAAATATCGTCGTTTTATATTTTTAAATATTTTTAAAAGATTTATTAGAGTAAATAATATAATTTATTTATTAATAAATAAATAAAATTTTATATTAAATATATATAATAAAATGTACTTTTATATATATTAAGTAATAAAATTTATAGGGTTCCTTTAATATCATAAAGATAATATGATAGGTATTATTAAAGTAAGTTATTACACGTAGTAAAATATGTTTGTATCACATATTTATTTGATAAAATAATATCTATAATGATAGTAAGTAAAAGTTGTATTATTTTGTAATAATAATTATTATTATAAAAATATCAATATTTATAATTACTAAGATGACATTATGATAAAACGATAATTCTAATTATGATAACTTTAATATTTACGATAATTTTTAATATTATCTTTAAAATAATAATTCTATTTAAAATAATAATAATAATGATATTTTATAGTAACAATGACATTTCTATTAAAATGATAATTTTTGTTAAAATGATAGTTTTAATACTAACGATACTTTTAATAATAATAGTAATGATAAAAATAATAAGAACGATAATTTTATCTAAATCAATATCTTATAATATTTTAATTTCATCATGATACTCTTACTCATTATTTCCTAATCGTTTCATTTAATAGCTTTTAATCGTCTTTTATATCGTGTTCATAATAATGATAATAATAGTAATCAAAATAATTAGGTGTTACAAATATTTGTTTTAAATACACTAATATTAATAATGATAGTTACTATAACATTATTAACGATAATACTAATAATTATCTTAATGATAATATAGTAATAATAATAATAACAATAACAATAACCATTTTTAAATAATGATATATATATTAATAATGATAATAATAATAATAATAATAATAATACTAATAATAATAATAATAATAATTGGATAATAATAATAATACTAATTATAACTTTAACGATAATAACGATAGTAATAATAAAAAAAATAACAATTTTTAATGATAAATCCCTTTTATTGATAAAGATAATAATAATCATAATAATAAGATAAACTAGAACGACGATAAAAACGACGATAATAATAATCATTTTTAATAAAAATATCAAAAATTCAATTGATTATAACTTCTAATCCGTTCATCGAAACCATTCGATATCTAAAGGAAAAGTTCTTAATTTTTCGCTAGCTTTCCAAGGACATGCATATCTTATACCTTATCTCAACCGCAAGTGTAACTAATTCAACATTCAACTTAACCTGTCTAAGGGCAATATTAAAAGTACAAGCATGCATAATCCTAAATACTCGAGCACTAGTCAGGGATACACTATTAGTATGTAAAAGTTAAATTATGAGTACTCACGTATCAATATTGAGATTCAATATTGCAGGAAAGGTACGTAGACGCAACGGAAATGATAAACACTATATTGACCTCACGAGTATACCCATGAACCATACTCAATCACCTCCATAGCTATAACCCATAATTTCCTTAATCCTATCCCACTCGAAAAACAATTTTGAAATCACTCGGACAGCACTCCGTCGTAATATTTTATGTATACTAATAATATCTTGAAATAATACGGAGTAAATATATATATGTAAATCGATTGAGAGAGTTTAGAGAAAAATATTTTCAAGTTTCTATGAAATAATGAAACCTATTGAATTCTATTTATAATAGATTTTTGAATTATTAAAGTGAATTATTAAAGTATGAATTATTAAAGTGAATTATTAAAGTATGAATTATTAAAGTGAATTATTAAAGTATGAATTATTAAAGTGAATTATTAAAGTTAAAGTAAAGTAAAAATAAAGTAAATGTAAAGTTTAAGTATAGTAAAAGTATAAAACTATGTACGTATAATACGCATATAAATATATATAATATTAATTTAAATCATTATATATATAAAATAAAATATAAATATCGTTATCTTTATCATACTAGTTAAGTAATGAGTTGTCAAAAGTGGTTCTAGATATTTATAAAAGTTATATACGTTTTAATAATAAAGTTCTTTTTAAACTGAAAACGTTTTTGTACGTTTAAAACTAAATAGATCAATCGAGTCTTTATGAGATTCAATCTTCCACTATCCTTTGTCTAGTTCTCAATGATTGACAATTTGTTCTTATTTATAAATCACTTTACCATTTTCTGAATATTGTTAAAATGGAAAGATTTCTCAAATCAACGTGGGCCTTTCAACAGAGACTTGTAATCATAATTCAATATATCTGATAATTCAATCATTTGATCTTATCTTCTAATTCCATTGATAAACATTTTGAAACAGATACAATCATATAAAGTATTTAATCTAATATTTTGTTTACGTTTCAAGTTATAATATATATACACATATACATATATAATCATATTCGTTTAATGGTTCGTGAATCGTTGGAACTTGGTCGAGGTTGAATGAATGTATGAACATAGTTTAAAATTCTTGAAATTTAACTTAACAAATATTGCTTATCGTGTCGGAAACATATAAAGATTAAAGTTTAAATTTGGTTGGAAATTTCCGGGTTGTCACAGTACCTACCCGTTAAAGAAATTTTGTCCCAAAATTTTAGTGGAAAGGTCGTGAATGATAATAAGTATGTTTTTATGATGCATGCGGGCCGAAAATTAGAGTTTTATCATCAGCGAATAATTTGGATAAACAATCCATTTATATGAAGAGTACGAATGAAGCTGACATAGAAGAGTGAAATGAGTAAGTGTAGATTCATCTTATCATTTGACGTAGATATGATTGATTCCCAGATTTCAAGGGATTTGAAGAAAATCTTCTTAATAAGATTTGACTCTCCGGTAATCAAGGGAATTAGGATCCGCTTTAAATGCGATCGTCCATTTTAATTGTTCTGTCGGAGATTTTCTTATAAATTCACCTCCTTCGTTTCCTTACAACTCACACCTTCTGTTGATACATTTTATGCAAGTCCCTAGACATCTACCCACGTCCATTGCAGGTACAACAGTTTACAGGCCACCATGATTGCTCGTTATTATCCTATACGTGTTTGTATGTAGTTACAGGAACTGCAGGAACGAGATTTAGATGTTTGACTATGTTAGACTTAGTTAGACGTATGAGTGAAGCCTCACTAGTACAGCTGACAGGCTCATACGTACGGCTGATGCTGAGCTAAGTCACAATTACAACCTAAATAAGAAGACACGAGTAAGTGATCACCCGTACGGCTGATGAAGCCAACTCGTACGTGTGATGAATGAATCGTATGGGTGAGTCAACAACAGGGGTATATAAAGTCTTATGTTCTTCAATTTTAGGTTAAGCCTCTCATTTGTTACACACACTCAGATCTAGTGAGCTCCTCCAATTTTCTCTCAGTCCAAATCACCCAGGTGGTGAATAATAGGTCTAGGTGTTGATCTAATCACACTTGATTTAGTTGTGGTTTGACTAAATTAATCAAAAAAAAATAACCTATTCACTAGAGGGTTTGATTCACTTATTCCGCCATTGTGTGAGTTAAATCTGTTGATTTATAAGTTCCTAGTCATGTTTCATCACCTTCTATTCTTTCCCCCTCAACTCATATTTTAAAGTATTCATAAATATGCTCCATCCAGTTCTGATTCTCGATATACTTCTAACTTTCATATCGATCATTCTTCTTTTTCATCTACCGCCTAAAGAATCTATTTACTTCTACTATACTCTTGGGTTTATAGTGTTTCTAGTTCTCCCGTGTCTTTATATTGCTATATGCATCGATATATATAGTTTATAATTTCTAGTTTATCGTTGGGCTTTATATGTTCCCTTATATTTCAAAGTCTCTGCTTCTGTCTTCTATAATCATTATCATTAACAGTTAATGCTCTCTTTTATTTGCTGCAATTTATACCCCAATTTTTACTTCGGAGTTTTGTCCTTTTGTTTCTTCTTCTTGCGATTAAGCACCGCTTGTAATGGTCCAGAATTCACAGATATGAATTTCAGAATGAACATTGTTAATGTTCTAGGAAGGAAATTGTGATGGCACGATCTTGACTTGTCAAATTACTAGAATACCTTGGAAAAGGCCGAATCATCAAGAAATATTTTCTTGATATTTTAGAGGTTAAATAGAATACAAGAGTCGTATAACATGGCACATGATGATATTATGATCTGTGAATCATCACGTTCCATTTAGAAACTCAGCATGACTTACTGTAATATAATCACGTTGATCAAGTGTCATTATATTATACTAATTCATGTTTCAGTTCTCAACACTACTTCAAAATATTCCTATTTTAAACTTGAATGTTTCAGAATTTAGAAACTAAAATACTTTCTTTTATGATGTAATACAGATAGCGCAAAGAGATAAATGATTTCAAATAAGAAAAATTAAGAAAATATCTTCAGAAATATGGAGGATATTTATAATGAAAGATATGATGATATTTTAGAATTTATAATATCAGAGGATGATGAAGAATATTGTCCGCAGGGGTTTAGAGTCAGGAGCAAGGTATTCGTTAATGACTTCAGCAGGTACTGAATCATTTGGATCCTTTGAATTCAGGTTCAGTCTTTGTAATTTGTCCAAAGCCTCCTTCCTACTTTGCTCAATCCATTTTCCAGTTCCAAAACTTCTCTTTTTCTGCGCTTTGCCAGCACACTTCATCATTATCATTCAGCTTTTACCGTTTAAAGTCGTTTTTAGTTTTTGCTGCTTCATCAGCATTTTTTCCATTTTCGGAGAACCAATTCTTAGTTCGGAGTGTTTTTCAGAAACTTCACATTCAAATTAAGTCCAGAAGATAGACGTTATATATACACATATAACTGTTGGCGTAGACATGCTGCGAGATTTCAAAATACTGATTGCTAATTCCCAATGATTCGTATGGCAATTCTCATTACAAGATGCGAATGAGTAAATGATGGGGTTTCAATAAATAATTATAATGACTTTTTGGAGAGGCTAAAGTCAAAGGGTAATGAAGTTGTTGGTACATCTGCTAATAATGTGGTGGAATGTAAAAGGTTCTCTGGTAACGATGGTGTATATCTCAAGGTTATAATAAGGTTAGTTTGACTGAAAAGTCGAAGTTGACTTGCTGGAGCTGTGACAAAACTGGCTACTTTGAATAGGAGTCGCAAAGTTATTTTTGCTAATAAATGCCAAAGAATCTGACGCGGATACGTTGTTTAAACTTTTACTTTGGTTTCAAGAGTTTTTCGGGTACATAACTGTGGGTAACATGTGGTTGGATCATCATCTCGATTGCTCATCATTCGAAGTGTCTTCAAATATTTTCGAAGGGTTTGAACACAGATTGTAATCGTTAACATACATTTGATGTTCTAACACAGTTTTGAAGTCAAAATATAGCTTGTGAAAGATGTAAGGATCTAAGAGTGATGATTTTGGTCATATCTCGAGTTGAATTTTGAGATTTCAAAATCAGAATATGTAATTAAATTTTGAATGAGTATGGTTGTTTTGATTTCTATAAAAGAATGTATATTGTTGTGAAAGTAGGGAGTATAATGGATAATTTGCTGAATTAGATTCGAAGAATGTAACATATTAATTGTGAATTTATATATCTCTCGGGTATTACCTACCCGTTAAAAAAAAATTTCACAATTAATATTTTGTACAAAGGAATTGTATTACAGTCTTTATGAAAATATATATATGTATATTTTCTTCAGATGTAACATAGATTTAATGAGTTAATGTTAAATTAAACTCATTTGATTTACGGTTGAAACTAGAATTTAATAATCCCTAAAGTCTTTAAAAAGTACATAACTTTTACGCAGTATTTCTTTAATGACATTGAAATTATGAATCAATACTTCGTTATTTGTTGATGTATGATGTTCGGTTCGTGGAATTCTTGTGAATTTTGCAAAGTACGAATGATGTTATCTGAAAAGTTTCGGGTGCATCGATGATGAAAGTGTAAAATTAAATATATACTTGATTTATTATGAATTGGAATTTGTTGAATTGCGACAGAGATTGTAGTTAACGCTTGTTAAGTTGCGGCCGAAGGACGTACATTATTGCATATTTGTAATATGAATTAACCGAGTAGTTAAGATTCACACACAATAGTTTAGCACGGAAAGATTTATTTCAATATATATATATATATATATATATATATATATATAGATATATATATATATATATATATATATATATATATATATATATATATATATATATATATATATATATATATATATATATAATATACATATAATTTCTTGAGAGGGAATGAGTTAATTCTTCATAACTCGTTGATACAATATACACGTTATTGATTCGTAATGATGTCCACAGTGATTCTTGAACTGACGGAGTTTGTGATGTTATCTGTGTTGTTGATTCGGATGTTGACTGTACTGACGATGCTGGTAACGCTGATGGTACTGTTGATGCTGTTGGTAAAGCAAGTTTAGCTTGTTAATCACACACCATTTTTGTCAGGGTTTCTACTCTTCCTTCTATCATTTTGGTTCGCTTAACTGATTTATGGTTAGGGCTAGATTAGATAATCTTTAAGACTTTAGAGATTACATAATCGCCGCAGAATGTTTCTCCAATGAAGTTATGAATTAATACTTCATCAGTTATTGTTATTGGTACTCCTTGGTATCTATGGTGCGTATGATGTTGATGCTCGTGGGACAGATTGTGAAGTTGAGGTTTACGACGCGGTTGTGGTTGGAGGTGGTAATGGTACTATTGGCGTTGATGATGGTGGTACTGGTTATGCTGCTGATGCTGCTGCTGGTGTTTGTAATCTCTGCACCATATTCTCCAAAGCCACTACCCGAGCGCGAAGCTCGTTGACTTCTTCTATTACACCGGGGTGATTGTCGGTTCGGACGAGCGGATAAATAAAATCTAAAATTTGATGTAATATATAATCGTGACGAGATACTCTGGAAATGAGCGAGAAAATGGTGTTTCGGACAGGTTCGCCGGTAAGTGCTTCAGGTTCTTCGTCAAGGGGGCAATGTGGTGGATGGAAGGGATCACCTTCTTCTTGTTTCCGATGATTGAGGAGGCTACGAACCCATCCCCAATTCATCCAGAATAGGTGATGACTGATTGGTTGATCTATTCCGGTCACACTGCTTTCGGAGCTTGAATGGGATTCCATTTTGGAATCTGAGTGACTTGAACTTATGACGAATTCCATTTCGTACGATTGGATAAAGGATTTTTTTTTTTCGATATGAAATGATTTTGGCTAATGGATGGTATTCTAATTATATATATATATATATATATATATATATATATATATATATATATATATATATATATATATATATAGATCAAAAGATTTCGTAGATTACGGAGGACTTTGCGGGATATGTCAGGCAAAGTTTAAAGTAACAGATACGATAAGATATGATTTAGCAGATATGCTAAGATATGAATTTTTGTCTATACACTATTCATGCAATCAATGCAGCAAGACGTGTCTTAGACTAAAAATGATAAGCATGTAATTTCCTGAGGATGATAAGTAGTTAATTTTCGACACAAAATGATAAGCAAAACTTTTGACATGCAGACACGGTCGAAGTCCAGACTCACTAATGCATCCTATCGACTTATCAGTTAGACACACTAATGCAGACCTGGTTCACTAAGACCATCGCTCTGATACCAACTGAAAGGACCCGTTCATATACATTATAAACGATTCACAATAGTTGATTACATTGCGAGGTATTTGACCTCTATATGATACATTTTACAAACATTGCATTCGTTTTTAAAAGACAATATTTCTTTACATCGAAAATTGACATGCATGCATACCATTTCATAATATCCACTATCCAACTATAAATTGATTTAATAATAATCTTTGATGAACTCAATGACTCGAATGCAACGTACTTCGAAATATGCTATGAAAGACTCCAAGTAATATCTTTAAAATGAGCAAATGCACAGCGGAAGATTTCTTTAACACCTGAGAATAAACATGCTTTAAAGTGTCAACCAAAAGGTTGGTGAGTTCATTAGTTTATCATAATCATTTATTTCCATCATTTTAATAGACCACAAGAATTTCATTTCCAGTTCTCATAAATATACGTCCCATGCATAGAGACAAAAATAATCATTCATATGGTGAACACCTGGTAACCGACATTAACTAGATACATATAAGAATATCCCCTATCATTCCGGGATCCTCCTTCGGACATGATATAAATTTCGAAGTACTAAATCATCCGGTACTTTGGATGGGGTTTGTTAGGCCCAATAGATCTATCTTTAGGATTCGCGTCAATTAGGGTGTCTGTTCCCTAATTCTTAGATTACAAGACTTTAATAAAAAGGGGCATATTCGATTTCGATAATTCAACCATAGAATGTAGTTTCAATTACTTGTGTCTATTTCGTCAAACATTTATAAAAGCGCATGTATTCTCAGTCCAAAAAATATAAAGGGTAAAAAGGTAAATGAAACTCACCATACTGTATTTCGTAGTAAAAATACATATAACGTCATTGAACAAGTGCAAGGTTGACCTCGGATTCACGAACCTAAATTAATTATATATATTTATGTGTTGGTCAATATTTGTCTAACAAATTAGGTTAAGTCATAGTGTACCACAATCCTAATGCTCGAGACTAATATGCAAAAGTCAACAAAAGTAAATTTGACTCAAAATAATTTCCAAAAATCTATACATGATTAATATATAGTTTAAATATCGTCATTTTATATTTTTAAAAGATTTATTAGAGTAAATAATATAATTTATTTATTAATAAATAAAATTTTATATTAAATTTATATAATAAAATATACTTTTATATATATTAAGTAATAAAATTTATAGGGTTCATTTAATATCATAAAGATAATATGATAGGTATTATTAAAGTAAGTTATTACACGTAGTAAAATATGTTTGTATCACATATTTATTTAATAAAATAATATCTATAATGATAGTAAGTAAAAGTTGTATTATTTTGTAATAATAATTATTATTATAAAAATATCAATATTTATAATTACTAAGATGACATTATGATAAAACGATAATTCTAATTATGATAACTTTAATATTTACGATAATTTTTAATATTATCTTTAAAATAATAATTCTATTTAAAATGATAATAATAATGATATTTTATAGTAACATGACATTTCTATTAAAATGATAATTTTTGTTAAAATGATAGTTTTAATACTAACAATACTTTTAATAATAATAGTAATGATAAAAATAATAAGAACGATAATTTTATCTAAATCAATATCTTATAATATTTTAATTTCATCATGATACTCTTACTCATTATTTCCTAATCGTTTCGTTTAATAGCTTTTAATCGTCTTTTATATCGTGTTCATAATAATGATAATAATAGTAATCAAAATAATTAGGTGTTACAAATATTTGTTTTAAATACACTAATATTAATAATGATAGTTACTATAACATTATTAACGATAATACTAATAATTATCTTAATGATAATATAGTAATAATAATAATAACAATAACAATAACCATTTTTAAATAATGATATATATATTAATAACGATAATAATAATAATAATACTAATAATAATAATAATAATAATAATAATAATAATAATAATAATAATAATTGGATAATAATAATAATACTAATTATAACTTTAACGATAATAACGATAGTAATAATAAAAAAAATAACAATTTTTAATGATAAATCCCTTTTATTGATAAAGATAATAATAATCATAATAATAAGATAAAACTAGAACGACAATAAAAACGACGATAATAATAATAATCATTTTTAATAAAAATATCGAAAATTCAATTGATTATAACTTCTAATCTGTTCATCGAAACTATTCGATATCTAAAGGAAAAGTTCTTAATTTTTCGCTAGCTTTCCAAGGACATGCATATCTTATACCTTATCTCAACCGCAAGTGTAACTAATTCAACATTCAACCTAACCTGTCTAAGGGCAATATTAAAAGTACAAGCATGCATAATCCTAAATACTCGAGCACTAGTCAGGGATACACTATTAGTATGTAAAAGTTAAATTATGAGTACTCACGTATCAATATTGAGATTCAATATTGCAGGAAAGGTACGTAGACGCAACGGAAATGATAAACACTATATTGACCTCACGAGCATACCCATGAACCATACTCAATCACCTCCATAGCTATAACCCATAATTTCCTTAATCCTATCCCACTCGAAAAAAAATTTCGAAATCACTCGGACAGCACTCCGTCGTAATATTTTATGTATACTAATAATATCTTGAAATAATACGGAGTAAATATATATATGTAAATCGATTGAGAGAGTTTAGAGAAAAATATTTTCAAGTTTCTATGAAATAATGAAACCTATTGAATTCTATTTATAATAGATTTTTGAATTATTAAAGTGAATTATTAAAGTATGAATTATTAAAGTGAATTATTAAAGTATGAATTATTAAAGTGAATTATTAAAGTATGAATTATTAAAGTGAATTATTAAAGTTAAAGTAAAGTAAAAATAAAGTAAAGGTAAAGTTTAAGTATAGTAAAAGTATAAAACTATGTACGTATAATACGCGTATAAATATATATAATATTAATTTAAATCGTTATATATATAAAATAAAATATAAATATCGTTATCTTTATCATACTAGTTAAGTAATGAGTTGTCAAAAGTGGTTCTAGATATTTATAAAAGTTATATACGTTTTAATAATAAAGTTCTTTTTAAACTGAAAACGTTTTTGTACGTTTAAAACTAAATAGATCAATCGAGTCTTTATGAGATTCAATCTTCCACTATCCTTTATCTAGTTCTCAATGATTGACAATTTGTTCTTATTTATAAATCACTTTACCATTTTCCGAATATTGTTAAAATGGAAAAATTTCTCAAATCAACGTGGGCCTTTCAACAGAGACTTGTAATCATAATTCAATATATCTGATAATTCAATCATTTGATCTTATCTTCTAATTCCATTGATAAACATTTTGAAACAGATACAATCATATAAAGTATTTAATCTAATATTTTGTTTACGTTTCAAGTTATAATATATATACACATATACATATATAATCATATTCGTTTAATGGTTCGTGAATCGTTGGAACTTGGTCGAGGTTGAATGAATGTATGAACATAGTTTAAAATTCTTGAAATTTAACTTAACAAATATTGCTTATCGTGTCAGAAACATATAAAGATTAAAGTTTAAATTTGGTTGGAAATTTCCGGGTTGTCACATTAATAAAGTCGAAACGAAAGAAAAAGAGAAGTGCATCAACGACGTGCCTGTGGCAAGAGATTTTCCTGAAGTCTTTCCGGAAGAGTTGCCGGGATTACCTCCATTTAGATCTGTAGAATTTCAAATAAATCTAGTACCAGGAGCTGCACCAGTGACTCTTGCTCCATACAGACTTGCTCCGTCTGAAATGAAAGAGTTACAAAGCCAGTTACAAGAATTACTGGACCGCGGATTCATTCGACCGAGCACTTCACCGTGGGGAGCTCCAATTTTATTTGTTAAAAAGAAAGATGGATCTTTTAGGATGTGTATAGATTACCGAGAATTAAATAAGTTAACTATCAAGAATCGGTATCCACTACCGAGAATTGAAGACTTATTTGATCAACTGCAAGGATCATGTATTTACTCGAAAATTGACCTAAGATCGGGCTATCATCAACTACGCGTCAAAGAAGAAGATATTCCGAAAACTGCTTTCTAGACACGCTACGGTCATTACGAATTTTTGGTCATGCCGTTTGGATTGGCGAATGCGCCAGCTGTATTCATGGACCTCATGAATCGAGTTTGTAGTCCGTATTTAGATAAGTTTGTTATCGTTTTCATTGACGATATTCTCATCTATTCCAAAAATGAGCAAGTGCATGAGCAGCATTTAAGGTTGGTATTAGAATTGTTAAGAAAAGAACAGTTATACGCCAAATTTTCTAAATGTGCTTTTTGGTTGAAAGAAGTGCAATTTCTTGGCCACGTTGTTAGTAGCAAAGGAATTCAGGTTGATCCAGCTAAAATTGAGGCCATTGAAAAATGGGAGACTCCTAAGACACCAACACAAATACGTCAATTTTTGGGCCTAGCCGGTTATTATAGAAGGTTTATTCAAGATTTTTCCCGAATAGCTAAACCATTGACAGCGTTAACACAAAAAGGGAAGAAGTACGAATGGACCTCTGAGCAGGAGAGTGCATTTCAATTACTGAAGAAGAAGTTGACTACGGCGCCTATTTTATCGTTACCTGAAGGGAACGATGATTTTGAGATATATTGTGACGCTTCGCGACAAGGTTTTGGCTGCGTCCTTATGCAACGAAAGAAAGTTATTGCGTACGCATCCCGACAATTGAAGATTCACGAGCGAAATTATACGACGCATGATCTAGAACTGGGAGCAGTAGTGTTTGCATTGAAGATATGGAGACACTACTTATATGGGGTTAAATGCACAGTGTTTACCGATTATAAAAGCCTTCAACATATTTTCGATCAGAAACAGCTGAACATGAGGCAACGTAGGTGGGTCGAGCTGATAAATGACTATGATTGTGAGATTCGCTATCATCCCTGGAAAGCGAATGTGGTGGCCGATGCTCTAAGCAGAAAGGAAGGAGAGCCAATTCGAGTACGAGCAATGAACATAAAAATCGCATGAATCTCAACTCACAAATCAAAGAGGCTCAACGAGAAGCTCTTACTAAGAAAAACATAGGAAATGAAATAATGAAGAAGTATGAGAAGTAACTCGTTATACGGGAAGATGGAATTCGATATTTTGCAAAACGTATTTGGGTACCAAAGTTGGGTGGATTAAGGAAGTTGATATTGAATGAGGCACATAAGACAAGATACTCGATACATCCTGGAGTTGGAAAGATGTATCAAGATCTTAAGACACATTATTGGTGGCCTAATTTAAAGACAGACGTTACAACATATGTCGGGGAATGTTTAACTTGTTCCAAAGTCAAAGCAGAACACTAGAAGCCGTCAGGGTTACTTCAACAACCAGAAATCCCAGAATGGAAATGGGACGGTATTACCATGGATTTTATCACGAAGTTACCCAGGACTGCATGGGGTTATGACACCATTTGGGTAATAGTTGATCGTCTCACCAAATCTGCACATTTCTTGCCTATAAAGGAAATGGATAAAATGGAGAAACTATTACGATTATACATAAAGGAAATTGTTTCAAGGCATGGAATACCTATTTCCATTATATCCGATCGTGATAGTAGATTTACATCAAAGTTCTGGAAATCACTACAGGAGGCCCTAGGAACTCGTTTGGATATGAGCACCGCATATCATCCGCAAACTGACGGGCAGAGTGAAAGAACAATTCAGACTCTTGAAGACATGCTCAGGGCATGTGTGATCGATTTTGAAAACGGATGGGATAAATATCTACCATTAGCAGAATTCTCGTATAATAATAGTTATCATGCGAGCATTAAAGCTGCACCATTTGAAGCACTGTATGGAAGGAAGTGTAGATCCCTTATATGTTGGAATGAAGTAGGGGATCGACAATTAACTGGTCCCGAGATCATACACGAAACTACTGAGAAGATAGTACAAATAAAGGAGAGATTGAAAACAGCCCGTAGTCGCCAAAAGAGCTACGCCAATGTCCGAAGGAAACCATTAGAGTTTCAGATCGGTGACATGGTTATGCTAAAGGTGTCACCTTGGAAAGGTGTAATACATTTCGGCAAAAAGGGGTAAACTGAACCTAAGGTATGTAGGCCCGTTCAAGATCATCGAACGCATTGGATCGGTAGCTTATCGACTCGAGTTACCACAACAACTCGCCGGAGTACATAATACGTTTCACGTTTCAAATCTTAAGAAGTGTCTTGCAAAGGAAGACCTCACCATTCCTCTTGAAGAAATCCAAGTCGACGAGAAACTACAATTCATAGAAGAACCAGTCGAAATCATGGACCGTGAAGTTAAACAACTCAAGCAGAGCAACATACCAATCGTTAAGGTTCGTTGAAATGCTCAAAGGGGTCCCGAGTTTACTTGGGAATGAGAGGATCAGATGAAACAAAAGTACCCACATTTGTTTCCCGAGAACGCAAAATAGGTACAACTTTAAAATTTCGGGACGAAATTTATTTAACGGGTCGGTACTGTAACGACCCGGATTTTTCTGATCGTTTTATACATATGAGATTAATATTTACATAAATTAAACATTACCAACATGATAAGCAATCCAAATTGTTGAGTCTTGTGTTTTTGAAAAGAGTTTTATACAACGTTTGACCGTCCAATTTGATCGATGATATCACGAACTATATAACATACGATAATTATACGATTGTGTACATATATGTATTTATACATATTTAATATGATCTAAGGATGGTTTAACATATCATTGTGTACTAATAACAATGAGTTATAAGTATACTTTGAAACTACTAACTTAAGTTTTCAAAACGGTAACTATACGTAACATTCTTTGACATATATACCTATAACCTATAATGCTTATACAAGTATCGTATGAATACATATTTAATCAATTTTAAAGGGCTTAAATACATAAAACAATATAAGTATATTCACAAAAGATAGTTATATTTGAATTCTCATTCCGTTTCCTCAAGATTTCTACACGTATACTTAGGGTATATGTAGCCGTATTATACGCAGCTTCTAGATGTATTTACTATTGGTATATACCAATAGAAAATACCAATGATCAGCCATGAATGATTAAAAGACATGATAGCAACTTGTGGGAACCATCCTTTGTCATTAATCAAGACTTATGAACTAAAAATCAAAACATAAAATCTATATATATACATGATATATCACGCCATATATACATATACATACACTTCCATATCAATTTTCTTCAAGCTAGATTATCTTCTAAACTCTCTTATCTTCAACCTTCAAGAGTTCTTCAAGGTCTTCATAAGTTTCTAGCTCCATAATCAAGGTAAAACTATGTTTAAACTTTGATTCAATTCATGTAAGTTAATTATCTTAAATCAAGATATAAACTTACTTACAACCTTTGTTTCTTTCATGATTTTACTTCTTAATCTTCCAAGTCATCAAGAACAAGTTCATATCTTATTTATTCAGTAACTTTCTTCATCATACTTGAGGTATAACCTTTGTTCATCATCTTGTTCAATTATAACTATCTTATAAAGAATATACAAATCATAACAACAAGAACATAGTTTGAATGATTTCAAACTTGTTTGCAAACTAAATAGATCCTTCTAACTTGACTTTTAAAACACTTCAAGACCTGTAATATATCATAATGATATGCTAACTTAACAAGATACAACTTGATTTTACAAAGAACACCTTAAAACTGAATCTACATCGTTGGAGTGCAACCGGGGGCTGTTTTGGGTTGGATAATTAAAAACCATCTTAAACTTTAAATTGGAAGTTTATATTCTGGAAAAATGATATTTCTTATGAATATGTTAATATATAAAAATCTCATGGTGTAACTCAAAGTGTAAGTATTTTTGTAAAAATGATCATCTAGATGTTGTTTTTACAACGGAAATGATCACTTTCATAAGATTCACCAAAGTTTGACCTATAACCTGTGATTTTGAATGAAAACTAAGGTATTTACAGTTCATATTCATAAATAATGACTTGATCCAAGGAAGTGGCAAGTTGAACCAACAAAAACGGAGTTATATTGAAGAAACTACGGCTAAAACAAAATTGGGTATCCGAAGCTAGTTTAACTACGAAATTAATTGGAGTAAAACTAAACTAATCATATCTTTGCTAATTAATATGATATTTTATATATATTTACTTATGATTTGATTTTATATATTTCAGGACCACCCGTAAACAACACGAGAAGATTAATTATAAGACCTCATGATTGTACGCAACACGTCATTTGACAACACGGTACTTTATGTACGCAACACGTCATTTGACAACATGGTACCATGGGTCAAGATTAATTCTGATCAATACGAATACGATGGGGTCTTTATTTATTTTATTGAGCAACTAATTGTGGACCACTAACATCGGACTGCTAACTACGGACTAATAGATATTAAAAGTATTAAAAGTATATATGTAATGATTATTTGAAAGGAAAATATGTTAATATATTATATATATGGTTAGGTTCGTGATATCTATCAGAGACCAAGTCGTGTTAAATATCTTCAAAGCAAAAGTGAGTATATAGTCCCACTTTTAAACTCTAAATATTTCGGGATGAGAATACATGCATTTTATGATTTACGTTATGGACACAAGTGATTAAAAATATATATTCTACGTTGAGTTGTACCACTGGCATACTTCCCTGTAACTTGGTAACTACTATTTACATGAGGTATTGTAAACGCAAATCCTGTTGATAGATCTATCGGGCCTGACAACCCCAACCGGACTGGACGACCAGTATTCAACGGTTGCACAGTACTTCGTTTCGGTATCTATACTTGGTACGGTGTAGTGAGATTTCATAATAAAGGGAATATGCGACGTTGATTAAATGTTAAGTATGGTTATCAAGTGCTCAACCACTTAGAATATTTTCATTAAAACGTTTATGTATATGAAATCTTGTGGTCTATATTTATAACGCTGCTAGCATTAAACCTATATCTCACCAACTTTATGTTGACGTTTTAAGCATGTTTATTCTCAGGTGATAATTAAAAGCTTCCGCTGCATTATGCCGAATTTAAGCAGGATTTGGATTATGCATATTTGTGTCAAAAATAAAACTGCATATCGGAAGATTTGTAATGTGAAATATGTTGGAAATCGTATTGTTATTATCAAATGTAAAGTTTGTAAAACTAAGATTATCGCTAAACGATAATCATTATTATGCTGTTTGAACCTTTGATTATAATAAAGGTTATGGTTTGTATTATAAAAACGTATGCAGATTTTGAAAAATGTCACATATAGAGGTCAATACCTCGCAATGACACCAATGAGTACGTGACGTTTATATTCGATATGAACGGGATGCTTCAGTAATAGTCTCCTATCTTAAGGAATGTTAAGCAATCTAGACCCTTCCATTATTCGTGAGTGGTCTGAGTGGCAACACCTTTGGATTCCACTTGAATAGGTCTATGTTTAGCCAAAACTCTCCTACGGTCAAGATCAAATCCCCAAGTTCCAACTAACCCACTACCTGACATACTTAGAGCAAGACTATACAAAACATTCAGTATAATATGGCATGAATTCAATCAAAACAACTAAAAGCAACAAGAATCAGAAATTAGGGTTTTAGTACACTAGGTTGAGTGTGTATACACACACGGTCGTGTGTGTAGACAAACGGTTAAGTGTGTGAACTCACTCGGTCGAGTGTGTCACACACTCGGTCGAGTGTGTTCTTCAGATCTGAGTTCACCCATTTTTTGTAAATCGATCAAATTCGTTATTTTTAGTTCAAGTCCTGGTCACATAAGCCTCTAACAAGGCCGATAAACAGACGTATATCATCAATTTAATCAGATCAAGTCCTAAAAGCACTCGATTAAGAATTTTATATTCGAACATAAAATCAATGATTCAGGACAAACGAATACGAGTTAGGATACCTTGATGGTGGCACTGTAATCACAAGGAAAAGATGTATCTAAAACGCGAGATCAAAAACTCTTTCTTCAACTTCGAAAAATCAAGGTAAAATTCGCTCTAAAAACAACCAAGTGTTTTGATCCATTCGTCGGTCAAGCCTTTTTATACCCTCAGACACACTCGGTCGAGTGTGTCACTCACTCAACCGTGAGTGTGACTCACTCGGCCGAGTGTGTTCAAAACACATCTCATTCTGTTTTACACTCAGTCTTTCGTGTGAGTAACTCAGGCGGTCGTGTGTGTACACTCACTCGGTCGACTGTCTTTAGGGTTTAAAACTTAGAAAATTTTAATTTAAATTCCACAAACCCTTCCTAGTTCACTCCCCCTGGGACTGATCTCAACATTATAAAATTAAACACGCTTTGTTCCATTAAGCTCAAAACAACTTATTTTCAGGTTTAAAGAAAAACATAGAATTTCTTTCACAATGAACCCTTCAAAGAACTGAGTTGCTATGCTCAATAACTAAAATCTTAAATGCACATGCAACTAAATAATGATGCAAATATTTTTGAGTTTTTCAGATATATAAGCACATGCTAAGTTACAAAGCAAGAAAATTATACACGATCCAGTGTGTCATGATAAACAATATTATAGCAAGCATATTCAGTAAATATGAAACCTTACATGTCTGCAATCATTCAGCTTTTAACATCAGTTTCATCGATCAATAAATGATATCGTTTTTCATGAACAACACTAAGAAGAACATGACACATATTTTTGTGAGTTGACATACCAAATTAATTTAATCATTTAATTTCGAGGATCCGAACTGAACTATGTCGACATGATTCATTCATTTTCATAGTATAAACAGAACATCTTTCAAATATATCAATAAACATTTACCAACTTTCACCCTAGACTTTGATGATCACGTTAGATTAATTACTTTAACATTTTTCAATGTTAGATTTGATCACAAAGTCAGTCCTCATTTGAGATCACACGATATTTCAGGTAGAACAATTGAGCACAAATCTATTGACGCTTTCCTCTTATCACATCAATGTACTTTCAATTTGATTAAACAGAACCATCTCACGATGTTTCTAGCAACCCTGTCAGCCATGAGCTTCTATCTTAAACTTACACTTTGAAGGTATTTCGTATGCCCAAGAGACATATTAAATTAACGTGGCTAATATGTTTTGATCCAAGTTGGGTTATACTGAATAAAAAACTTACCAACACCTTATTCATATTTGATCTTAGCGATTGGATCGTTGATTAAATACGCGACACTTGAACTTTAAGAAAAATGGTTTTCTGAAATATTACTTGATGTGTATATATATAAATTATGGAATAATTTATATAATAAGAGTTTAATTATTTATAGGTTAAATAATTGACTTTGTTATATTACATTTTATAAAAACTTGGTTTTATATATATAAATGTACATAACAAATGTATATGGAAGTTTTATAAAAGAGTTTTATAAAATTTAACTTATATAAAATAAAATTTTATAAAACAAATGGGGAAGTGGCATAGGGAATGAGATACACATGCTCTAGGCTTAGATTCCTTGACCCATGCTTTTCCATTTCCATATACAAGTAACATGACTCTTTGAGAAACACAGACATGCAATTATACTTCAAGAAAAAAATTCTGCACTCTCCTTTGAGCTTGCTGCTGGCCGTGGCCTTTTGGTGCACAAGGGAGGCTTCTTTTTTTTTTTACAAGCTCATTTCAAGTGTCATAAAATCCTAACCAAAGCTATGGTGTTGGTGCACAAGTTTGGCGTATCACTACTTGAGGTTTCATACTTTTGGAGCTCCATTCATCATCATCATCTTCATCACTTATCAACAAGCTTGGAGTAGGTATAAACTATTTTCTTGCTTGTAGTTTGTAAGTATGTTTCACAACTTGATCCTAATTGGGATTTAACTTTAATTGGTTAAAGTATAACAAGTTCTAAAATGGTAATACTTACATGCTTCCGCTTTATTTGTTAATAAAATGTTTTAAGTATATTGAAACTTGTTAAATCCCAACAATGGTATCTAGAGCCGAAGTTGTTAAAATATGCTTCGAGATGGTTATTATACTCACTATATATTTTGCATTTTATGTACATGCATGAAAGTAAAATGCAAAAATTAAAGTTTTGGGTGGGTTCCAAATTTTGGCCGAATTTCATGGGGTCCCTAAATGGATTTTGGGTTGTTCCATGTTGTTCATATTTGGTTGTATGATAATGTTCACAATCTAAGCCTTGACCTTGTGTTTGAATGGTTGCATGTTTGATTTATTATTCATTAATTTGGTTTGTAATAATATTTATTCAATTGGTTTGTAATAATATTACTTTAGTTATGTAATTTATTTTATATTTGGTATGTAAAATAGATTAGGTTGTAATTTCATTTTTTAGACAAAATGTATTAGGATATATTTTGTAAAACGATGAAGATACAAGATGAAAACTTGGAAGAACACAAGAAGAAGCATTTGGATGCAATATTAAGTGAGAGATTTAAAATCTCCTACTTTGTGTTCTAACCCCTTAACCGGTGGCATTTGTTTTCAGCTAAACAAATGTCTACCAAAATGACTTAATTGTGAACATATTTGTTTTGCATGCATGGTTGTTTATTGTGTTTATATGTTTGGTTGCTACAAGTAAATCACAAATTAACAACAAGTAAAATGACAAATTAATTGGTTAAATTAGACATTATTAACGACATGCAAAATGACTATTTAATTAGTTAAATTGAAAATGGCTAAAAGGATTATAATAATTGGTTATTAAAACACATATAAAATGGTTTATATCAATGTAATGAAATTGGCTTTATTACATAACATGAAAAACGGATTTTCAAATAAACCATACACTAAATGCATGTTGGTGTATGGTATAAAAGTTTTCTTAAACTAGAAATAATGAAAACTTAAAATCCCTTATTAACAAGGCAAACAAGTTAAACGCCATCCTTTTGTGTGACACTTAAAAATAATTAGGGAACTCATAATGGGATAAAGGTCATCTAACCGTTATGAGCAAACTAATATGATTAAGGTGAATTTCGCACACTTGTGGGATAAAGGTCACCTAACCACTTGTATGTTAAATTTACACGTTTACACAAGTAGGACGACTTGATTTGGGAATCATGAACTTACGGTCACCGAAGCATGAGGAACAAATAGGTGTTGATGGAATAAATATGCCATGCAAAAGGATTTCATGATTCCATAACTTAGAAGTTGCAAAAGGATTGCAATTGTCATATAATGACTACCTAGCTAAATCAAATGACAGGATAAAGGTCACCTAACCGAAATTTGGTTTACCGTTAGATTCTAAAATTTAATAAATATCAATTGGATTTAAAGGGTATTGATTGTCAAATTAAAATTGATACTTAAACAACTTTGTTAAATTTTGTAGATGGTCGTCAATAACAACAACATTCCAAACGCACCAATCAACTTTAACAACCTATCGTTGAGGTCAATCCTATAAAATGAAAAACTCAACCATACGAATTTCATGGATTGGTTTCGCAATTAAAGAATTGTCCTCAAACTTGAGGATAGGGCGTATGTGTTGGAAGACCCCATTCCCGATCAACCCGACGAGGATGATACGGAAGGCATGGCTTATTGGGATAAGTATTGCACTGATTCGGTGCAAGTCGCTTGCCTTATGCTTGGGACTATGATACCCGAACTCCAAAAGGACTTCGAGCATCATAGTGTATATGACATGATCACACAATTGAAGGAGATGTTCCTTCAACAAGCTCGTGTCGAGCACTTCAAAACGGTTCGAGCACTTCATGCATGTCGTATGGATGACACCCAATCCGTTTCATCTTATGTCCTTAAGATGAAAAGCCTAATTGATCGAGCGAACCATCTAAATTGCAACGTGTCTAACGAATTAGCCACGGACCTTATCCTTAACTCATTATCAAAAAGGTTTGACACATTCGTGTTAAATTATAACATGAATGGTTGGGATAAAAGCATTGGCGAATTACATGCCATGCTTAAGACGGCCAAAGCAAGCATGGGTAAAAGGGCTTCACCCGTGTTTATGATCAATGAAGGCGGGTCCAAAAACAATAACACTTCTAAGCCAAAGGTGGCTAAGAGGAAAGGACCCGCCTATCAAGTCAAGGGCAAGGGAAACGGGAAGATGGTTACCCCAAACAATAATAAAAAGAAGCAAAAGGTTGCTGGTAAAGCAAACCCCAAAGAAGATCCGTGCTTTGGTTGCGGTGAGATGGGTCACTGGAAACGCAACTGCCCGATCTACCTTAAGGAGTTGAAAGAAAAGAGGGATGCAGGGTAAACCTCAGGTAATGTATATATGGTATACATTGAGCTTAGTATTACTTCTTCTAATACATGGGTATTAGACACAAGATGTGGAACTCATATTTGCAATTCTTTGCAGGGGTTTAAAAGAAGTAAACAAGGAGCGGGAACAACAAGTCTCTTCATGGGAAATGGTGCAAAGGTGCATGTAGAAGCTAAAGGAGACTTTGTTTTAAAGCTACAAACTGGGTTGGAGCTTGTTTTGAAAAATGTTTTGTATGCTCATGATTTGACTCGAAACATTATTTCTATTTCTCGTTTAAGACAATGTGGTTTTGATTTCAATTTCATTGATGATGATATCCATGTTTCTTTAGATAATGTGTTCTATTTTAAGGCTTCATCTTCGAATGGTATTTATGAATTGGTTCATGATGACACATCATACAATAGCTCAATGTTCCATGCAAACACCAATAAACTCAAAAGGGATTTGAGTGATTCCTACTTATGGCATTGTCGCCTTGGTCACATAAACAAGAACCGAATGCATACACTTCAAAAGAATGGCCTTTTGAAATCAAGTAAGCTAGACTCATTTGATGTATGTGAATCTTGTTTACAAGGCAAAATGACTAAAGCACCTTTCAAAGGGACCTATGAAAGGGCTAAAGACTTATTGGGATTAATACATTCGGATGTATGTGGACCCTTCAAGCCCATGACTAGGAAAGGTGAAAGATAATTCATCACTTTCATTGATGACTTCAGTCGTTTCGGATATGTCTATTTATTGAGGCACAAGGACGAAACTTTTGAAGCATTCAAAGAATATCAAAACGAAGTACAAAATCAACTCAACAAGATAATCAAGGTACTTCGTACCGATAGAGGAGGTGAATACCTAAGCGATGCTTTCCAAGATCATCTTAAAAGTTGTGGGATTATCTCGCAACTTACTCCTCCTGGAACACCCCAACTTAATGGAGTTTCCGAAAGGAGGAACTGAACCCTAATGGATATGGTTTGATCTATGATGGCAAGAAGCTCGTTACCTCTATCATTTTGGGGTTATTGTCTATGCTCTGCGGCTCGTATTTTAAATATGGCCCCAACCAAGAAAGTGGAACGAACACCTCATGAGATGTGGTTTGGAAAACCTCCATCTCTATCATACGTAAAGGTATAGGGATATGAAGCTTACCCTAAGCGTTACGTCCCTAATAAGTTGAATGCTCGATCCACGAAGAGTATCTTCATAGGATATCCCAAGAATGATATGGGATACTATTTCTATGATCCATCCAAGCAAAATGTATTTGTTTCTCGGAAGGCGGAATTCTTTGAAACTAAGTTCCTAATGGAAGGAAATAGTGAAAGGAAGATAGATCTTGAAGAGGTTCAAGATCAAGTAGATGACACACAATTGGTTAACACTAGCACTCAACATGAAAATGTTGAGAATGATCAAATGGATGATCAAAGTGTACAAGACGTTCGCAGATCTGGTAGGATTAGTAATCCTCCTGAGAGATATGGGTTTCTCATGGATGGTTGCTATGTGATTGATTTGGATGAACCAATAAACTACCAAGATGCTTTATCAAGGATTGATAAAGATAAATGGCAGGAAGCCATGAACGCTGAGATGCAATCCATGTAAGACAACCAAGTTTGGGAACTTGTTGCACAACCTACTGGCTCAAGGCTAGTTGATTGTAAATGGCTTTTCAAAATGAAAACCGACATACATGGAAACTTGGATACATATAAAACTAGACTTGTAGCAAAAGGTTTCACTCAAACTCAAGGGGTTGACTATGATGAAACTTTTTCGCCTGTAGCAATGCTAAAGTCTATTAGGATATTACTTGCCATTGCTGCTCATTATGATTATGAAATATGGCAAATGGATGTTAAGACCGCTTTCCTAAATGGACATCTTGAGGAAGTTGTCTATATGGTTCAGCCTGAAGGTTTTGTTGATCCTAAATATCCTAAAAAGGTATGCAAGTTAAAAAGGTCAATCTACGAATTGAAACAAGCATCTAGAATGTGGAATCATCATTTTAATAAGGAGGCCAAGAAATTTGGCTTCATTAAAAATGGTGATGAAGCTTGTGTATACAAGAAAGCTAATGGGAGCACTATCATGTTCCTTGTACTATATGTGGATGATATATTGTTATTTGGAAATGATATTCCGGCAATGCAAGGTGTTAAAACTTGGCTAAGTAAATGCTTCTCCATTAAGGATCTTGAAGAAGCATAATACATTTTGGGGATTGGGATCTACAGGGATACATCCAAGAAGCTGATAGGTTTGAATCAAAGTGCATACATTAAAAACATCTTGAAAAGGTTCAAGATGGAGAACTCTAAGAATGGTTTGGTACCTATTCAAAGAGGAACGCTTCTCAGTTCCTCTCAGTGCCCTACCACGAAAGATGAATAAGAGAGAATGAAGAAAGTCCCGTACGCATCTGCTATTGGGTCAATCATGTATGCAATGATATGCACTAGACCGGATGTGTCATGCGCTCTTAGCTTGACAAGTTGATACCAGAATAACCCAGGAAACAGTCACTGGATTGCGGTTAAATGTATATTGAAATACCTTAGGAGGACTAAGGATATGTTTCTAATATATGGGTCTGGTGAGGAGGAACTCGCTGTAAAAGGTTACGTGGACGCAAGTTTCCAAACTAATTGAGATGATTCTCGATCACAGTCCGGTTATGTCTTCACGTTAAATGGAGGTGCGGTCTCTTGGAAGAGTTCAAAACAGGATGTTGTTGCATTATCCACTACAGAGTCGGAGTACATTGCCGCCTCATTGGCAGCTCAGGAAGCTGCATGGATGAAGAAATTCATCGACGACTTAGGAGTTGTCCCTTCCATTCAGGACCCTCTTGAGATCTTTTGTGACAACGAGGGTGCGATTGCTCAAATCAAGGAACCTCGTGCTCACCAAAAGACCCGTTACATTGAGCGAAGATTCAACTACATAAGGGATGAAGTTGAAAAGGGAAAGATATGTATTCGCAAAGTTCACACAGATCTTAATATAGCGGATCCTCTCACGAAGCTCTTACATGGAGCAAAACATGCAGGACATGTTTGTGCATTAGGGCTTCGATATTCTAGTGATTGGTCATGATCTGTTTTAAGTATTGTAATGGAACGAAATTGTTCAAACTCATTAATATAATTATGGTATTAATTTATTTTGAGTCAAGTTCCTATTTTGCATATTTTATCCATGAATAAGAAATTATTCTAAATTCCATAATCGATCACATTTGTGGGAGCAAGCGTGAGGTTTAGACTATTATGAACTTGGATTGGTATACATTCACAGGATGAATGTGGGCCAAGGTTGTAACCAAGGTTCATAGATATTTGTGGGATACAAATATTGGAAGACCCGCCCTCGAGATTTACTAAATGGAGCCTTTGTGGTTGATCACATGTAATCTTGAGTAAAGGCGAATATCATTATATCCTCTGACATGAGATACATATTGGGTTCAGATATTTACCAAGTATTGTACCTTGATTCTTTCCTTCGCTATTCTGAAATATGGTAGTTCATAAGGAAGAGCTCAGGTATAATGCAAGGTATATATTTAGGACGTATGTAGTCAAGATGGAATTTGTCCCTCTTATTCGTTGAGAGTCAGATGTCTAAGGCCTGATAAAGTTAAATCTAGAAGAGAGTGATCACTCTGTGTCTCTTGGATTAAACATGACATCTAGGACAAAAGGATGTGATGAAAGATTCACCTATTCATATTCGAGATGGGAACTCGAAAAGGATGATGTTATTGAATGGCACAAAGTCATAACATATTGGGGGTGATGGACGGTCGTTAGGTGGTATCCATCACTTGCATTAATTTCTTATGTTACTCGTGCAAGTGGGAGATTGAAGGTATTTTGTATGCCCAAGAGACATATTAAATTAACGTGGCTAATATGTTTTGATCCAAGTCGGGTCATGCCCAATAACAAAATTACCGACACCTTATTCGTATTTGATCTTAGCGATTGGATCGTTGATTAAATACGCGACACTTGAACTTTAAGAAAAGTGGTTTTCTGAAATATTACTTGATGTGTATATATATAAATTATGGAATAATTTATATAATAAGAGTTAAATTATTTATAGGTTAAATAATTGACTTTGTTATGTTACATTTTATAAAAACTTGGTTTTATATATATAAATGTACATAACAAATGTATATGGAAGTTTTATAAAAGAGTTTTATAAAATTTAACTTATATAAAACTAATTTTATAAAACAAATGGGGAAGTGGCATAGGGAATGAGATACACATGCTCTAGGCTTAGATTCCTTGACCCATGCTTTCCCATTTCTATATACAAGTAACATGACTCTTTGAGAAACACACACATGCAATTATACTTCAAGAAAAAAAATTTTGCACTCTCCTTTGAGCTTGCTGCTGGTCGTGGCCTTTTGGTGCACAAGATAGGGTTCTTTATTTTTTTTACCATCTCATTTAACGTGTCATAAAATCCTAACCAAAGCTAGGGTGTTGGTGCACAAGTTTGGGGTATAACTACTTGAGGTTTCATACTTTTGGAGCTCCATTCATCATCATCATCATCTTCATCACTTATCAACAAGCTTGGAGTAGGTATAAACTCTTTTCTTGCTTGTAGTTTGTAAGTATGTTTCACAACTTGATCCTAATTGGGATTTAACTTTAATTGGTTAAAGTATAACAAGTTCTAAAATGGTAATACTTACATGCTTCCGCTTTATTTGTTAATAAAATGTTTTAAGTATATTGAAACTTGTTAAATCCCAACACACTTTTCGTTTCAGATAACATTGTTTATCTCAAATTTATTGCATACTTTGAAAAGACGCATACCGGTCGCTATAAACCCCATACTTGAACGGAAATCGTATGATGTTGGATGGATGGTAGTGATATATATTTGAGTGATGGAACGCTAAGGTATCCTCCAGACGATATCCCCTACTATCCAGGCCAATAGGTACAATCCCATATCACAGAATGATTTAAGTTCTCTATATCTGATGATCTGATACATTTCTCCCCCTCGGATGTAGATAATTAAATCATCCAAACAGTTCTCGGATTGAAATATCTGCTGTCTCAGACGAAAATAACGTATGAATCCTTCAAACTTGTTCAATTCTTGATCCATGATTCTCTTGCAATAATATGGTGCATCAATTTTTTTTTTATGCTAGATCACAAAACATAAATAAAACAAATGAAATAAATACACCTTTTCATGATGATGCACCACTGTCTTTGACTTTTTTAGTATCTTCACAGAAAATCAATCTTTTGATGTTGTAGTCTATAACCCGATGACGTTGCATTGTTCAAATTATTCTATGTCTGTGATACAAAATTGCACTTCTCAACCCGTCTAGAGAGAACACCTCCCTTTGGATGCCCGACATGTATGTTGTTGACTTTCGGTCCAAGCAATAAAGGTAAATAGAAACAAGTATGCATCCTAGACAAAGTGTGCTCACCTTGGGGACTCACAAAATTATCCTTTGCTACCGAGTATAAATCGTAGTAGGGGAGACCTCAACCGTCTGTTGAGTTTCTGAACAATCATTTCTCAGTACATATTCAGAGATAAGTAGGTGACTACCCTCAACCGATGTAAACATTTCCATGATTTCCTCATCTTGATATTTACGCGTTGTTATTGTGATCATCTCTATCTAGAATTATGTCAATAAAGTCTACCAATACACTATCAATCATTCTTTATACATGTTAGTTCAGTATTGCAATCACTTCCCAACAGTCAGAATAAGCAACTCATTTTCTGAATTTTTCAATTTTTTAACTTTTTCTGGTTTTATAATTTTTATGGCCTTTTGATTTTATCGGTACAAAAACATAAAAACAAACTAAAAACACAAACTAGCATGCAGTACCATCAGAAAAGAATTATCTATCATGCAAATGAAAATTAAAAATGTAAATGACTTACTAACTACTATGCAAAAATACACATACAATACAGGCAGTCCTAAGGCATTCACAACTCAGTCTCTTTGGGAGGTTCCTCTGTGTTAGGAGCCTCAGTTTCAGGAACCACGTCAGTCAGCAATTTAATACCTATCTCTTTTAACAAGAACTCAAAGCGTGGTTTATCAAAAGCTTTAGTGAAAAGATCGGCATGTTGGGTTGTAGTGTCTATCTGCACTACATCTATCAGCTTTTTCTCATAGCAATCTCTAATGAAATGATATTTAATCCCTATATATTTCGTTTTAGAGTGATTTACGGGATTTTTAGTGACTGTTGGTCCCTTGATAAATAACAGGAGTATTGTAGAGGGGGGTGAATACAATTTCTTTTAATTAACTTACAGTTAAACACAATTTAGTATTCAAGCATGTAATTTAAATAGAGTCAAACGTAATTTTTCAAAGGTTATTCTTTATTGATTAAATCATAAAGAATTACAAATATCCTTGGCGGAATGATAGTTGGTTGATACAGATTTACCTAGATTATAGCTATGAGGATAAACTTAAAGCTATTACACGTTTTGGACTCTAAATAATAAAACCCACACCACTAGTTGTTACAATAGTGGATACAACAATTTATTGTAGTCCTTTTATCCGTGTAATTGTTCCATTGTCTACTGATACATATGATGTCTGTACTTGTGGGGACAACTGCATCAGAGAGCGTGTTCTCCTCTTTTCTCTTTGGTAGCTATTTGTAGGAACACTCCAATTCGGTTTGGCACCACTATTTGTTTAAACAAATAGAATGTTGTGTTCCCTAGGCATTGACAAAGTATAGCACATGTCTGCACATGCGTTAAACTTCTGCATTCCCACGTGGTCTTGTAAGGTCACTTGTCAGCCGCAGACACGTGTCCTTTCCTGTTCAACTTTGTCTTTGACTTCTGTTGAATAGTACAATTGATGTAGACCACTCAGGAAACTACTATGCTTGTAATGAAGCATAGCTGTCTTGTGTAGTAAGCTGCATTCCAGCTATGCTGGTTCTTCATTGCTGAGTCACTTGATATTATTGAATTGCTGAGTATACATCCTGTGCTGATTGAAGAACACTGTCTACCTTGTGCTGGTAGACTAAGCATCAAACTAAACACTCGACACATCAATATCTGCTGTCTATACATAAACAAACTTGTGCTGGCTGCACATAACATTTTAGTACAAATAAATTACAGTTTTGTCATAATTAAATCCTTAATTATTTTGGGAACTCAACAATCTCCCCATATTTGATGATGACAAAACCTATGACATTAAGAGAAAACACTAAAGCCAGTACTAAGGGACCTAATAAAAATAGGCAGTAAATTTGTCCCTTTTAAGTTTATTTTGGGATCTTTTGCTGAGTTATCTATATCTTATAACTTGATATGATTTTGAAGATAAACTCATTTCATTTTCAATACAACATAGTATATACAGTAGTTACAAAACATCATAATGAAATATGAAATAATCAAAAGATACAAATTGAGCACTAGAAGGCTATCTGTCTTTATCTTTGTCTTTATCTTGATCATCTTCAGATAGCTCTTCTTCTTTAACTTTGAGAGCTGCCCATGCTTCAGGAAATAGGATATGTAGCTCAGCAGGGTCATAAACTGGAACATGAGGAGGTAGAATGATGGGATCTCTTATGTGTGGGCCTTCACCAGTAGATTTCTTTCTTTTAGGCTTTTGAGAAAGTACTTCTTCTACACTCACTACTGGTGCGTTCTCAAATTTTGTTGCTTTGTTGAAGAGTTCTTGGAGTTCAGGTTTCAATGTATCTTTAATACCACTTTTACCCTTACCAATAAAGAACTCCAATATCTCCATCCATTCACTGAATCCTAAGGTTCTTAATTCAGTGTAGTCTATCCTCTCTTGAATGTTATTTTCCCTGCTGATACTGAAAGCTCTTTTTATGCCTCTGTGCACTTTGATGATCTTGCTGGGATTTGATCTTCTGGTCAGCACATCACCATACTTGCTCCTATAATAATGATCAGATAGCTCTATTGTTCTTTCAGTTTCTATAGGGGCAGTAGCAGGTGCTTTCTCAGCCGCTTCCAGTTCATCAAAAGCTTTATCCTGTTCCTTAACAATAGTTTTGACTAACTTGAAGGACTCAGTCTCTTGCTTTCTATCAGCAGCCAGCTTAGCTTCTTCTTCCTGAAGCCTTAGCCTCTCAGCAAGTTGATAATGCTAAAAATGAACATATATTTCATAGCATTATCCTTCAAGAAAGACAAGCTTTTAGTTGCAATTGTTCTAATTTCAAGTAATTATCGTTTAAATAATAAAAGGTGAAGACAAAAGACAGATTCGTCGATTTGAAGACGCAAATGACCAAAAAGCTAAAAAGTACAAAGTACAATCCAAGTGGTTCAAATTATTGATGAGAAACGTCTAAAATGACAAGAGTACAAGCTGCAAAAAGCAAAGTACAAGATATTAAATTATACGAAAAGGCGTTCAAAAATTTGGAATCGAGACATGAACCAACTATCAACGTGCGACTCAACGGAGCTGAAATTACAAGTCAACTATGCACAAGAATATAATATAATATATAATTAATTATATATATTATTATATATTATATTTATCAGCAGCCCACGTTTAATTCACTATGGTGAGCTGGAATCCATAGCTCCGCAATCGCGGAGCTGTGAGGAACAAAATGACCGCAGTCGCGGAGCTCTACAGTTCATAGTGGGCCTATAAAAGGTTGCGCATTCTGCCGATTTCATTACACCTTTTTCTTTTCCTTTCTCTGATCACATACGATATATATATATATTTATATTTTATAATTATAATTTTAATATTAAGTTAATAATAATAAGGTTATAGTGGCGAATGTTTTAAGTTTGTAAGTCGAAACTCTGTCCGTGTAACACTACGCGATTAATACTCATTGTAAGTTATGTTCAACCTTTTTAAATTAATGTCTCGTATCTAAGTTATTATTATGCTTATTTAAGCCGAAGTAATCGTGATGTTAGACTAAATATTAAGACGGGGTTATTGGGCTTTGGACCATAATTGGGGTTTGGACAAAAGACCGACACTTGTGGAAATTGGACTATGGGCTATTAATGGGCTTTATATTAATTAAATGATATCTCGTTGATTTAATATAGAGATTTATAATTTGACGTGTTTATATATAACCACATAAGCTTGACTGGGCACGGTGGGCGGGATATCTATAAATACTAATAATTATTCATTTGACCGGATACGGGGATGGATTAATAGTCACTGGACTCATTAAAACAGGGGTGGATTACATTCAAGGGTAATTGGTGTAATTGTTAACAAAGTATTAAAACCTTGGATTACATTCAGTCGATAACCTGGTGTATTCATTAAACAAAGTATTAAGACCTTGTTGCAGTTTAAGTCCCCAATTAGTTGGAATATTTGAATTCGGGTATAAAGTTAAATTGGCGAAGACTCTCGCACTTTATAATTATGACCGATGGACTATTATGGATAAAACCAGATGGACATATCGAATAATCCAGGATAAAGGACAATTAACCCATGGTAATAAATTAAAATCAACACGTCAAACATCATGATTACGGAAGTTTAAATAAGCATAATTATCTTAATTTATATCTCATCGCACTTTTATTTATCGTCATTTTATTTATCGTACTTTAAATTATTGCACTTTTAATTATCGTACTTTTATTTTATCGCAATTTTATTTATCGTCATTTACTTTACGCTTTAAATTAAGTTAATATTTTGCATTAAGACTTAAAATCGAAAAACCGGTCATTAAACGGTAAAACCACCCTTTTATAATAATAATAATATTACTTATATATATATTTTTATACAAATATAGTTTAAAATAAATATAGCGTTAAACTCAACTATATCCCTGTGGAACGAACCGGACTTACTAAAAACTACACTACTCTACGATTAGGTACACTGCCTATAAGTGTTGTAGCAAGGTTTAGGTATATCCCATTCTATAAATAAATAAATAACTTGTGTGAATTTGTATCGTATTTAATAGTATTTCGTAGTAAAATTAATAGTATTACATACTACCCCTCGCACACATCAAGTATTTTTGGCGCCGCTGCCGGGGACGCCATAGAACGCTATAAAATTTTTTAGTTTTTAAGCTATTTTTGTAAAAATATATTTACATAAGTTTTAAATATTAAAAAACAAAAATATAAAAACAAGAAAAAGAAAAAAATATATATCTATATTTTTAAAGTTTAGTTAAATTAAAAAAAAGTTTATATTTTTATTGTTAAAAGTTATAAAAACTAATAAGTAAATTATTTTTTTTAATTTATAATTTTTATTTAAATTATTTTATTTTTATAAATTAAAAATCAGGAAAAAAATAAGTAAAACTGAATACGGGCCGTACTGTAGCAGCCCAAACTTCTGGCCTGGAACCCGAAGCCATGCGATCGCATGACCAAACCAAAGAAACCTCATGCGGTCGTATGAGGTGATTTGACTGGTCTGAAACCTTTGACTGTCGAATTAGGGTTCGGATTAATAATAATTATTATTTAATAATTAGTTAATTATGGGTTTATATAATAATAATTAGTATTTGTTTTATTTAATTTTGTATTTTTAAGTTTTAATTAGTTTTATTAATATATAAATTAATACTTTTATAAAATAATAATATAAAAATAATATTTTTATAAAAATAAGTAATTTTATCATTATTGTATATTTTAATCGTTTAATTCGTAACTTTTATAATTTTTTTTCGTAATAAGTTTTAAACTTAGTATTTTGCCATAGTAATTTTATATTTCTGGATTCTTAAGCTTTGCCGTAAAATCCCTTAAGTGCATTTTCTTTAGATTAAGATTTAGGCGCTTTAGAATTTTACGACGTCACTTATCGCTTTAATATTTAATAGATTTTAGTGCCTATTTAAGTTATTGCCGTTTTGGATATAGAATTCCTTTAAGCTTTAATACCTTTAGACGCAAGATTTAGGTTGTTTTTCGACGCTTATTTTTCGACCTTTTATTTTTCGACGTTTTTCGACGCACTCTTTTTCTTTCTCATTTCTATGCTCTAGTTTTTAGGACATAGAATTTTCTTTATTTTCTTTAAATTTCGACGAAAAATTATTTTAAGCGGTTAAATTGATAGACATCCAAAATTTTCTGGTTCGTAGTAATAGTTGGATTTGTTAGTGGCAAGTTGTGGGCTTCTGATTTAAAGGGTCCTGGCTACCTGCTGCATCTATTGGCTATTTGAAACGTGGGCAAAATCAGTAAAGTCTATTAATTTGATAACTTATATAATTTTCTTTATTTTTATAACTAATAGGATATTCAGTGAATGCACCGAGAAAAACGTTCACCACCTTTCATACGTTCACCACCTGTAATTCGATCAAGACATCTAGCCAATATTGTCGCCGTTGATTTTTCTTTAGATTCGTCATCTAGTCGACTAAGTATTTCAATTCAAATTTTCGATAATCTATTTTTTGAACCCGACCTCACAATTGAGAACCCGGAAGATATTCAGGGACAATTCAGAGATACTGAACCACTAATCATTCCTCCTGAACCACAAATTACTCATCCAGAGATTGTCGAGGAAGAAACCATTAAATCAGAATCCCCTAGTGATTCAGATTCAACAAATTTAATCATGGAAAATCAGGAACCTCTAAGTATGGAAGACCGAATGAGTGCTACACGCACTGGCCAAAGCTTTAATACCTTTAGACGCAAGATTTAGTTTGTTTTTCGACGCTTATTTTTCGACCTTTTATTTTTCGACGCACTCTTTTTCTTTCTCATTTCTACGCTCTAGTTTTTAGGACATAGAATTTTCTTTATTTTCTTTAAATTTCGACGAAAAATTATTTTAAGCGGTTAAATTGATAGACATCCAAAATTTTCTGGTTCGTAGTAATAGTTGGATTTGTTAGTGGCGAGTTGTGGGCTTCCGATTTAAAGGGTCCTAGCTACCTGCTGCATCTATTGGCTATTCGAAACGTGGGCAAAATCAGAAAAGTCTATTAATTTGATAACTTATATAATTTTTATCTTTATAACTAATAGGATATTCAGTGAATGCACCGAGCAAAACGTTCACCGCCTTTCATACGTTCACCTCCTGTAACTCGATTAAGACATCTAGCCAATATTGTCGCCGTTGATTTTTCTTTAGAATTATCATCTAGTCGAACAAGTACTCCAATTCAAGTTTCCAATAATCTATTTTTTGAACCCGACTTCACAATTGAAAACCCGGAGGATATTCAAGGACAATTTCAAGATCCTGAACCACAAACCGTTAAAACAGAATCCTCTAGTGATTCGTATTCAACAAATTCAATAATGGAAGTAACTGAACCTCTAAGTATGGAAGATCGAATGAGAGCCACCTGCTGCATCTATTGGCTGTTTGAAACGTGGGCAAAATTAGAAAAGTCTATTAATTTGATAACTTATATAATTTTTTTTATTTTTATAACTAATAGGATATTCAGTGAATGCACCGAGCAAAACGTTCACCACCTTTCATATGTTCACCACATGTAACTCGATCAAGACAACTAGCCAATATTGTCGCCGTTGATTTTTCTTTAGAATCGTCATCTAGTCGACTAAGTACTCCAATTCAAATTTTCGATAATCCATTTTTTGAACCCGACCTCTCAATTGAGAACCCGGAAGATATTCAGGGACAATTCAGAGATCCTGAACCACTAATCATTCCTCCTGAACCACAAATTACTCATCCAGAGATTGTCGAGGAAGAAACCATTAAATCAGAATCCCCTAGTGATTCAGATTCAACAAATTCAATCATGGAAAATCAGGAACCTCTAAGCATGGAAGACCGAATGAGAGCTACACGCACTGGCCAAGGTTACGCAATTACTCAACCAGATATTAATGTGCCAGATTATGAAATCAAAGGAAAAATCCTACACATGGTAAATAATCAATGCCAATTTAGTGGTACGCCAAAAGAAGATCCAAACGAACATCTTCGTACCTTTAATAGGATCTGTACTCTATTCAAAATCAGAGAAGTTAAGGATGAACAGATCTATCTCATGTTATTTCCCTGGAGTTTAAAGGGAGAAGCCAAAGATTGGTTACAATCGTTACCTGAAGGGGCGATTGATACATGGGATGTTTTAGTTGAGAAATTTCTTAAAAGATTCTTTCCGGCATCTAAAGACGTGAGACTTTAAGGAAAAATTGTTACGTTCACACAAAAGCCAAATGAAACATTATATGAGGTGTAGACAAGATTTGGAAAGTTGTTGAGAGGATGTCCTCAACATGGTTTAGACACTTATCAAATAGTACAAATATTCTACCAAGGATGCGACATTACTATACGAAAAGACATCGACATAGCAGCTGGTGGTTCCATTATGAAGAAAACCGCAACTGAAGTTTACAAAATTATTGATAACACAGCTTCCCACTCACATGAGTGGCATCAAGAAAAAGACATCGTTAGAACATCTAAAGCGGCTAGAGCCGATTTTAGCCATGACTTTGATTCCATTTTCGCAAAGTTAGATGCTTTCGAGATACGAATAGAAAAGATGACTAAAGATATTCACGCAATACGCATTAGTTGTGAACAGTGTGGAGGACCACATTTGACAAAAGATTATCTCAGTATTGAACAAACAATGGAACAAAGAGAGAATGTTTCATACATGAACCAAAGGCCTGGAAATAATTATCAAAATAATTATCAACCGCCAAGACCAAACTACAATCAAAATCAGAATTATAACTGAAATGTTCCATACAACAACCAACAAGGTCCTAGCAATCAACAAGTATCTAATAATACTTACAACCAAGCAAAGACCTATTTTTCCAATTAAACCACCACAAACCGATGATAAAAAGCCAAATTTAGAAGATATGATATTGAAGCTAGTTGAATCTCAAACGCAGTTTTTCACATCTCAGAAACAAACCAATGAACAAAATGCTCAAGCATTTAGAAATCAACAAGCTTCAATCCAAAATCTGGAATAAGAAGTAAGTAACCTAGCAAGGTTGATAGGTGAAAGAAAACCAGGGAGTCTACCTAGCGATACAAATGCTAACCCCGGAATGAAACAGCTAAAGCCATTACCACAAGAAGTGGTATTACACTTAAACCACCTGAAATACCTGTAATTTCTGATGACTCTATTCCTACTCCACAAGCACCATAACCTGAGCAAGAGAAGGAACCAGAACCGGTAGTTGAAAAGGTTAATGAAGATAACACAGTTAAGGCAAAGCCTTATGTTAAACCATACCAACCACCGCTTCCTTACCCGAGTAAAATGAGAAAAGAAAGACTTGAAGCCGAGCAATCCAAATTTTTGGATATGTTTAAACAAATAAATGTCAATCTTCCTTTCATTGATGTGATTTCAGGAATGCAAAGATATGCTAAATTTTTGAAAGATCTAATCACAAATAGAAAGAAAATGAAAGAACTCTCGGCTGTTACAATGAATGCTAATTGTTCTGCAGTGCTGTTAAATAAACTAACAGAAAAATTATCAGATCCAGGAAGTTTCACAATTCCATATTTTCTGGGTAGTCTTAGTTCAATAGAAGCATTGGCAGACTTAGGTGCTAGTATAAATCTAATGACGTATTCATTATACGTTAAACTAGACCTTGGAGAATTAAAACCAACACGAATAAGCATATTACTAGCAGACCGATCACTAAAATATCCTAGAGGGATAATGGAGAACATGCTAGTTAAAGTTGGTACTTTAGTATTTCCAGTAGACTTTGTTATTCTGCACATGAAAGAAGATTCTCGAGTTCCTCTCATATTAGGAAGACCATTCTTAAACACGGCTAAAGCAATAATAGACGTGTTTGGTAAGAAACTGACCCTAAGTATAGAGGACGAGAGTGTTACCTTTTCTATTGATAGAGCCATGCAACAACCACAATCTGCAGATGATACATGTTATTATATTCAAACTATAGATTCACATGCAGAATTGTTAGAAGAATTTCCAGAATTACAAGGAACAGGAGAATGTTCTTTAGGAGAAGGAACTGAACCAATTGATGAAGCTGAAATGTTAGCTACACTCATGGCTAATGATTACGAACCAACAACAGATGAACTTCAAATGCTAAAAGATGAAGACAGATATCGATATAAATCATCGATAGAAGAACCACCGATATTAGAGTTAAAGTCACTTCCAAACCATTTGGAATACGCTTATTTACATGGTGAATCTGAATTACCTGTAATAATATCGTCTTCTCTTACAGAAAATGAAAAATCTCAACTCATTTCTGTACTAAAAGCTCATAAACCAGCTATTGTATGGAAGATTCATGACATTAAAGGAATAAGTCCTTCGTATTACACACATAAAATCCTTATGGAAGAAGGTCATAAAACATATGTGCAACGCCAACGAAGACTAAATCCTAATATGCAAGATGTTATTAAGAAAGAAATAATTAAACTGCTCGATGCAGGTTTAATTTATCCAATCTCTGATAGTCCATGGGTAAGCCCAGTTCAATGCGTACCTAAGAAGGGTGGCATGACTGTCATCACAAATGAAAAAGATGAGCTTATTCCTACTAGGACTGTAACAGGATGACGAGTTTGTATTGATTATAGAAAATTAAATGACGCAACCAGAAAAGATCACTTTCCCTTACCTTTCATTGATCAAATGTTGAAAAGGTTAGCTAGGAACAGTTACTATTGTTTTCTTGACGGTTTCTCTGGATACTTTCAAATTCCAATAGCACCCGAGGATCAAGAGAAAACCATGTTCACGTGCCCTTATGGTACTTTTGCATACAAACATATGCCATTTGGACTTTGCAACGCCCCTGCAACCTTTCAAAGGTGCATGATGGCGATTTTTCACGACATGATAGAAGAATTCATGGAAGTTTTCATGGATGACTTTTCAGTCTTCAATGATACTTTTGAAACATGTCTAGTTAATCTTGAACGAATGCTTATTAGATGCGAGCAATCAAATCTAATACTTAATTGGGAGAAATGCCATTTCATGGTTAAAGAAGGCATCGTTCTTGGTCATAAAATTTCAAAGGAAGGAATTGAAGTGGATAGAGCTAAAGTAGATGTAATTGCTAAACTTCCACATCCCACCAATGTTAGAGGAGTTAGGAGTTTTCTAGGGCATGCCGGTTTTTACCGACGTTTCAGAAAAGACTTTTCTAAAATTGCCACTCCTATGAATAAACTCCTAGAAAAGGATGCTCCATTCATCTTTTCAGATGAATGCATCAAATCTTTTATTATTCTTAAAGAAAAACTCACTAATGCGCCGACCATTCCTTTGGATTCCTTGAAAAAGGGTTGTCGTACCAAAAACGAAAGAAATTCTTTAGTGATATAAAACACTATTTTTGGGAAGATCCACATTTATTCAAAAGTTGTCCCGATGGAATAATACGCCGATGCGTATTTGGAGATGAAGCTAGTCAAATCTTAAACCATTGTCACACATGACCAATAGGAGGGCATTATGGGCCTCAGCTTACCGCAAGAAAAGTTTATGATGCTGGATTCTATTGGCCTACAATTTTCAAAGACGCACACCTTCTTTGTAAATTCTGTGATGCTTGTCAAAGGGCCGGAAAAATAAGTCAACGTGATAAAATGCCACAAAATGTCATTCAAGTATGTGAAGTATTCGACGTTTGGGGTATTAACTGTATGGTTCCATTTCCAAAATCTCATAATAATCTCTACATTCTCGTTGCCATTGATTATGTATCTAAATGGGCGGAAGCACAAGCTCTCCCAACTAACGATGCACGAGTTGTAGTCAACTTCTTAAAACGTCTTTTTGCAAGGTTCGGAACACCGAAAGCTTTAATAAGTGATCGGGGTACTCATTTCTGTAATAATCAACTTGAGAAAGTTCTCAAAAGATATGGAGTAACTCATAAAATCTCAACCGCTTATCATCCACAAACAAGTGGACAAGTTGAAAATACCAACCGAGCTTTAAAACATATTCTAGAGAAAACTGTAGGATCGAATCCAAAGGAATGGTCCATGAAATTGGAGGATGCACTCTGGGCTTTTAGAACATCCTACAAAACTCCAATTGGAACCACACCTTTTAAACTTGTTTACGGAAAAGCATGCCACCTTCCAGTAGAAATTGAGCACAAAGCATTTTGGGCTTTGAAGACATGTAATCTTGATTTACATGAAGCCGGACGTCTACGGTTAAGTCAACTAAATGAATTAGAAGAATTAAGACATGATGCATATGAAAATTTGTTAATCTATAAGGAAAGAATGGAGAAATGGCATGATAAAAGAATCAGAAGTTCAAAAGAATTCAAGTAAGGAGACCGAGTTCTTCTTTTCAATTCATGATTCAAGCTATTTCCTGGAAAATTGAAATCAAGATGGTCTGGACCATTCATAGTCAAAAGAGTTTTCCCGTACGGAACAGTAGAGTTAATAAATTCAAATGGGATTGAATTTAAGATTAATGGTCACAGAGTTAAACATTATATAGATAATCTAATGGAAGTTGAAGATGAAGTTAATCACAATTTCGACACCACAGCTAACTAAGTGTGGGAAGATTCGAATGTTTTAAGATCCTGTATTTCTATTAGAGTTAGATGTTCTATTTTCGTATAGTTTTCGAAAATGGAATCCGAATGGTCTTTCCCTAGCAGACCCTAAAGAACTAGTCTTCTCCTTCCATTCTGAATTTTTATTTCTTTTAGGTTTTACGAGATGAAGAATTCCTTTGATCTGAACCATGGTTTACTAATACACGCTATGATTACTAAATGTAATAATAACACTTTCCCGAGTGAACTGGTATCATTCATAAGAGGAAAAATGGACGAAGTAAGGAAAGAACTCAGGAAGAATCATAATAAGACACATTTTGGTAAAGGAAAATCAAAATCCGCAACAAAAAGAAGAGCACGACACCTTGAAAGATGTCATAAATGCGGAAAATGGTCACACGAAGGTAAATGTTCGAACAATCAAACACATTCCAATTCTGAATTCGTTACTTTATGCAGAGAAGGACCGTTCATATGTTTAGAAGAAAATTTATTGAAAATTAGAGGTTACGCTTATGTAGCAATGGAAAACCAAATCGAACGACTCTCCTATGAGTCGACTAAAGCAGGTCTCTGAGAATTTTATCTCTTAGGTAAGTATGTACAGTTTTTAGTTTTTATTTTATTTTATTGCTTTTAACCTTTTGATAATAAATGCTGAATCGTTCGCTATAAAGTATTAAATTGATATTCAATAAAATTAAGTATAATAAACCGAAATTATTGATATCCTACACAAATTTAATGCATCACTGCGAAATTTACCGTTTATTCATAAGTTATAAATATCTTTAATCGATCAATCATATTTCAGAAATTCGTCAGGAGTAAAACTAGGAAATATAGCTGAAATTACTTTACCCAAAAGAGGGACGTATATTTTTTTTAATATTTGATTGATTAAAGTGGGATAAAAGACCAAAAAAAAATTTATTTCATTTTTACCTTGTTTTTAAAATATATAACTATATTATTTTCAAATGCAAGATTGTAAAATTAATGTATATAAATATTATTAATATTTATATGAAATTTTATGCATTTTAAATTTAAGTTTGGTGTGAATTTAAAAACAAAAATTTACTTTATTCCATTAAGTTAAAAAAAATTGATTTCTAAAATTCGTCGTGAGTTGAAGACTAGGTCGTTGAACCGAAATTGCTTTACCCGAGGGCGGGACGAGAAATTTTATTATCATTATTTTTAATTTTAATGATCTAAAGTATGCCAAAAACATTAAAAAAATCCTAAAATCTTTGCTTTTAAAACAACACTTTGAAAAGACAAATTTTAAAATTTTGTCGAGGGACGAACTAGGTAAACATACCGAAACCCCCTCAATCTAAGGAAACAAAATTTTAAAAATTAATTAATTAATTGTTTTAATAGTTAAAGGATTTATAATATATATATATATATATATATATATATATATATATATATATATATATATATATATATAAAATATCCGCAGTCGCAGAGGTTTCTGTGACCCCACATCCGCAGTCGCGGAGCAATGAAAATCCAGACTAGTTAAACTGGTCGACAGACCAGTCCCAAACACACATACACAATTTTCTGCGAAAATACCCACAAAAACACTCTCAAATTCGCAATTTTTCACCGTTAATCATCAAATTTCTTGTTAAAATCATGTTGAGAAGAATCCTACCAAGAAGTTTTTCAAGAAGATCGGTAATTTCTACACACAAACACTCTTTAATTCGGATTTTAAGTGTTCTTGAGCATATTTTAACCTAATTTGATTTTGATGATTTCTAGTTTAATTGTGCTTAAATTGTTTGTATATTATACTTGTATAACCTAGATTGATGCTATTTAACATGATTAGAAGCCTTAAACTTCAAATTTTTAACAATCTAGGGTTTGTGAACTTGAGCAAAATTGGGGCTTTTTGATATAAACAAGTTATGGCCGAATTTTGTTGTTAGTTCATGCTTAATTAAGTAGTGTAACATGTTTAGGTTTCTAAATGATCAAAACTTTGATCCTAAACATGATTTTTGAGCATTAAAGTGGACTTTTTAAGTCTAAAATTCATGAACTTGATTATTTTGATATGAATGCCATTTGAAACTTGTTTAATTGCTAGTAATGATTATTTTGACATGTTATTTGAGTAGAATGCTTATGAACTTTGTATACATTTTCATATATGCTTATTAAAAAAATGTAGAATTGTTAATATTATAAAAATGCATATAAAGTTTAATTTGAATTAAACATGTCATTATGATTGTTTCAATCTATGATTTTGCTAACACTAATGCATATTTGGATGCACAAAAATTGTGTTTAATGTGTTTTGTAGACTGAAAGGGGTGAATCTTCATCCGCGTCCCAGGCTCACAATGCTCCTCCTGAGAATGCAGACGAACAGGAGATTAACGACCAATACAGACAAAATCTACCGCATCAATTCATTTCATATTCAAATATACAATTGGCAGATTTACACCCTAATTTAAGATTTGATAGACATTGGATAGATTATCCAAAATATCAGAGGAACTTACACATTCTTCAGTCAAAGGATGTTGAAGTACCCAGGGTGTTAGATTGGGAACCGTTAGAAACAGTAGGATTAGCCGAACGAATCAAGGAATTACTTTACCAAAGGTATGGTAATTCTACTTTTAACGATTGGGAATGTTTATTCACCATACGTAGGCCTGTATATAGAGAATGGTGTGTAGAATTATTAAGTAGTGTTGAAATAAATGATCGGGTATCTAGCTTAACCGATCAGAGTTTTATTAGATTTTTGTTAGGAGGTATGATGCGCCATATGTCTCTACTAGATATGGCTCAGGCTTTGTGTATATATACGCCTGAGGAACTAGCATCTTCTGATTGTCAAAGGTTGATAATTAATGGTAGAAGGGTTGATGAAAATTTTGATATGAATAGAATATGGAGTAGAATGACTAGCCATAACCGATTTCGTGGGGGAACTCACTCTTATACCGATATTAATAGAGCTGAGCTTAGAGTGATCCATAGGTATTTAGTAAACTCGATTACACAACGAGGTAGGAATAAAGAAAAGGTGAATGAAAATGATTTATTTTACCTCATGTGTATTCGAGACCCACAGAGCGTTGTGAGTATACCTTATTATGTAGGTTATTACTTATCGGTTATGGTTAGGGGTATGCGGCCTAATAGTATAATAGGAGGTGGTATCTTTATTACTTTAATTGTTGAGTATCTCAATGTGGATAGAAGTCAGGGGGATTATTAATTGCAGTACCAGAACCCCGTGATAGAATAGATTTACGCGTGTATCATGGTGCAAAGGTTTTAAAGAAACGACATAACGCTGCAGTACCATATGATGGCACGCATCCACAGGTAGAAAGAGATCAAGAGCAAGGTAATGCGGGAGGAAGGAATCAGATGACAGAAATGCAAATTTTATTGGCCCAAAATGAGTATGAAATGGCTAGACAACGAGCATTTGTAGATTGGAAATATCATCAAAGCCAAATCATAAGCCATTGTGTCTACATAAATACAAACTACATTCCTACTCAACTGGCCATATTTCCTCCCTGGACTATACAGACCCGACCACCGTTCCCTACATATAACCCCGCTCAAGCATTCTACAGCACTTACGGCTATGAATGGAATCCCTATTGGAACCATCCTCATCAACCGTAATTTTCTTTTATTCCTATTTTTATTTATTTTGTCACTTGTAATTTTATACTTTTAATACTTCTTTTGATACTGTAATAGTTTTTATAATTTTCTAACTTTTATTATTAGATTTTAATAATTTTTGAACGTGGGGCGATATTCCAAACTTCAAAAATATGTATATATATGTTTGTAGTTTATCTCATGTACAAAACAGGATAAAACAGCGCACTTTCAAACACGGGCATTAAGTTCAGCAAAAGCAACTAATTTTGACGACAAGATGCAAAATAAATGTGATATAACAACTGCAGGAATGAACAAATGATGTGCACCATTTATCATTCAAACAAACAACAATATGGATGTAATCATTTTACTACGCTAATCACCCTCAATAATTTAAATTGTTACTGATTTCTTGCAAATGAGGGCACTGCAAGATCTTAAGTGTGGGAAGGGATTAAATTCTTTTGGATTTTAAAGGTTTGACTTATACACTTGGTTTAATATCCACCGTTAAAATACTAGTAAAGTAGTAGTTGTATTAGAATCTAGTGCTCTCTGATAATAAAAAACAGCCCTAGTCTTATATACTGACTACCCACTTCTAGTAAAAATTTTAAAAATTTTTAACTAAATGAACTCAAAATCATGTTTATGCATATTTATGAACGATAAAACTAGGTGCTAACACCGAAATTATTGTTACCTCGGAAAGGACATAAATTTAGAAACAACCCAAAATACTTGAATTCATTTAAAATGGAATAGAAGAGAATAAAAAGGCAAAGAAAGAAAAATAAAAGCCAAGTGTGGAAAAAATTTACCAAGTTATTTAAAACATATATCACATATTTTTGTACAAATAATTGAAGATACTTTTGTTTTGAACGATATTAATCAGTTTACACAGTTTATTGCAATATAAATGAAATTTAAAAGGAAGTAAAGTCTTCCGAGAAAAAGACACGCGCTTCTTGATTTAGGTCAGGAAGTTGTCGTCCAGACCAGTTTTAGAGTCTACAAAAAACCTTGAAAAGTTTTCTCGAAAATCAGCTGGAAATCCACGGACCTTAGCATCAAACAGGGTCGTCAAGTGGTCAGACTTATCCTATCCATGAGAGGATCTGTCTCGTACAATGGGGGGGCCCCGTAAAAATTAGCTTATAAGACTAATAAATCAGATCTTCAGAAAGGATAATCTCCTTAAAGAGTAAAAATCAGCTTTTTAAGCCTGATATTACTCAATCCTTGAGTTTGAACTTAAAGATTGAGAATTCAAACTCATGGAATTTGATGATATCTAAACAGGACCTTGTGCCAAACCGAAAAACTATAGGGTGATCTTTACTATTGCTCCTACAAAGGATAGTAATTGCATCCGACACGTTGTGGACCATGAACATATGCATGTCATTAGACATTGCCTTAGCAGTTGCTTGTTCAACGCTTTCCTCTACAACCAGACGGTAGTTTACCGAAAGGTAATTATGATGACCCAGAAAATTCCGCTTTAATTAAATTAATTACAGGATAAAATATTTCCGACACGATAAGCGAACCTATTATGTGGAGTCTTGAAACTTTTTGAACTAGTTTACACATTCATGTACCCTTTGACTATTCATGACTATTCACGAATAACTGTTTGTAAATAGATATGGTATATAATAAAATTTGTTATTTAAAATGTATCTATCCATATATAAGGTATATCGAATATAGTTATTATGTAACTGTAACACGCGTTTGTTAATTCAATTATTATTAAACAAGTTTAATATAAACTTTTGAGGATATAAAAATAAACGTTGGTCCGTTAATAGATTATGTATATTAAAGGTTTGTTAAAAATATATTTACTACCTATTTTTAAATTGTAATACTCTGCATATATTATTTGGGACTGAGAACTAGTGACGGACTATATTTTATGACCAGGTTTACAAATGTTATGACCAAAATGAATATATGTATTTAATTTAAAAATATGAGATTTTTTTTATATTAAGACTTTTATCCGTCACTGTTTAACAACTGATGATGCAGCGGAGGTGTACGAAATACTATTATTTTTATTACGAAATACGATACAATTTACACAAGTTTTATTTATTTATTTATAGAGTGGATATACCTAAACCTTGCTACAACACTTATAGACAGTGTACCTAATCGTACAGTAGTGTAGTTTTTAGTAAGTCCGGTTCATTCCGCAGGGAGCTAGCCAAGTTTAACGCTATATTTTTAAACTATATATGTATATATATATATATATATATATATATATATATATATATATATATATATATATATATATAAGTAATATTATTATTATTATAAAAGGGGATTTTTACCGTTTAATGACCGGTTTGTCGATTTTAAATAAAGCGTAAAGATAAATGACGATAATTAAAATGCGTAAAATAAATAACAATGACGAAATATAAAATTGCGAATAATAAAATGACAGTAATTAAAAGTACGATGAGAAATACAATAAAAGAATTATGCTTGTTTAAACTTCCGTAATCATGATGTTTGACGTTTTGATTTTAATTAATTGTTACCCGAGTTAATTGTCCTTTGTCCTGGTTTATTTGATACCTATCTAGTTTTTGTCCATAATAGTCCATCGGTCATAATTATAAAATGCTCATCAAATTAACCTTATTCCCGAAGTCAAATATTCCAACTAATTAGGGATTCGAACTGTAACAAGATTTTAATACTTTGTTTAATAATTACACCAGGTTATCGACTGCGTGTAATCCAAGGTTTTAATACTTTGTTAACAATTACACCAATTATCCTTGTATGTAATCCTCCCCTGTTTTAATGAGATATGAATATTAATTTACCCACTTGATCAGAATGAATAATCAATTACCCAACCCGAATAATTAATTAAATGATTGTAAACGATGTCGAATAAACGTCACTAAATAGGACATTCGTAATCAATTTAATAATTATTAGATTAACTAATTTGAAGACAGGTTCGACAGGTTCCAATGAGTTGTCGTTTAATTAGACAATACCCCTACCTATTAATAGTCAATAGTCCAATGTTCACAAATGTCGGTCTTTTGTCCAAACCTTAATTATGGTACAAAATCCAATAACCCCGTCTTAATATTTAGTCTAACATCACGATTAATTTGGCTCAAATAAGCATGATAATAACTTAGTTATGAGACATTAATTTAAAAAGGAAGAACATAGCTTACAGTGGTGATTAATTGCGTAGCATTGCACGGACAGAATTTCGACTTACAAAACCTTAAAACATTTCTTACAATAACCCAATTATTATTAAACTTAATTTAAACTTAATATTATAAATATAAATATATATTACATTGATCAGAGGAAGGAAAAGAAAAAGATATTAAAAACTCATCGAATTCGCTGGCTTTTATAGGACCTGGCCACCTTTTCCCTACTATACGATCGCATGGGAATAAGGCAGCCAGGCCATGCGATCGCATGGCCAGCTGGATCCAGCTCAATCACTTTGTTTTCTAGTTTTGCCGACGTTTTATTTAAATATATATAATATATATTATATTATATTCTTGTGCATAGTTGACTTGTAATTTTAGGTCCGTTGCGTCGCGCATTGATAGTTCGCTTAGGTTCCGATTCCAGATTTTCGAACGTCCTTTCGTACGCGGAGATATCTTGTACTTTGCGTTCCGCGGCTCGCACTCTTGTAATTTTTAGACGTTTCTCATCATTAAATTGAACCACTTGATTTATATCTTGTATATTTGAGCTTTTTGGTCATTTGCATCTTCAAATCGTCGTTTTCTTCTTTTGTCTTCGCACTTATTTATTTAAACAAATATTACATAAAAATGGAACAATTGCAACTAAAAGCTTTACATATTGGAAGGATATTGTGCCTAAATATATGTTCATTTGGAGCACTATCAAATATCCCCACACTTGAGTGTTGCTTGTCCTCAAGCAATACAGAACTTGAAATTAAAGCACACGAATCACTTCTTTATTCTTCACACTTTATACATTAGTGATTTTGATACAGCGGTATAAACAATGATAGTAACGATGTGGTTTACAGTCCCACATGACTATGAAAATTTAGATCCTTTAAGGAAATTGGATCTCTATGAAAACATTTGATCTTTTGGAAATTCATTCTAGCTTTTACCCTAGATAAGTTTTCCGAAATAACCCTTCACCGGTGTTTACAAAACGTTTTTGTGGGTTTTGTGGGTTTCAGATTTTAAAATTTTAGCTCAAAACTTGCGGTTTTGTGTCACCCACTTGCTAACCTTGTATTAGGAAAGCACACATCCAGTATATTTGCTCTGTATATTACCTTTCAGTAAACTATCGTCCGGTTGTAAAGGAAAGCGTTGAACAAGCAACTGTTAAGGCAATGTCTAATGACATGCTTTTGATTATGGTCGATAACATGTTGGATGCAATTACTATCCTTTGTAGGAGCAATAGTAAAGATCACCCTATAGTTTTTCGGTCTGGCACAAGGTTCTGTCTTCGACCATGCTATTCAACCACCGTTCTTACGGTTAACACCCGATTTGGTTCAGGTGACCTAATGAATTCCTGGTGAATTCTTAGGATTTTACGTTCAATGGTAATGAACGCATTGAAAATGAGTTTTCAGAAATCAAATCGGTTTGTAATTTTGATCAAAATATTTTCTCGTTCAAGCTCGAGTTTAGATATCATTGAATTCCATGAGTTTGCAATTCTCAATCTTTAAAGTCAATCTCAAGGATTGAGTAATATCAGGCTTAAAAGCTGATTTTCAATCTTTTAAGGAGATTATCCTTTCTGGGGGTCTGATTCATTAGTCTTATCAATCTAATTTGTACGGCGCCCTCCCCATTTTACGAGACAGATCCTTTCATGGTTAGGATAAGTCTGACCACATGGCGACCCTGTTTGATGCTGTGGTCCGTCGATTTCCAGCTGATTTTCGAGAAAACTTTTCAAGATTTTTCGTAGACTCTACAACTGGTCTGGACGACAACTTCCTGACCTAAATCAAGAAGCGCGTGTCTTTTTCAGAAGACTTTACTTCCTTTTAATGATGGAATTGATTCATCTTGTAGATCCATCTTTCTTTCAAATATATTACAGTAAATCGGGTAAAAATGATTAGTTTAGTCCAAAGCAAAAGTACCTGCAATAATCTTGTACAAATATGTAATATATGTTTTGAAGAACTTGGTAAATTATTCCCACACTTAGCTTTTATTTATTCTTTTCTTTGCCTTTTTATTTTCTTTTATTCCATTTTAAATGAATTCTAGCGTTTTGGGTTGTTTCTCCATTTATGTTCTCTACGAGTTAACAATAATTTCGGTATTATAACCTAGTTTTATCGTCCATAAATATGTATAAACATGATTTTGAATTCTTTTAGTTGAAAATTTTTCAATTTTCACAAAATTTGGAAATTAAATTAAGTGTAAGCCCGAGAGAATTTATAACCATTCCCCACACTTGAGATCTTGCAATGCCCTCGTTTGCAAGAAATCAGTAAAAATTTAAATTCATGAGGGTGATTAGTGTAGAAAAGTGATTAAAAATACCGAGTTTGCAAACATATTGTTTTATATCACATTTGATATTTTACGTTTTGTCGTTAAAATTAGTAGATTTTGCTGAACTTAATGTCAGTATTTGAAAGTGCGCTGTTTTACCCTGTTTTGTACATAAGATAAACTACAAACATATATATATATAATATATATATATATATATATATATATATATATATATATATATATATATATATATATATATTTATAAAAACCTTTATTTATTAAAACAATTTAAATGAATAATTTTTTTTTAAAATTTTGTTTCCTTTTACTTTAGGTAGTTTCGGTATGTTTACCTAGTCTGTCCCTCGACAAAATTTAAAATTTATCGTTTTTAAAGCGATTGTTTTAAAAGCAAAGATTTTTTTTTTTGGGTTTTTTAATTTTTTTGGTATACTTTAGATCAATAAAATTAAAAATAATGATAACAAAATTTTTCGCCCCGCCTTCGGGTAAAGCAATTTCGGTTCCATGACCTAGTCTTCAACTTACGATGAATTTTAGAAATCATTTTTAAACTTAATGAAATAAAGTAATTTTTTTGTTTTTAAATTCACACAAAACTTAAATTTAAAAAATGCATATTAATTTCATATAAAACCTACAAAATAAAAATTCAGAATGGGGGGAGAAAACTAGTTCTTTAGTGTCTGCTAGTGAAAAAGACCAATCGGATTCTATTCTCGGAACTACACGAGAACAGAACAACTAACTCTAGACAATAATTTTTTTCCTTAAAACATTTGAATCTCCCTACACTTAGGTAACTGTGGTGTCGAAATTATGGTTAACTTCATTGTCAATTTCTCTTGGACCATAATCAACTTGCATATCTGTGACTTTTGCTTTAAGCCATTGGTCGGATTCCTGTGTAATATCCACAAATTCAACAAGTTTTGCCTTTTCTTTAGGCGATAGATTGGATACTTACCGGTTACATAACTTAAAGTTCCCCTTGGTTCTAGCATCACGAATCCGTTTAATAAGTTTCTTCATTGAACTATTAATAACAGGGTCGTTTAATTTCGTATCAACAACGGGGTTCTTTGTTATCAGGTCATCATTAGGTGTTACTTCATCTTCCCCACACTTAGGCGTTTTATTATTGTTAAGCACTACCGTTGGAGTTGGTAAAACAATATGGTTCTTATCGATCGTTTTTGTTGGTTCAACGGTTTTGGTTGGTGGAGATTTAGACTTTTAACTCACAAAGTTGATCGATTTTTCATCATTACTAAGTGTCATTATACCCTCTCTTACATCAAATAACGCCCCGTTGGACGCTAAGAATTGTCGACCTAAAATTAGAGGAATGTTTGAGTCCTCTTCTATGTCAATGACAATGAATTCGACTAGAAAGGTTAAATTACCTACTTGAATGGGTAGATTGTCAGCAATTCCAACTGGGTGCTTAATGGTTTGATCAAAGAGTCGAACACTCATTTTCGTTGGACTTAACTCACCTACACTAATCTCTTATATAATGAAAGAGGCATAACACTCACACTTGCACCTAAATCTGCTAGTGCATCATAAATGACACAATCACTAAGTAGACAAGGAACAATAAATTCACCCGGATCATCCAACCTGGGTGGAGGTTTTGGTGGAACTGTCTTCACCGAGTTTATTTTTACGGTTTTTGTTTCTTGCACCTTCTTATTCTTCTTCTTCTTTCCAGAGGTATCACAAACTTTATTACCTATCACTTGCTCATACTCAACTCCTTTTCTTGGAAATGGGATGGGTGCTCTGTATGGCGCCACCACTGGCTTTACATACTCGGGGGGTGGTGGTGGTGGTGTAACATCTTCATTGTTACTCACATCGAAAACCTTACCATCTTGTGATGCTGGTTTTTCAGAATTTGTTGACACCATGTTAACATTTTCATTTCGAGGATTTACTTCAGTATTACTCGGTATCTTTTCTTATTCCCTCTCACTTATCATGCTAGCAAGAGTACCTACGTGTTTTTCTAGATTTAAAATGGATGCTTGTTGAGTTCTTAATGACTGATCAAACCTCTCATTTGTTTGGGTTTGATATGTAATAAATTATGTTTGAGATTCCATTAGCTTTGCCATCATTTCTTCCAGATTTGGCTTTTTCTCTTCGATTTGTTGTGGTGGTTTATACAAGCCAAGTCTTTGTTGATTGAAAGTGTTGTTTTGAGTTGGCTGGTTATTCAGACCTTGTTGGTTGTACGATTTATTGTTGGGTCCATTTGGATTGTAATGAATGTTTTGATTTCGATTAAAGTTTGGTCTTAGCGGTTGATAATTATTTTGATAATTATTTCCCGGCCTTTGGTTCATGTAGGAAACATTCTCACATTATTCCATCGTTTGCTCAATGTGACAATCTTTCGTTAAGTGTGGTCCACCGCATTACTTACAACTGATTCGTATTGCGTGAATATCTTTATTAATCTTTTCCATTCGTCTCTCGAAAGCATCTATTTTTGCGGAAACGGAATCAAAGTCATGGCTAGAATCGGCTCTAGCCACTTTAGATGAACGAAAAATATCTTTTTCTTGATGCCACCCATGCGAGTGGGATGCTGTGTTATCAATAATTTTGGGAGCTTCGGTTGCGGTTTTCTTCATAATGGAACCACCAGCTGCTGTGTCGATGTCTTTTCGTGTAGCGACGTCGACACCTTGGTAGAATATTTGTACTATTTGATAAGTATCTAAACCGTGTTGAGGACATCCTCTCAACAATTTTCCGAATCTTGTCCACACCTCATATAGAGTTTCATTTGGCTCTTGCGTGAACGTAACAATTTCTCCTTGAAGTCTCATGGCTTTAGATGCCGGAAAGAATTGTTTAAGAAATTTTTTAACTAAAACATCCCATGTATCAATCGCCCCTTCAGGTAACGATTCTAACCAATCTTTGGCTTCTCCCTTTAAAGTCCAGGGAAACAACATGAGATAGATCTGTTCATCCTCAACTTCTCTGATTTTTGAATAGAGTACAGATCCTATTAAAGGTTCGAAGATGTTCGTTTGGATCTTCTTTTGGCATACCACTATATTGGCATTGATTAGTTACCATGTGTAGGATTTGTCCTTTGATTTTATAATCTGGCGCATTAATGTCTGGTTTAATAATGGCGTGACCTTGGCCAGTGCATGTGGCTCTCATTCGATCTTCCATACTTAGAGGTTCAGTTACTTCCATTCTTGAATTTGTTGAATGCAAATCACTAGAGGATTCTGTTTTAACGGTTTGTGGTTCAGGATCTTGGAATTGTCCTTGAATATCCTCCGGGTTTTCAACTGTGAAGTCGGGTTCAAAAAATAGATTATCGGAAACTTGAATTGGAGTACTTGTTCGACTAGATGATAATTCTAAAGAAAAATCAACGACGACAATATTGGCTAGATGTCTTGATCGAGTTACAGGAGGTGAACGTATGAAAGGTGGTGAACGTTTTGCTCGGTGCATTCACTGAATATCCTATTAGTTATAAAGATAAAAATTATATAAGTTATCAAATTAATAGACTTTTCTGATTTTGCCCACGTTTCAAATAGCCAATAGATGCAGCAGGAAGCCAGGACCCTTTAAATCGGAAGCCCACAACTCGCCACTAACAAATCCAACTATTACTACGAACCAGAAAATTTGGATGTCTATCAATTTAACCGCTTAAAATAATTTTTTCGTCGAAATTTTGAAGAAAATAAAGAAAATTCTATGTCCTAAAGAACTAGAGCGTCGAGAAATAAGAAAGAAAAAGAGTGCGTCGTAAAACGTCGAAAAATAAAAGGTCGAAAATTAAAAATAAGAAAAAAACGTCGAAACTTAAAAGTCTAAAAACTAAAAATTAAAACTTACGTCTAAAGATATTAAAGCTTAAAAGGAATTCTATATCCAAAACGGCAATAACTTAAAAGGCACTAAAATTTATTAAAAACGGCGTCGCAAAATTCTAAAGCACCTAAATCTTAGTCTAAAGAAAAAACACTTAAGGGATTTTACGGCAAAGCCTAAAAATCTAGAGCTACTATGGCAAAATACTAAGTTTAAACTAGTTACGATAAATATACAATTACGTACTAAATAATAAAAAGATACAAAAAAATGATAAAATTACCTATTTTTATAAAAATATTATTTTTATATTATTATTTTATAATAGTATTAAGTTTATATATTTATTAAAACTAATTAAAACTTAAAAATACAAATTAAATAAACTAAAACTAATTATTAAACTAAATAACCCTAATTAGGTTAATAATAATAATAATAATTAATTTAAACCCTAAACTTAATTAATTAATAATAATAATTATTAAACTAACCCTAATTCTGATCAAACGAGGTTTCAGGCCTGTCAAGTCACTCCATGCGATCGTATGGAGTGTTAGTTATATTGTCACGCGGTCGCATGACCTGTGGATCCAGTTCAGTTTGTTGGGCTGCTACAGTGTTCGGCCCGATTCAGTTTTACTTATATATTTTTTTTTAAAATTTATTACAAAATATTTATATAAATTAAATTAAACTTATATTTTAAAAACTAAAATAGAAATAAAAATACTTTATAATTTTATATATTTTAAACAAACTCTTAAAAATATATATTTTTTGTTTTTTCTTTTTATATTTTTGTATTTTTAATTTTTAAAACGTATTTTTACAAAAAGAAATTAAAACTTAATAAAAAAAATTTTAAATTTTTTATAGCGTTTCGCTTTCGGCGTTTAAGAGTTGTTCCCCGGCAGTGGCGCCAAAAACTTGATGATGGCGCGGAGGTGTACGAAATACTATTATTTTTATTACGAAATACGATACAATTTACACAAGTTTTATTTATTTATTTATAGAGTGGATATACCTAAACCTTGCTACAACACTTATAGGCAGTGTACCTAATTGTACAGTAGTGTAGTTTTTAGTAAGTTCGGTTCGTTCCGCAGGGAGCTAGCCAAGTTTAACGCTATATTTTTAAACTATATTTGTATATATATATATATATATATATATATATATATATATATATATATATATATATATATATATATATATATATATATATATATATATATATAAGTAATATTATTATTATTATAAAAGGGGTTTTTTAGCGTTTAATGACCGGTTTGTCGATTTTAAATAAAGCGTAAAGATAAATGACGATAATTAAAATGCGTAAAATAAATAACAATGACGAAATATAAAATTGCGAATAATAAAATGACAGTAATTAAAAGTACGATGAGAAATACAATAAAAAAATTATGCTTATTTAAACTTCCATAATCATGATGTTTGACGTTTTGATTTTAATTAATTGTTACCCGGGTTAATTGTCCTTTTCCTGGTTTATTTGATACCTATCTAGTTTTTGTCCATAATAGTCCATCGGTCATAATTATAAAATGCTCGTCAAATTAACCTTATTTCCGAAGTCAAATATTCCAACTAATTAGGGATTCGAACTGTAACAAGATTTTAATACTTTGTTTAATAATTACACCAGGTTATCGACTGCGTGTAATCCAAGGTTTTAATACTTTGTTAACAATTACACCAATTATCCTTGTATGTAATCCACCCTTGTTTTAATGAGATATGAATATTAATTTACCCACTTGATCAGAATGAATAATCAATTACCCAACCCGAATAATTTATTAAATGATTGTAAACGATGTCGAATAAACGTCACTAAATAGGACAATCATAATCAATTTAATAATTATTAGATTAACTAATTTGAAGATAGGTTCGACAGGTTCCGATGAGTTGTCGTTCAATTAGACAATACCCCATACCTATTAATAGTCAATAGTCCAATGTTCATAAGTGTCGGTCTTTTATCCATACCTTAATTATGGTACAAAATCCAATAACTCCGTCTTAATATTTAGTCTAACATTACGATTAATTCGGCTCAAATAAGCATAATAATAACTTAGTTATGAGACATTAATTTAAAAAGGAAGAACATAGCTTACAGTGGTGATTAATCGCGTAGCATTGCACGGACAAAATTTCGACTTACAAAACCTTAAAACATTTCTTATGATAACCCAATTATTATTAAACTTAATTTAAACTTAATATTATAAATATAAATATATATTACATTGATCAGAGGAAGGAAAAGAAAAAATATTAAAAACTCGTCGAATTCGCTGGCTTTTATAGGACCTGGCCACCTTTTCCCTACCATGCGATCGCATGGGAATAAGGCAACCAGGCCATGCGATCGCATGGCCAGCTGGATCCAGCTCAATCACTTTGTTTTCTAGTTTTGCCGATGTTTTATTTAAATATATATAATATATATAATTTATATTAATTATATATATATATTATATTATATTATTGTGCATAGTTGACTTGTAATTTTAGGTCCGTTGCGTCGTGCGTTGATAGTTGGCTCAGGTCCCGGTTCCGGATTTTCGAACGTCCTTTCGTACGCGGAGATATCTTGTACTTTGCGTTCCGCGGCTCGCACTCTTGTAATTTTTAGACGTTTCTCATCATTAAATTGAACCACTTGAATTATATCTTGTATATTTGAGCTTTTTGGTCATTTGCCTCTTCAAATCGTCGTTTTCTTCTTTTGTCTTCGCACTTATTTATTTAAACAAATATTACATAAAAATAGAACAATTGCAACTAAAAGCTTTACATATTAGAAGGATATTGTGCCTAAATATATGTTCATTTGGAGCACTATCAACAATGGATCACGATGTATCACTCTGTGAAAACTGTCGGCAGTAAATATCAAAATAGATGGTGGGTTTTTTTAAATTATTGCACGATTGATTGTTATCTTATTATTATTATAATATTATTATTATTACTTTACTATATTTTATATATATATGATGCTCCGTATTAAATATACATATGCATATGCATGCACCAACCAAAAAAAAAAAAAACACAACGATTATATTTGCTTTTGACATTTGTGTACCACCTTTGTCTTTCTCTTGTAGCCTAGAACCCACCATCAAATATCACGGATCAACATAACATTATAGACAAAACATTAGTTACTATATTACTATTGTTAATTCATGCATGTGGATATTAATCAAGTTAAAAATGTCGGTAGTAACCTTCCAAAACATAGGCTGCTACTTTCTAAGTTTTAAACTAAAAAGAATTAATATGTGGGTCCCTCTCTTTCTTTTCCCTTCGTGACTAACAAAAACAAACAAGAAACTTTTCATTCTTGATTTTTATTGTTTCACTAGAAACACAAATAATAATCTTCAATTGTGGACCCCACTTAGTTGCTAAAAATTGTAACTCTCTTCTCCTGCTTTCCTTGTTGTGCGACGAAAGAAAAACCCCAAGTGGGATCGACTGTATAATCATGACCACACAAAACCCCACACAACCTACCTTTAATTTATATTAATATTTATATGATGTACTAACTTTTACTCAGTATATCTATATATATACATATAACTATATGCACATAATGAAAACCATAACCTTCCATTTTCTTTCTGCAAAACAAAAACACACTTATATCTTATCTATACTCCGTATTTTTTTATTTGCAAAATACAAATATTAATAATCAATAATAGGCTATATACGCGGGTGTTTTTAATTCGGGTTACAAACCGATTTAAACTAAGGAAATTATGGGTATTGTACGGGGGTATTGTTCGTGAATCAAAGGCCAACCTAGCACTTATCATTTACGTTGCGTCTGCATACTCTACCTGCAATATTGAACCACAATATTGATATGTGAGTTTATAGATCCCTTTTTAAATACTTTAAATATTTTTGGGCTGAGAATACATGCAATTTATTTTAAATGCAATGGACACAAGTACATACTTAATTCTACACTGAGTTAAACCGAAAATCCCTTAGCTTTGGTAACTAGTAGCTGCCAGTACATAGGATATGGACTGGTGGGCACGAATAATTGTATATGGATCCATAGGGCTTGACATCCCCGTCCGAGCTAGAGCGCTAGCCTTTTAACGGACGTATGTTATTTGAGTTTATGACACGTTGGTTTACGTGTATTAAAATGAATAGGGTAATTATCATTATAGCGTTAAGTTTAGTTACCAGTGTGCTTTGTTATGTAGAATGTATTGATAAACTTTTGAAGAAATCTTGTGTTCCATCTTTATATATTTATGACTCGAGCAATTAAACCTATAACTCACCAATATTCGTGTTGACATTTTTAGCATGTTTTTATTCTCATGTCCTTAGACTGCTTTCGCTCTGATGTGCTTGTTGCCTGCATGGAGTCTCTCATGCTTTGTATAAAGTTTATTGCATTCGAAACAAAACCACGTTGTGTAATAAATAATTGACTGTGATGTTAACCTGTAAAATAAAGACTTATGTATTTTGGGGATTTGCTTATACTTAAGCACTCACCCACATGTTTATAACTTTCTATGTTTAGAAAGTCACTTATTTTAATGAATGCAATATTTTATCAAAACGTATCATATAGAGGTCAAAACCTCACTGTGGAATCAACGATTAATGTGCCGTGTCAATAGAAATTTTTACGGGTCGTTATAGTTGGTATCAGAGCTTGAGGTCATAGGGAACCAGAATTTATATTAGTGCATTTAACTGGTAATTTTTAGGATGCATTAGTGAGTCTGGACTATGACCATATCTATTTTTACCAAATTTTGCTTATTATTTTGTCAAAAACATTATATGTGATATATTTATATGCTAACATAATTGTTGTTTCAATTATGTGATAGATGACTTCTTTTAATCTCATCATTTTGTACGATTCTGAATCGGACACTGAGTCTATTCTTTCCACAACTAAAAAGGGCGTTCCAATACCTATTAAAGAAGAAATTGTGTTAGCCGGGGAATCTTAACTCCCCGTAAACCCAGAGGAGGATGTCGCTAATGAAATAAAAGAAATCACTAGGAAGGAATTCAAACTTGCTATAAAGAACCACAAAAATAAAAAGTACTTAATTATTAAAAAGGAACATGACCATTCGATCCGTAACCACCCTTATTGTATTAAACCCACTGAGGCAACGGGTACCTCAAAACCCCGACCAAAAATTAAATACACTGCTAGAATATCTGTCGGACCATGCACACACAAACAATTGGCAGAGAGATCCAAATGGGAAGAAGCTTCTGATAGTTCTGAATAAACGACCTCGCAACCATAAATCTTCCATGCACTATTCTATTGCTTATGTGTGCTACTCTATCTTGTTATGTAAAATAAGCATATGTAAAATATCGGTATTGTATGGTATTGTATTATTTTAGTTTATTAATAATAAATGCATGGAATGATTATTTGTATTATTACAACTTCTTATTATTATTATTATTACATAATAACGTAGTAACTCGCTATAATTTTTCATAGTGGAATATTATTAGGATTTTAGTAGTTAATTCCTTGTACTAGCTATTATGTATGAACTTAACGGGTAGGTACTACCCGAGTTATAATTATAAAGTGCTAATAAAGAAGAAACATCTTTTATAATAATGGGTTCATATTATTAATATGTCATGATGTACCATTAATTACCCGCTACATCTATAATATTCTACGTGATTAATTATATCTGTTGTGTTTATTGAAGAAACATGTCTCAAATGTCGGATGCTGAGTTTGAGGAACTAGTCGAAAAATGTGTGAATAAAAGAATTGCAGTCGAAGCAGCTGCAAAAGCAGCAGCCGAAGCAACGGCCAAAGCAGCAGTCGAAGCAGCAACCGTGAATACAAACTCACGAAATGGATGCTCATACAAAACTTTTCAAGCATGCAAACCACAGACGTTTAGTGGAACTCAGGGACCAGTCGGTCTAACCCGATGGTTTGAAAAGATGGAGTCTGTTTTCAAAATCAGTAATTGTGCGGACAGAGACAAGTCAAAGTATGCTTCGTGCACGTTGCAAGACAGTGCACTTACTTGGTGGAACAATTATGCTAAAGCAGAAGGATTAGATACGGCATATGATATCTCTTGGGAATAATTGAAAAAGATGCTTATCGAGGAGTACTGTCCTCGAAACGAGATCAGAAAAATGGAATCTGAGTTACGTAATCTGAAGGTTTTCGGTGCAAATCTCACCATCTATGAAAAATGCTTCATGGAACTAGCTTTGTTGTGTCCCGAATTAGTGCCAAACGAGAAGTGAAAGATTGAGATGTATATTAACGGTTTGTCACTCAATATCAAGGGAAATGTTACATCGTCCAAACCGAATACGATGCAGGAAGCCATGAGAATGGCACACCAACTTATGGATTAGATCATGGAGAGTTTGATTAAGGCACCAATTACCGAAGTCAAGACAACTGAAGGAAAGAGGAAATGGGAAGACTATAAGGGCAAAAGTACTCACCTGAAGAGGCGAGAGACTTTTAAAGGTAAACAAGATGGGGTAACTGCTAGTCCAAACTATAAGGGACCCCATCCATTTTGCAAAAGATGTTACACCCATCATTCAGGTTATTGCCAGGTGGTCTGTGATAAGTGCAACAAGAAAGGACATGTGGCGAAAGATTGTCATGCCACTGTTTCTGAAGTAAAGACAAAACCGACCGATGTCAAGAAATGTTTTGGATGCGGGAAGCCTGGTCACTTTATAAATCAATGCCCTGATAAGGAGAAGAACAAAGAACCCGCACGTAGGAGGGCATTTAATGTTAGTACCTGTAACGACCCGGATTTTTCCGATCGTTTTACACTTATAAGATTAATATTTACATAAATTAAAACTTACCAACATGATAAGCAATCTAAATTGTTGAGATTTATGATTTTGAAAAGAGTTTTACATAACGTTTAACCGTCTAGTTTGACCGATGATATCACGAACTATACAATATATGTTAATTATACGTTTGTGTATATATATGTATATATACATATTTAACATGATTTAAGGATGTTTAAATATCTCATTTTGTATTAATAACAATAAGTTATAAGTATATTTTGAAACTACTAACTTAAGCTTTCAAAACGATAACTATACGTAACGTTATTTGACATAAATACTTACGACCTATAATGTTTATACATATATCGTATATATAATGTATTTAATCACTTTTAAAGACTTAAATACATAAAAAAATATAAGTATATTCACAAAAGATAGCTATATTTGAATCCTCATTCCATTTTTCACAAGATTTCTATACGTATATCTAGAGTATATGTACTCGTATCATACCTAGCTTCTATACGTATTTACTATTGGTATATACACATCAAATCACCACCAACCAGCCCTTGTTCATGCCTTATGTATAAGGTAACTACTTTTGTTATTTAGTATGACAATTTCACATGATTAAAAGATCTTTTCACAAAATTACAAATTTATACACCTTTTACACCACCATAAATACATGCATCCATTTTCAATTTTTGGAACATCATTTCTCTAGCTAAACACACACACTTACTAGCCTCATGTCTCTCTAAGAACTCCAGCAAAAATCCTCTCAAGAATCACCTTAAACACCACCATAAAAAGATCAACAAAAACACTACAAAAATACAACTTTCAATTCAAGTTTATGTCTTAAGTTGCTTCCAATCTTTCATCCAATTTCATCACTCTTTTGGTTCTAGGTTTTACTCCTCTTTTACAGCAATCTTGTCCAAGTAACTTGAGGTAGTAACTTTGTTCATAACCTTATTCGATTCATATATATATAGCTATCTTATTGTATGGTATACAATTTTAACAACAAAAACATAGTTTGAATGATTTCAAACTTGTTTGCAAACTAAATAGATCCTTCTAACTTAACTTTTAAAATACTTCAAGACCTGTAATATAACTTAAATATATGCTAATTTAACAAGGTATAACTTGGTTTTTCAAAGAATACCTTAAAAAACTGTTTTTATGACGTCGGAGTGCAACCGGGGGCTGTTTTGGGTTGGATAATTAAAAACCATCTTGAACTTTGAATTGGAGGTTTATATTCTGGAAAAATGATATTTCTTATGAATATGTTAACACATAAAAATTTCATGATTTAATTCATAGTATAAGTATTTTTAGAAAAATGGTCATTAAATGATGTTTTTGTAACAAAAATGATTAACTTCATAAGTTTCACCAAAATTTGACCTATGACCTATGATTTCGAATACAAACTAAGGTATTTACAGTTCATATTCTTAAAGAGGGACTCGATCCAAGGAAGTGGAAAGTTGAATCAACGAAAACGGAGTTGTAACGAAGAAATTATGACCAAAACAAAATCGGATATCCAAGACTAGTTTAGCCACGAAAATAATTGGAGAAAATTAAATAAATCACATCTTCCTAAAGTAACATGATATTTTATACATATGTACTCATAATTTAATTTTATATGGTTCAGGATCACCCGTAAACAATACGAGAAGATTAATCATAAGATCCCATGATTGTACGCAACACGTCATTTGACAACACCGGTACTTTATGTACGCAACACGTCATTTGACAACACCGGTACCATGGGTCAAGATTAATCTCGACCAATACATATACGATGGGGGTTTTATTTATTTCATTGGGGGTTTATTAAACAACTAAATATGAACCATTAAAATTGAATTACTAACATCGGACTGCTAACTACGGACTAAGGAATTATTAAAAGTATTAAAAGTATTATAAGTATATATATGTGACGATTGTTTAAAAAGAAAAGGTATTGATATATTATATATGGATAGGTTCGTGATATCAATCGGAGACCAAGTCGAAATTACATATCTTCAAGACAAAAGTGAGTATATAGTCCCACTTTTAAACTCTAAATATTTCGGGATGAGAATACATGTATTTTATGTTTTACGCTATGGACACAAGTAACTGAAAAATATATTCTACGTTGAGTTGTACCACTGGCATACTTCCCTGTAGCTTGGTAACTAATATTTACAGCGGTATTGTAAACGCGAATCCTGTTGATAGATCTATCGGGCCTGACAACCCCAACCGGACTGGACGACCAGTATTCAACGGTTGCACAGTACTTCGTTTCGTGACTACACCTTGGTACGGTGTAGTAAGATTTCATAATAAAGGGAATATGCGACGTGATTAAATGTTAAGTATGGTTACCAAGTGCTCAACCACTTAGAATATTTTTATTAAATTGTTTATATATGAAATCTTGTGTTCCATTGTTATAACGCTGCTAGCATCAAACCTATATATCTCACCAACTTTATGTTGACGTTTTAAAGCATGTTATTCTCAGGTATGAATTAAGTCTTCCGCTGTGCATTAGCTCATGTTAAGGATACTACTTGGGACCTTTTAAGCCATGATACAAAGACGTTGCATTCGAGTCATTGGAGTTCAATAGAGAATATAAATAAGTAAATGACAGATTAGGTCATTTGGATATTATGAAATGTTAGACGAAAATGTCAAATATTGATGTAATGATAGTTTGCCTTTTAAGAATAAATGCAACGTTTGTAAAATGTATCATATAGAGGTCAAGTACCTCGCAATGTTATCATATGTTATTGTATTCGTCCCTATGGATTGGGTCGGGTCGTCTCATGTGGTATCAGAGCGTTGGTCTTAGCAAACCAGGCCTTGCATTAGTGTGTCTAACTGGTAGTTGTTAGGATGCATTAGTGAGTCTGGACTTTGACCGTGTCTACATGTCAAAAGTTTTGCTTATCATATCTAGTCGAAAATCATCTGCTTATCATCCTTAAGAATTGCCTGCTTAGTATTCTTAAGTCTAGACACGTCTTACTGCATTTGGTGCATCGATAGTGTATAGACAAAATTCGTATCCTAGCGTATCTGTTGCTATAGACATTGCCTGACGAATTTCAAAGATTCTCCGTAATTCACGGGATTTTGAGTATTATAAATACATATGTAAATTATGTATTGAAGAGTACCAAACCCAACTCCTATAATCTATTCCAAACCAAAAATTCATTTCCCCGACTGTACAAGATGAACTCCGCGTCCAGTTCGAATTCCTCCGACTCCGACAGCTACGCTGATATGGATTTCCATTCGGGCTCCGAAGGCAGCGTCACTGGAATGGATCAACCAATTTCTCATCATCTATTCTGGATGAATTGGGGATGGGTTCGTAGTATACTAAATTATTGGAGACAAGAAGAAGGTGATCCCTTTCACCCACCGAATTGCCCCATTGGCGACGAACCTGAAGCACTTACCGGCGAACCTGTTCGAGAAACCATTTTCTCTCTCATTTCTCGAGTATCTCATCACGATTATATCCTATCCCATATTTCGGATCTTGTTCATTCGCTCACTCCAACCGCCAATCATCCTGGTGTACTAGAAGAAATTAACGAACTTCGCGCTCGTGTGACGGCTTTGGAGAACACGGTGCGAAGGTTACAAACACCAGCAGCAGCACCAGCAGCATAACCAGTACCGTTAACAACATCAACCTCGCAATCTTCAGTACCAGTAGCATCATCGACGTCAACGACATCATCAGCATCAACACCAACCGTATCATTACCACCACCAACAATCACATCCGCACCACGTACCTCAACATCATCATCTGAACTTCGAATATGATCTTTGTTCTACATATCATTCTACACCGATTACCTCTTCTTTACGTATCATTCTTCGTTCGACATGACGATTATGTAATCTCTAATGTTTTGGAGATTATGTAATCTAGTAATAACGATAAATCAAATGAGTTGAATATTTTATTGACTCATTAAATTCATAGTTACCTCCGAAGAAAATATATATGCAAATATATTTTCATAAAGATCGCAATTAAAAATTTCATTCGTACAAACTGTTAATGATGAAAATATTTTAACGGGTGGGTAGTACCCAAGGAATATTTAGAATTCACATTAACAAGTTACACTGTACATTCTTCGAATCTGATTCAACGATCATTTATTATCCTACTTACAATTACCGATATACGTATCCGTTCACCCCAGATTAACCATTTCCATTTAAATTTCATATTTGGATTTTTACCTATCCGAATCCAACAAATGGCATAATGAAGAAACATTGGCAAAATAAAAATTGTTAGAAACAGATGAATTAATTAATTGAAATTGTGATAGGATTACACGCTAACTGTTCCGGCTAACTGTTCCCAGCTAACTGATTAATATTTAATTTATCGAAATTTACATTCTTGCAATTTTAATTTCTGTACTTTACATACCGTCGGGACACATGTACAACAACACGTCGGATTAATTCTGAGACAACACGTTGTATAATGGGTCATGATATATATTTATTAATTTTACGCATTTTAAATAACGGGACACGTATACAAGGTTTCGACTTATCATATTGATCCATCTATATATATATTTCGGAACAACCATAGACACTCTATATGTGAAGGTGGGAGTTGGCTATACAGGGTCGGAGTTGATTCCAAAATATATATATACTTTGAGTTGTGATCGACACCGAGACCAGTACACGGGTCACGATACGTATTAAGTAATTCGAATATTATATATTTAGTTCATATATGAATTTATTGAACCATTGGACAATCGGACTATTGGACTGCTAACTTTGGACAATTAAAAATGAGTTAAAATGATGATTATTACATATGAAACTAAACAATCCTTCAAGTTTGCCACTTGATTCTATTTTAAACCTCATTTGTATCTTGACGATTACAATTCGCATTCACAACTTTTCATGATTCTTGAAAACATCTCGATCGAGAAGTTCAACCAGCCGCACCTCGTCTACGAAATAAAGATTTATGCATACAGTTATGCACCTAAAAATTTTTGAACTCGAAGTTATAGTTAAAACGTATCCGCATCGAATTCCTTATCATCCATTAGCAAAAACAATCACGCGATTCCTTTTCAATTAACTAATTTTGTCACAGCTCCACTTCGATATCTCAGTAAGACTACTCTTATTACAATCTCGATATATATATATACGTTGTTCTTTCGCCATCGTTACCGGAGAACCTTTTATATTCCATCATATTACCATCAGCGTTTAATCATCTAAAAATACAATTCTCCTTAAACCATCTTGGTTTGATAACCAATGACCCAGATCCGATAACTTTGAAAATACTGACGAAGCAGCATGTTGTAGAAGGTCTTAATGACCAAATGTTGATGATAAAAGAAGGAAGTGTTAGGAACGCTCGATAGAAAATTGGTACTGAAAACCGGATTGAACAAACCATGAAGGAGACTCTGAACAAGTTACAAGGACTAAACTTGTACATAAAGAATTATGACGATTCTGTAGCAAACACCTTGCTTCTGAATCTAAACCCTTACGGGTCAATCTTCATCATCATCCTTCGACATTAGAAATTCCAAGATATTATCATATCTTTCATTATAAATATCCTCAATATTTCTGAAGATATTTTCACCACTATCCTTATCTGAAATCATTTATCTCTCTGTAATATCTGCGTTACAATATAAAGGAAACTGTGTTAGTTTCTAAATCCTTCAAGTTTAAAATAGGAATGTTCTGAAGCAGTGTTGGGAACTGATGCATGAACTAGTATAATATAATGAAACTTGATCAACTTCATTATATTACAGTAAGTCATGTTAAGTTTCTAATGGAATATGATGATTCACAGTACCGTCATCATGTGCCATGTTACACGACTTTTACATTCTATCCAATTCCGAAACATATTAAGAACAAATCATCTTGATAGTTCTATTTTCCTGGATATTATGGTAATTTGACAAATCAAAATCGTGCCATTACCATTCCTTTCTTAGAGCATTAGCTATGTTCATTCCGAATTTTATACCTACGAATTTCGAACTATTGATCGCTTGACTCAAGGACGGGAAGAAGAAACGAAGGGACAAAGTCCCAAAATAGAAATTGGGGTATAGATTACAGCAAATAGGAGAGAGTATTAACTATGGATGACAATGATTATGGAAAACAGAAGCAGGAGCATCGAAATATAAGGAAAGATATCAAACCCAATAACCACCCAGAAACTACAAACCGTGTGTATCAATACGTATGGCAACGTAAAGACACGGGAGAATTAGAAACATTATAATTCCAAGAAAATCATAAAAGTGAATAGATTCTTCTAGCGGTAGATGAAAGAGAAGAATGAAAGATATGAAAGTTAGAAGTATAACAAAAATCAGAACGGGATGAAGCATTTTAAAGGATACCTTAAGGTATGAATTAGAGGAGGAAGAGTAAGAGATGTGAGGTATGGAAGTAAGAAAGGGAAGGAGGTGGATTTATAGTAAAATATCCGACAAAGAAATCGAAACAGATTATCGCATTAAATCAAAGGAGATCCTGTTTTCTAAATCATCGAAGAACCAAATCTTATTACATAAGATTTTCTTTAAATCCCTTAAATTCTGGAAATCAATCCTAATCTCGACATCGGTTAAAACAATTCTATATTCACTCATTTCATTCTTTTGTGATAGCTTCACTCGTGCGCTTCACATGACCGAATCGTTTTATCCATATCTTCCAATAATGATAAAACTCTATTAATACCTCATATTCGTCATGAAAACATTCCTATTGTTATTTATGACAACCTCTACCAAATTTCGGGACGAAATTTCTTTAACGGGTGGGTACTGTAACGACCCGGATTTTTCCGATCGTTTTACACTTATAAGATTAATATTTACATAAATTAAAACTTACCAACATGATAAGCAATCTAAATTGTTGAGATTTATGATTTTGAAAAGAGTTTTACATAACGTTTAACCGTCTAGTTTGACCGATGATATCACGAACTATACAATATATGTTAATTATACGTTTGTGTATATATATGTATATATACATATTTAACATGATTTAAGGATGTTTAAATATCTCATTTTGTATTAATAACAATAAGTTATAAGTATATTTTGAAACTACTAACTTAAGCTTTCAAAACGATAACTATACGTAACGTTATTTGACATAAATACTTACGACCTATAATGTTTATACATATATCGTATATATAATGTATTTAATCACTTTTAAAGACTTAAATACATAAAAAAAATATAAGTATATTCACAAAAGATAGCTATATTTGAATCCTCATTCCATTTTTCACAAGATTTCTATACGTATATCTAGAGTATATGTACTCGTATCATACCTAGCTTCTATACGTATTTACTATTGGTATATACACATCAAATCACCACCAACCAGCCCTTGTTCATGCCTTATGTATAAGGTAACTACTTTTGTTATTTAGTATGACAATTTCACATGATTAAAAGATCTTTTCACAAAATTACAAATTTATACACCTTTTACACCACCATAAATACATGCATCCATTTTCAATTTTTGGAACATCATTTCTCTAGCTAAACACACACACTTACTAGCCTCATGTCTCTCTAAGAACTCCAGCAAAAATCCTCTCAAGAATCACCTTAAACACCACCATAAAAAGATCAACAAAAACACTACAAAAATACAACTTTCAATTCAAGTTTATGTCTTAAGTTGCTTCCAATCTTTCATCCAATTTCATCACTCTTTTGGTTCTAGGTTTTACTCCTCTTTTACAGCAATCTTGTCCAAGTAACTTGAGGTAGTAACTTTGTTCATAACCTTATTCGATTCATATATATATAGCTATCTTATTGTATGGTATACAATTTTAACAACAAAAACATAGTTTGAATGATTTCAAACTTGTTTGCAAACTAAATAGATCCTTCTAACTTAACTTTTAAAATACTTCAAGACCTGTAATATAACTTAAATATATGCTAATTTAACAAGGTATAACTTGGTTTTTCAAAGAATACCTTAAAAAACTGTTTTTATGACGTCGGAGTGCAACCGGGGGCTGTTTTGGGTTGGATAATTAAAAACCATCTTGAACTTTGAATTGGAGGTTTATATTCTGGAAAAATGATATTTCTTATGAATATGTTAACACATAAAAATTTCATGATTTAATTCATAGTATAAGTATTTTTAGAAAAATGGTCATTAAATGATGTTTTTGTAACAAAAATGATTAACTTCATAAGTTTCACCAAAATTTGACCTATGACCTATGATTTCGAATACAAACTAAGGTATTTACAGTTCATATTCTTAAAGAGGGACTCGATCCAAGGAAGTGGAAAGTTGAATCAACGAAAACGGAGTTGTAACGAAGAAATTATGACCAAAACAAAATCGGATATCCAAGACTAGTTTAGCCACGAAAATAATTGGAGAAAATTAAATAAATCACATCTTCCTAAAGTAACATGATATTTTATACATATGTACTCATAATTTAATTTTATATGGTTCAGGATCACCCGTAAACAATACGAGAAGATTAATCATAAGATCCCATGATTGTACGCAACACGTCATTTGACAACACCGGTACTTTATGTACGCAACACGTCATTTGACAACACCGGTACCATGGGTCAAGATTAATCTCGACCAATACATATACGATGGGGGTTTTATTTATTTCATTGGGGGTTTATTAAACAACTAAATATGAACCATTAAAATTGAATTACTAACATCGGACTGCTAACTACGGACTAAGGAATTATTAAAAGTATTAAAAGTATATATATGTGACGATTGTTTAAAAAGAAAAGGTATTGATATATTATATATGGATAGGTTCGTGATATCAATCGGAGACCAAGTCGAAATTACATATCTTCAAGACAAAAGTGAGTATATAGTCCCACTTTTAAACTCTAAATATTTCGGGATGAGAATACATGTATTTTATGTTTTACGCTATGGACACAAGTAACTGAAAAATATATTCTACGTTGAGTTGTACCACTGGCATACTTCCCTGTAGCTTGGTAACTAATATTTACAGCGGTATTGTAAACGCGAATCCTGTTGATAGATCTATCGGGCCTGACAACCCCAACCGGACTGGACGACCAGTATTCAACGGTTGCACAGTACTTCGTTTCGTGACTACACCTTGGTACGGTGTAGTAAGATTTCATAATAAAGGGAATATGCGACGTGATTAAATGTTAAGTATGGTTACCAAGTGCTCAACCACTTAGAATATTTTTATTAAATTGTTTATATATGAAATCTTGTGTTCCATTGTTATAACGCTGCTAGCATCAAACCTATATATCTCACCAACTTTATGTTGACGTTTTAAAGCATGTTATTCTCAGGTATGAATTAAGTCTTCCGCTGTGCATTAGCTCATGTTAAGGATACTACTTGGGACCTTTTAAGCCATGATACAAAGACGTTGCATTCGAGTCATTGGAGTTCAATAGAGAATATAAATAAGTAAATGACAGATTAGGTCATTTGGATATTATGAAATGTTAGACGAAAATGTCAAATATTGATGTAATGATAGTTTGCCTTTTAAGAATAAATGCAACGTTTGTAAAATGTATCATATAGAGGTCAAGTACCTCGCAATGTTATCATATGTTATTGTATTCGTCCCTATGGATTGGGTCGGGTCGTCTCAGTACCAGTGAAGCACGTGAGGATCCTGATCTTGTCACGGGTACGTTTACCGTTAATAATCAACTAGCTTCTATTATGTTTGATACGGGTGCTGATAGAAGTTATATGTGTAAAGACTTTAGTTCTAAACTGAAATGTGCATCATTGCCTCTAGACGATAAATATACTATTGAATTAGCTAATGGTAAAATGATAAAAGCTTATAAAATTTGCCATGGTTGTGGAAAAAATCTCGCTGGTGAAACCTTCAAAATCGATTTGATACCCGTAGAATTAGGAAGTTTTGACGTAATCGTTGGCATGGACTGGATGTCCAAAACAAGAGCGGAAGTTGTTTGCGCTGAGAAAGCGATCCGCATCCCTCGTAAGGATGAAACGTCATTAATGATTTATGGGGAGAAGAGCAACTCGAAGCTGAACCTTATCAGCTGTATGAGGCCCAGAAACTTATAAGAAAGGGTTGTTATGCTATTCTGGCACACGTAAATAAGATCGATACTGAAGAAAGAAGCATTGATTACGTGCCAGTTGTGAGAGAATATCCCGAAGTATTTCCAGAAGAATTACCTGGGCTACCTCCACACAGATGTGTAGAATTCCAGATTGATCTCGTACCAGGAGCCGCACCTGTAGCTTGATCCCCATATAGACTTGCACATTCAAAAATGCAAGAATTACAAAACCAATTGCAAGAATTATTGGATCGTGGATTTATTCGCCCCAGTTTTTCACTTTGGGGTGCTCCTATTCTGTTTGTCAAGAAGAAGGATGGATCTATGAGAATGTGCATAGATTACCGAGAATTAAATAAATTAACGATCAAGAATCGGTACCCATTACCGAGGATTGATGATTTGTTTGATCAATTGCAAGGATCAAGTGTTTATTCTAAAATCGATCTACGTTCTGGATATCATCAGCTGAGAGTGAAGGAAGAAGATGTTCCTAAAACCGCGTTCAAAACCCGTTACGGTCACTATGAGTTTTTAGTCATGCCTTTTGGATTGACTAATGCTCCAGCAGTATTCATGGATCTAATGAATCGCATCTGCAGACCGTATTTAGACAAATTTGTCATTGTTTTTATCGACGACATATTGATTTACTCGAGGAACAAAAAAGAACATGAGCAACACTTAAAACTGGTACTAGAAATCCTCAAGAAAGAAGAATTGTACGCAAAATTTTCGAAGTGTGATTTCTGGTTACAAGAAGTATAGTTTTTGGGCCATGTTGTCAGTAAACATGGAATTAAAGTTGACCCTGCCAAGATCGAAGCCATTAGTAAATGGGAAACACCGAAGACTCCAACACAAATCCGCCAATTTTTAAGTCTTGCTGGCTACTACCGAAGATTCATTCAAGATTTTTCTAAAATCGCCAAACCCTTAACCACATTGACTCAAAAGGGAAAGAAGTATGAATGGTCCACAGAACAGGAGTCCGCATTTCAACTGTTAAAGAAGAAGTTAACGTCTGCACCCATTTTGTCATTACCAGACGAAAATGATAATTTCGTGATCTATTGTGACGCTTCGCGCCAAGGTTTAGGATGCGTATTAATGCACCGCACAAAAGTTATCGCATATGCCTCACGATAACTAAAAATTCATGAAAGGAACTATACGATGCACGATTTGGAACTTAGAGCAGTAGTTTTTGCACTCAAAATATGGAGACACTATCTATATGGAACCAAGTGTACAGTGTACACTGACCATAAGAGTCTTTAGCATATTTTTGATCAAAAACAACTCAATATGAGGCAACATCACTGGGTAGAGTTATTGAACGATTATGATTGTGAAATCCGTTACCACCCCGGAAAGGCTAATGTTGTAGCTGATGCCCTAAGTCAGAAAGAAAGAGTAAAACCTCTTAGAGTCCGAGCTTTGAACATTACAATTCGTACTGATCTCACAAAGTAAATTCAAGCAGCACAGTTAGAGGCTTTAAAAGAAGAAAATGAAAAAGGCGAAATGAGCAAAGGGTTAGAAAAACAGCTTGAAGTAAAAGCGGATGGAACCCTGTATTTTGCTGGTAGGATATGGGTACCAAGACATGGTAACCTAAGGCAACTAGTACTGGATGAAGCACACAAAACAAGGTACTCAATTCACCCAGAAAACGGGAAAATGTACCACGATCTCAAGAAATTCTATTGGTGGCCTAATATGAAGACATAAATTGCTACTTATGTAAGCAAATATTTGACATGTGCGAAGGTCAAAGCTGAGCACCAAAAGCCGTCAGGATTACTGCAACAACCGAAAATTCCTCGGTGGAAATAGGAAAGAATAACCATGGATTTTATTACAAAATTGCCAAGGACTGCAAGTAGTCATGATACTATTTGGGTGATAGTTGATCGCCTCACTAAATCAGCTCACTTTCTACCAATAAAGGAGACAGACAGTATGGAGAGATTAGCATGCCTATATTTGAAAGAACTAGTTTCCAGGCATGGTGTACCTATCTCCATCATATCTGATCGCGACACCCAATTCACATCACGTTTTTGGCAGTCATTACAAAAAGCATTGGGAACTCGATTAGATATGAGCACCCCTTATCACCCACAGACAGATGGTCAAAGTGAAAGAACAATACAAACATTAGAAGACATGTTACGGGCATGCGTGATTGACTTTGGAACCAGTTGGGATCGACACTTACCCTTGGCAGAATTCTCATACAATAACAGCTATCATTCGAGCATCAACGCAGCGTCATTTGAAGCACTTTACGGTAGAAAGTGCAGATCTCCTATTTATTGGAGTGAAGTAGGAGAAAGACAACTTACCGGACCAGAAATTATTCATGAAACCACCGAAAATATCATTCAAATACAACAGCGATTGAAAACGGCCATGAGTCGCCAAAAGAGTTATGCTGATGTAAGAAGAAAACTGCTAGAATTTCAAGTGGGTGACAAAGTCATGTTGAAAGTGTCACCCTGGAAAGGCGTTGTACGATTCGGTAAACGGGGAAAGCTAAGTCCTAGGTACGTAGGGCCCTTTGAAATCACCGAAAGAATTGGAGCAGTTGCTTATCGATTAAAGCTACCGCAAGAACTTAGTAGTGTTCACTACACATTTCACGTGTCAAATTTGAAGAAATGTTTAGCTGAAGAGGATGTCATAATTTCTCTTGACGAAATACGAATCAATGATAAACTCTATTTTATCGAAGAACCTGTTGAAATCATGGATCGTGAGGTCAAACAATTAAAACAAAGCAAAATACCGATAGTTAGAGTTCGTTTGAATGCTAGACGAGGACCCGAGTTTACTTGGGAACGTGAAGATCAAATGAAGCAAAAGTATCCACATTTGTTCACTGACATCGCTCATAAAACAGGTACTACTCAAAATTTCGGGACGAAATTTTCTTTAACGGGGAGGTACTATGATGACCCAGAAAATTCCGCTTTAATTAAATTAATTACAGGATAAAATATTCCTGACACGATAAGCGAACCTATTATGTGGAGCCTTAAAACTTTTTGAACTAGTTTACACATTCATGTACCCTTTGACTGTTCATGACTATTCACGAATAACTGTTTGTAAATAGATATGGTATATAATAAAATTTGTTATTTAAAATGTATCTATCCATATATAAGGTATATCGAATATAGTTATTATGTAACTGTAACACGTGTTTGTTAATTCAATTATTATTAAACAAGTTTAATATAAACTTTTGAGGATTTAAAAATAAACGTTGGTCCGTTAATAGATTATGTATATTAAAGGTTTGTTAAAAATATATTTACTACCTATTGTTAAATTGTAATACTCCGCATATATTATTTGGGACTGAGAACTAGTGACGGACTATATTTTATGACCAGGTTTACAAAAGTTATGATCAAAATGAATATATGTATTTAATTTAAAAATATGAGATTTTTTTTTATATAAAGACTTTTATCCATCACTGTTTAACAACGGATCACAATGTATCACTCTATGAAAACTGTCGGCAGTAAATATCAAAATAGATGGTGATTTTTTTAAATTATTGCACGATTGATTGTTATCTTATTATTATTATTATTATTATAATATTATTATTATTACTTTATTATATTATATATATATATATATATATATATATATATATATATATATATATATATATATATATATATATATATATATATATATATATATATATATATATGATGCTCCGTATTAAATATACATATGCATATTCATGCACCAACCAAAAAAAAAAAAACACAACGATTATATTTGCTTTTGACATTTGTGTACCACCTTTGTCTTTCTCTTATAGCCTAGAACCCACCAACAAATATCACGGATCAACATAACATTATAGACAAAACATTAGTTACTGTATTACTATTGTTAATTCATGCATGTGGATATTAATCAAGTTAAAAATGTCGGTAGTAACCTTCCAAAACATAGGCTGCTACTTTCTAAGTTTTAAACTAAAAAGAATTAATATGTGGGTCCCTCTCTTTCTTTTCCCTTCGTGACTAACAAAAACAAACAATAAACTTTTCATTCTTGATTTTTATTGTTTCACTAGAAACACAAATAATAATCTTCAATTGTGGACCCCACTTAGTTGCTAAAAATTGTAACTCTCTTCTCCTACTTTCCTTGTTGTGCGACGAAAGAAAAACCCCAAGTGGGATCGGCTGTATAATCATGACCACACAAAACCCCACACAACCTACCTTTAATTTATATTAATATTTATATGATGTACTAACTTTTACTAAGTATATCTATATATATACATATAACTATATGCACATAATGAAAACCATAACCTTCCATTTTCTTTCTGCAAAACAAAAACACACTTATATCTTATCTATACTCCGTAATTTTTTTATTTGCAAAATACAAATATTAATAATCAATAATAGGCTATATACGCGGGTGTTTTTAATTCGGGTTACAAACCGATTTAAACTAAGGAAATTATGGGTATTGTACGGGGGTATTGTTCGTGAATCAAAGGCCAACCTAGCACTTATCATTTACGTTGCGTCTGCATACTCTACCTGCAATATTGAACCACAATATTGATATGTGAGTTTATAGATCCCTTTTTAAATACTTTAAATATTTTTGGGCTGAGAATACATGCAATTTATTTTAAATGCAATGGACACAAGTACATACTTAATTCTACACTGAGTTAAACCGAAAATCCCTTAGCTTTGGTAACTAGTAGCTGCCAGTACATAGGATATGGACTGGTGGGCGCGAATAATTGTATATAGATCCATAGGGCTTGACATCTCCGTCCGAGCTAGAGCGCTAGCCTTTTAACGGACGTATGTTATTTGAGTTTATGACACGTTGGTTTGCGTGTATTAAAACGAATAGGGTAATTAACATTATAGCGTTAAGTTTAGTTACCAGTGTGCTCTGTTATGTAGAATCTATTGATAAACTTTTGAAGAAATCTTGTGGTCCATCTTTATATATTTATGACTCGAGCAATTAAACCTATAACTCACCAACATTCGTTTTGACATTTTTAGCATGTTTTTATTCTCAGGTCCTTAGACTGCTTCCGCTGTGATGTGCTTGTTGCCTGCATGGAGTCTCTCGTGCTTTGTATAAAGTTTATTGCATTAGAAACAAAACCACGTTGTGTAATAAATAATTGGCTGTGATGTCAACCTGTAAAATAAAGACTTATGTATTTTGGGGATTTGCTTATACTTAAGTACTCGCCCACATGTTTATAACTTTCTATGTTTAGAAAGTCACTTATTTTAATGAATGCAATATTTTATCAAAACGTATCATATAGAGGTCAAAACCTCACTGTGGAATCAATGATTAATGTGCCGCGTCAATAGCGATTTTGACCGGTCGTTACAGTAATATACGGAGCAAGTATACTGGACGTGTTGCTTTCCTAATACAAGGTTAGCAAGTGGGTGACACAAAACCGCAAGTTTTGAGCTAAAATTTTCAAATCTGAAACCCACAAAACCCACAAAAACTATTTGCGAACACCGGTGAAGGGTTATTCTGGAAAACTTATCTAGGGTAAAAACTATATTGAATTTTCATAAGATCAAATGTTTTCATAAAGATCCAATTTCCTAACGGATCTAAATTTTTATAGTCATGTGGGACTGTAAAACACAACGTTACTATCGTTGTTCATACCGCCGTATCAAAATCACTGATGTACAAAGTGTGAAGAATAAAGAAGTGATTCTAGTAAAGCTATATTCAAGTTCTATATTGTTTGAGGACAAGCAACACTCAAGTGTGGGAATATTTGATAATGCTAAAAACGAACATATATTTCATAGCATTATCCTTCAAGAAAGACAAGCTTTTAGTTGCAATTGTTCTAATTTCAAGTAATTATCGTTTAAATAATAAAAGGTGAAGACAAAAGACAGATTCGACGATTAGAAGACGCAAATGACTAAATAGCTAAAAAGTACAAAGTACAATCCAAGTGGTTCAAATTATTGATGAGAAATGTCTAAAAATGACAAGAGTACAAGCCGCAAAAAGCAAAGTACAAGATATTAAATTATACGAAAAGGCGTTCGAAAATCCGAAGCTGAAATTACAAGTCAACTATGCACAAGAATATAATATAATACATAATTAATTATATATATTATTATATATTATATTTATCAGCAGCCCACGTTTAATTCACTATGATGAGCTGGTATCCATAGCTCCGCAATCGCGGAGCTGTGAGGAACAAAATGACCGCAGTCGCGGAGTTCTACAGTTCAGAGTGGGCCTATAAAAGGCCGCGCATTCTGCCGATTTCATTACACCTTTTTCTTTTCCTTTCTCTGATCACATACGAAATATATATATTTATATTTTATAATTATAATTTTAATATTAAGTTAATAATAATAAGGTTATAGTGGCGAATGTGTTAAGTTTGTAAGTCGAAACTCTGTCCGTGTAACACTACGCGATTAATACTCATTGTAAGTTATGTTCAACCTTTTTAAATTAATGTCTCGTAGCTAAGTTATTATTATGCTTATTTAAGCCGAAGTAATCGTGATGTTAGACTAAATAATAAGACGGGGTTATTGGGCTTTGGACCATAATTGGGGTTTGGACAAAAGACCGACACTTGTGGAAATTGGACTATAGGCTATTAATGGGCTTTATATTAATTAAATGATATCTCATTGATTTAATATAGAGATTTATAATTTGACGTATTTATATATAACCACATACGCTTAACTGGGTACGGTGGGCGGGATATCTATAAATACTAATAATTATTCATTTGACAGGACACGGGGATGGATTAATAGTCACTGGACTCATTAAAATAGGGGTGGATTACATTCAAGGGTAATTGGTGTAATTGTTAACAAAGTATTAAAACCTTGGATTACACGCAGTCAATAACCTGGTGTATTCATTAAACAAAGTATTAAGACCTTGTTACAGTTTAAGTCCCCAATTAGTTGGAATATTTGACTTCAGGTATAAGGTTAAATTGGCGAAGACTCTCGCACTTTATAATTATGACCGATGAACTATTATGGACAAAACCAGATGGACATATCGAATAATCCAGGACAAAGGACAATTAACCCATGGTAATAAATTGAAATCAACACGTCAAACATCATGATTACGGAAGTTTAAATAAGCATCATTCTCTTAATTTATATCTCATTGCACTTTTATTTATCGTACTATAAATTATTGCATTTTTAATTATCGTACTTTTATTTTATCGCAATTTTATTTATCGTCATTTACTTTACGCTTTAAATTAAGTTAATATTTTGCATTAAGACTTAAAATCGACAAACCGGTCATTAAACGGTAAAACTCCCCTTTTATAATAATAATAATATTACTTATATATATATTTTTATACAAATATAGTTTAAAATAAATATAGCGTTAAACTCAACTGTATCCCTGTGGAACGAACCGGACTTACTAAAAACTACACTACTCTACGATTAGGTACACTGCCTATAAGTGTTGTAGCAAGGTTTAGGTATATCCCATTCTATAAATAAATAAATAACTTGTGTAAAATTGTATCGTATTTAATAGTATTTCGTAGTAAAATTAATAGTATTACATACTACCCCTCGTACACATCACAAGTTCAGCATCAGCATCTTCCCTTCTTTGCCTTCCAACTTGTAGACCCAAAAGATAGTCATTGGCAGTGATGTTCAGGGATTTAGCTGTTTTAATCATCTTCCTGCCCTCAACAGTTTTAATGGCATCACGATATTGCCTTAGATCCATATCCCGTTGCCGAACCTCGTGAAATTGAGCTTTCTCTTCATCAGTATGTAGCCTTTGACCACTGTTATTTAGATACACACCAATTTCAATGCCATAAGTCAAGACATTGATATAGAATGGCTGATCAAATGGATGATGCAGCAGTCTAACTTGGTGTATCCTTTCAGAAATAGCTGCTTGTCTTTGCTCAAGCAATTCAGGTACAGTGATCTCCAGCCGGTAAGCCTCTCTTTCATCTGGATTCATCCTTCTTAGATCTGGCTCACCTCGTGCAACTGAATCATCTTCTCAAGTTGTGTGTTTATCATGACATTTTGGGGAAGATGGAGGATACATGATTGATTCTGCTATGCCAGAAGAACTTACTGAGTACTGATCAATATGTTCATCGTGTGTCCTATTAAAATAAGCAAGAGTCCGGGCAGAGATAGGTGATTGAACAAATAGATGATCTCCTCTGCCCCAGACTGTGAAAATAGCAGGATCAAGAGTATCAGCATCTTGTTTAGCACCCAGCTCAGCCACCTTGGCTGGGTCTTCACCACTTGTTACACCCAGCAGCATACTTCTGGCTGGGTCTTCAATCACAGCACTCCTTGTTGTGTCTTCGGTACCAGCTGACTAATTAGTATCAGCTGGAACAACTGCCACAGTATCTTCATCAGCTGCCTCAAATAGGGGTCCTTTCCTTAGGGGCTGGTTGTCCATACGAGCAAATTTTACCCTTTATTTATCGATTGGCATGGGTTCAGCTGATGGTTCTTGTGTTGATACTGGTTTTTATGGAGGCAGATAGGGAATAATTGCTAAGTGCTCCCCCTCAGCTGATTCATCCTCATTAAGGTTGATGATATCTGCTAGCTGTTGATGTGCAGCTGGCTGAGCAGAAGTTGCTGGTCAGGAGGATTGGATGGTTTCTAACATTGCATCTAGCCATTTCATAAAAACATTAGCTCTAACCCCCCCGACTCAGTAGAAGCTAAGTAATCTTTCATCTCTTCAGGAGTCATCTTCTTAATTCTGCCTGCTCGCTCAACATACAACTTTGCTTTCTTTTTATCATATTTCACCATGAACTTAGCATTTCTTTTCAAGGCAGCTCTTTTGTGTTCAGCAATGCTGAGAAGTTCATCATGAATTTCACGCTTTTCAGGATCGAGGGATCGTACATGCTCAATTTTATGTCGTTTCAGAGCAGCATATGCCTCAAATTTAGCGTTGAAAGCAGCATCTAGTTCTTGTTGTCTCTTCTGATGCCTCTCTAGTTTGCTTTTCATTTTTCGTTCAATAGTTTGAGAGACAGTAAAAGATTCATCTAAAGCCAGTTCAGACACATCACTGGGCTTACTGCCAGAACCAATATCATCCACAGATGTGGTAGACACACTTGGTTGAGATTCACCAGCTGCCTAGACACCTGCATCAGTACGAGCATTGTTGGGCTTAGTGCCAGAATCTTGACCAGTACCATCACCACCATCATCACCATCCCTCCTTTGCTGTTTTGGAGCCTTTTCATGCTCATGCTCCCCCTCAGATTATTTTCTCTTTTTAGACTTCTTTTTGGACTTCTTCTCCCCCTTTTTGTCATCATCAGGGGCAGAAGGATGAGCAGGGGAGACCTGTGCATCAAGGTCACTATCTGATTCAGGAATTGAATAGGTAAAGTTGTTCTAGTCAGCATCAGCAGGAGATAGATGGGCACCAGGATCAATACCATATTGCCTGAGACATAGGTTTGAAGTTCTGACTTCATTCCTTGTAACACCCATGGCCATTTGATCAACAGTGGCCCTAACATCATCTTGTAGGGCAGCCATTTGTTGCATAGTCTCCACCATTTGAACATAAGTAGAGGCAGGAACCATTGTGGCCATTTGTTGTTCCTGCGAATCTAATCTCTCTTCTAAAACCCTATTCTCTTCATTTAGAAAAAGAATCCATCTATTAACAGCATCAAGTTCAGCTTAAAGACGGGCAATATGATCAGTGTATTCATTGTGAGAGATGATTCGCCTTTTTAGGTCCTCCTCTTCTTCATGGTGTTGGACAATGGCATCCACCGCAAGATCAGCAAAATCACATACTTGTTTGAGCTGGGCTTCAATGGTGGAAGTTGTAACATCCCCAGCTCTGCGTATGGCTTCAGTCATTTGATCAACAAGAGTAGTACGGATGGTTCTTTGTAGATCTGGTGTGATTCTGGCTACTATACAATAAACAGCCAGTGTAGAAATAGCAACCACCTCAGTAGGATCAAAACTACTGGTTGAGGGGCGATCACTAGCAGCGACAATAGGATTACCTCCATGGGGTGGTGGAGGTGGAAGGTCAGAATCTGACTCATCACCATGATCACCATCATTTTTACCTTCACCCGAAGGTTTAGAACCACTTGTATCCTTGTCAGCATCATTATCAGCATCATCAGTGAGATCCACTAATGTGTCTTTGGAACCAGTCACATTATCAGTTAAATTATCATGGGTGACTGGATCGCCCTTACCAGCACCTTTATCAGCATCACCATCAGATGAAGAAGATGATGAGGAAGAAGCTGAAGAATCAGAAGGTACTGGAGAATCAGGGACATTCTGCATCACACACTTCTTAGTGACAGGATCTATGATGAACTTAAGAGGCCTCCAAGTACCATGCCATGGAGAAGCAGCTGGAGCCATACCAAAGTAATGGTAGTATGGCTACTCATTGATTTGTTGTAGGGTGGCCAGCCTCTCATATACTTCTTCTCTTGCTGGTCGATCAAGCTGAGACAATAGTTCAACCAGCTCTTTCCTTAGTAGCTTGCTGGCTGAGATTAAAGCACTTTGAGGATCAATAGTCAGCTGATCCACCAGCAAGGCAATCTTGGGAGCAATAGAGGCTCCCCTGTAGATGAAGTTAGGTACAACTTCATTACGATCTGGTACCTGACACACATATGGTTTCTTCTCAGCAGAATCAGTAGCCTGAGAAGAATCAGTGGTGACAGCAGTGGAGGTACCAGCATCCAAAGTAGGTTCCATAGAACCAGTAGCAGCAGCTGATAACTGCTCAGAAGATGAAATTAAAGTAGCAGAAACACTAGTATCCATATGTGGTTCTTTTGAAACATAGCCAACATCCTGAAGAAATAAAGACCAGGATACAATATCATCATCATTCAATCCACCACCAATAACCACTTCAGTAGTAGCATCAGTTGGAGGAGTAACAGTGGTAGTGGCAGCAGTATCAAAATCAAGAACCTCTTGAACAATATTATCAATAAATTTTTCAAGTGCAGGAGGAGGTTCCATTATCATCTCATCAACTACTTCAGAATCAGTGGTTGAAGTAGCAATACCAGAGACTGTAGGAGGAGCAGCAACAATATAAGCAGTAGCTAGCTCCTCATTAACAGTAAGATCTGTGGAGCCAGCATCCACAATGTCTCTAGTAGAGCCAGCAGCAGTAGAAGCAACAGCACTAGTATCAGCACCACCAGTAGACAAATCAGTAGCACCAACACTAGTAGCAGAAACAGAGAGCTCGTCAGTAGAAACAATAGCATCCTTTTCTTGCTCCCCCTCTGCCTGTTCATCTACCCTGCTAAGAACTGAAACAAGAGAACATTTTATGTTAACAACTATAGAACCAAATAAATTTGACTCAACAATTGCATCTGTTGTTGGTCTCTGGGGACAGACTGGTGATTTAGTCAGCCCTTCGATTGAGACAGAGTTAGGTGTCTGTAAGTGCAGCTGTGACTCTGCTGACTCATTGGCAACACATGTTGACCTAGATAGTGTAAGAGTTCTGGCTGGTAATAATGTAGCAGTGTGACTCTTATCATAATCCAAGTAACAATTTGGCTGTGCAGTAGTGTAACAACCCAACTTTTTCCGTTACTTTAGTTAACTGTCCGTTAGTTAGTTAATGGAACTTACGTGAATTTTTTTTTTTTTTTTTTATTTAAAGAAATTAAATGCGTACTTGATCCTTAGTGGATTACTTGAATTAATATGCTATATTAATTAGTAAACTTAATTCGGTTGACGAATTAAACTAGAAACGACACGATTAAAGTTAATCGCCTAGAAAACTTTTCAGTTAACGGAACTCAGAAAAACGATAGAATAATTATTGTTAATAATTATTGAACTTACGAAAGAAATTTAATTTATTATTTACTTAATGAATTAAACACGGTGATTTTGTTTCAACGACTAGTTAATGTTCCGGAGATTCGGTACGGTTAACGGCACTCGAAACGAACCACGCGCCGGAGATTCGATTCGGTACGGTTAACGGTTAACTGCAATTTGTGTGTTACAAATTGGCATGTGAAACTTATTCCACTGGAAAGATAATTTAAAAACACACACTTTAGACTAGGATATCATGTCGTTTGCTTATGTAAAACCCGAGATATGCTTGAATTAGTGTAAAAGTAGTTTTATACAGCACTTGCATGAATACGACTGTGTATGATAAAATGTGTTAGCTTCTGTGATTAAAGATTTGCATATTTGAAATCTAAACAAAAATTACTTCATCTTTCATGTATATATCATAGGCTAATTGTATCCAGATCTTTGGATAATCGCGTGCCAATGTGACTAGCGAGACTAGAATCGAATCTGTAAATTGCTCCCTGTTTTATACTCTGAGGATTGTGTTTATTGAATGAGCATGTAAGCTTCTGTAATATGAATTTTAACATGATATGTGACTTATTTTTAGTTTATGTCAATCTCTAAAACCTTATGCATTGGGCACAATAGAGCCATACTTTATGTAAATTCTGATTGAGCTGAAAAACCGAATATTCAACTTGCATGAATAAACTGTACAAATTGGCTAAACCAAAATTGCTCGGTTTTTGATATGTGTTAGTTTAACTTTTTTTTGAACTATGTACACTGGTATTGTATCAATTGTATGTTCCTAACTCCGGTTATAGCCGAAACCAAATCAGTGCGCGGTCAGAAACTGACTTGGTGAACCCCAAATGTACCACTTCTGATTTCTGACTTTTAATTATCGTATGAGACCCTAGCTGGACTTTTTGGAATAGATTTTAAGTATATTTATGATCTGGAGTTTGCCATGTTTTCATGAATTATGTACCATGAGATAATATGCTAAGTATGCTACGTGTTCATGAATTTTGTGCACAACGATAAACTGAAATTGTGAAAATGATTATTCATGACCTGAAACGTGTTGTTTGACTTAAGTTTGACATGTTGACCCATATTTGACATGAACCAACTGATGTTGACTTTAGTTTACTACTTTGACCAAGTTTGACTTTCAGTTTGACTTCGGTTGACTTTGTTTGACTTGCATGAATTAGTTGACTGTATGTTGACTTCTACTTTGAAACGCGTCGAGTTGAGCAATAAGACAACTTATACTATGAAACCACATTTGTTTAGGACATATTTATTGACCAACCTATATACGTATACTTAGGTTGCATTACTCGGCTATAAACCGTACAAGTAAATTGTCCACTTTTCATTCCGAGCTTTATTCAAGGTGAGTCTACAGTCCCGCTTTTTACATGTTTTCAGGGATGAGAATACACGCTGTTATACTTACATTATCAAATGCTTTTTGTATTGACACGAGTACTATATCTGCATATTGAGTTTGTACACAAAGCCTCTAGCTTGAATACTTTAAATACCATCGGTGTAGGCACAATTTAGATGGACGGATCCGTTAGGTTGACAACCTCACCCGCTATAAAAACTGTGGTGCATTTACTTTGAACATAATACATTCGTACAAGTGTATAAAATTTTTATGAGGTAAAGGCGGGTATAGTGGATTCTATACTCGGGTCATTGCTAGTATTCAGGTGCTCATAGATTATGCAAACGTTTCGCAACTTGGAGTTGTACTTGTAAAATCTCGTGGTCAAGGAACTTAAACTATTTTCTGATAACTGTTTTTAGATACTATACAATGTTATTTAAAATTGTGGTTTACGAACAAATGAAATAAAACTTGACATGGTATTGTCTACGAATATTTGAAACTTGACATGGTATTGTCTACAAATGATTGAAACTTGACATGGTAGTGTCAACAAACTTTTGAAATGGGACACAGAGTTGTCTACAAACTTTTAACATTGAACCTTGGTGGTCTTCCACTAATAACCGTTTTCGAAATGTATTTCTTAAACATATTGTATTGTTTACCTAAAACCTGTAGATTCACTCAACATTGTTGTTGATCCGTTTTGCGTGTTTTATTCTCAGGTATTAATTGCTTCAGCTGTAGAATATTGCTATCACGTAGAAGTCAAGCCAAGCACTGGGACTAGAGTTAACATTCCGTTAAAGGGATTTTTGACGGGGTGTTACATTTGGTATCAGAGCTTTGGCTATAGAGAACTAGGATACATTAGTGTGTCCTACCGTAGGGCGCATTAGTGAAGTCTAGTCTATAGCCGTGTGTCTTGGACGACTTTTATGCATCGTACTTACACTGTATGTGTCACTATGCTACATGTAGGGCTACACATTACATCACGTACATATACACCTTACACTCATATGATATGGACTTGAAATGAACACCATACTACAAAACACATACGTACACGCGACGCGAGATTTAACTAAATTAATTTGATTACGCCATCTTGAACTTATGGAGTGATGTCGAATGGAAATGTGAGATAGCGTAATATAATGACCGGGATTACATTACGGTAACTCATATAGAAGTTCCGACATCGCAAAATAAGGAATTGGGAGCGAGTCAAGTACGTTACTTGGATAAATACCGTTTAGAACATAAACTGTTTAATTTCAAATATGAGTAGAAATTTACACTATACTATTTAATTGTTATTATAACCTATAAGGAGCGTGTAATCACGTCACAATTCGTCGCTACCCGACACTGTCCATCACCCCTGATTTCGACTTGGCACTACGAAGACACTGCCTGGACATACTCATCATCTTATACCACCACTCCTTGCTATTTTTCGTTGCTTACTACTACTCAACGCTGCCTCTCACTACTAGTCGCGACCGATCACTACTTCTCACTGCTTATCATTTTTGATCCACCGACATCTTACTGCAATTATTGCGTAAATGGAGTATAGACAAATCATATCTTATCATATCTATCCAATAGACTTTAAACACTTTTCCTAAATTTCCTCCGTAAAATACGGAAATCTTTTTGCTATATATGCGTATATTAAGGAGACGAATATATCATTCAGTATTCAACACCCATTCATAACAAAAAACCCTTTATCCAATCATATAAAATGGATTTCTCACTTGATTCCTCGAACTCCTCGAGCTCCAATGGCAGCATAACCGGAACGAACGAACCAATTAGTCATCATCAATTATGGATGAATTGGGGATGGGTTCGTAGTCGACTCAATCAATGGAGACAAGAAGAAGGTGATCCCTTCCACCAACCGAATTCACCTCTTGGTGAAGAACCTGAAGCACTTACCGGCGAACCAATCCGGAACACCATTTTCACCCTCATTTCCAGGATATCCCGCCACGAATATCTAATATCCAGAATTTTAGAACTTATTCATCCACTTGTCCGAACCGCCAATCATCCCGGAATAGTAGAAGAAGTCAACGAGCTTCGCGCTCGAGTAGTGGCTCTGGAGAATATGGTGCGAAATCTAAGAGCATCAGCAGCACCAGCAGCATAACTAGCACCACCAGTACCATCAACATCACCACCAACAGCATCAGCTTCACCAACAACAACATCCGCATCCCACACCTCAACATCACACTCGGTACTTCGGATATCAACATCATACGCCCCATAGATACCAAGGAATATTAGTAATTGTGAGTTAAGATGTATTGACTCATTCTTCCTGTAAAAAAAAATTATATACGTATACTATATATATATATATATATATATATATATATATATATATATATATATATATATATATATATATATATATATATATATGGTTTGGAACAATAATAAATCTTTTCGTACTAAGCTATTACGTGTGAATCTTAACTAGTATGTACTACTTGGTTAAATCATATCATTAATATGCTATGATGTACTTCCTTCGTTAATGACTTAACAATCATTAATCACTGCTTCAGCACAATAAACTCCATTTCATAATAAACTAAGTGTATTATTCAAATACATGTTTGATTTTTCACTTCTATTTTCGATGTACTCGAAACTTTCTAGAAAACATTATCCGTGCCTTGTAAATTTCACAAGAACTCCACGAGCATCAGTATCATATACCGAGGTATATCAATAAACAATGAACGATGAAGTATTGATTCATAACTTCATTAGCGAAATATTTCGCGACAATTATGAAATCTCTAAGGCTTTGGAGATTATCTTCAACCGTAAATCAAATGAGTTTAATATTATATTAACTCATTAAATCCATGATTACATCCGAAGAATATATACGAATATATATCTTCATAAAGATTGTAATTAAAAACCCTTCTGTACAAACTGTAAATTGTAAAAATATTTAACGGTAGGTAAAACTCGAGAAATATTTATATCTCACATTAATATGTTACATTATACATTCTTCAAATTCTGATTCAATAATCAGTAACTATACTAATTACACTCACAAGATATGTGTATCCGTTCACTAAAGAACAACTACTACATATTCTGATTTTGACGTATCGGAATCTAAGTAAAGCTTTAGCAAGTGTTATCTTCCTAAAGATCACTACATTCATGAATTATATTCATTTGTATTCTATGATGAATTATCACATCAAACCATCGAAATTATCATTCATTACTTTTGAAATTAACAACGCATATTCGTCAACCATTAGATTCGTTAATGATTACAATCAGCGGTTAATCATCTAAAAATAAAATCTCTTGAAACCATCTCGGATTGATAACTAACGATTCAGATTCGTTAACCTTGAGAATGCTGACGAAGCAGCAAAAGCTATAGATGGTCTTAATGGCCAAAAGTTTGATGATAAAGAATAACGTATTGAAAAAGCTCAGATTTAGAACTGAAAAACAGATTGAGCTAACCATGAAGGAGACCAAGGACAAATACAAGGACCAAACCTTATTTTCAAAGAATCCAGGTAATTCTGGATCCGATGATATCTTTAGAGAATATCTTGCTCCGAAGTCATGCTGAATTTCTAATGGAAGATGATGATTCACAGACCTTACAATCATCATGAACCATGTTACATAACTCTTTCATTCTATTTAACTACTAAACATATCAAGGAAATATATTTCTTGATGATTCGGTCTTTTTTGAATATTCTGGTAATTTGACAAATCAAATCGTGCTATTACCTTTCCTTTCTACCTTGTATATTATGATCATTCGAAACTCCATACCTACGAATTCTGGACCATTACTTGCTTGATTTAAAGTCGAGAAGAGAAAACAAGGTGAAAACAGATACTATGACGATGAACAGTGAATGTTTCTGCATCATCATCGGCTATTGATCAGTATTATTTGACCATGTATAGAAGAACAAGTTGAAGATCTTCTTGGATAAAAAGCATGATTCTTCGAAAAATAGGTCAGAATATAAAAGACAACAAACATGGAAGATCATAAACCATTTATATCAATAAGTATTGAAAAACAGAGGAGTGGTAGAATTAAAAATACTGTCACCCCTAGAGCATTATAGAAGAACAGAGATTCTTCTGGTGGTAGACTAAAAAGAAGAATGACTGTATACACAGTCAAAATAGTAAAGAAAATCAAGAGCGGATGAAGCATCTTCACAAAATTTTCGAAAATAGAATCTTGAAAGTAAGAAGATTGAGGTTGAGAAAATAAGGCCGCTGAGATGATTAATTTATATCAGAACTTTTTACCATAGCAACGCGTCAGCCGATTAAGATAATCGTATTAAATCAAAAAGAAAAGGATTCTAATTTCCTTAATTATCGGGATTCAAATCTCACAGATTTTAAACGATTATATTCAAATCCCTTGAATTTAGGAGAATCAATAGTGATTACATCGAAGAGTCAAGGCGGACAACTATTACTTCAATACATCCATTAGTGACATATTCAGTCGTATTTTTACACGTAACCGAATCATTTCATTCATTTTCTTGATGATAATAAATTCTATACACTTAACTGATATTCATTACGAAACCGAACGGACCTTAGAAGTCCATCCGTATAGAGATCTCGAAATATTATTTAATCTTATCATATTATTTGACAAAACACTCGTATATGACCAAATTCTTTTATTAAAAGAATCTATGAAGGCTTACGTCTGGAAATACAAACTATTCAAGCCAAGTATAAACTTTATTTGCAAACTTCGTTATAGAATTCAAGCTCACGTTGAAACGTGGATTTCTAATGATACGAAAATATTTTATTTTCATCAATAACTGCCATCATCCAAATTTCGGGACGAAATTTCAATAACGGTGAGGTAATGTAACAACCCAACTTTTTCCGTTACTTTAGTTAACTGTCCGTTAGTTAGTTAATGGAACTTACGTGAAATTTTTTTTTTTTTTTTTTTTTGTATTTAAAGAAATTAAATGCGTACTTGATCCTTAGTGGATTACTTGAATTAATATGCTATATTAATTAGTAAACTTAATTCGGTTGACGAATTAAACTAGAAACGACACGATTAAAGTTAATCGCCTAGAAAACTTTTCAGTTAACGGAACTCAGAAAAACGATAGAATAATTATTGTTAATAATTATTGAACTTACGAAAGAAATTTAATTTATTATTTACTTAATGAATTAAACACGGTGATTTTGTTTCAACGACTAGTTAACGTTCCGGAGATTCGGTACGGTTAACGGCACTCGAAACGAACCACGCGCCGGAGATTCGATTCGGTACGGTTAACGGTTAACTGCAATTTGTGTGTTACAAATTGGCATGTGAAACTTATTCCACTGGAAATATAATTTAAAAACACACACTTTAGACTAGTATATCATGTCGTTTGCTTATGTAAAACCCGAGATATGCTTGAATTAGTGTAAAAGTAGTTTTATACAGCATTTGCATGAATACGACCTTGTATGATAAAATGTGTTAGCTTCTGTGATTAAAGCTTTGCATATTTGAAATCTAAATAAAAATTACTTCATCTTTCATGTATATATCATAGGCTAATTGTATCTAGATCTTTGGATAATCGCGTGCCAATGTGACTAGCGAGACTAGAATCGAATCTGTAAATTGCTCCCTGTTTTATACTCTGAGGATTGTGTTTATTGAATGAGCATGTAAGATTCTGTAATATGAATTTTAACATGATATGTGACTTATTTTTAGTTTATGTCAATCTCTAAAACCTTATGCATTGGGCACAATAGAGCCATACTTTATGTAAATTCTGATTGAGCTGAAAAACCGAATATTCAACTTGCATGAATAAACTGTACAAATTGGCTAAACCAAAATTTCTCGGTTTTTGATATGTGTTAGTTTAACTTTTTTGTGAACTATGTACACTGGTATTGTATCAATTGTATGTTCCTAACTCCGGTTATAGCCGAAACCAAATCAGTGCGCGGTCAGAAACTGACTTGGTGAACCCCAAATGTACCACTTCTGATTTCTGACTTTTAATTATCGTATGAGACCCTAGCTGGACTTTTTGGAATAGATTTTAAGTATATTTATGATCTGGAGTTTGCCATGTTTTCATGAATTATGTACCATGAGATAATATGCTAAGTATGCTACGTGTTCATGAATTTTGTGCACAACGATAAACTGAAATTGTGAAAATGATTATTCATGACCTGAAACGTGTTGTTTGACTTAAGTTTGACATGTTGACCCATATTTGACATGAACCAACTGATGTTGACTTTAGTTTACTACTTTGACCAAGTTTGACTTTCAGTTTGACTTCGGTTGACTTTGTTTGACTTGCATGAATTAGTTGACTGTATGTTGACTTCTACTTTGAAACGCGTCGAGTCGAGCAATAAGACAACTTATACTATGAAACCACATTTGTTTAGGACATATTTATTGACCAACCTATATACGTATACTTAGGTTGCATTACTCGGCTATAAACCGTACAAGTAAATTGTCCACTTTTCATTCCGAGCTTTATTCAAGGTGAGTCTACAGTCCCGCTTTTTACATGTTTTCAGGGATGAGAATACACGCTGTTATACTTACATTATCAAATGCTTTTTGTATTGACACGAGTACTATATCTGCATATTGAGTTTGTACACAAAGCCTCTAGCTTGAATACTTTAAATACCATCGGTGTAGGCACAATTTAGATGGACGGATCCGTTAGGTTGACAACCTCACCCGCTATAAAAACTGTGGTGCATTTACTTTGAACATAATACATCCGTACAAGTGTATAAAATTTTTATGAGGTAAAGGCGGGTATAGTGGATTCTATACTCGGGTCATTGCTAGTATTCAGGTGCTCATAGATTATGCAAACGTTTCGCAACTTGGAGTTGTACTTGTAAAATCTCGTGGTCAAGGAACTTAAACTATTTTCTGATAACTGTTTTTAGATACTATACAATGTTATTTAAAATTGTGGTTTACGAACAAATGAAATAAAACTTGACATGGTATTGTCTACGAATATTTGAAACTTGACATGGTATTGTCTACAAATGATTGAAACTTGACATGGTAGTGTCAACAAACTTTTGAAATGGGACACAGAGTTGTCTACAAACTTTTAACATTGAACCTTGGTGGTCTTCCACTAATAACCGTTTTCGAAATGTATTTCTTAAACATACTGTATTGTTTACCTAAAACCTGTAGATTCACTCAACATTGTTGTTGATCCGTTTTGCGTGTTTTATTCTCAGGTATTAATTGCTTCAGCTGTAGAATATTGCTGTCACGTAGAAGTCAAGTCAAGCACTGGGACTAGAGTTAACATTCCGTTAAAGGGATTTTTGACGGGGTGTTACAAGTAGCCTGAGCTGACTCAGCATAATGAGGAGCCAGCTCAAGTCTGCTTTGGGGGTCAGTTATATTCTCTACTAGTTGTAGTGTCAGCAGAGGATATTTCATGAAGTATAATTTTGAAAAATGTGAAAGTGCCTGGTTAGAAGAGTATGGATTGCTACTCTTCTTAACACTAGTTTTAAAACCAGTCAGCTTGGGAGCCAAGGTTGTGCCTTTAATTCCACTTTCATTTTTCAAGTCAGCAGTTAAAATATTTTTAATTAAGTTAGAGATTTCTGCTGTTTGCTCTAGAGATGCACCAGGTTCCATAGCAGCTTTCTTTTCAGAAGCAGCAGTTGAGACTGGGGCAATCCCTCCTGTGGTTTGCTTGGAGCCAGCTTTAACTCGTTTGAATTTGCCTGTTACCAAGAAATAGTTAAGTAACGGATTCCAATACTAGAAGTGGGTAGTCAGTATTTAAGACTAGGGCTGTTCTATATTATCAGAGAGCACTAGATTCTAATACAACTACTGCTTTATCAGTATGTGAGACAGTGGTTGTACTAGTTGAGGTAGCTGGCTTCTTCCTTTTCACAGCTGGCTTGCGCTGAGGTCCCTCCCCCTTAGCTGGTGCAACACCAGAGGCAGTCGTTTGGTGAACTCCACCCCAAGCAGCAAGATACTCAAGCATGCCTGGTGTTAAACCAGTATATGGAGCAGCAGGAGCATCTTTTGGCATCCCCCTTGCTTTAGAGGCAGGTCAAATGATTCGTCAGCAATCTGCTGGTAAGCTTCACCCAGCTCATTTTCAAAAACAAGGCTCAAGAACCTTGGAAAGGGGATTAGATGTGTTCTTTTGGGTTAAAGCACCATTTCCCTTAGCCTCAAGAAAATTTCACCGGCATAATCAATATTACGGTTAAGCAGCAACCCGTGACCAATCTTCAGCTTAAAATCTGAGCACTAGTCAAAACTCTCTGACTTCTGGCTGATGCATTGAGTCAGCAATCCAAAGAAATAATACCATAGAGGTGACATATGCTTCCTTAAGGGCGTATGAGCCACTGGTCGATTGAACCCTATAATTTTCAGTACATCCCTTCTAAACTCATCACTGGTAGGTGAAGTAACAAAAGGTCCACTTGGCAGATGAAGAGCTTGTCGAATGGCATCAACGGTGATTGAGCAGGTTAGGGTTTCAGTAATCGTACCACGAATACATGCAACGTTCTGTGGAGTGGTGGCCATGGTAGCAGTATACTAGAATCTGGCCAAGCAGGCTGGATAAAGACGTGAAGGTACACCTGTAATTGCTCGAGCCAGAGGTGATTGCCGTATATAATCGATTAACGTTTCATTGCCCATGTTGGCTTTGGATTTGGGAATGGACAGGGCATGAGCAGCATTGCCTCTCGATAGACGAATAAGAGTGTGATCTGGTACATTAGCTGCCCTGACCAGATTAGGATGAAGATTGAACAGTGGACCCTGTACAACTTGTTCCTCGATAACCGGTAGAGGTTGCTGTTCTGGTTGTTGTTGTTGCGGTTGTTGTTCCTCTGGTTGGTTTTCTATGGGTGGTGATTGTTGTTGTTGTTGGTCTGCCATTGATGAACTTGTTGAAGATGAGAGTTTGAAAGATTTGAAGAATTGAAGATTTGGGAATTTAGAGAGAAAAGTGTGTGTGTTTGAAAGGTAAATCAAAGAGTTAATAACCGAAGGTTATTATGTGGAATGGATCGCCTTATTTAACCTTTCAGATTGGTGGAAAAAGTGCAGGAGAGAGAAAATGGCAACTGTCATCTGCAAGTGCGTGGGCAGATGTGACAGACTGGCACGTTTTCGAGGGGACACAGACTGTTGACATGACGTTTAATCGGCTTGAACACTCATACCTCCCATTAAGCATTAAATGCAGCAGTTTTCAATTCAAAATGAAGTTAAAAACCATAAGATAAATTTTGTATTAAATACAAAAATTCTTTGTGACATTTAATATGTTGTGAATTTAATTTTACATCATTTGGAGTAAATGAGTTTCATATTTAAGGTATCATTTAAGTATTGTGAGCTATTTATTATTTTGTTTTGAACATTGAATAATCATGATATAAAGACCTTGTTGTGCTGACTGTTTGACATGTAGGCAGTAAGTGAAAGTTGTAGCTTACTGGTTTGTCCTACATGTTGTAGAACCAGCACACCAACAAAGTTTTCTTTGATTTTAGAGTTCAAGCATACCCAGCTCAGAGATGAGATAGTTAAAATGTTTCTCATCTAAGGGCTTTGTGAAAAGATCTGCTAACTGCTGGTCTGTTAAAATAAAATGTAGCTCCACATCTCCTTTTTGAACATGATCCCTTATGAAATTATATCGAACGTCAATGTGCTTAGTTCTTGAGTGCATCGCAAGATTGTTGGTAATAGCAATAGCACTTGTGTTGTCACAGTAGATTGGAGTTTTTGTAACATGAACACCATAGTCCTTAAGCTGGCTTTGCATCCATAATACTTGAGCAGTACAGCTACCACCAGAAACATATTCTACCTTAGCAGTGGATGTGGACACAGTATTTTGCTTTTTGCTCATCCAGCTGACTAGCCTACCACCCAGTAACTTGCAACCACCAGTAGTAATTTTCCTGTCTATCTTACACCCTGCAAAGTCAGCATCTGAATACCCAATTAGCTCAAAATCTTGGTCTTTGGGATACCAAAGACCACGTTTAGCAGTACCTTTCAGATACCTAAATACCCTTTTTACTGCTAGCAAATGTGACTCTTTAGGATCAGCTTGATATCTGGTACAGAGACAAGTGGCAAACATAATATCTGGTCTGCTGGTTGTGAGATAAAGTAGGGACCTAATCATACCTCTGTATTCAGTAATATTGACTGGTTCACCATTGGGATCAGCATCAATTTTGATAGATGCTGCCATTGGTGTCCCTATATCTTTTAAACAGGTCAGACCAAATTTCTTTAACATATCTTTGATATATTTATCTTGACTTATAAAAATTCCATCATCAAGTTGTTTAATTTGCAATCCTAAAAAGTATTGCAAATCTCTTTGTAAGCTCATTTCATATGTCTTTGACATAAGTTATGAAAAATTTTGACAATGTTTCTCATTTTTAGATCCATAAATAATATCATCCACATATATCTATACCAGCAAGAGATCACCATCTATCTCTTTTGAGAATAGAGTGGTATCAATTGTTCCAACTTTAAAACCAATACCAGTGAGATACACATGAAGTGTCTCATACCATGCTCTTGGTGCCTGTTTGAGGCCATAAAGAGCTTTGTCTAACTTGTAGACATGGTCTAGATATTTACTACTTACAAAACCAGGAGGCTGTTTGACATAAACTTCTTCTTGCGGCTTCCCATTTAGAAATGCAGATTTAACATCCATCTGGAATACCCTAAAGTTCATCTTAGCAGCATATGCCAAGAACAATCTGATAGCTTCCATCCTAGCCACTGGTGCATATGTCTCTCCATAATCCAATCCTTCTTCCTGTTTGAAGCCCTGAGCTACCAATCTAGCTTTGTTTCTGATCACAATCCCATCTTCATCCATCTTATTCTTGAAAACCCACTTGGTACCAATGATCTTTTTAGTTTTATCATCAGGTTGAGGTACAAAGTCCAAACCTTATTCCTATCAAACTAGAAGATCTCTTCTTGCATAGCTCCTGCCCAGTTAGGATCTTTGATTGCTTCTTCAGGACATGTAGGTTCAATGGTAGATACAAAGTTCACATGCATACAAAAGTTGCTGGTTGCATGTCTTCTTGTTTTAACACCACTTGCCAGATTACCAATAACTTGTTCAATTGGATGCTCCTTTTTCCATCTAGTGTTATGAACAGGTGAGCTTGTTGTGGAACACACATCATCTTGATCATCAGCTGGCTCAGAGGAATGAGCAGCAGTGGGAGACAGCTATTCATTATGAGTGTAACCAGTACCAGCTTGAGATCCTTCAGAACCAGTAGACCTATGCTCAAGTTGTAAACTTCTGTAGAGCCAGTAGGTCCACTTGGTTTAGACAAAGATGGAACAGAGTGTTCCATCACATCATCAGAGAACCCAGTAACATGGATTGGTGAGGGATTTGCTGCTGGTTCTTCTTCATCATCTAGAACTTGCTGAGTTGGCTCTTCAAACAGTAGCCCCTCCTCTTCTTGACTAGAGGATGAATTAGGGGCAGTTTCATCAAATGTAACATTAGTAGATTCTTCAAAACAACCCCTTCTTTTATTGAAAACCCTATATGCCTTTGACATGTTGGAATATCCACAAAATATACCTTCATCAGCCTTAGCATCAAACTTGCCTAGCTGATCCCTATTGTTTAGAATGAAACAGGGAGTGCCAAATAGATGAAGAAATAAAATTGAGGGTCTTCTGCCTTTGAGAACTTCATAAGCAGTTTTCTGATGTCTTTTCACTATTAAAGATCTATTCTGGGTAAAACGTGCAGTGTTCACAGCTTCTGACCATTATGAATTTTTCAACCCAGAATCAGCCAACATAGATCTTGCTGCTTCAATGAGAGTTTTGTTTCTTCTTTCTACAACACCATTCTGTTGTGGTGTTCTCACAGCAGAAAAATTCTGTGAAATACCTTTGTCAGCACAAAATTCTTCAAAAGTAGCATTTCTGAATTCTGAACCATGATCACTTCTAAGCTGCTTCACCAGTTGCCCATTCAGTAGTTCCATTCTTTTGATAAAATTGATAATTTCATCAGCAGCTTCACTCTTTTACTTCAAAAAGAATACCCAAGTGTATCTGGAATATTCACCAACAATCACCAGTGTATACTTCTTTCCACTACAGCTGGCTATATTAATAGGACTAAAAAGATCCATATGAAGTAGGTGAAATGGTTTCTCAACAGATAAATCTGCTTTGACTTGAATGAGGCATGGTGATGCTTCCTTTTTTCACATCTAGGACACAGTCTCTCCTTCACATAAGACATTGTGGGTAGCCCAGACACCAAACTTTTACTAGATAACTTATGAATATCTTTGAAGTTGAGATGTGAGAGTCTCTTGTGCCATAACCACTTAAGGTTGTCTGCTGCCTTTGAATAAAAACAAGTATCAGTTGTTGTGACTGATGTGTTCATGTCAATTTGATACATGTTCTCATGTCTTTTTGCTGTCAACAGTGGCTTCCCTGTCTTATCAAAAATAGTACCGATCTTCCTTCTGAACTGAACTATCTTACTTTTGCTTGTCAGTTGGCTTATGCTGAGAAGATTATGTTTAAGCCCAACGACATATGCTACATTTGAAAATGTAACATTCCCATTTGTTAAAGTACCAAAACTCTTTGTGTAACCCAACGAATTATCTCCATATGATACAACTGGACCATCCTTTTCTTGATAGTCCATCAGCAGGGACTTACATCTGGTCATATGTCTCGAACAACCACTATCGAGATACCATATTTGCCTTTTTTGAATGCCATGCACAGTAGCTAAGAGATTAGTTCTTTTTGGGAACCCATCCAAGGATGGGTTCTGGAAGGGTCATATTTGATGATCTTTTCCTGTCTGCTGGCTTGCTTGAAGAGGCAGCAGCAGATGGGGTTAGGGTTAGAGTACACCGGTTGGCTAAGTGAAACTTGTTGTCACACTTGTAGCATTTTCTTACATTTGGTATCGGTGACTGGTCATACACTGAGTAAATGGGTGCAGTAAGATCGGGTCTACTTTCAGATATGGCAGCTATGAGCTGGTCAAGCTTGACAGTCATTATCTCAGTGATAGATGACTCAGCACATGATTCCACAATTTGGTTCACTTTAGCTTTTCCCTTAAGGGCAGCTTTCCTTTTAGAACCAGTACCATAATCATGGTATACTGCCTTGCCTTTATTGTTCGATGAGCCAGTGTGGGAAGTTACTAACCCATTAGCTGATACCGGACGATTCTTGTGAATCTTGATTGCTGCCTTTGACTTGTCAGTATTGCGTTTTGCTGGCTTGTCAGTAGCTACTGGTTGACCAGTACAATTTTCATCAGCTGGCTCAGTATTGGTGGAATTTGAGCATGAAGGGGAATCAATTGTTTTTGACTTTCTTTGGTTGTTTTCAGTGATTTCCCTTTTAATGTGTCTTTCCTTTGGGGTCATGTAGTAAATGCTTGAGGGATCAGTAGTTTCATCAATTGAAGTACTGGTTTCCTTGGCTTTTACTTCATCCTCCAAGATTTCTTTCATGGACGGTGGTGGGGTCTCTGTAGGTCTGACAAACTTATTTGTTAAGACCTTTTTACCCTTAACTATCTTGGCAAAAGTATTTGGCAAGACAGCTTCAGGATCAATTTCGAGAATGGGGTCCATGTAAGTAACTTCTGCAAGAGCAGCAGCAGTAGCATAGTCACCAGCAAAGAATGCTTCAACTTGGGCAGGCACCTGCTCATTCACACATTTGGCTGTGCATTGAGCAGATGTACACTAGGAAGCAACAATCTTTTTTAGATCGTTTAGCTGGTTCTTGACCTCTGCTACCTCAACGTGAAGAGACTTTAAAGCAAATTTTGTTTTTCAAGTTTGGAAATTTCATCTTTCAAAATTTTAATTTCATCGTTTTTGCCTTTAAGTGTTTCATTTAGAGATTTGTTATCAGATTTTAAAACTTCTTCACGTTTACTGCCTCTACATAAATCAACTCTTAGGTAGTCAAACATTTCAGCATTTTCATCATCAGTATAAGTTCAAAAATTATCAACCTTATACATCATCTCAGATTTCCATTGAGGTGAAACCTTTTTCAGATCAGCTTCCCTCATATCACCCTTAAACGTACTACCATTATCATCCTCATCAGACTCCTCGACCTCCTTGGCCATCAAACACAGCTTTTTACCAAAAGCATAACCAGCACCATCATCATCAGTATCACAGTTAGAAGATGAAAGAGAGCTGGTTTCATCCCAATCATGATGCTCAACAACTAGAACCTTTTCTGGTTTCTTTCCCTTCTTATCAGCCTTTGCACTTTCCTTCATCTGAGCTTTCATAGCTTTGTACTTCTTCTTGTACTTGTCAGCTTTTGAGAAAGAGTTAGCATGTGAGACAGAAGGTTTCCTGGACATGCATTCAGCAGCAAAATGTCCAACCTTCCCACAATTGTAACACTCAGATTTAGGACCTTTGACTGATTTTATGCTAAACCTCGCACTTGGTTTCTTACTCCCTTTATATGACTTACTGGTTATATTACGATTAAACCTTTTGAACTGTCTAGCCAGCAAAGCCATACCTTCAGCAAACCCTTCCACATCATCTTCATCATCACTGCTCTCCTTAGACCCAGTACCACTCTCCACATCATCTTCAGCAGACTCTTCTTCTGCTGTCAACTTTTGAACCAGTAAAGCCTTTTGAGCTTTCTTTTTAGCAGCAGCAATAAGAGCAGTATCATCTATTTTGGAAGATTTTGAAGTGGTGGGGGCAGATTTAAAGTTTTCTTTCAAGTTTAGTTCAAGTTTAGCTTCTGCCTTCTCATGGTTCCAAAGTGTACCATAGAGGGAAGACATGTTAAAGTTCTTTAAAGTCTGGATGGTTCTTAGAGGGTCAATCACTGGTTTCCATTTAGCAGACAATGAGTCAATGAATTTGTTTACTTGTTCAAAATCAGTATATGTAATTTTCAAAGTAAGCAGGTCGAGTTAAACCTAATGAAGGTTTGCTTAAGGGTCTCATTCTTATAGGCAAAGAACATTGCATACTCTCTTTTCAAAGCAATAATCTTGTTCTGCCTAACCTCATCCATGCCTTCATAAGTAACATCTAGATAGTCTAACATAAGCTTAGCATTCAGTTTTTCCTTAATCAGTTTGAATAAGTGGTTAGGTAATGTTATAGCTAACAATGTCCTGATCTTAGGGTCAAGTCCAACACGACGTTTATCCTCGGTATCCCATTTTGCTGGAGTGAGAATAACCTCTCTGCCAGGAATGGCAGGAGTGTCAGCAGTAGCTAAAATACTACCAATAGTCTCAGTTAGGATAAATGGACCATCTGTGGCAATACCAGGCATGAGTGGGTCAATAGACTCCAGGTGAAGCGTGAATCTTGCCTTCCAAGTTTCATACTCATCTTCATCAAATTTGGATGGTCTATTGGATGAGCCATTTTCAAGGTAAGCTGTATTTGAATATGCAGCTATGAGAGAATTCAGATTCAAGATATTAAATTATCAAGACTGAAGCTCTGATACCAGTTGTTGGTCCCTTGATAAACAACAGGAGTATTGTAGGGGGAGGGGGTGAATACAATTTCTTTTAATTAACTTACAGTTAACACAATTTAGTATTCAAGCATGTAATTTAAATAGAGTCAAATGTAACTTTTTTGAACGGTTATTCTTTATTGATTAAATCACAAAGAATTACAACTATCCTTGGCGGAATGATAGTTGCTTGATACAGATTTACCTAGATTATAGCTATGAGGATAAACTTAAAGCTATTACACGTTTTGGACTCTAAATAATAAAACTCACACCACTAGTTGTTACACTAGTGGATACAACAGTTTATAGTGGTTCTTTTATCCGTGTAATTGTTCCATTGTCCACTGGTACATAGGATATATGTACTTGTGGGGACAACTGCATCAGAGAGCGTGCTCTCCTCTTTCCTCTTTGGTAGCTACTTGCAGGAACACCCCAATTCGATTTGGCACCACTATTTGTTTAAACAAATAGAATGTTGTGTTCCCTAGGCATTGACAAAGTATAGCACATGTCTGCACATGTGTTAAACTTCTGCATTCCCACGTGGTCTTGTAAGGTCACTTGTCAGCCGCTGACGCGTGTCCTTTCCTGTTCAACTTTGTCTTTGACTTCTGTTGAATAGTACAATTGATGTAGACCACTCAGGAAACTACTATGCTTGTAATGTAGCATAACTGTCTTGTGTAGTAAGCTGCATTCCAGCTATGCTGGTTCTTCATTGCTGAGTCACTTGATATTATTGAATTGCTGAGTATACATCATGTGCTAATTGAAGAACACTGTTTATCTTGTATTGGTAGACTAAGCAGCAAACTAAACACTCGACACAGCAATATCTGATGTCTATACAGAAACAAACTTATGCTGGCTGCACATAACATTTTAGTGCAAATAAATTATAGTTTTGTCATAATTAAATCCTTAATTATTTTGGGGACTCAACAGTGACAGCTATAGCAGCAGTATTATCAACAAAAATAGGAGTGTTAGAATTATGCAAACCGTAGTCACGTAGTTGCTGTTGAATCCAGATGACCTGTGATGTACAGCTTGCCGCGTCAATATATTCTACTTCACAAGTGGACTGGGCCACTGATGTCTGCTTCTTACACTGCCAAGTAACTAGCTTGCTACCAAGGAACTGACAACCTCCTGATGTTGACTTGAAATCTTTCTTGCAACCGCCATAGTCAGAATCACTATAAGCTGTGAGATCAAAACCATCCTCACACGGATACCATAACCCTAAATTCGGTGTATCTTTCAAATACCTCAAAATATTCTTAACCACAAACATATGATGAACATTAGGATTTGCCTGATAACGAGCACACAAGCAAACCGCAAACATAATATATGGTCAAGAAGCTGTCAGATACATTAGAGAACCTATGATTGCTCTGTATAACATAGGATCTACTTTAGCACCCTCACAATTAGGTGAGATCTCATGATTTACTAACAACGGAGTCTTAGCTGGTCTTTCTGCTTCCACTTGAAATCTCTTCAGAATATCAGCAACATACTTGGTCTGATGCAAGAAGATGCCTTTATCCATCTGAGCTACCTGTAAACCTAAGAAAAACTTTATAGTTCCCATGGAACTCATTTTGAACTTCCGCTGCATGACCTTCTCAAACTCATCAACCATTCCCTGATCCGTTGACCCGAAGATGATATCATCAACATAGACCTGCACCAACATAAGATGTTGTCCCTTTTTCTTGATGAAAAGTGTCTGATCAATCACACCTCTCCTAAAACTGTTCTCAAGCATATAGTTGGGCAACGTGGCATACCAAGCTCCAGGAGCTTGGTGAAGACCATAAAGTGCCTTTTCAAGTTGATAAACCTTTTTTGGGAAATGCGGATCTTCGAAACCAGGTGGTTGTTCAACATAAACCTTCTCGTTAATCTCTCCATACAAAAATGCACTTTTAACATCCATCTAATAAACTTTAAATCCCATGAAGGACGCAAAAGCCAAGAAAATTCTAATTGCTTCCAGTCTAGCAACTAGAGTAAAAACCTCATCATAGTCAATCTAAGGGTTTTGTTGATGTCCCTTTACCACCAACCTAGCTTTGTTTCTGATAACGATACCCTATTCATCTTTCTTATTCTTTAACACCCATCGAAGACCATAAGGTTCACAACCATGCGGTGGATTGACTAGTCTTCAAACCTTCAAATGTTTAAACTGTAACAACTCTTCCTGCATTGCACTAACCCACTCATCATACTTCAACGCTTCAAAGGCATCTTTCGGTTCAATTTGACACACATAGCATGAATGAGCATGCACAAATACTCTCCCTGTCTTGTTCAACGAGGAATAGAAAGCTGTTACCATATTTGCACTTTCTGATTGACTCTCACTTACCACAGGAACATCAGATGTAGTAGGAACTTCTGACGTAAATGCTTCATTAGTCTTGGCATGAGGAATGCCGATATGAGGAATGCCCTTTGTATCCACGTAATAATCATCTAAACATTTTGGAGGCATGATAACACGATTTGAGCTACGTACTCCTCCTGCTTCAGTTGGCTGTTCAGTCCCTGTTACAGTTGGAGATTGATTGTAAAGAGGATTCAAATGCTCTTTTGTCAACCGTGTCCGATCAACACCCTCATCTTCTTCTGAATCACTGTATTCATCTGTCTCATACACTATTTCCACATTAGGATCGGCATTAGAATGGAACACTCTGGGTACTTTGTCGTGGACTCTGATTCGGACTCTGATGAGTACATTGAGTCTGGACCTGAGTCTGGCTAGGAATTGAGATGACATTCTCTGTGGAATTCTGAGCATCATACAACATCTGAGTAAGTATCTCATCGTCTGTAGCATCCGGTGGAAAGTTAAAAGAATCAAAAAGTTTATCATATTCAAACTGCCATGCGAACCCTTTACTAACATGAGCTGGAGCGTTACGCTGAATATCAACCTCGAAACGTTCTTCAACACACTTAGATTCAGTATTGTATACTTGCTTATTTGGATTCCCATAACCTAAGAAGATATAAGAAACAATCTTTGAATTGAATTTCCCTCCTGTATCTCGTACCAGAATAGTACAAGGAGCACCAAAGGGTTCAAGATGTTTAATGTTAGGCTTTCTCTTATGCAACAGTTCATAACACGTCTTACCGTGTCTTTTCACCACTAGAACTCTGTTCATCACATAACACGCTGTGCTCACGGCTTCTCCCCAGAAAACAGTAGGTAAACACGCATCAGCTAGCATAGTTCTTGCGGTCTCAATTAACATCCTATTCTTTCGTTCAGCTACACCATTTGACTGTAAAGTGTAAGCAGGACTGAAGTGTTGTTGTATCCCCTTTTCATTACAAAACAGCAGCATCTTATTATTCTTGAACTCCGTACCATTGTCGGTACGAATCTTTCTAACCTTCAACTTCTACAACTTTCAAGCTTCAGAATCAAAACTTTAATGTGCTCGAAAGTATCTGATTTATGCTTCAGCATCACAACCCAAGAGAAACGTGAATATTCATCCGTAACCACCAAGCAATATGACTCTCCAGTGATAGTTTTGCAATTAACTGGACCAAAGAGATCCATATGCAATAACTCCAAAGGAATATTAACATAATGATGCTTCTTGGTAGCATGTGGTTTCTTTATCTGTTTCCCTTTCTTACACGGAAGACACCCTTCAGGAATATTAAAACTCTTAAGATTAACACCATCAACTAGTCCATTGTGAACTAGATTATTCATCTTCCTTAGACTCAGATGACCCATACGCTTATGCCAAATAATAGACTCCTGTTCAGTAGCTTTGGAGACAAAAGCATGATGGCCTGTAGTTACTTTAACATGAGCCTTGCGCATATCAAGAATATAGAGATCCTTGCACCTTGGAGCAGTCATTAAAATCATGTCTTCCGAAACTACAAAATCTTTCCTCAAGATATAACACAATTTGTCATCAAAAGCAACCGTATATTTTTTGTCAGCAACCTGTAAAACTAAAAGCAAATTGTTCGACATTTGCTCTACAAAATTGACTTTATCAAAGCTGACATTCTTGTTAGCAATCACCCCTTGCGCAGTAATAAAACCTCCTTCACTACCTGCAAAAGAAACTGGTCCACCATCCACTGTTTTCACATTAGAAAGTAAGGACAAGTTCTCTGTCATGTGCCTGAACGACCCACTATCAGCAATCCATGTACTGCAACAAGGATTGTAGGCGACCTGCACATTAAAATAAGGAGATTAGTTAGAAAGGGCCACCCATGCCCGAATGGCAGTGGGTTTTCCATCAACGCCAACCACTGGCAATTCCACTGATAATGCTAAAAACGAACATATATTTCATAGCATTATTCCTCAAGAAAGACAAGCTTTTAGTTGAAATTGTTCTATTTACTAGTGATATTCGTTTAAATAATAAAAGGTGAAGACAAAAGGCAGATTCGACAAATTGAAGACAAAAAGGTCCAAAGAGCTAAAAAGTACAAGATACAATCAAAAAGGTTCAAAATATTGATGAGGAACGTCTCAAAATGACAAGAGTACAAGTTACAAGACGCAAAGTACACGATATAAAATAATACGCGAGGACGTCCGAAAATCCGGAACCGGGACCTGAGCCAAGAAGAAACGCCCGACGCAACGGACCAAAAATATCTAGTCTACTATGCACAAGAATATAATATAATATATATATAATTATATATAATTATATATTATATATATTATTATTATTATATTACGTCGGCAAGAAGAAAACAAAAGTAGTTGGCTGAATCCAGGGTGGCCATGCGACTCGCATGGCCAGAAGCACAAAACCATGCGAGTCGCATGGTGTGAGATTGCTGGTCAGGTCCTATAAATAGCCAGTTTTCTGACGAGTTTTGAACATCTTTTTTCTTCTCTTCATACGAAGTAATATATATTTATATTTATAATTTATATTTTAATTATAATTCTAATAATAAGGGTATGTTAGCGAATGTTGTAAGGGTGTAAGTCGAAATTCTGTCCGTGTAACGCTACGCTATTTTTAATCATTGTAAGTTATGTTCAACCTTTTTATATTAATGTCTCGTAGCTAAGTTATTATTATGCTTGTTTAAAACGAAGTAATCATGATGTTGGGCTAATTACTAAAATTGGGTAATTGGGCTTTGTACCATAATTGGGGTTTGGACAAAAGAACGACACTTGTGGAAACTAGGCTATGGGCTATTAATGGGCTTTATATTTGTTTAACTAAATGAAAGTTTGTTAATGTTAATATAAAGATTTACAATTGGGCGTCCCTATAAATTACCATATACACTCGATCGGACACGATGGGCGGGGTATTTATATGTACGAATAATCGTTCATTTAACCGGACACGGGAATGGATTAATAGCCACTAGAATAATTAAAACAGGGGTGAAATTACATTCAAGGGTAATTGGTGTAATTGTTAACAAAGTAGTAAAACCTTGGTTTACACGCAGTCGATAACCTGGTGTATTCATTAAACAAAGTATTAAAACCTTGTTACAATTCGAATCCCCAATTAGTTGGAATATTTATCTTCGGGTATAATAATAATTTGACAAGGACACTTGCAATTTATATTTATGACTGATGGACTGTTATGGACAAAAACCAGACGGACATATTGAATAATCCAGGACAAAGGACAATTAACCCATGGGCATAAAACTAAAATCAACACGTCAAACATCATGATTACGGAAGTTTAAATAAGCATAATTCTTTTATATCATATTTTATTTCCTTTATTTTATATTTAATTGCACTTCTAATTATCGCACTTTTATTTATTGTTATTTTATTTAATCGCACTTTTAATTATCATACTTTTTAATTATCGCAATTTAATTTTATCGCATTTTTATTATTCGCAATTTCATTATCGTTATTTACTTTACGCTTTAATTTAAAGTCTTGTATTTATTTTATATTTTACATTAGGTTTTAACTGCGACTAAAGTTTTAAAATCGACAAACCGGTCATTAAACGGTAAAAACCCCCCTTTATAATAATAATATTACTTATATATATATTTGTATTTTTATAAAGGTAAACTAATATAGCGTTGAGCTTTGCTTAAAGATCTCCCTGTGGAACGAACCGGACTTACTAAAAACTACACTACTGTACGATTAGGTACACTGCCTATAAGTGTTGTAGCAAGGTTTAAGTATATCCATTCTATAAATAAATAAATATCTTGTGTAAAATTGTATCGTATTTAATAGTATTTTTCTGCTAAAATTTAATAGTATTTTATACCCCCCTGCTTTGACATCAAGTATTTTTGGCGCCGCTGCCGGGGAACTAACATTCGCCGAAACGAAACGCCATATTTTTAATTTTTAAAGTTATAATTAGTTTTTGTAAAATTTATATTTTTGTTTAAAAAATTAAAAAGATAAAAAAAAAAAATTAAAAAAAAGGGCATTTAAAATCGAAAAAAAAAAAAAGTATTTTAAATATATTTTTAAGTTTTTCTTTTTACAAAATTATAAAGTATTTTAAGTTTATTTTTAGTTTTAAAAATTAAGTTTTATTTTAATTATATATATACATTTATATTTTAAATATAAAACAGAAAAAAAAAAAAAATTTAATAATAATAATCGGGCCAAGGTACTGTAGCAGCCCAACTTTTGGCCTGGATCCGAACATCATGCGAGTCGCATGGAATTTCAACTAAACCCCATGCGAGTCGCATGAGGGGTCTGACAGGACCACATCTGAACCCTAAAAACGCATTAATTACGTATTATAATATATTATTATTATATTAAACCCTAATTTGATTTATTATTATTAATTAAGTTTTTAGTTTAATTAATTACTTTTAATTAGTTTTATTATATTTAAAACTTAATACTTTAATATAATTAATATAAAAATAATATTTTAATAAAAATTGTATTTTTTATCACTTTTTATAACTTTTATATTTTGTCCCTTTTTAATCGTTGTAGCGCAACTTTTGTATTTTTAGCTCATAATTAATTTTAAAATTAGTTTTTGCTATAGTTATTTTTACTCCTAGATTTTTAGGCTTTGCCGTAGAATTCCTTAAGTGCTTTTTCTTTAGACTAAGATTTAGGTGCTTTAGAATTTTGCGACGCCTTTTTAAGTTTTAGTTTCTTTTTAAGTTATTTCCATTTGGGATTTAGTTTTTCCTGTAAGCTTTAATATTTTTAGAGACCTTTTACTATGTACCAATTATCATTCCAATTAGTAATTTCAATTTGCGATTATAATTTTAAGTTAGTTATAGTAATAAGGTTAAATTAGTTAAGTATTTTTAAGTTTTTATAAGTTTCTTTTATTTCCGTCACCTTTTATTTTTCATCCATTTTTCTTTTTCGACATTTTTCGACGCGCAATCTTTTTCTCTCTTATTTCTCGCTATTCTAGTTTTAGGACTTAGAATTTTATCTACTTCTTATCTAAATTTCTTAAAATTGCGAAAATTTATTTTAAGTGGTTAAATTGATAGACATCAAAATTTTCTGGTTCGTAGTAATAGTTGGATTTGTACGTGGACCGGGTTATTGGAGCCAAACAGTCCTCAATTATATTGAGACCAAACGAATCCTGCCCCTCTGCTGCATCTTTTGGCTATTCGAAACGTGGGCAAAATCAGAAAAGTCTATTGATTGGATAACTTATTATAATTTTTCTTTCCTTTTTAAAAACTAATAGGATATTCTGTGAATGCACCGAGCAAGACGTTCATCACCTTTTGTACGTTCACCACCTGTAACTCGATCAAGACATCGTTTAACAAATATAACCGCCGTTGATTTTTCTTTAGAATCGTCATCCAGTCGACCAAGTACTTCAGTTCAAATTTCCGATAATCCAGTTTTTGAAACAAACCTAACAATTGAGAATCCAGAAAATATTCAGGAACGGTTCATAGATCCTGAACCATTAAACTTTCCTCCGGAACCACCAATCATTCAAACAGAGATTGTTGAGGAACGAACTATTAAATCAGAATCATCTAGTGATTCCGATTCAACAAATTCAATTATGGAGAATCTGGAACCTTTAAGTATGGAAGACCGAATGAGAGCTAAACGCACTGGCCAAGGTCACGCAATTACTCATCCAGACATTAATGCGCCAGATTATGAAATCAAAGGACAAATTCTACACATGGTGACTAATCAATGCCAATTTAGTGGTGCGCCGAAGGAAGATCCAAATGAACATCTACGTACCTTTAATAGGATCTGCACACTATTTAAAATACGAGAAGTGGAGGATGAACAGATATATCTCATGTTATTTCCCTGGACTTTAAAGGGAGAAGCCAAAGATTGGTTGGAATCGTTACCTGAAGGGGCGATCGATACATGGGACGTTTTAATTGACAAATTTCTTAAACAATTTTTTCCTGCATCTAAAGCCGTAAGACTTCAAGCAGAAATTGTTACGTTCACACAAAAGCCAAATGAAACTCTATATGAGGCGTGGACAAGATATGGAAAGTTATTAAGAGGATGTCCGCAACATGGTTTAGACACCTGTCAAATAGTACAAATATTCTACCAAGGATGCGACATCACTACAAGAAAAGACATAGATATAGCAGCTGGTGGTTCGATTATGAAGAAAACCGAAACTGATGCTTACAAAATTATTGATAACACTGCTTCCCACTCACATGAGTGGCACCAAGAAAAAGATATCATTAGATCATCTAAAGCAGCTAGAGCCGATTCTAGCCATGACTTAGATTCCATTTCCGCAAAGATAGATGCTTTCGAGAGACGAATGGAAAAGATGACTAAGGATATTCATGCTATACGAATTAGTTGTGAGCAGTGTGGAGGACCACATTTGACAAAAGATTGTCTAAGTATTGAATTAACAATGGAACAAAGAGAGAATATTTCATACATAAACCAAAGGCCTGGAAATAATTATCAGAATAATTATCAACCGCCAAGACCGATTTACAATCAAAACCAGAATTATAACCGAAATATTCCATACAACAACCAACAAGGTCCTAGCAATCCACAATTATCCAATAATACTTACAATCAGCAAAGACCTAATTTTCAAAACAAACCACCACAACAAACCGATGATAAAAAGCCGAATTTAGAAGATATGATGACGAAGCTAGTTGAAACTCAAACGCAGTTTTTCACATCTCAAAAACAAACCAATGAACAAAATGCTCAAGCATTTAGAAATCAACAAGCTTCTATTCAAAATCTAGAACAAGAAGTAAGTAACCTAGCAAGGTTAATAGGTGAAAGAAAACCGGGAAGTTTACCTAGCGATACAAATGCTAACCCCCGGAATGAAACAGCTAAAGCTATTACCACAAGAAGTGGTACAACACTTAAACCACCTGAAATACCTGTAACTTCTGATGAAACTATTCCTACTCCACAAGAACCACAACCTGATAAAGAAAAGGAAAAAGAACCGGTAGTTGAAAAGGTTAATGAAGATAACACAGTTAAGGATAAACCTTATGTTAAACCATACCAACCACCACTTCCTTACCCGAGTAAAATGAAGAAGGAAAAACTTGAAGCCGAGCAATCCAAATTCTTGGATATGTTTAAACAGATAAATGTAAATCTTCCTTTCATTGATGTGATTTCAGGAATGCCAAGGTATGCTAAATTCTTGAAAGATCTAATCACGAATAGAAAGAAAATGGAAGAACTCTCGGCTGTTACTATGAATGCTAATTGTTCAGCAGTGCTGTTGAATAAGATACCAGAAAAACTATCTGATCCAGGAAGTTTCACAATTCCATGTTTTCTGGGTAGTCTTAGTTCAATAGAAGCATTGGCAGACTTAGGTGCTAGTATAAATCTAATGCCGTATTCACTATACGCTAAACTAGACCTTGGAGAATTGAAACCAACCAGAATAAGCATACAACTAGCCGATAGATCAATAAAATATCCTAGAGGGATAATGGAGAACATGCTAGTTAAAGTTGGTAATTTAGTATTTCCAGTAGATTTTGTTGTTTTGGACATGGAAGAAGATTCTCAAGTTCCTCTCATATTAGGAAGACCATTCTTAAACACGGCTAAAGCAATGATAGACGTGTTCGGTAAGAAACTGACCCTAAGTATAGAGGATGAGAGTGTTACCTTTTCAGTTGATAGAGCAATGCAACAACCACAATCTGCAGATGATACATGTTATTATATTCAAACTATAGATGCACATGCAGAATTATTAAAAGAATTTCCAGAATTACAAGGAACAGGAGAATGTTCTTTAGGAGAAGTTAATGAACCAATTGATGAAGCTGAAATGTTAGCTACACTTATAGCTAATGGATATGAACCAACAACAGAAGAAATTCAAATGCTAAAAGAAGAAGACAGATATCGATATAAATCATCGATAGAAGAACCTCCAAAATTAGAGTTAAAGCCACTTCCAAACCATTTGGAATACGCTTATTTACATGGTGAATCTGAATTACCTGTAATAATATCGTCTTCTCTTACTGAAAATGAGAAATCACAACTCATTTCTGTGTTGAAAGCTCATAAACCAGCCATTGCATGGAAGATTCATGATATTAAAGGAATAAGTCCTTCGTATTGCACACATAAAATCCTTATGGAAGAAGGTCATAAAACGTATGTGCAACGCCAACGAAGACTGAATCCTAATATGCAAGATGTAGTTAAGAAAGAGATTATTAAACTGCTAGATGCAGGTTTGATATATCCAATTTCTGATAGTCCATGGGTAAGCCCAGTTCAATGCGTACCTAAGAAGGGTGGTATGACTGTTATTACAAATGAGAAAAATGAGCTTATTCCTACTAGGACTGTAACAGGATGGCGTGTATGTATTGATTATAGAAAATTAAATGACGCCACCAGAAAAGATCACTTTCCCTTACCTTTCATAGATCAAATGTTGGAAAGATTAGCCGGAAATAGTTACTATTGTTTTCTTGATGGATTTTCCGGATATTTTCAAATTCCAATAGCACCCGAAGATCAAGAGAAAACCACATTCACGTGCCCTTATGGTACTTTTGCTTACAAACGCATGCCATTTGGACTTTGTAACGCCCCTGCAACCTTTCAAAGGTGTATGATGGCGATTTTTCACGACATGATAGAAGAATGCATGGAAGTATTCATGGATGACTTTTCAGTCTTCGGTGATACATTTAAATCATGTCTAGTTAATCTGGAACGAATGCTAATTAGATGCGAAAAATCAAATCTAGTACTTAATTGGGAGAAATGCCATTTCATGGTTAAAGAAGGCATCGTTCTTGGACATAAAATTTCAAAAGAAGGAATTGAAGTGGATAGAGCTAAAGTAGATGTAATTGCTAAACTTCCACATCCCACCAATGTTAGAGGAGTTAGGAGTTTTCTAGGGCATGCCGGTTTTTACCGACGTTTCATAAAAGATTTTTCTAAAATTGCCACTCCTATGAATAAACTCCTAGAAAAGGATGCGCCATTCATCTTTTCAGATGAATGTATCAAATCTTTTAATATTCTTAAAGAAAAACTCACTAATGCACCGATCATGATAACACCAAATTGGAATCTACCATTTGAACTAATGTGCGATGCAAGTGATTTTGCAATGGGAGCCGTTTTAGGACAAAGGATTGAAAAACGATTTCAACCTATATATTATGCTAGTAAGACATTACAAGGAGCACAAACGAACTATACAACTACTGAAAAAGAACTCCTTGCTATTGTCTTTGCTTTTGACAAATTTCGATCATATCTCGTTCTAGCAAAAACGGTGGTCTATACCGACCATTCTGCTCTTAGATACCTATTTTCAAAACAAGATGCTAAACCAAGATTAATCCGTTGGATCTTACTCTTACAAGAGTTTGATATTGAAATCCGAGATAAAAAAGGAGCAGAAAATCTCGCCGCTGATCATCTTTCTCGTCTTGAAAATCCCGAATTAGAAGTTCTGAATGAATCGGCCATACAAGACAACTTTCCTGATGAATATCTATTGAAGATAGATTATAAAGAAATCCCATGGTTTGCAGACTATGCAAACTACTTAGTTTGTGGATTCCTTGAAAAAGGATTATCGTACCAAAGACGAAAGAAATTCTTCAGTGATATAAAACACTATTTCTGGGAAGATCCACATCTGTTTAAAAGTTGTCCTGATGGAATAATACGCCGATGTGTATTTGGAGATGAAGCTAGTAAAATTTTAAACCATTGTCACACAGGACCAACAGGAGGGCATTATGGGCCTCAACTAACAGCAAGAAAAGTTTATGAAGCTGGATTCTATTGGCCTACAATTTACAAAGACGCACACCTTCTTTGCAAATCCTGTGATGCATGTCAAAGGGCCGGAAAAATAAGTCAACGCGATGAAATGCCACAAAATGTCATCCAAGTATGTGAAGTATTTGACATTTGGGGTATTGACTTTATGGGTCCATTTCCAAAATCTCATAATAATCTATATATACTCGTAGCCATTGATTATGTATCTAAATGGGCGGAAGCACAAGCTCTCCCAACTAACGATGCACGAGTTGTAGTCAACTTTTTAAAACGTCTTTTTGCAAGGTTTGGAACACCGAAAGCTTTAATAAGTGATCGGGGTACTCATTTCTGTAATAATCAACTTGAGAAAGTTCTTAAAAGATATGGAGTAACTCATAAAATCTCCACCGCATATCATCCACAAACAAGTGGACAAGTTGAAAATACCAACCGAGCTTTAAAACGTATTCTAGAGAAAACCGTAGGATCAAATCCGAAGGAATGGTCCATTAAATTGGAGGATGCACTCTGGGCTTTTAGAACAGCCTACAAAACTCCAATTGGAACCACACCTTTTAGACTTGTTTATGGAAAAGCATGTCATCTTCCAGTAGAAATTGAACACAAAGCATTTTGGGCTTTGAAGACATGTAATCTTGATTTACATGAAGCCGGACGTCTACGATTAAGTCAACTAAACGAATTAGAAGAATTAAGACATGAAGCATACGAAAATTCGTTAATCTATAAAGAAAGAACGAAGAAATGGCATGATAAAAGAATCAGAAGTTCAAAAGAATTTAAAGAAGGAGACAGAGTTCTTCTTTTCAATTCACGATTCAAGCTATTTCCTGGAAAATTGAAATCAAGATGGTCTGGACCATTCATAGTCAAAAGAGTTTTCCCATACGGAACGATAGAATTAATAAATTCAAATGGGATTGAATTTAAAGTTAATGGTCACAGAGTTAAACATTACATACAGGGTCCGATGGAAGTCGACAACGAAGTTAATCACAATTTCGACACCACAGCTAACTAAGTGTGGGGAGAATCAAGTCTTTAAAGGATAATATGTATTTCTGTTAGAGTTAGATTGTCTGTTTTCGTGTAGTTCTCGAAAATGGAACACGTATGGTCTTTCCCTAGCAGACCCTAAAGAACTAGTCTTCTCCCCCCATTCTGAATTTTTATTTTTTTTAGGTTTTTACGAAATGAAGACTGCCTGTGAACTAAACCATGGTCTAATGCTACACGCTTTGATCACTAAACGTAATAATGACATACTACCGAGTGAATTAGTATCAGTAATCAGAGAAAGAATGGACGGAGTTAGAAAAAGATCCAGATGCGAAGATAATAAGTTACAATTTGGTAAAGGAAAATCAAAATCCGCAGCGAAAAGAAGAGCACGACACCTAGAAAAATGTCACAAATGCGGAAAATGGTCACATGGAGGTAAATGTTCAAATAATCAAACCTATTCAAATACCGAATTTGTTACTTTATGCAGAGACGGACCGTTCATATGTTTAGAAGAAAAGACAATGAATGCTCGAGGTTACGCCTATGCAGCCATGGAAGACCAATTAAACCGACTATCTTATGAATATAATAGATCATATAACTAAGAAATCTATTTCACAGGTATGTCTGTACAGTTTTTATTTTTATTTTTAACCTTTTGATAATAAACGCTAATTTGTTCGCTAAAAAGTATTAAATTGGTATTAAATAAAATTAGGTTTGGCGACCGAAATTATTGATATCATTCAAAAATTTATTACATCACTGCGAAATTTAACGTTTATTCTTAAGGTATAAATATCTTTAATCAATCAACCCAAAATATTTCAAAAATTCGTCATGAGTTAAATTAGGTCTTGGAACCGAAATTACTTTACCGAAAAGAGGGGCGCATATTTTTGATAATATTTGATTGATTAAAGTGGAAAAAAAAAAAAGACAAAAAGATTTTTAATCTTATTTTTACCATATTTTTTAAAAATTAATATTTAAATCTTAAATTAATATTGTAAACTTTGTAAAAACAATATATTTAAAATTATAAATATTTGAAAAATTAATATAAGTTTGGTATGAATTTATGAATTTTTTAAATTAAGTTTGGTGTGAATTTTTAATTTTTAAAATATGAAATTTTAATTTTATGCATTTTAAATTTTAAGTTTGGTGTGAATTTTTAAATTTTAATTTTGAATTTTATATTTATGTTGTGTGAATTTAAAAACAAAAATTTACTTTATCTCATTAAGTTAAAAATATGATTTTAAAATTCGTCGTAAGTTGAAGACTAGGTCTTTGAACCGAAATTGCTTTACCCAAGGGAGGGACGAGAACTTTTATTATCATTATTTTTAATCTTATTGATTTAAAGTATGCCAAAAACATTAAAAAACCCAAAAATCTTAGCTTTTAAAACAATCGCTACAAAAAGACAAATTTTAAAATTTTGTCGAGGGACGGACTAGGACATCGATCCGAAACGACCTCGTCCTAAATAACAAGGGAAACAAAATTTTAAAAATTAATTTCTTAATTGTTTTATAAGTTAAAGATTATAAAAAAAAAAAAAAAAAAAAAAAAAAAAAAAAAAAAAAAAAACTCCGCGACTCGCGGAGTTTTAAGTGGAAACCTCCGCGACTCGCGGAGGGACAAAATTACAGAAAAAAAAATAAAACAGCTGAATCGATCAGTCTCTCCCACACACACAAAAACAACCCGAACAAACTGCGAAAAAACCCGAGAAAACCCACAAAAATCATCCCAAAAACTCGATTTTTCACCGTTAATCTTCAAATTTTTCACTACAATCATGTTGAGAAGGATGATATCTAGGAACTACTCAAGAAAACAGGTACAATTACACCCCAAATCACCTTTAAATCCGAATTTTAGTGTGTTCTTGAGCATATTTTCATAATTTGAATTTTGTTAATTTTTAGTGTAATTAGTGTTAAATTGTTAGTATATTATGCATGTATAACCTAGATTGATGCTTGTTAACATGATTTGAAGCCAAAAACTTCAAAATCTTTAGAATCTAGGGTTTGTGTTCTTGAGCAATTTGGGGCTTTTTGATATAAACAGGTTATGGCCGATTTTTGTCATGAATTGTTGCTAAATTGAGTAGTGTAACATGTCTAGGTAGTTAAATGATCCAAACTTTGAGCCTAAACATGATTTTGAGAATTAAAGTGGACTTTTTCAAGTCCAAAATTCATGAACTTGATTTTTGAAAGATAATGCCATTTGAGACTTGTTTATTTGCTAGTAATGATTATTTTGACATGTTATTTGAGTTGAATGCTTATGAACTTGGTGAAAATTTTCGTATATGCTTATTTGAAAAAGTGTAGATTTGATAAAAATGTGAAAATGAGCTTAAGTTTGATGTAAATTGATAATGTCATTGTAATTATTTTGATTGATGATTTTGCTGACACTAATGCATATTTGGATGCACAAAATTTGTGTTTGATGTGTTTTGCAGAATGAAAGGGGTGAATCTTCATCCCAAGCCCGTCATGCTCCTGCTGAGAACTTGGAACAACAGGAGGTAGATAACTACTACAAGCAGGATGTACCTCATCCAGTCATGACCTTTTCAGATATGCACTTGGAACAGTTGCACCCGAACCTGCGATTTGACAGACTTTGGATAGATTATCCAAAATATCAACGGGGTTTGCATACTCTTCACTCTAAGGTTGTTGAGGTACCAAGGGTCATAGAATGGGGACCCTTGGAAGCTGTAGAATTGGCCGGGCCAATTAGGGAATTACTGGTACAGAGGTATGGTAATTCTTCTTTTAATGACTGGATATGTTTATTCACCATACGCAGACCTGTATATAAAGTATGGTGTGAAGAGTTGTTATGTAGTATAGAGTTGAATGATCGGGTAGCCAGTTTAACCGATCGTTCTTTTGTTAGATTTTTGTTAGGCGGTTCGATGCGCCACATGTCTTTACTAGACATGGCTCAGGCTTTACGTATATATACGCCTGAGGAATTAGCGTCTGCCGATTGTAGAGGATTGATACTAAACGGTAGGAAAATAGATGAGAATTTTGATACACACGGTGTGTGGAGTCAAATGACAAGCCACCACCGTTTTAAAGGGGGAAACTACTCTTATTTGGATATAGATAGAGCTGAATTAAGAGTAATACATAGGTTTTTAGCTAACTCGATTACACAAAGGGGTAAAAACAAAGAAAAGGTAAATGAACAAGATTTGTTTTACCATATGTGTATTCGAGACCCACACAGCGCTGTAAGTATACCATATTGTGTGGGTTATTATTTATCAGCTATGGTTCGAGGGATGCGTCCACATAGCATAATAGGAGGTGGTATTTTTATTACTTTGATTGGTGAATATCTCGGTGTGGATATAAGTCGGGGGGGATTATTAGTAGAAGAGCCGGAACCCCGCGACACTATAGGTTTAAATGTATACCATGGTGCGAAAGTGTTGAAGCGGCGAAATAACGCCGCAGTACGATACAATGGTAGACATCCACAGGTAGAGAGAAACCAGGAACAAGGTAATGTAGGAGGGGGGAACCAGATGCAAGAAATGCAAAGGTTTATAGCTTCTCAGGAATACGAAAATGCTAGACAGAGAGCATTTGAAGATTGGCAAGTTCATCAGAACCAGATCATAGCGCATTGCCAACACATAGGTAGAAACTATATTCCTACACCGAAACCCGTCTTCCCTCCTTGGTCGATAGAGATGCAGCCACCATATCCTACGTATGACCCTGCCGAAGCATTCTATAGCACTTATGGTTATGCGTGGAACCCCTATTGGTACCAATATCATCCTTAGTTTATTTTTTTTTTTTTATTATTTTGTAATTTGTAATTATTGATATATTTAATATTTTTGTTAATATTGTAATCATTTTTATAATTATCTAACTTTTATTCTTAGATTTTAATAATTTTTGAATGTGGGGTAATAAACCAAACTTAAAAAATATGTATATATGTTTGCAGTTTATCTTATGTAAACAACAGGGTAAAACAACGCATTTTCAAAGACTGGCAGTAAGTTCAGCAAAAGCAAGTAATTTTGACGACAATGATGCAAAATACATGTGAAATAACAACAAGACGGAATGAACAAATGACGTGCACCATTTATCATTCAGCAAACAAACGCCAATATATTTGGAAAATTTGGTAAAAATTTAATCATTTTCACACAAATCACCCTCAATAATTTAAATTGTTACTGATTTCTTGCAAATGAGGGCATTGCAAGATCTTAAGTGTGGGAAGGGGTTAAATTCTTTCGGATTTTAAATTTTTTTTTACTTTATACACTTGGTTACCATTAAAAATACTAGTAAAGCAGTAGTTGTATTAGAATCTAGTGCTCTCTGAAAAAAAAAGAACAGCCCTAGTCTTATATACTAACTACCCAATTCTAGTAAATTTTTCAAAATTTTCAATTAAATGAATTCAAAATCATGTTTATACATATTTATGAACGATAAAACTAGGTTTTAACACCGAAATTATTGTTACCTCGGAAAGGACATAAATTGAGAAACAAACTAAAATGTTAAAATTCATTTAAAATGGAATAGAGGACGATAAAAAGGAAAATAAAAGCCAAGTGTGGGAAAATTTACCAAGTTATTTTAAACATATGTCACATATATTTGTAACAAATAACTGAAAATACTTTTGCTTTGGACTAAACTAAACTGTTTTACCCGATGAAAGAAAAGAAGAGATGGATCTACACGATGAATCAATTCCATCATTAAAAGGAAGTAAAGTCTTCCGAAAAAGACACGCGCTTCTTGATTTAGGTCATGAAGTTGTCGTTCAGACCAGCTGTAGGTTGACGAAAAATCTAGAAAAGTCATCACTAAAATCAGCAGGAAATCCACGGACCTCAGCATTAAACAGGGTCGCCAAGTGGTCAGATTTATCCTAACCATGAGAAGGATTTATCTCGTACAATGGGGAGGCACCGTGCAAATTAGCTGGATAAGACTAATGAATCAGATCCCCAGAAAGGATAATCTCCTTAAAGATTAAAAATCAGCTTTTAAGACTGATATTACTCAATCCTAGAGATTGACCTTAAAGATTGAGAATTCAAACTCATGGAATTCAATGATATCTAAACTCGAGCTTAAACGAGAAAATATTTTGATCAAAATTATAAACCGATTTGTTTTCTGAAAAACCCATTTTCAATGCGTTCATTACCATTGAACGTAAAATCCTAGGAATTCACCTGGAATTCATTAGGTCACCTGAACTAAATCGGGTGTCAACCGTAAGAACGGTGGTTGCATAACATGGTCAAAGACAGGACCTTGTGCCAGACCGAAAAATTATAAGGGTGAGCTTTACTATTGCTCCTACCAAGGATAGTAATTGCGTCCGACACGTTATAGACCATAATCAAAAGCATGTCACGGGACATTGCCTTAAACAGTTGCTTGTTCAACGCTTTCCTTTACAACCGGACGGTAGTTTGCCGAAAGGTAATATACGGGACAAGTAAACTGGACGTGTTGCTTTCCAAATACAAGGTTAGCAAGTGGGTGACACAAAACCGCAAGTTTTGAGCTAAAATTTTCAAATTTGAAACCCACCAAACCCACAAAAATATTTTGCAAACACCGGTAAAGGGTTATTCCGGAAAACTTATCTAGGGTAAAAACTAGATTTCGAAAGATCAAATGTTTTCATAAAGATCCAATTTCCTTAATGGATCTAAATTTTTATAGTCATGTGGGACTGTAAACCATATCGTTACTACCATTGTTTATACCGCCGTATAGAAATCACTGATGTACAAAGTATGAAGAATAAAGAAGTGATTCTAGTATTTCAAGACAATATTGCTTGAGGACAAGCAACGCTCAAGTGTGGGAATATTTGATAATGCTAAAAACGAACATATATTTCATAGCATTATTCCTCAAGAAAGACAAGCTTTTAGTTGAAATTGTTCTATTTACTAGTGATATTCGTTTAAATAATAAAAGGTGAAGACAAAAGGCAGATTCGACAAATTGAAGACAAAAAGGTCCAAAGAGCTAAAAAGTACAAGATACAATCAAAAAGGTTCAAAATATTGATGAGGAACGTCTCAAAATGACAAGAGTACAAGTTACAAGACGCAAAGTACACGATATAAAATAATACGCGAGGACGTCCGAAAATCCGGAACCGGGACCTGAGCCAAGAAGAAACGCCCGACGCAACGGACCAAAAATATCTAGTCTACTATGCACAAGAATATAATATAATATATATATAATTATATATAATTATATATTATATATATTATTATTATTATATTACGTCGGCAAGAAGAAAACAAAAGTAGTTGGCTGAATCCAGGGTGGCCATGCGACTCGCATGGCCAGAAGCACAAAACCATGCGAGTCGCATGGTGTGAGATTGCTGGTCAGGTCCTATAAATAGCCAGTTTTCTGACGAGTTTTGAACATCTTTTTTCTTCTCTTCATACGAAGTAATATATATTTATATTTATAATTTATATTTTAATTATAATTCTAATAATAAGGGTATGTTAGCGAATGTTGTAAGGGTGTAAGTCGAAATTCTGTCCGTGTAACGCTACGCTATTTTTAATCATTGTAAGTTATGTTCAACCTTTTTATATTAATGTCTCGTAGCTAAGTTATTATTATGCTTGTTTAAAACGAAGTAATCATGATGTTGGGCTAATTACTAAAATTGGGTAATTGGGCTTTGTACCATAATTGGGGTTTGGACAAAAGAACGACACTTGTGGAAACTAGGCTATGGGCTATTAATGGGCTTTATATTTGTTTAACTAAATGAAAGTTTGTTAATGTTAATATAAAGATTTACAATTGGGCGTCCCTATAAATTACCATATACACTCGATCGGACACGATGGGCGGGGTATTTATATGTACGAATAATCGTTCATTTAACCGGACACGGGAATGGATTAATAGCCACTAGAATAATTAAAACAGGGGTGAAATTACATTCAAGGGTAATTGGTGTAATTGTTAACAAAGTAGTAAAACCTTGGTTTACACGCAGTCGATAACCTGGTGTATTCATTAAACAAAGTATTAAAACCTTGTTACAATTCGAATCCCCAATTAGTTGGAATATTTATCTTCGGGTATAATAATAATTTGACAAGGACACTTGCAATTTATATTTATGACTGATGGACTGTTATGGACAAAAACCAGACGGACATATTGAATAATCCAGGACAAAGGACAATTAACCCATGGGCATAAAACTAAAATCAACACGTCAAACATCATGATTACGGAAGTTTAAATAAGCATAATTCTTTTATATCATATTTTATTTCCTTTATTTTATATTTAATTGCACTTCTAATTATCGCACTTTTATTTATTGTTATTTTATTTAATCGCACTTTTAATTATCATACTTTTTAATTATCGCAATTTAATTTTATCGCATTTTTATTATTCGCAATTTCATTATCGTTATTTACTTTACGCTTTAATTTAAAGTCTTGTATTTATTTTATATTTTACATTAGGTTTTAACTGCGACTAAAGTTTTAAAATCGACAAACCGGTCATTAAACGGTAAAAACCCCCCTTTATAATAATAATATTACTTATATATATATTTGTATTTTTATAAAGGTAAACTAATATAGCGTTGAGCTTTGCTTAAAGATCTCCCTGTGGAACGAACCGGACTTACTAAAAACTACACTACTGTACGATTAGGTACACTGCCTATAAGTGTTGTAGCAAGGTTTAAGTATATCCATTCTATAAATAAATAAATATCTTGTGTAAAATTGTATCGTATTTAATAGTATTTTTCTGCTAAAATTTAATAGTATTTTATACCCCCCTGCTTTGACATCATCCACCGATTGTCCCTTAGATCCAGAAGGACCTTCAGAATATTGGACACACTTAACTTCACTTTTACGTTTCCAAATAGCATTTTTCGGTAATGGTTTACGGTAATAGTCATTTGTTTGAAAAACCTTAGTTCCATTTGATGGAACAGAAGTAGAGTTAAACACATGTGAAGATGATCTGCTGTTAAAAGCACGTTTAGGACTAAGATCAACTTTTCTATGTGGTGTCTGTCTAATGGGTTTACAATTCATAGCCCTGTGTCCCAACATCCCACAATTGAAACAGTTAACATTTTCAAAATCATTAGCATTAAACAATTGACGCCTAGTAGGTGAAAACTGTCTCCTCGGTGGTGTAGTGTGTTGCCTAGTTGGAGGGGGTGACGAGACTTGTTTTTTAACAGTCTATCGACGATTAGGCGGAACATATTTTGTCACGCTTCCAGAATTGGAACTCTCACCTTTTGGTGGATGTTCAACTTTAGGATCAATAACCTGAGAATCCAAAGTACTAATGTCCTTAACAAACTTAACAGGAGTGAGCTGAGTGTTTTTCTTCCTAGTTTGTTTCGGTTTACTAACACTCCTTTTCTGAGTCTTCTGACTCTCACGCCTATTTGCTTCATTCTTTAGATTCTTCAAAATAGTAATGGGCTTAGTCACAACTACAAAAGGTTTCCCGTATTTTTCGGTGTCGACATCAGTGTCGGACTCCGTCTTATAAACAACATCTAATGGTTTCTTTCTCTCATCATTCTCACTTTTACTCTTAACAGGATTTTTCTCAGACTTACCATACTTCGGTTCTACAACCGGATCTTTAATCTTCTCAACAGGCTTATTGAAAAAACTCTCCCAAAAGCGGTGGTGCAACCTGATTATAGCCTATCCCTTGGTTTTTAGGATGCTTCAAAGTTTATGTCACGTATGACATTCTCTGCCAATTATCAATCCTAGCCTTTTCTGATTCATACTTTAACTTGTATGAATCTTTTGCTGCCTTAAGTGCTTCTATCTGGCTCAAATACAGGTGAATCACTTTCTCATCATCTACAATAGTTGATTTTAAATGACCTACCTGATTCTCTAAGGACTTAATAACATCAACATACTCTTTCTGCTTATTAAGGTAGTAGAGAGCATCATCATAATTCTTCCTATTTGTCTGATTTTCTAGACTCAAATTCTTAAGTTCAAGTCTAAGTTTTGGACAAGTTTCACATGTAGCAGGTATCTCATTAAGCTTAGAAACTACACATTCAAGTCTAGCTATTTCCTGTTTAAGGTCAACGCATTTTAAACAAAAAGGATCCGAATCATTACGTATCTTGTCATTGCTGGATGTGTTAGCCATGTACGTGTAATCTTTTCTACCGACCTGCGAATCTGCATCTGATTCTGACTCTGACTCTAAACTTGTACTGTCCGAATAATCAGCATCATAACCTCCTTTGCCCTCAACTTTAGCAGGACTATCCGAACTCTTCACCGTGACTATCTTCTCGTCAGTACCTTCAACATCACCCTTGATCAAGTGTGCAAGCTCTTTTCTAAACCAGGTACCCGTATGACAACTCATTCCTGAGGATTCATCATCATCGGAGGAATCGGTAGTGAATTCAAGATCAGACAAGTCCTTAGCTTTGCAGAACTAATCATACAACTTATCACTGATTCTCTTCCTAAGACACATCTTCATTACCGCTTCTACCCTTTTCATTCTAGCGTCACATTTGCATACGTAGCATGTGCAAGCAGGATCATCTTTACCTATACAACCAGCATTTCTTCTGATAACCCTCTCTTCTTTTATCTCAACTTCACTCTTACCAACAAAAACCACGTAAGCTTTCTCAGTATCAACAGAGATCGACCAATCACACACCTCATCAGCATAGGTAGTAGTCAAAGCTTTAGATTGACCACTAGAAGTTGCTTCCTTGTTCACTGCTGGACCAGTATGTCCAGGAGTCACCTCAATTGTAGAAGTGTAAAATGGATTGTGAAAACCAGGCTTTGGAGGTCGTGTACATGTTCTCTTGAAATGACCAAGCTCATCATAATTATGACATCTCACTTTGGACATATCAAAACCAAACTTCGTATTGCGGTTCAAACTCAATGTACTCTAACCTATCCTCTTCAAATACTTTCTAGCACGTCTCACAACACTGCTCATAGCATACAAGATGTCCATTCTCTCAATTTCATCTTCATCAATCTGATCATAGTCTTCATTCTTCATATGGCCATTAATTATCTGCCCACTGATCATGTCATTGTAAGAGTTAACTACGATCGCTACTAAAGCCATATCTTCCTGAATCAACTCTAGAGACCTCTTCTTGATATTTTCTGTCTTTATCACTGGTGACTGAGTCTGTTGAATAGTGCATGACTCAATCAGTTTAGCAGTTGAGTTCTGTGCTTGAGACTTAGCATTGAAATACCCAGACTCTGACTGTGGTGCCGAGGTCTGTGCCGCCTTGGTTGAGATGAAAGCTGTTTGCAGAGGAGCATGACCTCCTGAAGATGACCCAATAATGGATGAACCAGCTACTGTACCAAGTCTCTTCCTTTTTGCTTCAACCTGAATATCTTTTTCCATCAACTTGGATGTAAAAGTCGTCAAGGTTAACGTACGACCTGATGCAATGTACCTGTTCTGAATCTTTTCAATTTCATTGTCCCATTTCTCAGGAAGACCATCTTTCAAAACTCTGACTGCTTTATCATCCAAAATATCTATTCCATAATCTGCCATTTCAGCAACCAGTAGGTGGTATCTCTCTAAGGTTTGCCCAAGAGTCTCGGAGGGAAGAGCCACAAACACTCTCCATTCATCTTTCAAAACCTTACCCTTAGTGGCACGATAAGTGGCTATACCCTCAGTGGATGATTGAAGAGCAAGCCAAATGGTATGCGAGGTCTTGTTCCTGTTTTTGAACTGTGAGAAGGTCTCCTTAGATAGTGCCTGCGTGAGCTGTGCATAACACTTACACTCCAAATTATACTGTTCACGTTCATCAGGATTAAATTATGATGTTTTCTTTGGTTCACGGTCTGCACCATTTGGCCATACATATTCAGTCTCAATAAACTCCCAAAGTCGAGAGTCGATAACATTCAAATATATCATAAACCGGGCCTTCCAGTCCAAAAATTCCTTTAGATTATCAAGCTTGGGTATCTTGTTGGAAGTTCCAGTCTCATTCTCGGAAAGAATTAATTTATGAAGTCCAGGTGAAATCACTAAAGCACTGTATTCATTAGCCAATTGTTCATTAGTGTCCGACAGTTTAATTAATTATGTGTGAATAAACTGATATTAAATTTCTGATTAAATAGACACACGGTCGACTGTCCCAGACACACGGTCGAGTGTGAGGGTCACACGGTCGACTGTCTGACAAAAATTAGGCAGCACTTCGTCACAAACTTGAACTTTGGTATTACTACTCACACGACGACCGACTGTCTCACTCACACGGTCGATTGTATTACACACACGGTCACTATACTCACACGGCCGATTGACTTTAAGGAACTTACACAAGTTTACCAAAACACACACGGTCGATTAACTGGATCACTCTGTCGATCGAAGGACTCACACGGTTGATTGTCAAGAATCACACGGCCGAGTGTGTTCTTGACAGGAACTGGTCGACTTTTAGGGTTTTCTAGGTGAAAATCGAATTTTTCGATCGATTTTTGATGGAAAACCTAAAACAAACCGTAAAACACTATTATGGAATTACCAAGAACACGTTTTAACATAAAAAAACACAAACTATAGCGTAAAAACAGTGATTAATCTTGAAAACAAAACTAACACCAAAAACCTAAAGTTTTGACCCAAAAACGAATTTAAAACAAGCAAAACCAGAGACTCCAGCTCTGATACCACTTTGTAGACGATTATTGGACGGATCTTAGGTCGCTTGGATCGTATCTAGAGGCGGAAAACACTAGAGACGACTTAAACCGAGATTTGGGTCGTATTGGGTTCGTATCGGTCAAATCTAGAGATGAATCTAGATTAGAACGAAGCCTAAACGATTAATTTCAGGGGTAATCGATGTTAGGGATCAATGGAGACGAAAACTAGTCGACTAGGGTTAATGAAATGTGTAACCTCACAAAAGAGGCTTTAACCCGTATATATACTGCATACCAGACACAGTCGGTCGACTGAGTCACTCAGTCGGTCGACTGAGTCACACAGTCGATCGAGTGTGTGAACACACTCGGTCTACTGTGTATGCAGATTAACATATTGAATATTATATAATTAAGCACACACAAACACTAATGTATTCAATAGACATACAATAACGTTATTACATAGTTGAATGTATTAAATCGATAACGTAAACCACGGCTGGGGATTCATGCACCAACAGAAAGAAAATGAGAAATACCAGACTACCGACGAGATGTCGGTGCCTTAAAAATCTGAAAACCGAGATGGCGAATAAAAGCTTCAGATTCTATGAGATGACGTCTATGTGGATGTACACGTGGACAGATATTACATTTATTGAACTTTTTTTCTCAAATCGGATCATTTTTTTGCACCAAAATTCAAATCAGAACTATATTGGATAAAGACATTCAATATTCTATTTATCATGAAGTTATGATTTTTATGTTACATTTTTATCGTATTTATTACTTATACATTCTTAAATTAAAATAAAGGTTACTACAAATCAAACAAAAAGTTCAATCAACCAAAACCTAAAACCCTTTTCGCGATTGTTACATGACTAGAAAGTGCGCATAATGCGCAATTTACTCGGTATCAGGTCTTGTGTTCGGGGACTTGATTATCTTAGGTTTGCCTTCTAGAAGAGAGCCACTGTGGTCATTCATAGGGAGATTTTCTCATTAATAAAAAAAAGAGAGAAATATCGGTGAGCCATCACTATCTTTGTCCCCATAACGTTAATGAATAAAGACCATGGTTGAATGAAAAAAAATGCAAATTAGAGGGTTTATGGTGAACGTCGGGACTAGGGACTCATTTACAAATATATGCAAATACTATATATATATATATATATATATATATATATATATATATATATATATATATATATATATATATATATATATATATATATATATATATATTGGTAGGATCAAGAGGGAAATAACCATTCGGGGGGAAGCGAAAACTTTTTTTTTTCGTTTTTTGAAAAAACTTTGTTCACGAACATTATAGATGAGATGAAAATATGAACATTTAGTAGAGACACTTTGTGATAAATGTTTTTATTTTGGCGGGAAAACGCTCGAAGAAGTAATATATAACAATTATCGTGTTTTTCGAGCGTACTTTGAGGTTTTAGCTATTGGGGTTTAGATATTAGGGTTTAGATATTAGGGTTTATAGGGTTTAGATATTAGGGTTTAGAAATTTAGGGTTTAGGGTTTAGATTTAGGATTTAGATTGAGTTTTTAACACGAACGGTTTAGAGTTTAGGGTTTAGGGTTTAGGGTTTGGTGTTTTGGGTTTATTCCATAAACCCAAAACACCAAACCCTAAACCCTAAACTCTAAATCGGGCTAAATTTTACTTCACAAAACATGAAGAAAAAAACGTTCATATTCTTCACGAACAAAATTATCTTGAATGTTATTTTTGTCGATCATTTTCCCGCCTAAATAATAACATTCATCACGAAGTGTCTCTTCTAAATGTTCATATTTTCGTGTGATCTTGATGCCGGGAAAAAAAATTTCAAAAAAAACGAAAAACAAAAAAAAAATTTGCTTCCCCCCGATTGGTTACTTCCCCATTGATCATGCCCATATATATATATATATATATATATATATATATATATATATATATATATATATATATATATATATATATATATATATATATATGTATATATATATATGTATATGATTAGGTGAGAATGGAGTCAGACAGTCCAAAAAGATTATTGTCGTTTCTGCTTATCATTATTCTAATGTGTCTCCTGGATATTGACATATGAGTTGATCAGATGTTTATAGTTTAGCTTATTGAGTGATTGATTTGGACTAGATGCTTAATTGTGGTTTATTCTAATGTACAGAATAAAAAATTTAATACAGTAAATTTATTTAAAGTGTAGAATATGATATTTCAACTTAACGAATGAAAACACTAAGACCACTCTCAACCATGACATGCTTCTTTAGAAAGATTGATCGCCACATCAGCGTCACTTCAATATTTCTTTAGAAAGACTGAAAAAGAATAACTACTTCTTCATAAATAATGGGACCCACTCATTATTAATTTTAAAAACTTAAATTTAACTTTTTAAATTATAAAATATTAAATTAAATAAAATCCTTTCCCAAAAATATATTACATTAAATAAAATTAAAAATATTACATTAATTAGAAGTGAAAATATTACATTAAATAAAATTAAAATATTACATTACATGCTTTTTTTGTAAAAAAATTTCTTTGAGATAAATTTAGAATATATGTCGTTAGCTTTTTTATTTTTTAGCTTCACACACCAATTAAAAAATTAACTCGGGAGATATCATGCATTCAACAAAAATAATACAGGGCCCCACTAATTCCGTCTTCATAGTTCTTGTAAAAGAAAATTCACTTAAGTTCATTTTTAGGACTCTTTTTGATTTCATCATAGGACGCTATCAAAGACTGTCCATAGTGACCGGTCTAATAAGTACACATTGCATATAAGTAAATCATTTTGTACAAATATCACTAGTTTTTTTTTAATAATAAAAAAATAAAATAAAAATAACAATAGATCGGATAATGTTATATCCACATCTACATTGATTTAATTTTTATTTATTCATATACACTTAGTTTTAGTGTAACTTGAAATTCTATAACAAGTATTGATGACTTATAAAGTCATCGATTAGTAGTGGAGCATTTTAAAGATTTCGAACGGCTACAATGCAAAGGACTGATCCAATTCATTATTCGGGCCATAGAAATATCTTCTTAATGGGAAATTATT